>NW_022681454.1:161660483-162860483 GCF_009764315.1 Trachypithecus francoisi | reverse complement strand
AAATATAATGCACTTGAATCATCCTGAAACCACCCCTTCACCCCTGGTTTGTGGCAAAATTGTTTTCCATGAAACCAGTCCTTGGTGCCAAAAAGTTTGGGGACCACTAATCTAGAGGATATTATTGGGGATTGTTATTATTATTAGCAAAATTTACTGATGGCAATATATGAATGTTAATGTCCCAGTTTTGGTGGTTGTATTGTGGTTATGTAGGAGAATGTCTGTGAGATGCCAGGGCATCCCATTGGCAAATTATTCTCAGATGGTTCAGGAAAATAAAAGTTCTTTATATTGTACTAGCAACTTTTCTGTAAGTTTAAAAGTGTTTCAAAATTGTTTAAAATTAAAAAGTTATAGAGAAAGTGAAAAGACTAATTACCAACTGGGAAAAATATTAGCAATGCAAATATCAGATGAGTGGTTAAATTTTTAACATACAAAGAGCCCTTATTAAACTGAGGAGACAAACACTAATCAATTCACAGCTGGGCACAGTGGCTCATGCCTATAATCCCAGCACTTTGGGAGGCCGAGGTGGGCAGAGCAGGAGTTCCAGACCAACCTGGGCAACATGGCAACCCCCGTCTCTACCAAAAATACACACACACAAAATTAGCCAGGCATCATGGTAGTGTGGACTGTGGTCCCAGCTACTTGGGAGGCTGAGGTCAGAGGATAGCTTGAGCCCGGGAGGTGGAGGGTGCAGTGAACTGAGATCATGACACTGTACTCCAGCCTGGGTGACAGAACGAGACCCTGTCAAAAAAAAAAACAAAACAAAACAAAAAGAAGACTAAAAAAGACTAATCAATTCAACTAAGAGAAAATCAAACTGACAAATAAACTAATTAAAAGAGATTACTAGTAGTCAGGAAAAAATGCAATTTGAAATACTGACCAAGCATGGTGGCTCATGCCTGTAGTTCCAGCACTTTAGGAGGCTGAAACGGGTAGATCGCTGGAGGCCAGGAGTTGAGACCGGCATGGGCAACATGGTGAAACCGCGTCTCTACTAAGATTACAAAAATCAGCCAGGCCATAGCGCATACCTGTAATTCCAGCTACTCGGGTGGCTGAGGCAGGAGAATTGCTTGAACCCAGGAGATTGCAGTGAGCAGAGATCATGCCGTTGGACTCCAGCTTGGGTGACAGAGCAAGACTCTGCCTCAATATATATATATATTTTTTATATATATACATATATAATATATAAAACATATATTTTATATATTATACATATGTAATATATAATATATATTTTATATATTATACATATATATATATTATACATATATAATATATAATGTATATGTTATATATTATACATATATAATATATATAATATATATTGGCTGGGCGCAGTGGCTCACACCTGTAATCCCAACACTTTGGGAGGCTGAGGCAGGCAGATCACCTGAGGTCAGGAGTTTGACCAGCCTGGCCAACATGGTGAAACCCCGTATCTACTAAAAATACAAAATTAGCTGGGCATGGTGGCACGTGCCTATAATCCCAGCTACTCGGGAGGCTGAGGTAGGAGAATCAGTTGAACCTGAGAGGCAGAGGTTGCAGTGAGCCAAGATTGCACCATTGCACTCCAGCCTGGGCAGCAAGAGCAAAACTCTGCCTCAAAAAAAATAAAAAATAAAAAAAATATATATATACACACACACATACACACACATATACATGTATATACACACATACATATATACACATATACATATATATAATACATACATATATGTATATCAGATATCATAAGGCACCTACCAAAATAATACAAATGTAAAAGCACAACAGCCAGCAAGGGTGATTTGGGAATGTGGAATGGATATTTTCATGCTTTCATGATAGATAGTTGAATGTTCCATTTTGTGGTATGAAATGTAGCAACATCCATTAGAAATATGCATTCCCCTTGATCAGGAGATTTCCATCCTGAGGAATCCATTCTCTGCATAAGGATATAGAAACAAGAATGTTTATTGCAGCTTTGTTTTTCATAACAAAAAACAAAATAATGACTGACTACTGATGAATAACATTAGTGAAACATTAATGACTAATAATGAATGACTACTAATGAATAATGAATAACAAAAAATGAAATGATTGGGGGCTGGGGGTGTGGCTCATGCCTGTAATCCCAGCACTTTGGGAGATTGTGGCAGGAGGATGCTTGATCCCAGGAGTTTAAGACCAGCCTGGGCAACATAGTGAGACTCCATCTCTACCAAGAAAAAAAAAAAAAAAAAGCTGGGCACGGTGGTGTGTGCCTCCCATGGTGGAAAGGCTGAGGTGGGAAGGTTGCTTGAGCCTGGGAGATCAGGGCTGCAGTGAGCCAATGAGTTGTGATAGTGCCACTGCACTCCAGCCCGGGAGACAGAATGAGAAAGAAAAAAAAAAGAAAAAAAAAAAAAAGAAAAGAAAAATGATTGGGATATGATCATTTCATGGAAAACTATGCAGCCATTAGAATAAGTTAGCTCTATGCCAGTTGACTGAATAGGATTCTTATAATATGTATTTTTGGAGAGGAAAAGCAAGATGCAGAGAAATGTATATGTATAAAATAGAATCCTTTTTTTTTTTTTTCCTTTTTAGAGACAGGGTCTCATTGTGTCATCTAGGCTGGAGTGCAGTGGTGTGATCATAGCTCACTTCAGTCTCAAACTCCTGGGCTCAAGCAATCCTCCCACCTCAGCCTCCTGAGTAGCTGGGACTACTGGTGCACACCACTATGTCTGGCTAATTAAAAATTTTTTTTTTGTAGAGATGGAGTCTTGCTATGTTGCCCAGGCTGGTCTCAGACTCCTGATCTCAAGCAATCCTCCTGCCTCAGCCTCCAAAGACACTGGGAATTATAGATGTGAGTCACTGTGCCTAGCTGAATCCTTTTTTTAAAAAAACTTAATTCCTGTATATATGCACATATGTTTTATAAATGGTTACATGAGCATGTAGAAAGACAGGAAAGCAAGCCACATAGCCATTACATTGGTTAGGAGGGAATGATGGATACAGGTAAGAAAAAGGATATGAAGGCCAGGCGCAGTGGCTCACGCCTGTAATCCCAACACTTTGGGGGGCCAAGGCGGGTGGATCACGAGGTCAGGAGATTGAGACCATCCTGGCTAACACAGTGAAACACCGTCTCTACTAAAAATATAAAAAAATTAGCTGGGTTTGGTGGTGGGTGCCTGTAGTCCCAGCCATTTTGGAGGCTGAGGCAGGAGAAAGGCATGAACCTGGGAGGCAGAGCTTGCAGTGAGCCAAGATGGCGCCACTGCACTCCAGCCTGGGTGACAGAGTGAGACTCTGTTTCAAAAAAAACAAAAAGAAAAGAAAAGAAAAAAAGAAAAAGGAGATGAATGACTTTGATGGTATCGTTACATTTTGACTAATTTCTATCACTCTACACACAGGTCTTACAATATAGGTTGATTGATTACTGAGATGCTAGCAGTGTGGATAAACTAAATGAGAAAGACTGCTACTGTGGAAATAGTGAGAAAAAATCATCTGCTGCCAAGCCTCAAGTAAGAAGGCTGGATCTGAGAAAACCAGCAGCTGGAAGCAAGACAAGTGACTAACATGCTCAGGAAAAAATGTGAGAATGGAGGTCCAAGAAGAGTTAAAGATAAAATCTACAGGGAAAGATTATTTATCAAAAGTGGGTGAAGAGGTGGTGAGTAGGAGAGGAGGATTCCAAACGTAAGAGTCAAGCATCAGAGGATGGCACAGGCCAAGAATGTGTAAAGACTTAGGATCAGGTTCTTACAATGAGAATCACGTTAATGAAAGCTGGGTCTGGAGCTCAGCAATATCAGAGAAGTAAAGGTGCTGGCAAAGCAGTATGGCTGGAGTGGGCCCTCTAAAACTCTTCCTCTTGTATGGCACTTCTAAACCCTCACCATTAAAGGTTTGGGCGGCTTCTGATGGCTGTAAAAAGGGAAGAAAGAGAAAACAAAAGAAAAGTTTCTAAGTACAGTCATACATAGCTTAACAACAGTGATATGTTCTGGGAAATGTGTCATTAGGCGATTTCATCTTTGTGCAAACATCATAGAGTACCCTTATACAAATGTAGAAGCTATAGCCTACTACACATCTAGGTTATATGGTTTAGCCTATTGCTCCTAGGCTACAAATCTGTACAGCATGGTACTATACTCAATACTGCAGGCAATTGTAACACAATGGTAAATATCTGTGTATCTAAACATATCCAAACAGAAAAGACACAGTAAAAACATGGTATAAAAGATTTTTAAAGTGGTACACCTCTCTAGGGGCAATTACCGTGACTGGAGCTTGCAGGATTGGAAGCTGCTCTGAGTGAGTCAGTGAGTGAGTAGTGAGTGAGTGTGAAGGCCTAGGACATTACTGTACACCACTGCAGACTTTATAAACACTGTACACTTAGGCTGCACTAAATTTATTAAAAAAATTTTCTTTCTCCAATAGTATATTAATCTTAGCTTACTGAAACTTTTGTACTTTATAAACTCTATAAAAATCTCTTTACTCCTTTGCAATAATACAGCTTAACACACAAACACATTGTACAGCTATACAAAAATATTTTCTTTATTTATATCCTACTCTACAAGCTTTTTTCTATTAAATTTTTTTATTTTATTATAGATTCAGGGAGTACCTGCCTATGCTTGTTATATGGGTACATGTGTACTGGTGCAATTGAAACTTCTAGAGTACCTGTTACCCAAAGGGTGAGCATTGTACTCAATAGGTACTTTCTCAATCCCTGCTCATCATCCACCTTCCCTCTTTTTGGGGTCCCCAGTGTCTATAATTTCCACCTTTATTTCCATGTGTGCTTATTGTTTAGCTCCCACTTATGAATGAGAAAATGTGGCATTTGGTTTTCTGTTTCTGAGTTCACTTCTGTGAATGGCCTCAAGCTCCATCCATGTTGCTGCAAAAGACATTATTTCATTCTTTAATTTTTTTTTTCATTTTAAACTTCTTTGTTAAAAATGAAGACATAGGCCGGGTGCGGTGGCTCACGCCTGTAATCCCAGCACTTTGGGAGGCCGAGGCAGGTGGATCACGAAGTCAAGAGATCAAGACCATCCTGGCCAACATGGTGAAACTCCATCACTACTAAAAATACAAAAATTAGCTGGGTGTGGTGGCGGGTGCCTGCAGTCCCAGCTACTCAGCAGGCTGAGGCAGGAGAATGGCTTGAACCAGGGCGGCGGAGGTTGCAGTGAGCCGAGATCGCGCCACTGCGCTCCAGCCTGACCAGACAGCGAGACTCCGTTTCAAAAACAACAACAACAACAACAACAAAAACGGGCGCGGTGGCTCACGCCCGTAATCCTAGCACGTTGGGAGGCCGAGGAGGGTGTATCGCGAGATCAGGAGAACGAGACCATCCTGACTAACACGGTGAAACCCCGTCTCTACTAAAAATACAAAAAATTAGCCAGGCATGGTGGCCGGCGCCTGTAGTCCCAGCTACTCCAGAGGCTGAGGCAGAAGAATGGTGTGAACCCAGGAGGCGGAGCTTGCAGTGAGCCGAGATCGCACCACTGCACTCCAGCCTGGGCGACAGAGCGAGACTCCATCTCAAAAAAAAAAAAAAAAAAGACATAAGCACACACATTAGCCTAGGTCTACAAAGGTGTCAGGATCATCAATTTCACTATCTTTCACCTCCATATCTTCTCTTACTGGAAGGTTTTCGGGGCAATAGCACACATGGAGCTGTCATCTCCTAGGATAACAATGTCTTCTTCAGGAATGCCTCCTGAAGGGCCTGCCTGAAGCTGTTTCACAGTTAGTTTTGTTTTTAATAAGTAGGAGTACATTCTAAAATAATGATTAAAAAGTATAGTAGAGGAAATACATAATCCAGGAACACAGTCATTTATTACCATTAGCAAGTATTATGTACCATACATAACTGTATGCTACGCTGTCATACCACTGGCAGCACAGTAGGCTTGTTTCCACCATCATCACCAGAAGCATGTGATTAACACATTACACTATGACTTTATGACGGCTACCACTTCACTAGGCAACAGGAATTTTACAGCTCCATTATAATTCTATGAGACCCCCATCATATATGCAGTGTGTTATTGTTGGAAAAGTCACTCTGTGGCACAACTGTACAAGATTTAAAAATATAGAATTCTAGTGTTATCAAGAGAAAACTGCTACTAAATGCCTCAATGCAAAATAATCATGGCAATATCAACACTAATACTAATAATACTAGGACTGGTTAAGCTTTACTGAGTTCTAAGTCCCATGTAAATACACTAAGCATTTCAAATGTATTACCTCTTTTGGCTGAGTGCGGTGCCTCATGCCTGTAATCCCAGCACTTTGGGAGGCAGAGGCGGGCAGATCACTCGAGGTCAGGAGTTCGAGACCAGCCTGGCCAACATGGTGAAACCCAATCTCTACTAAAGATACAAAAACTAGCCAGGTGTGGTGGTGCACACCTGTAATTCCAGCAACTCAAGAGGCTGAGGCAGGAGAATTGCTTGAACCCGGGAGGCGGAGGTTGCAGTGAACCGAGATTGTGCCACTGCACTCCAGCCTGGGTGACAGAGCAAGACTCTGTCTCAAAATAAATAAATAAATAAATAAAATTAAAAAAAATAAACAAACAAATGTGTTATCTCTTTTAAGCTTCACGACAACCTGAGGTAGGTACCACTATCTCCATTTTACAGACAGTGAAACTAAGGCTTACATAGGTTAAATATCTCTTTTTTTTTTTTGAGACAGTTTCGCAGTTGTCATCCAGGCTGGAGTGCAGTGGCACGATCTCAGCTCACCGCAACCTCTGCCTCCCAGGTTCAAGTAATTCTCCTGCCTCAGCCTCCCTAGTAGTTGGGTTTACAGGCATGTGCCATCACACCCAGCTAATTTTGTATTTTTAGTAGAGATGGGTTTCTCCATGTTGGTCAGGTTGGTCTCGAACTCTCGACTTCAGGTGATCCGCCCACCTCGGCCTCCCAAAGTGCTGATATTACAGGTGTGAGCCACTGCGCCCGGCGGTTAAATATCTTTCTTAAAGTCACATAAGTAGAAATTTTGAGCCAGGACTCAAACCCAAGTCTGTATGACTCTATAGTCTTAACTACTCCCTTTGTACAGTAACTGATGTTTATAATGATGGCTCACAGTCATCTGTAAATGTTAATTTTTTCAATGTCCTCTATTTCAAAAGTCAGTGATACAGACTATATATATTTATTATATATATAATTTTATTTATTTACTTATTTATTTATGTTTTTTGAGACAGAGTCTTGCTGTGTTGCCCAGGCTGGAGTACAGTGGTGCAATCTCAGTTCACTGCAAACTCTACCTCCTGGATTCCAATGATTCTCTTGCCTCAGCCTCCCGAGTAGCTGGGATTACAGGCATACACCACCAGGCCTGCTTAATTTTTTTTGTATTTTCAGTAGAGAGGGAATTTCATTATGTTGACAAGGCTGGTCTCAAACTCTTGACCTCAACTGATCTGCCTGCCTCAGCCTTCCAAAGTGCTGGGACTACAGGTATAAGCCACTGTGCCCAGCCGATACCTACTATATTTTAAGTGTTTTCCTCCAAATAAAAGTTGTTTTTTTAGAGCGAACCGTTCTTTAATAATTCTGGATAGCTGAAACTTTAACTATACTTTTTAGTAATTGGAACTTTACAATTGATTGAAATTGAGTTGCAAATAAAAGTTTTATGAAATGCTATAAAATATATTAGTTGTAAATTCTGAGTACTACATAAATTCTATCTATTGCATTTCCTTGTGAACTTCAATTTTTAAAAAGCCTCTTTAATGTTTTTGGCAGGATTTTTTTTCTAAATAATACTTCAATAAGGACTTTTTCTTGGCAATCCATGTGATTTCCTGGAAGTTACTGCTGAGTATATACTTACTATGTAAACATAAAACTTGATTCTCCTAGTAAAAGCATCAACCATTTCCAAATGCCAATAGGCTTTATAAGCAATTTGCAGCTTGTGAGTAAAGCCATTCCTCTTTTTTCCCCATATTTTCTTTAATACTTTGTAGTATGGGCCACAGACTATTTTCAAATTCTTCTTTGCTTTACGATCCTTCCTCCCCCTGACCTTTTGACTAAACATTTCTTCATTTTCCTATAGTGAAGGATCTTATTTTAAAACTCTGGCCAACTTACCTGATCACATTTCCTCTAATATGTCAACTTAGCCATAACAGCTTTGAACATCTAACCTTTCCTTAACCCCCGTCACATTCATACAACTACACATAACAATATATACAGTTCCTTTTCATTTATCAAAAGAAAGAATCCTTGGGGAATAAAGATTTGACAGCTCCTGTTACAAGATAATTGTAATACTTTAAAAAAGGAGAGAAAGAGAGATGAGACAGATGGTGTACACTGGAGACATGTGGAAGTTTGCTTGAAAAATAGCTTCAGAAATTCAATTGAGACTGAAAAGAAATTATGCAAATCATCATTTTTGCATAAAAGCATTATGGAAAACAAGGAAATTATCTTAATCTTTAGTCTTCCACAATCTTGTCAAAGAGAAAGAATATCAACTGGACTGATATCATCTTGGGTTCACATTTTTTTAAACACTCTACAGCCTTTTATTTGAATTTTAGGGGAAAGAGATTATTTTGAGAAAGATTATTTAAAACATTATTTTCTATATTGCTACACTTAGGTTTAATTCAGTAACATCAATCATTACTAAATTTTTTTGATGAATTACTCAGTACTTTTATTATATGTGTAATTTACATGGGGAAAGCTTTGTAATAAATGTATCAGATACTCTAGCAGATTAATTTATATGGCATAAAAAGATGATGGAATTTAATTTTTAAAGTTATGTTGGCCGGGTGTGGTGGCTTATGCCTGTAATCCCAACACTTTGGGAGGCTGAGGCAGGTGGATCACTTGAGGTCAGGAGTTTGAGACCAGACTGACCAACATGGTGAAACCTCGTCTCTACTAAAAATACAAAAATTAGCCGGGCATGGTGGCATGTGCCTATAATCCCAGGTACTCGGGAGGCTGAGGCAGGAGAATCACTTGAGCCCGGGAGGCAGAGGTTGTTGTGAGCTGAGATCGTGCCACTGCACTCCAGACAGAGTGAGGCTTTGTCTCAAAAAATAAATAAAAATAAATAAATAAAAGCATTAGCTATAAACAGAAGAAAATGTTATGACGGGATCATTTCTACTATGGAATCACAGAATATAGGCTTGTGTTTGATTACACATATGAATTACACAGTTTAGTGGATAAACTGATAAAGGCAGCCAACATCCTTAGCCTAACACTATAATTTAAAAAGAAACCTGCGTCATAATTTTTGAGTCTCTAGTGAATCCATGCACGTTTTCTTTTTGTGTGTATTTTTAAGCTGGCCTATTTAGATGCATTAGAAAAGTTTACCATTATCTTTAAATTTGATCAGAAAGAAAGAAGTCTGAAAATTGATAAATAATCTTTAATATATATAAAGATGGTTACCAAGGAAGATTATGGAATTTCATTTCCCGAAGATGGTTAGATAAAGTGATGGATATTTATCTAGTCTCTCCCTAATACTTTGGTTTAGGTAAAGTTTGCTTGTGCGCAAAAAGACCACTTCAAGGTTTGAACTTTTTTTTTTTTTTTTTCGGAACTAAAAAAGAACTTTATTTATTGAGGGCAAGGGGATGGAAACAATACAAAAATCAAAAGCTTATCTGGTATTTAACTTTCCTTTCTCAGCTTGTCAAATGGGAGTTTAGATTTTATTTTTACATTTGCTAAGGGTCCTGATCTGCTCATGAAATCCTTCTATGGGGGAAGCTGTGGGGCAGATTCCTTAAGCGACCCTTTGGGACAACTCTTATCAGGGAGGAGGGAATTGCTCGTTTCTGCCTACTTCTTCCCTTCTGCTTCATGTGTACTACAAAATAGTCATTGCATGCAATGGTGAGGCCCGCAATTAGGGAAAAGAAATTCTGGAAGCCCACTTTGCCATCTCTGCACTGGTCCAGGTCCTTCATTATTTTGTCCACGGCCAGAGGGTCTTTTTGATTTTCCAAAAATCCAGGGAACTCCTTTTCCATGAGTACTCTCAGGTCCTCCTTTGTTAAGTAGCCTTTATCCCCTGCGAATTTGTGAAATGTAAACATCATGGTTTCCATGGCGTGCTCCATTTGAGACGGCATTTTGGTGTGGTCTGTTGAAGCCTTGGCCGAGGCGCGGCGGACGCTGGGCGAGCTGTACGCGGGGCGGCGAGGCAAGGTTTGAACTTTTAAAATGATAATGGCATTTGACAGGAAAAATTAGTTTTAATAGAAAGGAACAACTCTTATTATTTTTTTCCTCATATAGGTTAAATTTATCTTTGAACTTTGGTCAGATATCTACTAGAGGCATCTAATTTTCAGGCATGTTTTTGTTGAAATTTAACAGTATTAAACAACAGGACTTTCTGAGGCTTGATATGGGTGACCTCTGTTCACATTTGGGGTCCTGGAGTGAGCTGGGCCAGCATGTGTGTTTCTCTGGGCAGGCTAATATTCTAGCTCCCTTTTAAAACTGATATCCTTTAAAATTCTGTCCAGCATTTATTAAGAGGAGAGGCTGAGCACTGCATGGAGGGTGGGCAGGGAAGAGGGGCACAGACTGGAATGAACGGAGGTGGGCACACTCAATCCCTCTCCTATTGTCCCTAGCAAACTAGCTCTGGTTCCAAGATCCCACATCCTTCTCAACAAAAACAAAGCCCTAGAGTGCCCTTTTAAAATTAGCTGCCTTTGTCAGTGCCTGGGTTATTTCCCTTTAAATGTGCCTCTGGACAAGCCTACGTTTGTGTTTCTCAGTTTGTGGTCCCAGCATCATGTACATGAGAATCACCTGATTCTTGAACCCAGGCTGGACCTACTAACTCTCCAGGGATGAGGGGAGGGCGTCTGAATTTTAAACCAGTGTTGCAGATGGTTCTGATTGCATTAAACCTCAAGAATCTCTCCCTGAAGGCTGGGTTAGAATTAGTCTGTATAGAGAACTCTGACTTTCCCCAGGTATTTCATTGTCAAACACAGCTTCTCTAGCCGGATTGGCGTAATCCCAGCACTGTGGGAGGCCAAGGCGGGTGGATTGCTTGAACTCAGGAGTTCGAGACCAGCCTAGCCAACATGGCAAAACCCCATCTCTACAAAAAATTAGCTGGGCATGGTGGTGCGTGCCTGTAGTCCTAGCTACTCGGGAGGCTGAGGTGGGAGGATCGCTTGAGCCAGGAGGTGGAGGTTGCAGTGATATTGTGCCACTGCACTGTAGCCTGGGTGACAGAGCAAGACCCTGTCTTAAACAAAACAAAACTACCCAAAAAACAGCTTCTCAAATGTTCAGACCTGTTTCAAGAAGGCTGGAGGAAGATGCAGTTCAGTTACCTCCTACTCATCAGTCTAACTTTCTTCCTAGCATCCTTCCTGATTGAACTGAAATCCTCGGGGAGTGCCTATAAATATTCCATCTGCTCTGATTTTTTGCCAGACAGTGGAGTTTGCACCACCTTCCCACTACTGCAGACCAAAATAGCCTCTCTGGGCTTGCCTGACTCTAAGTGCTCGGTTTCCTGACAACTATGGTGCCTCATGACCACTTGGCTTTACACGAGGGGATTCCATTGCCCTTAGATGTCCTTTGTGCAGTTGGGATGGAAATAATTAATGCTGGAAGGAACCTTAGATAGAATCCAGTCCACTTCCTAATTATATGGAAAGAGATGCAGACAGATACATAGTCAAAAAGGCAAGAAACAAACATTTTATTGGGTCCCTACTATGTGCCAGGAAGGTGCTATACTAGGTTTTTCATTTTGTCCCTAGTTTTTTTACATCAGGCTTTCGAAGTATATAATATTATATCCATTTGTATAGACAAGGAAGTTGAAACTCAAAAAAATTAAAGAAATTTGCAAAGTCATTCAGTTAGGTAGTGGATCTATAAAAATAATACTGTCATTATTTAAGTACTTACCATGTGTCAGGCATAGTTTTAAACATTTCATTTTTATTAATGTATATAAAATCACCACAAAAACTCTAAGGTAGGTAGTATTGTTACGCCCATTTTACAGGTGGAACTTGGGCACAGAAGACTGGAAACTTGCCCAAAGTGACCCAGTTAATAGGTGGTAGAAACTTTGACTCCAAAGCTCTCTCCATAATCAGGTACACTAGAGAGAAATGGAAGCAGGTACTTATTGTCCAAGTAGGAGATAGGCAGGACTGAAATAAGGATTGGGAGGAAAAGAGAGATGTAAGAAGCACTTCTGATGCTCTCTGGATCATCCATCTGGATGGTAGGAGGGGGAGGGATCAGGGGGAGAAGAGGAAGCTGAAGATAATCTGCATTTTCTTGCTTATCTGGGGAACTAAAGGGATGGTGACGTCATTAACTAAGACCTTGAATAAAGATAAACTGGCATTGCGTTTATGTTCTGTGTTACAGAGCTGGTGTTTAGCTGTTTCTGTAGCTTAACTGTGAAATATAAGAGGAAGAATCAAGAATCATGTGTCCTCATCTTCTACATCAAACTCACTGATTGATAGATTATAAGAAAGACTCTCAATGGAACTTGGAACACTGCCTGCCTGATTTCCCATCTATAGGGCAGTGAGGTACTAAGTATCTATGCAGTTTTAGGATAGCAAGAAATATAACTGCATACTTGATTAACTCCTTATTTGAGAATTAGTCACTGGAATCACTGTGTGTTGGCTGTGAAGGACATAATGGTAAAGAAGACAGACCCAGTCACTGCCTTCAGGGAACTTATATTCAGGTAAAGAAGATAGGCAATAAATAAGGAATCAAAAAATTAGACAGCAAAAAGTGCTGCAAAGAAGATAAAGAGAGTACTATGCTGAGATGCAGTGGTGCAGAGTCCAAGTGACAGTGAGTCTTGTAAGACAAAGACTATGTTTGACTTTAAATTTCAGGCATGATGGGAAGAAATTGATGAGTTTGGAGCAACGTAGTAACTGGTATGTTATGCATTTTTTGTTGCTCACTCTGAATGTTACTATATTCTGGGCAGGATTATGCGAACAAGAGTGGAAACAGAGAGACTGGTTTAGGAGGGCCAGAGACAAAGGGTGATGGTGGCTTAAATAAACTTGCACTGGAGGCAAAGGAAAGTGGGTATAAATTGAAACATATTTTGGGAGAAGCTAGCAGAATTGATGGAGAGGAAAAGGGAAATCAAAGACGATTCCTAGGTTTCTAGTTTGAACAACTGAATGAAGAGTGCTATCATTTACCAATATCATGGCAACTGGAGAAGAAACAGGGTTTGAAGGAAAATGATAATCAGACACATGTATATATATATCCATGTGAAAGCACAGTACCAAAGTTTACCAAAGAGTGCTCTGGACTGGATATTTAAGTGCCTGATTTTTGTCACCACTTAGAGCAATAATTTCTCTACATCTTGTTTTTTCCCATCTACATGGAAATAATCATGTCTGTCTTTATTGCTTCTGAGGGATGTCGAGAAGACAGATGAGATAATATATATGAAAGTCCTTTGAAGTCTTGGGAGGATAAGAACTGTGTAAACCCAAGCTATCATTATTAGGTCACAGGGTGTATTTATGTTTTTCATGGTTCTATTCAAAGTCACAGGGATCTTAAGCACAACATGCTTACATCCCTTCCTTCATGTTCAGTTCCCAGAAGTGAAAAGGTGAACATGCTTCTCTTCCCCAACTGCCCCTTTCCCTATAGTATTGACAGGACTTTGCAATTACTAGCATTATACCAAACTTATTTGAGACAGAGTCTCACTCTGTCACCCAGGCTGGAGTGCAGTGGCACAATCTTGGCTCACTGCAACCTCCACCTCCCAGGTTCAAGCAATTCTCCTGCCTCAGCCTCCCAAGTAGCTGCGATTACAGGTGCCCACCACCATGCTCAGCTATTTTTCTTTTTTTTTATATTCTTACTAGAGACAGGTTTTCACCATGTTGGCCAGGCTGGTCTCGAACTCCTGACCTCAGGTGATCCACCTGCCTCAGCCTCCCAAAGTGCTGGGATTACAGGTGTAAGCGACCATGCCTGGCCTGTCCCAAACTTTTTTAAGACCTTGGGAAGAAAGGACTTTGCCCAGAATATCTCTTTGGGTGATTCTTGGCAGATTATGATAATGATGCTATCTGATTTTAATAGAGATGTACAGATTACAAAGAACCAGCATCTTGTCTCATCTAGTCGTCCCACAACACTCTGAGAGATTTTTTTTTCACCATTTGACAGAAAATGGCTCAGGAGGTTAAAGTAACTTGCCTAAGACTTCATTTTACAGCTGGAGTAACTAAAGCTAACAAAAGTGTTGTGTTCTAAAAACTATATAACATGCACTGGGGCATTAAAAGAACTACAGCCACATCCTGGATAATATTCATGAGATGTATGCCAGATTCTTTGATCACTGCTGTCTTGGGACACATTGTCTTCAGTTCTTTGAAAATGGGTGTGGCCAGGCACGGTGGCTCACGCCTGTAATCCCAGCACTTTGGGAGGCCGAGGTGGGCAGATCACCTGAGATCGGGAGTTTGAGACTAGCCTGACCAACATAGAGAAACCCTGTCTCTACTAAAAATACAAAATTAGCCAGGCATGGTGGTGGGCGCCTGTAATCCCAGTTACTCTGGAGGCTGAGGTGGGAGAATCGCTTGAGCCTGGGAGGCGGAGGTTGTGGTGAGCCGAAATCGTGCCATTGCACTCCAGCCTGGGCAACAAGAGTGAAACTCCGTCTCAAAAAAAAAAAAAAAAAAAAAACACCAAAAACCAAAAAAACAAACCAAAAAAACAAAACAAAGAAAATGGGTGTGATTATTGATTTTTTTTTTTGCCGGGAGTTTCAAGAGCTGCACAATTCTGCCTACGACCTTGTGCGTTGCTCTCTCTAAAATCAAACACCAAACCAAAATAAGAATACAATAAAAATTTTCCCTTGCTTTCGAGTAATGACATGATTAACAGTTTCTTCTTTCCCTTGGGAAGAGACACACTGTGCTTCGCTTTGCCTGGGGTGGGGATATGACAGTGATGTGCAAAAGACAGGCCTTGGAATGGTGGAAACAGAACTGGACTTGGAATCCAGAGAGCTGGGATTGAGTCTTGGTTCAACATTACCTACTGTGTGACCAGGGGAAAATGAACCCATCTGAGCCTCAGTTTTAATAACTGCAAAGAATCCTTATCTGTTTATTGACTGTAATCTTCTGGTCAGCCTCATCTTCATCCATCTGCCCAGTTCCACATGCAGAACTAAGTAGTCACTTTCAGTTTGCAAACTGGACTAGAAATTCTCCATTCCATTCATTCCTTCCGTAGGCTTTCTCAGCTCAAATGCCCAAATACCCGTGCATTTGCTCACTTCTAATGGAAGGGGAAGTGGGCTATGATTTTTGGTGTTCATACATGATGACTCTCAGCATATGAATCTATTTAGAACAAGGCTGAGAAAAGATGACATAGAGGGTTGCTGTGAGAATTGAACTGATGCATGAAAAATGTTCCACACAGTGCCTGGTTTACAGTGAGTGATCATTGTTAGCTGTTATAATTTTTTCATGCTTATGTGATCCTTATGTCTTGAATGGTTCAGCTGTGGCCCTAGCTGGAGACTAGAGGATAAACTGAGACTCCTCTTCAAATCATAAACCTAGTTGGTGGCCGGGCAGAGATTTCTTGCATCTGTTGTAACCCTTTCTTCTTATAACCACCTAGTTTCTGCCCACCTTTGAGGAAGGGTATTTGGGATAACTTTTTGTAAATTGATGGTAAATGCAAATACAATAATATCTACTTTAGATCAGTGACAAAATTTTAACTTGTTTCTCCACTAAATCGAGACGGAAAAACCTCAAAACTTGTGGACAAGATGTTTTTCAAAACTCCACTTCGGTTTACAGGTGTGTGCCTGGGGCAACCAAAACAAAGATTACTGCGACGATGATGGCAGCAGCCCAGGCTCAGATGAAAGAGGCGCCTTTTAGCGTGCTTTACGGTGCCAGCTCACCTGAGGTCAGACTCAATTCTCCCCACTTAGGGCAGGGGTAACAGAGCCCCCGCGGCTGGGCTGCAAGCCCATACTACCGTTTTCCTAGCCTTGGGCTTTGGGGTCAGCGGTCCTCCAGGCTTGCTCCAGTTTGGGTCCTGGGGTGACTGATGGCTGGGTGCGGGCAGGTGGACGCGGCAAAGTCCCCATCGATTCACCACGCCGCTCTCGGCCCTAAGGGGCAACACTTCGCACCGACTCTACCAAGTAAGTGTCCAGGGTGGGCAACCAGACGCAAAGTGCAGCGGGATCGGTTCCCGCCAGGACTGCTCCCGCCGCCTCCGCGGACCCAGCCCCTCCCGCGCCGCGACTCGCCCAGCCCGGGGAGGAAGAGTCCGTCCCGGGCGCCCGGCCCTGCCGGGGGAAGGAGGACGCGGCGGGACTCTGGCCCGGGGCTCCTTCCTGCTTTCCCCAGCCTCCACTCCCGCCGCCTCCCACTCCGGTGGCTCCATTTTTCAGACGCGTTCTCCTGTGGGAGACGGCGTCAGTCCTCGAGCCTTCCCCTCGTTGCCCCGTGGGGGCCCGGCTCCCCAGTTTCTCCGCTCTCGCAGCGCCCCCTCAGGCTGCCGCACCCATCCCGCCCCCGGGCTCCGGCGGGGTACGGGGCGCTGGTCACCTCAGCGCGGGAGGCCGGCGCCGGGGCGGGCGGCTCCGGGAGGTGCCGCGCCCGCTCCAGGGGAAGGCGCTGTGGCGCGGGGCCGCCCCCTTGCGCCCCGGGCGCCGGCTGCGGCCCGGCCTCCTCCTCTTCCTCCGCCCTCCTTGGCTGGGAAAGTGGGAGGCGGCGGCGGCGGCGTGGTGTGTGTGCGCGCGTGAGGGGGGCAGCAGAGAGGAGTCTCCCGGTGCCGCCGCGGCGTCAGAGACACTGCGAGCGGCGAGCGCGGCGGGGCCGCATCTGCATCAGCCGCCGCCGCTGCTGCGGGGCCGCGAACAAAGAGGAGGAGCCGAGGCGCGAGGTAGGGCGCGCGGCCGGCGCGGGGCCGGCGGGCACCCAGCGTTGGCGGACCCCTAGCTGCGGAGAAGGCGGTGGTCTCGGCGTTTCCCCATCCCCGCCCTGGGTCGGTCTCCCTCTCCCCTGGCCGTCGGGTCCCCCTGGGCCGGGAATCAGGACCTGCGGAAGCAGAGCAGCCCGCGGCCTCTGCCTTCTCCGGGCAGGAAGCTGCCAGGGCTCCGTGCCGCGGTCTCCCCGGCGCAGCCCAGCACCCCCTGCTTCCCGGATGGCGCGGTCTCTCTGGGGACTGTCGCCTTATCTCGGCTGGGCTAGAAAGCTGCTTCCCCGTGGCACTCTGTGGGGCTGAGTTTCGCAACTTAAGCCTGCGCATTTATTTTTAAGTCCTTGAAAACTTCCCGCAGTCGTGTAGGGGGATATGTGTCCCCGGCCTGACCTAAAAGGGGGGCGGAGATGAGGGAGGCTGTAGGATGAGAGCCCCAGGCAGGGACCGGCTCCTGCCGGGTGCCGCCGACACCTGGCCCCGGGGTGTGTCTGCGGCGAACGGCCGCCGCGCCTCCCTGCGGGCTCGGGAGTACCTGTGCTCGGCGCAGTGGGAGCGGGGGCGCAGCCCTGGGGCTCCCCCGCTCCGACTTTGTCAAGAACAGCTGTTAATGCTACCAGCCAATCTTTTTACCCCCTTTCTCCTGGGCATTCACATTTACATTTATTTTGGCTGTAGGGGGGAGAGCGGCGCAGTAAGTGGCTTGCTTTTTCCTGAATGGCCTCATTTTCATATGCCCACAGTTTCCAGTCCAACATTCCGTTGTCGAATTCTTTTGGTGGTAATTTTGCCAGATTTTCTGAATGGGATTAGGACAGGCCGTTCAGAAATGTGTTTCAGAGTTTATCAACCACTGCCCTGAAAGGCGCTTTTCTGTTTTAGCTGCTTTCAATCAAATCTGTGTCTTTTAGAATTGTCAACCTTCAGCTCTTTTTGGTTGGGCAAGATTAAACAGTTCTATTTTTAAAAACAGCGAAGAAACATATGTATTTAATATTGGGATCATTTACCACGAGCGATCACAGGAGGCATGGTTTCTTAAACGCTAAAGTGGTTTAAAAAAGGGAATTTAGTTGGATTTAAAAGTAAATTTCAGGTAGAGGAAACTTTCAATGGTCTCTGTCAGCTTCTCTTATGAGTTGAAGACTTTATTAAGGCAGCTGATATCACTTTCAGAGCTTAAGAAATTATGTTCCTTATTGCATTTCATAAATCCTTCTGCAGGAATGTATGTATAATACTCTGTGTCTGTTTTGTATAATAATGTATAATACTCTGTGTCTGTATGTATAATACTCTGTGTCTGTTTTGCCCAGTGAACCCCTGGATATCTTTAGGGGTTAATTGTGCGTTGTTTAGAAAGCCTATTTTGTTTTCAGTTGTTGACTTTTGGAGTTTAGGAACCCACATTCCAAAGCAAAGCTACACTATTCAGACAGGGAATAGTGTACTTTTGGGTACTTTTTGATTCTTGGCTCCTTTGTGAGCTTTTTCCCTAGATAACAACACTCATATTCTCTTTCCCCCTTTTTCCCCATGACTCTAGAGCAAAGTCTGAAATGGATGTTACATGAGTCATTTTAAGGGATGCACACTACTATGAACATTTCTGAAGCTTTTTTCTCAGTAAAGTAGATAAAGATGGATGAATCAGCCTTGTTGGATCTTTTGGAGTGTCCTGTGTGTCTAGAGCGCCTTGATGCTTCTGCGAAGGTCCTGCCTTGCCAGCATACGTTTTGCAAGCGATGTTTGCTGGGGATCGTAGGTTCTCGAAATGAACTCAGATGTCCCGAGTGCAGGACTCTCGTTGGCTCGGGTGTCGAGGAGCTTCCCAGTAACATCTTGCTGGTCAGACTTCTGGATGGCATCAAGCAGAGGCCTTGGAAACCTGGTCCTGGTGGGGCAAGTGGGACCAACTGCACAAATGCATTAAGGTCTCAGAGCAGCACTGTGGCTAATTGTAGCTCAAAAGATCTGCAGAGCTCCCAGGGTGGACAGCAGCCTCGGGTGCAAGCCTGGAGCCCCCCAGTGAGGGTAAGTAGCCTACAAAGGTAGTTTGGTGAATAAAGGTGGTGATGTCCACATTTTTTCTTTATTCTTTAGCTTGCTGTTTTCCAAGTCTCATGGCTTAGGAAACCACACATACTGGAACAGACAGATTATACCTCTGAATATTTTTTCCCCCCATCTTGGAATGAGATTGGATATAAATAATAAATTTTATTGTTTTGAAAATTATCTCTAGATAGTCTGTTATCTTTTAAGATAAATTTTGGGAAACAAGTAGCAATTAGTGAATGAAATCTAAACCAGCTTTTGTTCTGTGCCCATTTTAAAATGGAAATTTGGTATTTTATCATGTTGGTGGGGCTGAGAGTCATAATTACATGTATGTAGTACATATGTGTATATATATTGTAAATATGTGTGTGGGTAAATCATAAATAGGAAATCAAGCCTTAATTTTTATGTTGCTTAGAATCATTCTATTGGTTTTATGAATACACAGCACAGAATTTACTCGTTGGTGGAATTCTTAACAAATCATGGCTACAGGTAGCAGAGTTTCGTTGCTGTAGCAACAAAATGTCACTTAGGACTACACTAAAACATCTAGCTTTATAGTGAATGAAATGAAATGTTTCATCAAAATGATTTTTCCTGGGATTTGAGTTTCGGCTGAAATGATTTTAGATGAAGCTAATTATTTGGACAGCTACCACAACTGTCACACAATTTCTGTATTTATTAGAAATACCTATATTAATAATCTGTATATCTATATAATATAATATAAATATAGGTATTTCTAGTAAATATAAATTATGTTGCAGGTGATGGATTCGTGATAAAATGTGCTTTTCTCATATTTGCAAAAATAAAAAGTAATCAAGAGCATCAGTAATTAAAACAACTCCATTTCTGTAAGAAGAAGGAATTCTAAATTATTGGCCAAACTGGTAAAATCTGCTTTTAAAAAAAAGTTAATCTAGATGAGAGTATTTTTTTTCAAATGTCCCCAGTAAGCACTCAAAAGTGACTTCTTTCATTTAACCCAGGAACTGCCCATTGGGATGGCGTTAGATCCCATAATTCACAGATGTGGATACCAGGCAGTTTTAACAGAATAGTTTTCCTACTTCTTTCTCAGGCTCATCTTTTGTAAATGATAGGAAGTATTTACATCACTAGATGTAAAGTATAGAGACCATTTTAATCACGAGAAAACCTGATCGGAAAACAGTTTCATTAAGGCTGTCAGGTTTCTTTTGACATATTTATTTATTTAAAGATAGTGAGAACTTTGGGCTAGGGAGGTTTTCTTTCCTTATTTGGAACCCACATGTTGTGAAAGTGATCCACTTACAGTGCTTTTCTTAGATTTCCTTTATTTTATGGAATTTACTGATTTAGACTTGAATATTTTAATCCCTGAACCAGTGATCAGGTTGATAATTTCTGAGACACCTGATATAGGTCTGTTTAGCTTAATAAAGGGGTAGATTTGCATCTTTGGAAAGGTTTTGTTTCCCTGTTAATTAGACTAGGGAAGGCATGGCTTCCCAGAATACTGTATCTTAGTTATTGACACTGCCTTACCTATTGTGAGGAATGCACTGAATGTTTGATCATCGATAAAGAGGAATTTAAGGAGAGACTCAAACACTCAATGTCTTTTGAATTTTGAGTTTTCTTGCTAACATGGAAATTGACTATGTAATTCTCATTTATCTGAACTGCTGAGTTCCCAAAATTGAACTTCTTAGGTAAATTATTTGGAGATTTTGATCATGTTAGTATTATTTTTCTGGTTTATAAGCTTTTCCTAACTTACTTCATGTTTCTTCTTTAGCATGAGAAAAATTACGTACCAAGAAACTCAACTAAACTTGAGCCTTATAACTGGGACAAAATAGTTGAGGTGGATGGAACAGGAAATATGTCTGTTATTTTGCTGGGGGAGGATGGAGGACAAAAACAAACCTATTCAGTAGTCTGAGTTGATGCAATTGATGCAATACTTAGAAAAAGAACAGCCTTTTTTCTAGTTGAAAATAGTTTTTCGAGCCAGGTACTGTGGTATTCACCTCTAGTCTCTAGCTACTTGAATCTGTAGTCCTAGCTACTCCAGAGGCTGGGGTGGGAGGATCACTTGAGCCCAGGAGTTCAAGTCCAGCCTAGACAACATAGCAAGACCCCTCCCCCGTCCCCTGCCCCCCATCCTTTTTAAAAAACGGTTTCTCAATAAGTTACTACTACCTTTTGCTTTCAAATATACAGAACAGTCAGGACCATACGTATAGTTCAAACACCTGAAAGATAAATACATTTCTAGAAAAGATTCTTTTTAAGAGTGAGAATTCTGTAACATGAAGCCACATGGATATTGTAAGGCACTTCTTCGGACACTTCTCTTAGGTGAGTGCCTGTAATAAATCCCAAATGTGCATCCTCCTCCCTTAAGTGTTCTGACACAACCAAGCGGTGCAGTGAGCCTGTTTCCATATGTTGTGCAAAGCTGAAAGTGATAACGTGGAATATTGCTTCAGTTTATTAGTTATGTTCTGTGTTCCATTAGACTGTGACCATGTGGCCTCCTCATGCATTTAGCCGAAGTATATTGAATGTTATCAACAGATTTGAACATTTCCAATGTGTGACGCATATCTTGTTCCCAAAATTTTAATGTTTCCTGCCTAATTTGAAGGCGAAAAGGAAAGAGTGTGGGGTTGGAGTCACCATGGGAATCGGTCAGTTTTTTACCTCTAAGTAAAGAATTCCTGTTGGTTTTAGGCCAAAGTCAAGCAGTGGAATGAGCCATAGGGAGAGGGACACTGCTGATACCAGTGAATGGCCTAAGAAATACAGCTGCAGAAGTTAAAATGCATATATATAAATTAGATAAGGAAAGCATGGTTTTTAAGTAGTTCCCCTATCCCGTATAGAATTTAGACTTAATAGTTTCTGCCTTCTATGTGCAGTTCCAGTGATTTAAGGAATCATTAAGTAATGATATCTAAACAGACACATGCATAGATATTCTCTTCTGTGGTGGCTCACGCCTATAATCCCAGCTCTTTGGGAGGCTGAGGAGGTAGGTGAATCACTTGAGGTCAGGAGTTCCAGACCACCCTGGCCAACATGGTGAAACCCCGTCTCTACTAAAAATACAAAAAAATTAGCCGGGCTTGGTGGTGGGCGCCTGTAGTCCCAGCTTCTTGGGAGGCTTTTGCAGGAGAATGGAGTGAACCCAGGAGGCGGTGGACCTTGCAGTGAGCCGAGATCGCGCCACTGTGCTCCAGCCTGGGCAACAGAGCTAGACTCCGTCTCAAAAAAAAAAAAAAAAAAATCTCTAAAGTTCTCTTAATATCTCTTAACATTAAGTTCTCTTAATATCTGTGCATGTTTCTCTTTAGGTATCATTACTTAATGATTTCATGATGTCTGTACTTCACAGCAAATATATTCATCCAAAAAATAGATCACATCAGATCCCCTGATTTATACAAATTTATACTTTGTTTATTCGTTGTTTTATTTAATAAATACTTCTTAAGCACTTGTTAGGTACCAGGCACTACACTAGCTGCTGGATAGGTAATGGTAGACAAACCAGATATAGATTCTTAGCTTTTGAATGTGTGGTCCACCTTGTGGGAGAGACACATTAATAAAATAATAACAATGCAGGCATGTAATTAAATAAGTTCTAAGACACAAAACTAGGGGAGAGGATAGAAGAAAGACCTGCATTTAGTGTGAGGGTGAATTGTGTGTGTGATCTTCAAAAGCTTCTGGCATCTGAGCTGAGATCTTAAGGGTGAAATGATATTAATTAGGGAATGGGCGCTGGGCAGGGAAGAGGCAGAGGAGAAGAATATTTCAAAGGCACTGACCTACACAGGAAGGGGTATGCCTCCTAGGAAGAACTGACAGAAGGTAAGTGTGAACTAGGCAAGCCACAGGGATGGTGTGAGATGAGGCCTCATATTCGATAATGTGGAAGGCATCAAGAACTGCCCCAAGGGCCACGTAGGGTGAAGGGGCAGATGGGTAGGATAGATAGGAAGTGCTCTGCATTTGGGATAAGAAAGAGGGACCACTGGGACTGAGACGATTAGCAGGGCTTCAGAACAGATATGGGATTGGAGCTCGTGTCAAAGAATGGAGAGACCGGGAAAGAAAGGTAGGGAATTCTAGATATGAGGGAACATGGATGAAATTTATTTCCCCTGTAAATGCTGAGTCTGCTTTCATTTCTCCATAGCACAGTCATACCTCCTTTCTCCCTCTTTCTCTATTGCTGACTGTTAGGGGCTGAATTATTTCCCCCTACATTGCTAGGTTGAAGTTCTAACTCCTGGTTCCTCACAATGTGGCGATATTCGGGGATAGGACCTTTAAAGAGAGGGTTCAGGTAAAATGAGGTCACATGCATGGGCCCTAATCCACTAAGACTGGAGTTCTTCTGAGAAGAGGAGATGAGGATGCAGACACACAGGGAAGACCATGTGAAGACACATGGAGGAGATGCCACTTACCAACCAAGGAGAGTTGCCTTCAAAGGAAGCCAACCCCACTGACACCTTGATCTTGGACTTCCAGCCTCCAGAACTGAGGAAATACATTTTTGTTGTTTAAGCCACCCAGTCTGTGTCCTTGGATGTGGTAGCCCTAGCCGACTTGTACTCTGACTGTAGGCATACTCCTAAAGGTCAGCCCCTTGAGTGGCCTCTCAGTCCACTGCCAATCCCTTCAGTCCTGGTTTCCCCAGAAACTGGCAGTGGTCCAGCCTTCTGTGTTCTGCTGTGGAATACCCTTGAGAAGTTGTTCGGCCCCTCCCTACCCTCTCAGCTACCCACATTGCCTGGCATAATTTCGTAAAATAGGCATGTTAAAAGGAAGTTGAAGTTTATGTGACAATATACCAGATGCACAGAAAGTTCTGGAGGAAATGAAGGAAATATTGAGGGGGGAAAACTACTACTTTCTTATCTCTGACAAGTTGGATTGATCCGTAACTGGAGTCTGGAGAGGGTGCTTTCCAGGACTCAGTAGTACCTAAGGTACCTAAGTAGTACCTATCCCCTCAAGGATAGGTAATGATGGACAAACCAGATACAGATCCTTACTTGGTGCTTTCCAGGACTAAGTAGCACCCTAATAAGGCATCCTAGGCTTTATTCCAAGGAATGGCATTGGTGGAAAGAATTGAAGGAAGTAGTGGGAGAAAGTTAGGACAATTGAGTTGCTCCAGGTTTGGTGTGGAAAGCAACTGCCAGCTGTGAACTGTGCCGTGGGACATCTTTGACATCTGTCTGTGAACAAGCACCTGTACAGAGCTTCTTTCAGGTCCAGTTATGTTCAGTAATCTATACTAGGTCAAAGATGACATTAATGCGTGTTTCTGTTGAAAAAGTTTACATTTGGGGGAGGTAACACATAAGAAACAACAAATAAGGCAGCATATAGTGAAGCACCAGGGGGTGGGATAAGATAATAGAATAAGTGTCTATTTATGATGGGGTTCTTGTTTGTAGTTTGTGATCCTTGGATTAAGTGCATGGTCAAAGAATACCAAGTGTGGGTGGGACATGCTCCCCTGGTGTGTAAGGTTTGCTACAAACACTGACTGATAAAGGAACTGTTGTCTCCGCACAGATGGGGAAGAGGATGTGTATTAACTCATACCGGACCCAAGCAAGACATTTAATGTGGTGGTTTGGGTGAGGGAAATGTTTCTGTGTGTTTCAGAATGATTGAATTGAAATGGAAAAGGTGGGTTTTGTTTGTTTGTTTTGGCTAAACCATGTTTGTTGCATTCTTGACCTCTTATTTTATCCATTGTTTCATCCTTGATCCTTACTCCGGGCTTCATGTCTGCCCCGTCCCTGACCTTTACTTCATTCCTGAGCTAGCTTAATGGTAAGGCTCAGCGATGAGATCTTGAACGGGGTAGAAAGCAGGTATGGGAAAGAGAGTCTGTGGTGCATACTAATTGATAATTTTTTAAAGATATAATGATTCTTTCTTATATCACATAAAGTGTCATGTAACCATAATCATGTAAACCTCACAACAGCTTTCTGGGGTCAAGTGTTATCATTTATTTATTTTTTTGAGATGGAGTTTCACCCTGTCCCCAGGCTGGAGGGCGATGGTGAGATCTCAGCTCACTGCAACCTCTGCCTCCTGGATTCAGGCAATTCTCCCACCTCAGCCTCCGGAGTAGCTGGGATTACAGGCACCTGCCACCACACCTGGCTAATTTTTGTACTTTTAGTAGAGGTGGGGTTTTGCCATGTTGACCAGGCTGGTCTCCAACTCCTGACCTCAAGTGATCCACCCACCTTAGCCCCCCAAAGTGTTGCGATTACAGGCGTGAGGTGTGGCGCCAAGCCTATGAAAAAGAATGTAGATTTCAAAGTGTATGTAAAAGTATTCTGGTTGTAAAAAATATTCAACAATATAGAAGAATATGTTATTAAGTGTGTATATACTTGCAGATCTTTTCATATACATTTATATGTGTATGCATATAGTTTCTTGATTTTTTGCAGAACTAGAATTTCATGCTCTGGATATTCAATGATTTGCTGATTCATTTACTATATCTATGAAATTTTTTCATGTTTAAGCACATAGACCTACTCCAGTTTTTGAAAAGACTCTTTATTGATGTATAATATACATTTAGAAAAGTGTACTAATTATGTGTGCCACTCCCTGAATTTTTCATAGTATTTTTCTCGTAGTATTTTCATTCATAAAATTTTTCTTCATAGTATTTTTCTTTCTGTTTAAAAATACTCATAAGAAAAATACTCGCAGTATTTTCTTTCTGTTTTAAAAATTAAAAATAATACATGCTCATGGTAAGAAATGTAATAGTAGAAGATGATGTACAGGAGAAAATAAAGGCTTCCAATCTCTATTCCTTTGTTCCTAATCTCTAGGGGTAACCACTGTCGGAGGTTTTTTGTGTTTTCTTTCAGACACAAAATTGAATAGAAATGGAATCACATTGTATATGCAGTTCTGCAATTTGAAGTTTTTAATTTAATGATAAAACTTGGATAGCTTCTGTAGTCCCAGCTACTCAAGAGGCTGAGGCAGGAGAATGGCATGAAGCCAGGAGGCGGAGGTTGCGGTGAGCCGAGACCGTGCCACTGCACTCCAGCCTGGGCGACAGAGCAAGACTCCATCTCAAAAAAACAAAAAAACAAACTCAGATAGCTTCCATATCTACTTACATTGGTCTATAAGAAGGTATTATGTCTTCTTTTTTTTTTTTTAGACAGTCTCACTCCTGCCCAGGTTGGAGTGCAGTTGGTGTGTTTACGGCTCACTATACATTATTACTCTTATTTCATGGATGTAGGAGGGGTGGCTGAAAGACTTTAAATAACTTGTCCAATTTCTGATCCCAAATGCTTCCTTCCCTTACCTGCAGTTGACTTAGGTGGCAAACATTTTCCCTGGTGTTGCTTTTAGCAGGGGAATCTCTTCTGAGTTGCAACTGGAAGAGGTTATTCTTTCCTCACTGTCCTTGCTTCCTGTTTTGTTTTGACAAAAAGAGGACAAATAAAGCTCCTTTACAATGACAGTGAACCAAGAAAGCAGACTCTCCTTAGCTTGATGTATGGGGAAGAGTGTGGTTTGGAGGTTAGAAGTTGTGGCCTCTGATTCCGACACTGCCATCAGCTGACTGTGGGGTTTCTCTGGGCTTCGTTTCTTCAGCTCAAAGATGTGGAGCCATAGGGACCTAAGCTCTATGCAGAGTGGTTGTGGGAATGGTGTTGGTGATGGGGCTGGGTTTGGTTCATCTTTGACTCTTCAGAGCCCTTTGTAGTGTCTGGCACAGAGTACACACTCACAAGAGGTTTGTTGAATAAATGAGTGAATAAGTGAGTGAAGCGAATACCAATCTCTCTAGGGATTCTTAACTGTATATTTAATGTCATTTCTATTTGGGATGATGAGAACCAAAGTTATTGAAAAGATATGGAAAAGATTATAAAGTGGATGTAATGTTTGGATGTAGAGCTACATAAAATACAGACATGAACTCAGTTATTTTGGTTTCCTACGTGTGAAAAGTAACCTGATGCAGACCTCTTTGGCAACCCCGAACCCCCTCCTCTCCCAGTTTCCTTCATTTATTATCACTATTGCTCCAGTCCTTATTTATTTATTTATATTTCTCTTTTGGGTGACTGAAGGAGAGAAATGATTATTCTGTTATTGCTGGCTGGGCAGGGAAAAGGAAAATCTGAGGGAAAGGGAGGAAAGAGATAAAATCTAGTTTTACTTTAGCTGAAGGTCCTTGTTCTTGAGGTTCTTTTGAAAAGTTCCACCTCTGCCCTGGCTCTCTGACTTTAGCACTCCATCCCTGGCTTTTGCATCAGCTGCTATAGAACCTGTGTTGACTGTTAACTTCTCTGCCTTGCAGCACCTTGCACTGCCCTCTCCTGCAACTGTGGTCTGTACTTTCCAAGTGGCTAAAAGAGGTGCAGTGGGGAGACAGTCAACAGACAGGGGGAGCAGGAAAGCAGTCCTACTCCATTGCCTTCCTAAAACTGCTTCTCTGGGTTGTCTTCTCAAAATGCTTTGTTTTGCCCCATAATTAGTCTCTGGTCTCAGAAAAGGAAAAGAATAAAATCAGAGGCTCAAAAAGGCGTGTGGGTAGGTGCAGTATGTCAGTTCAAGCCCCTGCCTTTTTCTGTTGCCTGTGGTCTTTTCTCAGCATTCCACGAGCCCCCAGCTCTCCTTTGCACACCTCCATTCCTTAACTCACTCTGTTGGGAAGAATGCCTGCTTTTTTCCTCTCTGGTCAGACGCTCACTCCATTTATTAATCTGTCCCCTCTCTAGTGGATTGCTTAATGTGGTTTAAGCAAACCCAAGACAATATGTAAAAAGACTTTAAATTTTAAGGTCAAAAGGCAAATGACTTTGTAATTCATGCTGTGGCAGGATGCTTCCTAAGGATCCACAATACTGTAGCAACCTAGCACAAATATTATAGTGAGATGTACTTGTGATAGAAATATTACACATAGCGACATAGTATGGATAGTGAGGAACTCAGATAGCTGGCAAGACTCATTTACATAGCAACATAGTATAGGGAGGTGTACATATGATAGAAATATTATGCTTGGAGGCTGCCTTGCTGGTAAGGCTCCCTCATTTAGAAACTTCAACTCCCTCATCCTCCCAAAGCTTTTATTATGAAGAGTACGTGTATCTTCTGCTCTTTAAAAATTTTTAATTTTTAGTTTCTTCTGAAGGTAGTAACCTTGAAAAGAAAAATTCAGAGCCCCAGGCACCCTTTTTTGTGGCTCTGCAATCCTTTTGTCACGTATATGTCTGCCAATGCCTAGTCAAGAGGATGGTAGCAGTTGCTTCATGAATGGTGACATATGGGTGGCTGTAAACACAGCCATTTTAAAGATAGATGTGTGAGTGGGCTCTTTCGGGGTAGCTGGGAAGGGAATGGAGGTGCCATTTCAGATGGCTGACAGAGCAGTTAAATAGTAGATTATTTGCGTTGTGAAACATGAAAAAAGTGAGCAGTAGGAGGATGTGCAAATGAATTTTTAAGTTACATAGTGCAGAAAGGCAAGGACTGTCAATGTTGAACATTTTTCTGTTAGCCTAAGGAAATAAATTCCTTAAGGATTAAGGAAATTATTATTATCATTATGATTATTATTATTTTTGCCAGAAAAAATCCTTTTGAAACACTGTAGTTTCACTGCTTATCAATTCAGGAATGAATGAACAGGAGTGAATTTTCATTATTTTAATATGTAATGAGTGGTCCTAGGCAATGAACATTTATACAGAAAGGAAGCTAAAGTTAGCTATAGGATGCTTCATATCTAGTTTTAATTTATGTGACGTACCCTCAAAATAATACAGTAACAATGTAAGTAAGAGCATCAGTGTGGGATACAAATATCCCTAGCATTTGTATAAGGTTCCTGGAAACGTGAGCAGTAATGTTGAAAAGTTGAACATTAGATATGTTATAAGGAGATTCAATTCTTGTAGAATTAAAAAATATTCTTACATTCCTAATTATATAACTGCTTAGTTTTTAAATATCCTTAAAAAACTTTAAAAGTTTTTAAAAACATTAAACACATAGAACATTATATAATAAAACTAAATTTCAAACCTTAAGTTTTCATTTGCCCACCTTATCCAAAGTGACATTTAGTTTAGTAATCTCTATTATTTCAATGTTTTTCAAAATCTTTGAACAGTTTTTTCCCCATTATTAAACTTGTGTTTTATGCATAGTGATGAATTATTTTTCAGCATTTCGTATGCTTTTTTTCTGCCACAGTTGCAGTCTATGAGGCTAAATATTTTTGCCATTTTTGGTAGCTCTTATTATTTTCATTCTTGGCTTAACTGTACTAGTAGTAGCACGTTTATTTTTCTTTTTTCTACTCATTTTTGTAAAACAAGTCTGAAATATTAAGAAGACACTGAAAGTGTTAACACTGTTGTACAAAGCCTGTGATGTTGCTGAAGCTGAAGTGTTGGTTAAAGGCCCCAAAGGGTGACAGCTTGAAATGTTTACATAGCAGCTGTTCCAAGAAAGTTCAAATCTGGCAGCAGAAAAGTATTGGGTCTCCATGTATGAAGCATGAAAATATATGATGTATGGAAGCTGAGAATCGCCTATATGGTGGAAAGAATGAGGAGACCTGCTTTCTAGTCTTGGCTATGTGATTTTAGGCCAGTGTTTTCTCTTCTATAGGACATAGTTTTCTCTTTTATAAAATGAGGCTTTTCTGATATCTGAGTTCTTTTGTAGGCCTGAAATTTAAAAAATAATTACCCTAGCAAAAGTCAACTTTGATATTGAACATTTAGAACAAACTCAGATTGGCACCTGGATTTGATCTTGGTGCATTGAGGTGACATGTGGCTCTCACATTTGTCCATTGACACCAGTAATCTGCCTTTAATGTTCGCTTAGAAGCCCACACCGTGCCTGCCACAGGAGTCTTCAGATGAACTGTTAGATTTAGAAGTGAGGTAGAGCAGAAAAGCAAGGACGGTTTAGGAAGCCCGACTTTGGATCAACCTCTAAATAGGGCTGGTTTGCTTGATAGATCTCATCTGCATAAAATTATCAACCTCCGTTCTGCCGGAATATTATCTTCATATAAAGTTGTTACACTGCTTGAAATTCTAATAATTAGAGATTGTCTGCATATTAAAATGTCCTGCACTTTAGAAGCATGTTTAGAATTGCCTAACCATGTTTCTTTTCTCAGTTTTTGCTGACGTGAGAATCCCTGCTTTGATGGACAGGACATTTATTATGCATTGAAAGAGTGGGAAGGCAGGTACCTGAGCTTCTTTGAGGTCAGGCAAGCCTGGATGGGGGAAGCTGTAGTGAGGGGTTTAGGCAGAGTGACCATGTAGTTTATCCTTTACCCTGGGACGTTTTTGAGAGTGAAAAGGATGTTGTTGATAATTTTGCAGAGTCAACAGGAGTAAGTCGGGATTGTTTGGGGCAAACAGGGCCATAAAGTTACCCTAGCTGAGGGCAGTATGAATGAGCACAGCATATAGAAAACAGGATTCATTAAGCACAGGAGAGATGCCAGAGAATACAGAACTTTTCAAAAGTGTTCAGGAGAAAGGCAGAGGAATTAATTTCTTCCTCAGAATGTTCCTTTTTGTGTGCTCTGTGATTCCTGCTGGACAGAAAGTGTCTGATAATAGGAAAAGCAGGAGATTTATTATCAGGCAGAACTTCCTCTGTTCGTTGTTATCTGTGTGGCTCTTGGGCAAGTTACTTCCTTACCTAATTTCTTCATTTGTAGAATGATGAAGAGCTGCTCTCCAAGTTTGTGAGGATTACATGAGATAAGGAATCTCAAATGCCCAAGACCAAGTACATGCTCAGTAAACATGAGTATCTTCAGTTTTCTCTCTTTCTAGAAATTAGAACTTTTAATACCATATCACAGTTATATTGTAAAATAAACTCTGGGGCAAGTGGATTGGCTCACATCTGTAATCCCAGTGCTTTGGGAGGCCAAGGTGGGAGGATCAGTTGTGGCCAGGATGAGACCAGCCTGAGTAACATAGTGGGACCCCCACCCCCCTCCAAAAATTTTTTTTTGTTTTAAATTAGCTGGGCATGGTGGCACGTACCTGTAGTCCCAGCTCCTCGGGAGGCTGAGGCTGGAGGATCGCTTGAGCCCCAGAGTTTGAGGCTGCAGAGAGCTGTGATCTTGCCACTGCACTCCAGCCTGGGTGACAGAATGAGACCTTGTCTCTAAAACAAAGAAACAAACAAAACAGGCTATTGGTGTGTATGTAGTCTGGTAATTTAATTAATCCACACTTATATGTTAATACCATAGAACATTTTGTTCTGTTTCAAACAGCTGGCTTAAACTTCAGATACCCAAGCTGTTCGTAAATTAGTGACTACAGAAGATAGTTCTGGTTTTACAACTATAGTGTGAGACTGGTTGAGTCAGTCAGCTTCTCTGGGCCTCATCTGTAAAAGGAAATGGTGAGCAACATTATCTATAGTATCTCTTCCTATTCTCTTATCCTGTGATAAGATATCCAGCCAGCAGAATTCATTATAGCCTGGTAGACGTGTGTGACCGTTTTCATTATCCCTCCCCCCCGCCCCCCGCCTACCTTCCTCCCTCCCTTCTTCCCCTTCTTCTTACCTTCCTCCCTTTCTCTCTCCCTCCCTGCCTCCCTCCCTTCCTTCTTTCCTTCTCTATCTCCCTCCCTGTGATTGAGGAAAATAATAGCTCAAGTAATTGAAAAAAAAAAATTCAATTTAGTTATTTATTTAGCATAATACTGAAGACTTAGACCCCTAAGACTTTCTGTAAGGAAACGAGATGTGCTTTGTAGCACAGTCCTAATTTTTAAAAATTAAGGAGACCAGGCATGGTAGCTCACGCCTATAGTCTCAGAACTTTGGGTGGCTGAGGCGGGAGGATTGCTTGAGCTCAGAAATTTGAGACCAGCCTGGGCAACATAGCGAAACCCCATCTCTACCAAAAACAAAAAATTAGCTGGGCATGGTGGCTTGCGCCTGCTGTCTCAGCAACTTGAGAAGCTGAGGAGGGAGGAACGCTTGAATCCGGTCGGTCGAGGCTGCAGTGAGCCATGATCATGCCACTGTACCTCTCGCCTGGGCAACAGAACGAGACTCTTGACTCAAAAAGAAAAAAAAAAAAAGTAATGTTAGGAAAGATTATTATGCCCATTATTAAAACATGGATGTTTTAATGCACTGTTGGATGGATGGATGGACGGGTGGATCAGTTGATCTCTCTGGACTCTGTGTGTGTGTGTATGCATGCATATGCACATGTGTGTTGTGTTTTATTCCTTTGTGGCTGATTTTTGCTTACCCTTCCCAACCTTGCCCACCCTTCCCCTCACTTCCATACCATTAAGATTATGTGGCTTCAGTAGTTATTACTGGTCCATTTTTCCACGTTTTGGTTATTTTTTAATAGCTCATATCTAGAGCAGCTGATTTCCCTTTTTAAAAAGTGTGACATATATAAACAGATATAAACAAATGCATTTATATAATTTTCTGATGCGTTTTGCAAATGCTGCAACAGTGAAGAGCCTTGCAGTGCTTCAAATTTCCATGTTTATATATTTTTTAATGAAGTTTCTATTTATAGTTAAAATATTCACTTACTGATTTTGTAGGGTAAGAAAGGACACTGGGTGAACATTTTATGAAAATAGTCATCTACTGTGTTTTTAGAAAGTCTCTGCAAAAGGACATTTCAAAAGCTTGTTGACACAAACTTATTCCAGTGCCTTACCATCTTCCTAGCCAGGAGGTTCTTTTTTTCTGTTTCATATAAATTCCTGTCCTTGCAATGTGCTCTCATTCCTCTCATCCCATCCTTAATGGAAAAGAAGTGCTCCCCTGTACCTCTTCTTCCTGACCTTGCAGGCTGTGGTGCAGTCCTGACCTCCTCTCTTTTTATCAGGACTGAATAACTGAATTTCCTTTACATGTCCTCATAGGACCCATTTCCTAACATTTTAATCATTTTAGTCACTCTCCTTTGGATGCTGTCCAATCCCTGCTTGCTGTGCTTGGGTTCAAGTCCAGAAGAGCTCTTAGTGTGGTGATGAAGTTCTGAATGGGGCTTCGAGTTGTGGAAGGGCTGTCATGGGACCCTCCTGATGCCTGTTTTCACATCCTCATGTTATGTACCTTTAAAAAGAACTCACTACATTGCTGGTTCATGCTTTGCCTAGATCTCAGATTTTCTCTTTTCCTTAGATAAATTCAGTTTCCCCCATCTCTCGAGTGGTTAGTTTTTACTACCCTCTGGATTAAACTTGTCTCTGTAATCTTTATGGTAGTGTCAGCAATTGGCTGCTTATCAGCAGGAATTGAAAAATGCCAATCCAAATGCAATTGCTTTAATACATATTTGTGATCATATGGATACCTGATCTTAAACACATATATACCTTGTTTATTACATTTATTTTGAATATTCTCTGCTCCCATTTGGTGGTGTTCTCCAATTAATTGTGCTTTAATGTTGTCTCCTGTACCAAGTTATAAGGAACTTGAGATGAGGGGCTCTTTTGAATTCTATACCTCTTTTCTCTTCATGACTGTGGAAAAGGTGGTAGGTGGTCCGTTCAGTAAATACTTCTTGATGGAACTGCTAGATGCCTACTCACATTCCAGAATTCCAAGGTCCACTGAAACACATTCACATCCTTCTGAGTTTGAGCGTCTAACCTCACATATATTTTGGTAAAGCTGAATCACATTCATGTTCCCACTATTTCAGTCAACAATGACAGTAGTACTCAAAGGCTAGGTACACTCTTATGAAACTTGACTGTAATTGGATGTTGAATAACAATTCTCTTGAGAGTGACCATTGAAACATTTTGGTTGCACCCACCATGGTGGTCTAGAAATCATGTTTTCCTAGTTTGTTAGAAAGAATGTTCTGCTGAGTTGAGTCAAAAGCCTTATAAAAGTTAAAATATGTGATATGTTATCTCCTATCCCCCAGGCACCTCATTCTGACATAGAGGAAAATGAAACTGATCTACTAGGAATTAGCTGTCCAACTGTCATATTGATCTTTACCAAACACCTTATAATTTCTCTGCTTGCAAATCTTTTAGAATGCAAAATGTTACATGTATAATGGCTTCTTTTGATACAGATCATCTATATACTAAGTAATTCCAGAGGTGGGTAATCCTGTGGATGGTAGGAAGCACAGGTAATGTGGTTAGCAATAGCACCTCTACATTTTGAATCCTATGACAGGCAACATGCACATTCAAAATTAAATTAAAATTCTTGAGAATGAAGTGGAAAGAGGGAAGAAAAGGGCAGTTAGAAGAATAAATTAGTCCCAAGGGATCCTTTCCAAGTCTCAAATCATAAGCCAGCCAGCTGTGATATGAACCATGACAAGGGCCCAGGGGCTCTCTCCTTCAGATAGCTGCAAGACTGGGTTCTCTGTGATTGTTAATGTATCAACAAGTTAACTCTATGCATGGAAATACCTTGAGTTATTATTACTTCTCTCAGGAGACTAAGCTATCTGATACCTACAAATGAGTAACACTAGGTCTGCCTAACATTTCCTTACAGATTAAAAAGAATGGCAGATTTTGAGGAGCAACATGCTGGGAAGGCTTGGTAACTTTAGAAATGTGCCACGCTGTGGTTTCTAGGTATGCTATGAATGAAGAGCTCTGTGTGTAAGAAGTGGGAATTCTATGTGAATATTTATTATGTAAATTCTCATGTGTTACTAGGTTTATTTAAGTTTCTTCTTTGCGATCCAAACTTTTTTCCTTGAGAGGCAAGTTTATTTTTCACATTAACCTGATATGTAAATTTCTCAGTCGCCCCCATCTCCCACCCCTAGGCCTTTTTTCTGCACCCAATTTAGTGGTATCAGGTCAGTATTCGGGCAGAGGGTGTTTATCGTTAACAACTAACTAGAGTCATATTTTTGTTTAACTTCCCCTTGCTATAATCCACCCATCCTGCCTGTTACTGTGGGTTGTTGCCAGTGGAGGATTTATTTAACATGACTTATGTTCAGCGGTATATGTTGAAATTTAGAACATATGAAAAAAGAGCCTGTGTTTTGCTTATGAATACTTCAGTCCATCAGCACGTATTTATTCTCTGTGCCTGAACTGAAGGTCATCATTTCTTGGCAGTATTACTAGACATACTGGGATATTAAGCCAGAAAATAGAATAGGTTGGTTAAAGATAGATTGAGGCAAAAATTGATTGACAGTTTGATACTTAAAACCAACTTTGCTGGTCAGTTGAGTGTTATCTGACAATCAGGCAGAGTTGCTAATTATTGGCACCCAGGTGCCAGATGGTAGGGAGTAATTAGATCACAACTATCTTATCTATCAGTAGCTTTAGAATGAGAATAGTAGCAATTTTCATAGCCCTTTTCAATGGTCATGAAAACATTTTAAGAGCTGATCCCATGGAATATTGTATATCTGACTCCAGAAAGTAAATTTTTGACACGTTACCTTGAGGAAAAAAATATGTAACAGGGCATTTTATAATCTTGAAAGAGGGAAGTAATATTTTAGCAACTCTGTGCTCTGTTTGTTGCATCTGGGTTAGCCATGAATGAATTCATTCTGTTCTTAAAGAACTTGTTTTGCATTGATGTCACTGTTTGAAAAAGTAAGCTGTGATAAATTTCATAAGCTGGAAAACTCAACATGCTATAAAATGTGAAAACGCAGGCCCTCTTAAGTGCAACCTGACACAGGAGTGAATTACCTTTACCTAGCACATCTCACGTGGTTCCTGAGCCTACACAACATATCAGAGTCCTCATTCTTGTAGGCGTACCACCTATCTTTTATAGGCTTCAACTGAAAAATACGCTTATTTGGCACAAACACATGTATGATCAAAGGTGATCTGAATAAAATATAGTTTTGATTGATGAATATACAAGGCTTTTCTTTAATGTTTGAAGGAAGAATCACAGTTTTGTTAATAAAATAGAGGTTAAAGAATGGAATTGTTTCTAGTAGACTGTGCAGCCCTAAATCATTCAAAAGTAATGAAGCAGTTTTCTGAAACAGATTAGGTTTCCTTACGAAGGAAGCCACCTTTGTTCCATGTCACTGATGCATTCCTTATAGGTGAGGTCACTCTGCATTGCTGATATCTTCCTCCTTTCATAAAAGGGAGATGGGGACTGCTCCCAGTGCATTCCATTTCTCACAATCAGTAAAATAAGGCTTAAATGTACCTGTCCATTAAAAGCTTTTGAAGGACGAAAGCCAACCTCAGAGGCTTTGTGAACCATGAATTGACAGTAAAAGACAGTATGCTTGTTTTTCAACTAGCCTGTTAAAGCACAAAAGAACTATTCACTCCTACATGACTTTCATGTAGTTACAATAAAAGGGACGAGGATGGTCATCTTGTTTTGTGAATGCTTTTAAGACTGCTTGACTGAGATTATTTGAAACAGTACTCTTCAGTTATTCTGACTAACGAAGTCACTGAGAGGGAGGAATGTGCGTTACAGAGTGTATACATGACTTTACGTGTATTTGTTTAGATATAATGAAATTTAAAAAGTAGCTTCCTACCTTCCACCCTCTCTGTAAAACCTTAAGGGTGAAAGCATTTTGAGGATATCAGATTAAGCTGTATGTATTGACGTAGTCTCCTAACGAACCTTCTGTCCATCTGTGTCTCCCTGAGTAGCTCCCTTGAACCTCAGTGTGACATGTCACCCTTGCTCAAAACTATATATAATGGTCCATTATATATATAATGGTCCATTAGACTTCAGCCACATAACTGAGTCCTGCCCTTTTCCTCCACCTTATCTCCTCACCTTAAGTATTCTGCTCCAGCCATACAGACTTTCTTGCTGTTTATCAAATTACCAAGGCCTAGGGCCTTTGCACCTGGTCTTTGCCCTGCCTGGAAGGAAGGTCAGCTTTTACCCAGATCTCAACATGGCTTGCTCCTTTCCTTCAGTTTGGTCTCTTTTCAAATGTCACTTCCTTATAAGGGTCTTCTGTGACCACCATATCCAAAAAAAGCCCCCCCCCCACTCTACTGTAGTCAGTCTTCTAGCCTTGCACTGCTTTATTTTTCTTTATGGCACTTATGTCTATCTAAAATCACATTATAAATTTATTTGTTTAATCCCTCCTACCCCCACCCCCACTACCCCATATGGAGCAGTAGGCTCCATGAGAACCAGGACTTTGATTAAATTTATTCCTGTCTGTATCCCCAGCAGCTAGCACACTGCCTAGCACATAGTAGGTTCTCACTAAGAATTTAACTTAACAAATAAATCAGGGAATGAGTTATACTTGATGTATGTTGATGTTACTGAGCACACCTCACATTGAAAAAATACTGCAAATAGGAGAATGATTGTTATTCAGATGTTTAAGTTGAAACAGAGTTTTAATAGATGAGTAAATTAAAGTGTCATATATGCTTATTTGGCAATTCACTTTGTATTGTTTTATGAAGATAAATGTGGAATGATTTAAAAAATAATCTTGCCACAAGCTTTTTTTTTTAAACCCAAGAGATGAGCAGTATGATTCCAAACCATAGCAGCATCTCTGTTTTTAGCTCCCAGAAATGAATACAAATCCTTTATAACTGACAGCATTGGTGTACTTCACTGTTCATACTTTTAAAGCTACCCAGAACACCGGAAAATGACAGCATGGAAAGGAATGCTTTTTTATGCATTTCTGCAAATTTCTATGCTTAACATATTCTTAGGAAGAGAAGTGACATTGTTTTTTGTACCTAAAACTGTTTAAGGAGTGGGTGGAAACACCTATTAATCTTGGCTGTGTCGTGACTTGAGCATATTTCCTCATTTGATGTAGTGTGGATTCAAATTAGCCTTCAGATAATCATTTTTTTTTCCTCTGCAAAATAATACAACCATGTTGTGGGCTGATTCTGTTGAGTGTCTGGAGCCTGATGATTAATGTCAGAGATGAATTTCCTTTTTCTAATATAATCATTGCTGTATGGGTTATATGTACAATTCATTGAAATCTCTCTGTGTAGTCACTCATAAACATGACTGCAGTCACATGCCTCACAATTACTGTACTTTAATCTGCACTTGCCTCCTCCCACGTATTTACTTAAAGAGTCACAGCTTGCTGAAAATGTCTCTTTCCTACTGTTGCTCTGTGTGTGTCCAGCCGGGGATTGGACCCTGGTATGTTTTTTTAACCGGCAGATAATTGCGTGCTTTAACATGAATTGGTACATAGTCTGCTTTCCACACAGAATTAGAGAATACCCTATATCTCCAGTGGAGTGTCGTAGGCCATTTCTGCTGCTGTAACTAGATACTGGGAAATTTGTAAAAACAACCCCCAAATTTATTTATCACAGTTCTGGAGACTGTGAAGTCCAAGATCAAGGTGCTGGTAGGTTCAGTTATCTGGTGAGGGCAACTCTCTGCCTCCAAGATGGTTCCTCTGGAGGGGAGGAATGCTGTGTCCTCACGTGGCAGAGGGCATTTGGGCAAGCTAACCTAATGGTGGGTGAAGCCTGTTTTATAAGGGGCCTAATCCCATTCACAAGGGAGGAGCCCTCATGGCCTAACTGCCTCTTAAAGGCCCTACTTCTTAATAGCATCGCATTGGCAACACCTGAGTTTTGGAGCGGATCCATTCAAACCATGGCACAGGAACCCCTAAACACAGTGTTGAGTAGCTCTCTGAGGCCACTGAAAGTAAGCAGTGCACTTCAATCTGGAGTAGCCTTTGGCGCCTGTGTCCGAATAGTCAGACACCCACCAGGTGAACGGCTCCAAGTTCCAGATTGGGAAACTGGACTGCCCGTGTGGATGCTTCCCCTTTTCCTATTACTTTTTTATTTTTTATTTTTTTAATTTTACTTAAGTTCTGGGATACAGAATGTGCAGGTTTGTTACATAAGTATACATGTGTCATCGTGGTTTGCTGCACCTATCAACCCATCATCTAGATTTTAAGCCTGGTGTGCAATAGGTATTTGTCCTAATGCTCTCCCTCTCCTTGCCCCCCACCCCACAACAGACCCTGGTGTGTGATGTTCCCCTCCTTGTATCCATGTGTTTTCATTATTCAGCTCCCATTTATGAGTGAGAACATGCGGTGTTTGGTTTTCTGTTCCTGTGTTAGTTTGCTGAGAATGATGGTTTCTGCTTCGTCCATATCTCAGCAAAGGACATGAACTCATTCTTTTTTTATGGCTGCATAGTATTCCATGATGCATATGTGCCACATTTTCTTTATCCAGTCTATCATTGATGGGCATTTGGGTTGGTTCCAAGTCTTTGCTATTGTAAAAAGTGCTGCAGTAAACGTACGTGTGCATGTGTCTTTATAGAAGAATGATTTATAATCCTTTGGGTGTATATACAGTAATAGGATTGCTGGGTCAAACGGTATTTCTGGCTCTAGATCCTTGAGGAAGTGCCACACTGTCTTCCACAATGGTTGAACTAATTTACACTCCCATTAACAGTGTAAAAGTGTTTCTATTTATCCGCGTCCTCGCCAGCATTTGTTGTTTCCAGACTTTTTAATGATCACTATTCTAACTGGTGTGGCGTATCTCATTGTTGCTTTGATTTGCGTTTCTCTAATGATCAGTGATAATGAGCTTTTTTTCATGTGTTTGTTGGCCAAATAAATATCTTCTTTTGAGAAGTGTCTGTTCATATCCTTCACCCACTTTTTGATGGAGTTTTTTTTTTCTTGTAAATTTGTTTAAGTTCCTTGTAGATTTTGGATATTAGCCCTTTTCCTATTTCTATTCCCATTGTTAGCTCCAGAATTTCTATCGTGTGCAGGAATGTCATGATGCCTCCTCCGACTCAGATCACAAGGCCCAGAACCCTTTTACTGTCTTCAGAACAGTAATCCTATTCTCTCTGGCTCATATAGTTGTATCCCTTTCCCTCACCCTATATGTGTTATTACCATTTGTCAAGTGATGCTACTTTGTTCACCTCTCTAGATCCCAGACTCTCAGACACGGTAGTCCAGCGTCTGCATCTTCTCCAGGCTCTAGCTCACACCTTCCTACTTGCCTCATGTTACTAGACCTGCCTGCAGCTTTGTGGCTTCCTTCACTTATCACATGTTCATCACTCTCCCCTGGACCAGGTACATACCTCTAATGTTGCTGTGGATGTTGTCCACCATTCACTCTCTCAGTAAATATTTATTTGGGGGAAGATCCCTCAGCGAGTGTGTCTGCCTCTCCTGTTTACCGCTGCAATCTCTGTGTAAGCCTATCAAGCTCACTTTTGCTCTTTTTCCCACCTCTTCCCTTTTGGTTTGCCTCTTCTTGACCCTCTCCACTGTCCTGTTCTGGCCCCATCTCCAGTTTCAGTGTCTGAACCTTTGTCCTCAGTCATTATCCTTTTCCTAGTGAGGATGTCTTACTCTGCTAAATAGCCCCTTAAAGTCCTCTTTTAATGCCTTAACTACTTTTGATTTATGGTAGAACAATCAGTAGAGAGTAAAGCACGTGGTAAAAGGTAGCTTTAATAGTGTACTTTTCTAATTCTCCTGCAAAATGGAACTTTATTGCTTCTACCTTCCTCTTTTAGATGAAGAGCTATGAGATTATTTAAGTTTTTCTTTCTACAGCAGTCTTGCAAGATTGTCATATTTACCAGGGAATTATTTTATAGATGAAAAAATTTGAATGGGATTTTAGTTTCGGAATGAAGTAATTGCTAGTTAAATGACTTACATTAGTGGATCAGACCCAGTTAATGTAAGTTTGTGTCTTTCTTAAAAGTTGAAAAATTAAATTTGCTCCTTGGTAATTTGATTTGTAGGAAGTGGGGAACAAAGGATTCCAAACAGGTCGTTTAAAATCAGTTCTAATTAATTGCATGTGCAGATGCATCTGCTAAGATTGGGAGGCAATTAGTCTAATTATGTTTAAAATACAGTTGCATGCTTAAATAGACAGTCACACCCTCGGCCTGCCTATCTTTTTCTACTTTCTCCTTTAGGCGCATAGTGAATTTTTTGGCCATTAAGCATGACCTCTTCAGTGTCTGTGGAGCAGAACAAAGTGACAATACAAATGAGCAGGGTTGCACATACTCCTAGCTCAGTTTGATACTTCAGTGATAATATCTATACAGCACACTGAGGTGGAAATGTTAAAATATGCTGGGGAAAATTTGTGTTCTCTAGTTAACTCCCCATTTTTTGGGTAAACTTATTTTTGGAAATCTGAACTCCCTTTATGAAATACTTGTCTCATGCTTCAGTTTGGAATAAACTATGGCTGAGTCTTATTCCACATATTCTGAAATAATTTGAATTTCAAAGTAAAACTTTACGGAAGTAACACTTTGCCTAATAATATACCATGTGCATAAACGACTTGGCCAACTTCACACACATGGTTCAGAGGGGCCAGTGAAAGTATCATCTGGGCTTCTGTAGTAGTTTTATACCCATCACATCTTCAGTTGCTCTGACTTAAAGTGGATATGACACCCCTGGCAGACTGTATTTTCCTTTTGGACGTAAGCAGTTGATATTTGAACAGGTGAGTGAACATAGATGTTTGCGATTGTCTTGCCTGCCTTTCATTAAAAACTAATGTGACCACTTTTCTCTTCAGTACATTTGGTTTTATTGGAAGAATCTGTTGAAGGTGGTCTTGTACAGATACTCCCCTATTGCCCTTCCTTTGATTTCTGGTAACATTAAAAATGATTTACAAATTACATTTCATTTTATAGAATATCCTGCAGTTACAAGGTTACAGTCTTTATTACTGACCTACCGCCGTGATACGGATTTTTCTTTCAGCTGAACTTCCTGTATTTCTGGCCATATTATTTGCAGCAGAAACTGAGGTTTACTATCATTGCTGTATTTACAGGTGGATTATCTGGTTTTCTCCAAGTAGGCAAGAATGGGATCTTGAGGACAGTTAGTTGATGACATTAGACCAATTGGAGCTTTGTTTTCTGAACTGTTTTTGCTATCCCTGGTATAAGAACATAAGCTTATGTCATCTATGTGCTGCCAAAATATAGTAGATTTTAGTGGACTATATAGATAAATTTAGATGGGTATTTGAAACATGTACATTTGAATGTGCAGACTATTGGTCAACATGGCTTTTGTTGTAACTTGAGTATACATAATCATTAGGACCTTCTGATGTTCACATTTTATCCATAGATACAGGCTTAAATCTAAGTAGGTTTGCTCAGAAGAGGAAGTTCCATTTTATTTTCTTCTTTGAGGTTACTCAACATCCATCCAGTTCTGACTTCACAGTTAGTAGTTGGTAGAGTTAAAGTTGTGTTTCATAAGTTGATTGTTACTTTGTTCTTTGAAACCAGTTACTCTTCTTATTGTGGTAAATATAAACAACTTCTTTTAAAATCTAGACCAATTTAGGATTTTGGTTTATAATGTAGCATGATAGATGTATTATTTTAGCAGATGTTTCATGCCAGTCCTACTATCATTAAGATGGAATATCTGCTTACAGAATAAGAGTATATGTTCTGTGGTATATTTACTTCTGTATGTCAGGTGATCTGTATAAATAAGCAACTTCTATTTTGCAAAACCTTTTCTAAAAACTGGATGCCTTGTATTTTTGGTTTGTTAACTTTTACCTTTTTTTCACACAGTCTTATATACCACTTTTAAAATTAGTAAAATGTTAAATAATAGTACAATCTAAAGATTAATCAACAGGTTATAACAACAGCAAAAAACCACTGAAAGTTTAGAAAAGTGCAGCACTGAGGGATTGTCATTGTGTTTTGGTAACGCACGTGCAATTTTAAAAAATTCTGTCCTGTGTTACTTTGTAAAACATCCTTTACAAATCAGTTTAGGTTAACTCTTTCTACCTACATTTTGGTTAGTCAGGATGCTGGATCTTGTGTACCCTTCTCTGCCAAGCAGTGCTGGTTACAGTTAGATGAATTTAAATTATGAACTTACGTTGTAGGAGAATTTAGATTGATTGACATTCTGCCATTGACAGTATAGTGTGTTCTTGAGTCCACAAAAAAGAAGTATTGTGAAACTCTAGAATTGGGTAGAAAGAGATCATCTGTGCCATGGCTTAAAAAAAAAAAAAAAAAACTGGGAAGAGCTTTTACAAAAGCAGCAGGAAGTACTTACTGAATCAGCACTGGTCCATTGTGTGGAGGAGTTTGCAGATTTTTAATTAAGCTGCTGAATACTTGCAGTCCTCAATTCACAGGGAAAAATTTTAAAATGGTGGTGGGTGCATGCACATTTGTGTGTGCAGGGCAGCCAAATATGATTTGCTGGGTAGTGAAAATTAGAAATACATGTATGAGAACAGCAAACCAAAACTCACTCCATGTAATTTTGAGATCAGACAAAGGGATGGCCAGAGCATAAAAGGAGCATGTAGAAGCCTGTTGCTAAATCAGAAATGAACAGGAATGCAGTTCAAAACCTCATTTACTACTCTTTAGTCTGTTGCCCTAGAGACAGACTTCACATATTGACTTTGGCAACTCCAGGGTAGCTTGCCATGTCTGCAGTTACTTAAGTAAAAGTATCTGAATTTGTAACTTAAAAATATAAGTTTACTGTAGCCATTGCAACAAATTACATTTGTAGTCAGGTGGGAATTTCTAGAGGTTCTAAGTCATCTTTTGGAAAATCATGAAGTAAATAGAAGAAATAAATAATTTTGATTCTAAAGAGTTCAAATAGGAAAACAGTAAATGAAAGCAAGACTTCTTGAATGCCCAGTGCAAGAATCCATTGAGGACAGATTTAAATTTCAGGCATTACCTTGTAGCATGAATGAAATAACTGGAGAATATAGATAACAAAGCTAATAGGGGAGTGCTTAGAATATTGTTTAAAGATTATACTGAGGGAATTAGTCTAGCATGATCAAGATTCTATCCAGTTCTAATTTTATTATTTATTTATTTATTGAGATGGAATCTTGTTCTGTCGCCAGGGTGGAGTGCAGTGGCGCAATCTTGGCTCACTGCAACCTCCGCCTGCTGGGTTCAAGCGATTCTTCTGCCTCAGCATCCTGAGTAGCTGGGATTACAGTTGTGCGCTGTAATGCCTAGCTAATTTTTGTGTTTTTTTGTAGAGACGAGGTTTCTCCATGTTGGCCAGGCTGGTCTCGAACTCCTGACCTCAGGTGGTCTACCTGCCTCGACCTTGCAAAGTTCAGTTCTAATTTTAAATGATACCTTAGAGCAAGTGAGCTTTTCAGTTTTCTCTTATTCTTATATGCCTTGCCTTTTGATATTTTTATTGTGTAGTTGTAATGAGAATAACATTTCAAAGATTTTCTTTATTCTAGGCTAACAAGAGATTGTTTAAAAACTAATGAAATATAAATAGTATGGAATTGGGAGAAGGGACTTGAAGACTGGACAGCTATCTTGGAAATGAGTTCTTTTTCATGCAGTGCTATTTCTCAAAGTCTGGTCCAAGGACCACCTGCATTATATCTGATGAGGGCTTCCCTGATGCATGATCACATGGCAGAAGGCATCATATAGCAAGAGAGCAGGCAGGAGATGGATGGCAAGGGGGGCCAAATGTGTTTTTATAACAAACCCACTCCCTCCACAAAAGACAGTCCATTTATGAGGGCAGAACCCCCATGACCTAAACATCTCCCATTGGGCCCATCTCCCATCACTGTTGCATTGGAGATTAAGTTTCCAATACATGAAGTTTGGGTGACACCTTCAAACAATAGCATCTGGGCCCCACCTCAGATCCACAGAATTTGATTTCCTGGAGCTGGGACCCAGAGATTTTCATTTCAAACAAGTTTCCCAGGAGATTTTTATGCACACTAATGTTTGAAGAAAAATACTTCCAAAATGTAAGTGCAAATCTTAGCTATTAGGACAAATGAATTTAATATTTCAGATCTCTTTTTCTACTGGGGATAATTTTAGAAGTGATATTTCATTTTAAAAACATTGCTTGATAGGAAGAATTGCAAAGATGTTAGAACAGGGGTCGCTGCACAAGTGGTATTTTTGTGGGGAGAAAAGTTTTCATGTGAAAGCTGTTTTATATTTGTGATTAAATTATACATCAGATCAGTGATTGGGATGGCTTTAGGCAGAACGAAAGAGAATCATTTAGCATTATCATTTTCACTCCTCTACAAAAAAAATTTTTTTAATTGAAATAGAAAAAGATTTGATTAAGAATTTATAAATCCCTCCTTTCCCACCAAAGGATCCTATTTATAGTATTCTTTGACATATAATCTTCATTGTTCATATATATAATCTTCAGATTTTATTTAAAATCTGAATAAAACTCTCAAGTGACTTGAAGTTTTATTTCACATTTTAAAAACTAGTTTGTAATACTGTGCTTTCTGCTGTTTAACTACAAGCAAGTCTGGTAACAGACTTAGGGGCTCCAGCCATAAGGGCCAGAGAAGAGGGAAATCTCAAGGTTGACTTTACCGAGCATCTGAGGGCCTCATAGGAGGAAAACAGTCCCCGTTTCCCAAGAAGTGCAGTATCTCAGCAACCATGCTCCGAGGTCAAGTTCTGCCCACACAGTGTTTCAGCAGGATTTCATTTCAGCCTGTGTTTTTGATTTGTCATTTTAGAAAGATAGCTACATTGTCCTTTTGGTGTAGAGGCATTTCTGGAGCAGCTGAACTTGGGCCTACTCCAGGGCACACTGGCTTTCTCAGTGTCTCCCCGGGTGGAGTTGTGGCGTTTAGGAGTGCTGATGTTAGCCATGGCCAGCGCCAAAGCACATCCAGATGCTTTAAACCCCTAAGGCCTTTACTTCCATGGATGATGGATTAAAATGCAAACAGAGCTCCTGCAAAATTAGACCAGATAATCCTATGCAGAATTGGCGGTAAAGTTCACTGCCTTTCTGCTGAAGAGTGAAATTGCTGAAGAAAATCTATTCAAGTTGCTTCTGAATAGTATTTAGTGTGTATTTCCGGTATTGATTTCAACGTGTAAACTTGGATACATTTCACATGAACTTGGGCAGTTTTATTTTTTTAATTTATTTATTTTGAGTTGGAGTCTCGCTCTGTCGCCCAGGCTGGAGTGCAGTGGTGCGATCTCGGCTCACTGCAAGCTCCGCCTCTCGGGTTCACGCCATTCTCCTGCCTCAGCCTCCCGAGTAGCTGAGACTACAGGCGCCCGCCACCACGCACAGCTAGTTTTTTGTATTTTTAGCAGAGATGGGGTTTCATCGTGTTAGCCAGGATGATCTCAATCTCCTGACCTTGTGATCTACCTGCCTCAGCCTCCCAAAGTGCTGGGATTACAGACGTGAGCCACTGCGCCCGGCCTGGGCAGTTTTAAAAAGGAAAACTTGGCTGGGCGCGGTGGCTCAAGCCTGTAATCCCAGCACTTTGGGAGGCCGAGACGGGCGGATCACGAGGTCAGGAGATCGAGACCATCCTGGCTAACATGGTGAAACCCCGTCTCTACTAAAAATACAAAAAACTAGCCGGGCGAGGTGGCGGGCGCCTGTAATCCCAGCTACTCCGGAGGCTGAGGCAGGAGAATGGCGTAAAAACCCGGGAGGCGGGAACTTGCAGTGAGCTGAGATCCGGCCACTGCACTCCAGCCCCGGCGACAGAGCGAGACTCCGTCTCAAAAAAAAAAATAAAAATAAAAAATAAAAAGGAAAACTTCACTTCACTTAAAAGGCTTCCTTGCAGTGAGGGGAATGCTTGGGTGATGATTAGTTTGGTCTGGTGAATAGGTGGATCATTGTATTGAGGGGCTCACGTACAAGCGATGTAGATATGGTAATGAATAAAACAGGCAAGTGCAGCATGGTGACTGTGGTTAGTAATAATGTATTATGGACATGAAAACTGCTAGGGGAGTAGATTTCAAATATTCTTACAAGAAATGACAGGTGTGTGAGGTGATGGATATGTTAATGAACTTGATATAATTTCACAGTGTATACATACTAAAAATGCTGTACACTACAAATAGATACAATTATTTATTTGTTAATTAAAGAAAAAAACTCAAAAAACTCCTTAATACACGTTAGTATCTTTAAATTGAACAGTTTCTCAAACTGCTTTCTTAAATAATTAAGTGAAGGGGGCCAGATGCAGTGGCTCACGCTCTGTAATCCCAGAGCTTTGGGAGGCTGAGGTAGGTGGATTGCTTGAACCCAGGAATTTGAGACCAGCCTGGGCAACATGGTGAAACCCCATCTCTGCAAAAAATTTAAAAAAGTAGGCGGGCATGGTGGCGCGTACCTCTGGTCCCAGTTAACTCAGGAGGCTGAGGTGGGACAACCGTTTGAGCCCAGGAGGTGGAGGTTGCAGTGAGCCCAGATTGCGCCACTGCACTCCAGCCTGGGTGCCAGAGTGAGACCCTGTCTCAAAAAAAAAAGAAAAAAAAATTAAGTAAAACTGAATTTATTATAATACCCCTCGAGAAGTTTTAGCTGACTTTCAAAAAGTTGATTATTTTAAGAAATACCTTGGTGACTTTACTCTTAGATGTTCCAGTGTCCAGTTGGAGTGTTTGTGCTTTGTAATTCTCACTATAGATCTGAATTACTTTTGTTTTTTTTGAGGCAATCTCACTCTGTCGCCCAGGCTGGAGTAAAGTGGCGTGATCTTGGCTCACTGCAGCCTCTGCCTTCTGAGTTCAAGTTATTCTCCTGCCTCAGCCTCCCAAGTAGCTGGCATTACAAGCACTTGCCACCTCGCCCGGCTAATTTTTTTATTTTTTTCAGTAGAGGTGGGGTTTCACTATGTTGTCTAAGCTGGTCTGGAACTCCTGACCTCAGGTGATCCACCCGCCTCGGCCTCCCAAAGTGCTGGGATTGCTGGACTGAGCCACCGCACCTGGCCTATCTTAATTACTTTTAAGGAAAATTTCTAATCTGTACATCTTGTGGTATGCCTTGCAGCTATTCTGAGTATCCTTTAATGTACTTATTTTCATTAAGATGGAAATGTGTGAAAATAAGGTGGACTAACCGTTGCTAAAGGTAGAATGGTTAGGTTTTTGAAATTTTACATGATGCCTTTTTATTTCTTCAGAAGGGTCTTGGATGAAAGTTAACTTTGAACAGTTATTTTAATAAAAATATGCATACACATGGACTGAATAACAGGGACTAGTTCCAAGGTCAGTCCTCACAGATGTCTTTTTTTGTTTTCTGAACAGCACTTGTGATTCAGAACTCACTTCATTAACCTCTCATTATTTCTCTGTGTGCTTGGCTTTCTGAACATCAGCTTTTTTTTTCCTGCATGTCACTTGGGCACTTGGCCTTCAGTGTATCTTTCATGTTTTAATAGAGATATGCAATGGTTACAAAAATATCCCCCTTATACAAAGTAGGTAGATTTATAACCAATCTTGTTGGCACAATCTTGGCCGAAATGGCTACCCACATATTGTGAAAAGGCAAAATTTCCAAGTTGAAGAAGGAGGTAAATAAGAAGAAAGACTGGTGAAGAATAACTTAAATGAGCCAGATGTATCTAGTATATTCTAGTATATTTAAGAATTGACCCAGGATGGCACTGTGCAGTTAAGCTATCATTTTTAAGAGTGAATACAGGACTGACATGGTATCTTGAGACTGAAAAAGGGCAAGGGGTAGGGGGCGGAAATTAGCTTTGAAGTCATTTACCTGTCAGTTTTATGCCAGAAATACTTATAGTCTTCAAAGTCAACTAGAAAGAAAGAGGATGGGGAAGCTACAAGTGCTGCTTTTGACGTGATAGAAGGCAGAGCTAAATATGAGGAGGAAGATGGTAATAATAAGAGAATTCTTTATAGCAGTATATTAGGGCAGCTGAAATGTTTTCAGAGTGGAAGCAAGCATGCCCTAAGCTGACAAACCTAGAATACTTTGTATTTAGCAGTTAGACCATGTGGAAATAAACCTTGACAGTGTTGTTTGCTGGTATGTGCCAGATTCAAGGAGGCAATGACTCACTCCGTCAAAGCAGCATGGAGCTGATTCTCGACCTTATTGCTGTCAACTCCAATTTTCAGCCTGACAGACAACAATTCATAATTCTCAGCCCTGCCTACCTCACGGGCATCTATCTGGACAGATGTGTAAAAGTGTACTGGGCGTTTGGAACAGAGCATCCTGTGGATTCATGGTATTGGTAAATTAAGAGGGCAGCAGAGTGTCTATGGCAGCTCAATATTCATTTTCCTGAAGGTGAAGATGGCTTGTGAGGCCACTGTATTTGGCCAGTGACGGCGTTCCCTACACCCTTCCTTGCCCATGACGCTGGTAGTTAGTTCCTTTCACCTCTGCTGTGCGGAGTATTACTAGTGCAGGTAGGTGTAGGTACACCCTAATTCTGACCAAGCTTGGAGATGTTAAAGAAAAAATTATTCTGATGCTGGTTGAGATGGTAAGGAAAGCTTTATTGAAGACTATTGCATTAGAGTATTACAGTAGGAGAGAGAGAGAGAGGGGACTGTATTCTGAATACAGCAAAGACAGCTGGAAATTTATAGCCAATGGGCAGAGTGTGAGGGGAGGGGAAAATTTACTAACGGGAAAATTACTAAGAGGAGATGTCAAGTGTAGGGGGATTCTTGCTAACATGACCTAATAGGACTCTTGCTAAAGGCAGGCCAAGGACTTACAGATCAAAGGTGGGAGATGAGGATCTCTCCTCATCTCTCCTCCTGATCAAGGGTGATCAGATTTCAAGGTTAGGGGGGACTCATAAATTGATTTAGCAGGATTCTTGCTAAAATCGGTCCTACAGGTCTTGAATAAGCTTATTTCTTGCTTCTTGTAAGACTGTAGGGTATACTCTCTTCAGTCTTATTACTAATTCTTTATCAGTAATATGTATTCATCTTTACTATCTTGTTTCCTTTTGCTGACTCTTCTGGTCTTAGGGTACTCTCCTTAATAAATTTTGAAATCTGCCTAGAACTCACTGCAGCCAAGCTTCCTGGATTTCTTTACATGTGATTCAGCTGGAGATGTAATTGCCAAATTCATATTTTTAGCATGCTGGTGGTCAATGTAGGCAGCTACCTTATGGGTATGTATAACCATTTCCCCTCTTGAAATCAGCCTCTTCTTTTTTAAAAAATTAAAAATAGAGATGGGGTTGGGCTGTGTTGCCCAAGCTGGTCTTGAACTCCTGGCCTCAAGCCATCCTCCCACTTCCACCTCCCAAAGTGTTGTGATTACAGGCATGAGCCACCGTGCCCAGCCTGAAATCAGCCTTAATTGTCCCCCAAGTAAATAAACACCTGGTGAAAATCACCTTTGGAAAATTAATGCTTTTGAAAATAATCCATGAGTCTAAGTACGACTTTCAAATCACCTTCACCATGTGTCTGGGAACATGTCAGGTTGGTTTCCCACATCACATCACTCCTCTTCTGCTTACTGTATTCCCACTTACTAGACATCAGGTGTTGGTTTATTAGGAGACATTACTCTGCATGTCACACAGCCAGTTGGCACCACATTTTTGGCTCCTTCTGTTGAATCTCTTTCTAGTTGGCTGGCAAATTAAATCTGTTCATTGAGAAGGGAGCGTGTGCATATTTGTGCTTGTTTGTGTATGTATTACTGGCAGGGGATGAGACAGAAGCAAAAGTTGGGTCAGTTAAATACAATCTTCTCTCTTCTACTTTCTAGTTTTTGGAGATATTTTTCCATGCCATTTTGTAACAGATGATATCTTAGGTTTTATCATTCAGTCTTTTGTGTCTAACAGTGAATTATTTGTTAGCCTTTGAGCCTACATATTTAGCATTTTATTATGGGAATAATAAATAGAAGCAATGTATGTATTTACATATGCATATCTCAGATTGTGGAGACTGGTGACCAGAGCGATGATATCCGTGAGTTAGCTTACATGAGAATTTCTGGGTACAGTAGTGGGTTCTTACTGTGTGCCAGGCAATGTTTTAGGTATTTTGTATATATTAACTTATTTAATTGTCATAGCAACGCTATGAAGTAGTTGCTACTATTATCTCCATTTTCCAGGTGAGGAAGCAGACACAGAGAGGTTACATAACTTGTTTAAGGTTACACAACTAATAAGTAATGATATCACTTAGTCTAAATTATGGAATAGTAAGAAACAACCCTGAAATTTGAGATGCTTGGTACAGCAAAGGCTTATTTCTCACTCAAGGTACACGTTGTGTGGATTGGCAGAGGGACATCCCTCATTATAGTCATTAGAGTTACTCAGAGACCCAGCCGACAAAGGCTCCATCTCAGCACATGCTTCCAGGAAGGGAACTGGCAAGTCGAGCTCTGGCTTAAAGCTTCCACCTGGAAGTGACATGTTTTACTTACCACATTTCATTGTCCAAAGCAAGTTACTAGGCCACGATTCCGTTTCAAGGAGGTCAGAAAGGGCAGTCCTGACATGTGTCTAGAGGGAGAGAAGAATCGTGATGTTTGTGCTAGAGCCAGGACTGGGATCTAGGCGGCTGGGCCACAGATGCTGTGCCAGTGGCTAGAACTGTCAGAAAACACATGGCAAGGATCCTGAGGCAAATGTTGTCCAGAACAGTTTTGTCACTTAGGGTGCAGAAGAAATGTCATTGAAAGAAATGAAGTAGGCCAGGCACGGTGGCTCACGCCTGTAATCCCAGCACTTTGGGAGGCTGAGGTGGGTGGATCACCTGAGGTCAGGAGTTTGAGACCAGCCTGGCCAACATGGTGAAACCCTGTCTCTTCTAAAAACACAAAAATTAGCCTGGCGTGGTGGTGCACACTTGTAATCCCAGCTACTCAGGAGGCTGAGGCAGGAGAATCGCTTGAACTGGGGAGGCGGAGGTTGCAGTGAGCCAAGATTGCACCATCGCACTCCAGCCTGGGCAACAAGAGCAAAACTATGTCTCAAAAAAAAAAAAGCAGAAAGAGGGGGGCGGAGCAAGATGGCCGAATAGGAACAGCTCCAGTCTCCAACTCCCAGCGCGAGCGACACAGAAGACCGGGGATTTCTGCATTTTCAACTGAGGTACTGGGGTCATCTCACTAGGGAGTGCCGGACAATTGGTGCTGGTCAGCTGCTGCAGCCCGACCAGCAAGAGCTGAAGCAGGGCGAGGCATCGCCTCACCTGGGAAGCGCAAGGGGGAAGGGAGTCCCTTTTCCTAGCCAGGGGAACTGAGACACACAACACCTGGAAAATCGGGTGACTCCCACCCCAATACTGCACTTTGAGCAAATGGGCACACCAGGAGATTGTATCCCACACCTGGCCGGGAGGGTCCCATGGTCACGGAGCCTCCCTCACTGCTAGCACAGCAGTCTGCGATCTAACCGCAAGGCAGCAGCGAGGCTGGGGGAGGGGCACCCGCCATTGCTGAGGCTTAAGTAGGTAAACAAAGCCGCTGGGAAGCTCGAACTGGGTGGAGCTCACAGCAGCTCAAGGAAACCTGCCTGTCTCTGTAGACTCCACCTCTGGGGACAGGGCACAGCTAAACAACAAAAGGGGAAGCAGCAGAGGCCTGTGCAGATGCGAACGACTCTGTCTGACAGCTTTGAAGAGAGCAGTGGATCTCCCAACATGGAGGTTGAGATCTGAGAAGGGACAGACTGCCTGCTCAAGTGGTTCCCTGAACCCTGAGTAGCCTAACTGGGAGACATCCCCCACTAGGGGCAGTCTGACACCCCACACCTCACAGGGTGGACTACACCCCTGAGAGAAAGCTTCCAAAGTAAGAATCAGACAGGTAACCTCGCTGATCGGCAATATTCTATCTTCTGCAACTTCTGCTGCTGATACCCAGGCAAACAGGGTCTGGAGTGGACCTCAAGCAATCTCCAACAGACCTACAGCTGAGGGTCCTGACGGTTAGAAGGAAAACTATCAAACAGGAAGAACACCTATACCAAAACCCCATCAGTACGTCACCATCATCAAAGACCAGAGGCAGGTAAAACCACAAAGGTGGGGAAAAAGCAGGGCAGAAAAGCTGGAAATTCAAGAAATAAGAGCGCATCTCGCCCTGCAAAGGAGCGCAGCTCATCGCCAGCAATGGATCAAAGCTGGTCAGAGAATGACTTTGACGAGATGAGAGAAGACGGCTTCAGTCCATCAAACTTCTCAGAGCTAAAGGAGGAATTACGTACCCAGCGCAAAGAAACTAAAAATCTTGAAAAGAGAGTGGAAGAATTGATAGCTACAATAATTAATGCAGAGAAGGTCATAAACGAAATGACAGAGATGAAAACCATGACACGAGAAATACGTGACAAACGCACAAGCTTCAGTAACGGACTCGATCAACTGGAAGAAAGAGTATCAGCGATTGAGGATCAAATGAATGAAATGAAGCGAGAAGAGAAACCAAAAGAAAAAAGAAGAAAAAGAAATGAACAAAGCCTGCAAGAAGTATGGGATTATGTAAAAAGACCAAATCTACGTCTGATTGGGGTGCCTGAAAGTGAGGGGGAAAGGAACCAAGTTGGAAAACACTCTTCAGGATATCATCCAGGAGAACTTCCCCAACCTAGCAGGGCAGGCAACATTCAAATTCAGAAAATACAGAGAACACCACAAAGATACTCCTCGAGAAGAGCAACTCCAAGACACATAATTGCCAGATTCACCAAAGTGGAAATGAAGGAAAAAATCTTAAGGGCAGCCAGAGAGAAAGGGCAGGTTACCCACAAAGGGAAGCCCATCAGACTAACAGCAGACCTCTCGGCAGAAACTCTACAAGCCAGAAGAGAGTGGGGGCCAATATTCAACATTCTTAAAGAAAAGAATTTTCAACCCAGAATTTCATATCCAGCCAAACTAAGTTTCATCAGTGAAGGAGAAATAAAATCCTTTACAGATAAGCAAATGCTTAGAGATTTTGTCACCACCAGGCCTGCCTTACAAGAGACCCTGAAGGAAGCCCTAAACATGGAAAGGAACAACCGGTACCAGCCATTGCAAAAACATGCCAAAATGTAAAGACCATCGAGGCTAGGAAGAAACTGCATCAACTAACGAGCAAAATAACCAGTTAATGTCATAATGGCAGGATCATGTTCACACATAACCATATTAACCTTAAATGTAAATGGACTAAATGCTCCAATGAAAAGACACAGACTGGCAAACTGGATAAAGAGTCAAGACCCATCAGTCTGCTGTATTCAGGAGACCCATTTCACATGCAGAGACATACATAGGCTCAAAATCAAGGGATGGAGGAAGATCTACCAAGCAAATGGAGAACAAAAAAAGCAGGGGTTGCAATCCTAGTCTCTGATAAAATAGACTTTAAACCATCAAAGATCAAAAGAGACAAAGAAGGCCATTACGTAATGGTAAAGGGATCAATTCAACAGAAGAGCTAACTATCCTAAATATATATGCACCCAATACAGGAGCACCCAAATTCATAAAGCAAGTCCTTAGAGACTTACAAAGAGACTTAGACTCCCATACAATAATAATGGGAGACTTCAACACTCCACTGTCAACATAGACAGATCAACGAGACAGAAAGTTAACAAGGATATCCAGGACTTGAACTCATCTCTGCCCCAAGCGGACCTAATAGACATCTATAGAACTCTCCACCCCAAATCAACAGAATATACATTCTTCTCAGCACCACATCACACTTATTCCAAAATTGACCACATAGTTGGAAGTAAAGCACTCCTCAGCAAATGTAAAAGAACAGAAATTATAACAAACTGTCTCTCAGACCACAGTGCAATCAAACTAGAACTCAGGACTAAGAAACTCAATCAAAACCGCTCAACTACATGGACACTGAACAACCTGCTCCTGAATGACTACTGGGTACATAACGAAATGAAGCAGAAATAAAGATGTTCTTTGAAACCAATGAGAACAAGATACAACATACCAGAATCTCTGGGACACATTTAAAGCAGTGTGTAGAGGGAAATTTATAGCACTAAATGCCCACAAGAGAAAGCTGGAAAGATCTAAAATTGACACTCTAACATCACAATTAAAAGAACTAGAGAAGCAAGAGCAAACACATTCAAAAGCTAGCAGAAGGCAAGAAATAACTAAGATCAGAGCAGAACTGAAGGAGATAGAGACACAAAAAACCTCCAAAAAATCAATGAATCCAGGAGTTGGTGTTTTGAAAAGATCAACAAAATTGACAGACCGCTAGCAAGACTAATAAAGAAGAAAAGAGAGAAGAATCAAATAGACGCAATAAAAAATGATAAAGGGGATATCACCACCGACCCCACAGAAATACAAACTACCATCAGAGAATACTATAAACACCTCTACGCAAATCAACTAGAAAATCTAGAAGAAATGGATAATTTCCTGGACACTTACACTCTTCCAAGACTAAACCAGGAAGAAGTTGAATCTCTGAATAGACCAATAGCAGGCTCTGAAATTGAGGCAATAATTAATAGCCTACTAACCAAAAAAGTCCAGGACCAGATGGATTCACAGCTGAATTCTACCAGAGGTACAAGGAGGCTGGTACCATTCCTTCTGAAACTATTCCAATCAATAGAAAAAGAGGGAATCCTCCCTAACTCATTTTATGAGGCCAACATCATCCTGATACCAAAGCCTGGCAGAGACACAACAAAAAAAGAGAATTTTAGACCAATATCCCTGATGAACATCAATGCAAAAATCCTCAATAAAATACTGGCAAACCGGATCCAGCAGCACATCAAAAAGCTTATCCACCATGATCAAGTGGGCTTCACCCCTGGGATGCAAGGCTGGTTCAACATACGCAAATCAATAAACGTAATCCAGCATATAAACAGAACCAAAGACAAAAACCACATGATTATCTCAATAGATGCAGAAAAGGCCTTTGACAAAATTCAACAGCCCTTCATGGTAAAAACGCTCAATAATTCGGTATTGATGGAACGTATCTCAAATAATAACAGCTATTTATGACAAACCCACAGCCAATATCATACTGAATGGGCAAAAACTGGAAAAATTCCCTTTGAAAACTGGCACAAGACAGGGATGCCCTCTCTCACCGCTCCTATTCAACATAGTGTTGGAAGTTCTGGCTAGGACAATCAGGCAAGAGAAAGAAATCAAGGGTATTCAGTTAGGAAAAGAAGAAGTCAAATTGTCCCTGTTTGCAGATGACATGATTGTATATTTAGAAAACCCCATCATCTTAGCCCAAAATCTCCTTAAGCTGATAAGCCACTTCAGCAAAGTCTCAGGATACAAAATTAATGTGCACAAATCACAAGTATTCTTATACACCAGTAACAGACAAACAGAGAGCCAAATCATGAATGAACTTCCATTCACAATTGCTTCAAAGAGAATCAAATACCTAGGAATCCAACTTACAAGGAATGTCAAGGACCTCTTCAAGGAGAACTACAAACCACTGCTCAGTGAAATCAAAGAGGACACAAACAAATGGAAGAACATACCATGCTCATGGATAGGAAGAATCAATATGGTGAAAATGGCCATACTGCCCAAGGTTATTTATAGATTCAATGCCATCCCCATCAAGCTACCAATGACTTTCTTCACAGAATTGGAAAAAACTGCTTTAAAGTTCATATGGAACCAAAAAAGAGCCCGCATTGCCAAGACAATCCTAAGTCAAAAGAACAAAGCTGGAGGCATCACGCTACCTGACTTCAAACTATACTACAAGGCTACAGTAACCAAAACAGCATGGTACTGGTACCACAACAGAGATATAGACCAATGGAACAGAACAGAGCCCTCAGAAATAATAGCACACATCTACAGCCATCTGATCTTTGACAAACCTGAGAGAAACGAGAAATGGGGAAAGGATTCCCTATTTAATAAATGGTGCTGGGAAAATTGGCTAGCCATAAGTAGAAAGCTGAAACTGGATCCTTTCCTTACTCCTTATACGAAATTAATTCAAGATGGATTAGAGACTTCAATGTTAGACCTAATACCATAAAAACCCTAGAAGAAAACCTAGGTAGTACCATTCAGGACATAGGCATGGGCAAGGACTTCATGTCTAAAATACCAAAAGCAACGCAACAAAAGCCAAAACTGACAAATGGGATCTAATTAAACTAAAGAGCTTCTGCACAGCAAAAGAAAGTACCATCAGAGTGAACAGGCAACCTACAGAATGGGAGAAAAGTTTTGCAATCTACTCATCTGACAAAGGGCTGATACCCAGAACCTACAAAGAACTCAAACAAATTTACAAGAAAAAAACAACCCCATCAAAAAGCGGGCAAAGGATATGAACAGACATTTCTCTAAAGAAGACATTCATACAGCCAACAGACACATGAAAAAATGCTCATCATCACTTGCCATCAGAGAAATGCAAATCAAAACCACAATGAGATACCATCTCACACCAGTTAGAATGGCAATCATTAAAAAGTCAGGAAACAACAGGTGCTGGAGAGGATGTGGAGAAATAGGAACACTTTTACACTGTTGGTGGGATTGTAAACTAGGTCACCCATTATGCAAAAGAGTATGGGAATTCCTCAAGGATCTAGAACTAGATGTATCATATGACCCAGCCATCCCACTACTGGGTATATACCCAAAGGATTATAAATCATGCTGCTATAAAGACACATGCACACGTATGTTTATTGCGGCACTATTCACAATAGCAAAGACTTGGAATCAACCCAAATGTCCATCAGTGACAGACTGGATTAGGAAAATGTAGCACATATACACCATGGAATTCTATGCAGCCATAAAAAAGGATGAGTTTGCATCCTTTGTAGGGACATGGATGCAGCTGGAAACCATCATTCTTAGCAAACTATCACAAGAACAGAAAACCAGACACCGCATGTTCTCACTCATAGGTGGGAACTGAACAATGAGATCACCTGGACTCGGGAAGGGGAACATCACACACTGGGGCCTATCATGGAGAGGGGGGAGGGGGTAGGGATTGCACTGGGAGTTATACCTGATATAAATGATGAATTGATGGGTGCTGACGAGTTGATGGGTACAGCACACCAACATGGCACAAGTATACATATGTAACAAACCTGCACGTTATGCACATGTACCCTAGAACTTAAAGTATAGTAATAAAAATTTAAAAAAAAGGAAGAAAGACATTAAGTAAAATCCCTTTATAATACATGCTCGTTGATGTAATGATTAATGTGGCATATTATTATATGAGAAGCAATGTAGCATAACATGTAAGAATGCGGATTGAGTTATTGAGTTAGGCTACTTGGGTTGAAATGCCAGCTCTGTCACAGATTGCCTGTGTGACCCTGGGCATTACTTAACCTTTGTGTGCTTCAGTTGGCTCATATTTAAATGGAAATAATAATAATACCTATCTTACAGAGTTATGTGTCATTGAAAGGGACTTAAAAAATTGTGTGTATGTCACTATAAAACACGGCGCTGTGCTCAAGCCTGTAATCCCAGCACTTTGGGAGGCCGAGACGGGTGGATCGCGAGGTCAGGAGATACAGACCAACCTAGCTAACACGGCGAAACCCCGTCTCTACTAAAAAATACAAAGAAAAACTAGCCGGCCGAGTTGGCGGGCGCCCGTAGTCCCAGCTACTTGGGAGGCTGAGGCAGGAGAATGGCGTAAACCCGGGAGGCGGAGCTTGCAGTGAGCTGAGATCCGGCCACTGCACTCCAGCCTGGGCGACAGAGCGAGACTCCGTCTCAAAACAAAAAACAAAACAAAACAAAAACACTAATATAATAAATGTTGTATGAGTATTAACTATGTTTTATTACGAATTTTGTCATGCCAGAGAGTAAATGACATCGCTAAAAACTTAACTGTAAACACAATACTTTGATGACCAGTTTAGTCTGTAGGGTATCACTGTGTTGTTATGTAAGCTAGATGATCATAATACTTGGGTACTGTTGAGTGTTTAAAATTTCCATTTGTATTCATTCTTGTTTTGCACAGTAGGATTATAGGAGGAATTTTGTTTTAAGAATATCAACATACAAGATTTTGTTGGTTTGGTTATTCAATATATTTGACCTAGAAAACCCAGTATATCAAAATCTAGATGTGGGAAACTTAAATTAGAAGGTGATTTTTAAAAAAACCCTCTAAAACAGTGATTCTCAATGGGGGTGTGGGAGTGATCTTGCCTCTTAAGGGCCATTTGGTAATGTCTGGAGACATTTTGTCATAGGGGTGCAGGGGAGGGGATTGCTACTGGCATCTTGTGAGTAGAGGCCAGAATTGCTGTGCGTCCTACATGCACAGGACAGCCACGCTCCCCAACAAACAACTAAACTATCAGGCCCACATGTCAGTAGTGCCAAGACTGAGAAACCCCGACTTAGAAATAGAAATCAATTTACCATGAATTGTTTTTAATAGAAAAGATCCCTTAGAGTACAAAAAAAGAAAAAAATACAGGTAGATTCTTGTAGTAAATATCATTGTAATGATCTATTGGAAAGGGGATGAGGGTGTTTCCAAACAATGCCAGTCAGTGCTTTATACCAAAGCTGTGCTGTGAGGTATAGCAGAGTCTATTAAATGGCAAGTCCAGTGTTAGAAGTGTGTTAATTAATTCTCACCCATGAAAGCAGCTATTAGGATATCATTGTTTAGATGTAAATGTTCTTCACCCAAATGAACTTCACCAAAATATTCTTAGGTTGCTATGGCAGTATATTTGAGGAGTTATGTTTTAATTTGCTTCCGGGGAGAACTGGAAGACCATAGTATTTGGTCTGAGCTCCTATTCTAAACCAGGGTTTCTCAACCTCACGCTCTTGACATTTTAGACTGAATAATTCTTTTCAGGGGGTGGGGAGGGTGTTTCTTCTGTGCATTCTAGGATAGTTAACAGCATACCTGGTATCTACCCACTAGATGCCGGTGGTACATTCCTTCTGGATCCCCCGATTAATTATCAGTTGGGACATTTAAAAAAATTGACATTGTCACATGTTCCTGGCAGGTGGGGATGAGCAAAATTGCCCCCGGTGGAGATCTACTGTTCTAGAATAATTTGTATGAGGACACTGCTTTCTCAGGGGTGTTCTGGTGGACTAAACAGGGTCTGAGAGTTAACAGAGTGACGTCAGAAAGGAAAAACAACAACAACAAAAAATCAGAGTGCTTTTCAGCTGTGAATCAGAATGGCAGTTGGAGGGTATCTCAGAATACAGGATGGGCAAGCAGATGGTAACTAACAGGGACAGAAAGTGGTTTATAGCTGCTCTGAGGCAGGGGTGGAAATAGAGGAATCATGGGGGAAGGAAGACCCTCAGACTTACCTGAAAGCTAGATTTTCAATTATGTCTCTTAATGAAATGTCAGCTTGTAAGGGCAGAGCTGACAAGTATGAAAGAGTAATGGTTCTGTGAAATAATAGGGGAGAGGGAGGTGGTTTGCTGATTAAGTTGCTCATTATCTGGAGGCAATGAAGAAAATCAGTCAATGAATTATTATTATTATTATTATTTTTTTTTGAGACGGAGTCTCGCTCTGTCGCCCAGGCTGGAGTGCAGTGGCCGGATCTCAGCTCACTGCAAGCTCCGCCTCCCGGGTTCACGCCATTCTCCTGCCTCAGCCTCCCGAGTAGCTGGGACTACAGGCGCCCGCCACCTCGCCCGGCTAGTTTTTTTGTATTTTTTAGTAGAGACGGGGTTTCACCATGTTAGCCAGGATGGTCTCGATCTCCTGACCTCGTGATCCGCCCGTCTCGGCCTCCCAAAGTGCTGGGATTACAGGCTTGAGCCACCGCGCCCGGCCCAGTCAATGAATTATTGCGGTCAAATATAACTTCCATTTTTCCAGAAGCCAAACAACCAAAGCCATCTGAGACAACCGGATTTGTTTTTTATGACTTACAGTGACAATTCCTGTTTATCAATGAGTTAAATGAAATAAAGTGTAATGCAATGAGTTAATAGATATAAAACACTTTGAAAAGTACCTGTCCTGTGATAAGCCTTCAATAAATGTTAGTTATCAATGGCTGTTGAAATGATGACTGTGAATGATCATATTCAATATAGTTTTAGTTTTACATTATTTTATTCTAATTCTTTGAAATTTGGTAATTATTTTATAATATATATGCTACTGTACATGTTGACTTCCAGATAACCACAATATTAAGCAGAATATTCCATTTACCAACTGTTCTGAGTAAACCATGGTTTACTTTTTTTTTTTTTTTGAGATGGAATCTTGCTCTGTTGCCCAGGCTAGAGTGTAGTGGCATGATCTCGGCTCACTGCAACCTCTGCCTCCTGGGTTCAAGTGATTCCCTTCCCTCAGTCCCCTGAGTAGCTGGAATTAGAGGCACATGCCACAACGCCTGGCTAATTTTTGTATTTTTAGTAGAGATGGGGTTTTGCCATGTTGGCCAGGCTGGTCTTGAACTCCTAACCTTAGGTGATCCACCTGCCTTGGCCTCCCAAAGTTCTGGGATTACAGGTGTGAACCACCGCGCTGGGCCCAGTTTACTGTTAATATAATCTGCTGTATACGAAGGCTTGATATTTACAACCAGGCAGTTCACTAGTCTGATCAGCAGACTAGTAGATTATATGTTCAGAGTTTAGGGATTAAACTGAAGTCCTGCTTATTTATTTGATGGGCATGAACCTTATTTGTGGCTTTGAAGTGTATCACTGAAGAGGGGTAAAAACATATCTAGTAGCAGCCATTTTTCAGGATTAAAGCGCAGTTTATCAAAATTTACCCAATCAACTCCATTTTATTTAGCTATGATATGTTCCATGCTGTTACAGCCAGAAAGTATCTGATTATTAACTCAAGTGAACTTGAATTCATTTGCTCCAGCCAAACTACTGCTCTGGGATAGGATGTGGCCAAAGTTTGTACTTTATTTTAACCTCTAGGGATTGGAGAGAAAGGGCCAGTGGGATGAGAAGTCTTGGATTCTGGAGGCCATTTCAGCCTTTTATTCATTATTATGTGACTTTGGGCAAGTCTTGTGATCTTTTTGAAGTTCCGTTTCATATCCATTACAAGTGGGTAACAGTTCTCACTCCACAAAGAGTTATGGTAACAGTGAACTAATTTCGAAGACACTGTCAAAAACATGAAGCTCACTGTTTCTAGTTTCTGCTTCCTCCATTTCATTCTTCACATTGCTATGGTGGTCTTTCCCAAATGTGGGTTTGAACATCATTCCCTTTTAAAGTTCCTTAACAATAGTCTGGAAATTTTAGCACTGTCTCCAAGAGCCTGTTCGGTCTGATATCCTTTCTTGCCTCACAGATGCTTACTAGCGCTCATACTGGCCACCATGGCCATGCAGTGTTTAAAATGCTCTAAGCCAGTTCCCGTATACCTGGCTTTGCAAACTGTCCTGTCCTGCGGTGCCTGTCTGCCTAACCAGAAACCTGGTCTGGTGCTCTGTCCCTTCAGTGGAGGCAGTGAGGTCTTCCTTTTTGCTAATACTATGTCTGGGATATGTCTCCATTAGAGGAAACAATTTTAAACTGTTGAAATATTTTTCCCCTTCTTCTCCTTCTAGACTAACAGGTTTTTAAAGACAGGACGTGATACTTATGTATCGTTGAATGTCCAGTGTCAAACAGTACCTGACATATAGTAGGTATTTGATGAATATTAGGTGAATGAGTCAGCAATTGAAAACAGATGGTTCACGCAGAAGTAGAAAGAGGCATTAGTTGTCCAGGTGATTTGGAAGGGAGCAGTAATGCATAGTGGGTGGTTATGTTGGATGGCGGAGTGAGTATTCTATAGCAACTTTGAGCAAAAACTAATCTTAGTTATTTAGAATCTTGAGTGTAGGAGAAATTTATTTTCCTTTTTATTTATTTATTTAAAAAAATTTTTTTGAGACAGAGTCTCGCTGTGTCACCCAGACTGGAGTGCAGTGGCGCGATCTCAGCTCACTGCAACCTCTGCCTCCTGGGTTCAAGCAATTCTCCTGCCTCAGCCTCCCGAGTAGCTGGGATTACAGTGCCACCATGTCTAGCTAATTGTGCCACATGTCTACTGAAATGTGTTAGATGGTATTTTTAGTAGAGATGGGGTTTCACCATATTGGTCAGGCTGGTCTCGAACTCCTGACCTCGTGTTCTGCCTGCCTTGGCCCCCCAGAGTACTGGGATTACAGGCATGAGCCACCGCACCCAGCCTTATTTTCCTTTTTATTTATGAGTAACAAGTTTGGGATAACAAACATGACCAGAAAAGTAGAGTAAGAACAACAATAGTGTAATAATGGGCCACATTTATGGAATGCTTATGTGCCAGTACTATTCTAAGTGCTTTGTATACTTTAACCCAGTTAATTCTCACAACAACCCCATGAGGTAAGTATTACGACAACCTTCTATTTACAGATGAAGAAACTTGAGCTTTGGGAAGGTAAGTAGCCTTCCTATGCCCTAGTGCTGGTGGCCTTTTCATTACATTTTAGCACCTCACAGGAGTGGACCAAGACACTGTTTTTCAACCTTTTGAGCCTATTGTTTATACTTGAGGGCTATACACCTAAAAAATAATTGTCATTTTAATAGAATTTTTTAGAGGGGGACTCAGTAATTTTTTTTTTTTTTTTGAGACAGTGTCTCACTCTGTCATCTACACTGGAGTGCAGTGGCACGATCTCGGCTCACTGCAACCTCTACCTCCCGGGTTCAAATGATTCTCCTTCAGCTTCCTGAGTAGTTGGGACTACAGGTGTGTGCCACCACGCCCAGTTAATTTGTGTATTTTTAGTAGAAATGGGGTTTCACCATGTTGGCCAGGCTGGTCTTGAATTCCTGACCTCAGGTGATCTGCCCATCTTGGCCTCCCAAAGTGATGGGAATACAGGTGTGAGTCACTGCGCCCAGCGTGGAATCTGTAATATTTGAATAATTGATACTTAATATTTTTAGCTTTGAGATTTTTATTTTAGACTGAAATATTTCTAGATTTTATAGAAAAACAAATGGAGACCATTTAAAGGAAATCTCCCATCTCTTCAGAATTAACCTTAATTCCTTTTGATTGAATATCGATTACTTTGTATGAAAGAAAACACATTCTGAAATGATTTTCATGAATCTGTCTCTTGCTTATGTGTAGTGGATGGAACATCCATGGCTCTATTTGAGGGTCAGTATTTTGAATGAGATACATTTGGATTCTTTATAAACATGGGTAGGTTCATTTAGCTGTGCACCATTTAAAATCATATTGAATTAAACATTGTTTTTTATTTTATTTTTATTTTTGAGACAGAGTCTCACTCTGTTGCCCAGGCTGGAGCAGCATGATCTTGGCTCACTGCAGCCTCCGCCCCTAGGTTCAAGCAGTTCTCCTGCCTCAGCCTCCTGAGTAGCTGGGATTACAGGCGTGCACCACCACGCCTGGCTAATTTTTGTATTTTTAGTAGAGACGGGGTTTCACCATGTTGACCAGACTAGTCTTGAACTCCTGAACTCAAATGATCCACTGGTCTCCACCTCCTAAAGTGTTGGGATTACAGGCATGAACCACCTCACCTGGCCAAGCATTGTTTTTTAAATGACCCACTCATATAAATACAATTAGAGACAGCAGAGCCTTTTCATATTTGTTTTGTTTCAAGTAGATTTTAATCGTAGTTGCAATTTGGCATTGATTTGACATTTGATATTTGGAATGCCTTTCATCTGTCCGTATACTCTCAGGAGCATAAAGTGGGGTTGGTTTTGTTCCCAGCTGTGATGAGTAAGCTGTGGGGCTTACTCATGAGTAATACTCTGGAGATATGCTCTACATTAGTATTCACTTCTCACTTTCTTGCCTCAGCCCAGGTTATTTATAGGGATGTTAGGAAAACGTTCTGAAAACAGTGATGTTAAGCAAAGTTAGAGGACTTTTAACACTTAGTATGCATTGTGACCCTCTAAAAGGGAGGCATGGTATATGTCCTTTTCCAAATGTATGTGGCCATCGAATAGGGATTTTTTTTTGGTTTTTTGGGGGGTGGTATACCAATTTATGTTTCCAAGTGTTCCAAGGAACACAATTTGGGAAATAAAAAAAAGAAATCATGTGTTACAATAAAGTATTATATTTAGATTGCTGTTTTGGAGAGTCAGAAAATTGTTCCTCTGATTGTTATTAAAGATGATGACCTACAAAAGTATTGGAGAATTGGGTTAAGTTTGACAAAAGAACTGTTTTTAATTAAATTCAAAATGTTAATTATTCTAGGTAAGTCTCAATAAAAAAATAATTATAAAGATGAACTCAGTTTTCCACAAGCCACTGCATTCTAGCCTGGGCCGCAGAACAAGATCCTGTCTTAAAACAGAAAACAAAAAACAAAGCAAAACTCTTAAATATGATTATAGAACATATCAAACCCTGTAAACTAAAAGAACTCTTTTCTGGTGGGACTGTCATGCCTGTTTTAAAAAAAAAAAAAACGTCAGGTTAAGCTATTTTCAGGTTTGCACTCTTGGAACCATCTGGAATTTTTTTTTGGTTTTTTAAAGTAAAATTCTAACATTACAAAATTATAGGAAACCCTTGTGGAAGTATTCATTAGAATTAGTCTAGAATTATCAAATTAGGGCAGGGAAATCTAAAGAACTTTTGGTATGGGTAGGGTATATGTCTGTGAGTCTGTATGAAAAATAAAATAGAAGTGTACTGACAGATGATTACATGCTGCAGTAGGCAGACTAATGTGTCATTCCCTTTCCCTCCCCTCAAGATGTTTACATCCTAATCCCCAGAGCCTATGAATGTGTTATTACATGGCAAAGAGTTAAGGTTGCTAATCAGCTGACCTGGAGAGGAGATGATGATCCTGGGTTATTTGGATGAGTCCAGTGTAATCCCAGGGACTTTTGGAAGTGGAAGAGGGAGGCAGAAGACAAGGTCCGAGTGATGTTGTGTGATGAGGAACTCAACCTGCTGTTGAAGATGGAGGAAGGGGCCCCACGCCAAGTGATGCAGGCAGCCTCTGGAAGCTGGAAAAGGCAAGCAAACAGATTTTTCCCCTAGAGCCTCCAGAAAAAAAAAAAAAAAAAAAAAAAAAAAAACCAGCACTGCCAACACCTTAATTTTAGCTCAGAGAGGCCCATTTTGGACTTCTGACCTCCAGAACTACAAGATAACAAATTTGTGTTACCTTAAGCCATGAAGTTTGTGCTAATTCGTTACAGCCGCCATGGGAAACACATGTCTACTGAAATGTGTTAGATGGTCTACTTGTGTTTGAAGACTATCTGCCTGTGTAGGTAATATTTTCTAGTGCAGATTTTTAATTCTTGCAGAAGGTACACATTTAGAATATGTACTTAATACATATTCTCTTCAATGATGGTCTGCTCACTGTTCCTGGAAACAGCTGACAAAATAGAATAGGGAGAAAACTACGTGAACAAAAATAGTAGTTAAAAATGCAGTATGTTACTTTTATAGGAAATGAAACCCTTAATAAAATTCAGATCAGGCATTTGGGATTCTGAATCACTTCATGACTCTGATTTGTAGAGTTCCCTTCTTTCGCTCTTGTGACATTATTTTGAAAAGTTTCTCTTCCTGAATTGAAAAATGCAATAAATTCTGTTCTTGTGTCCAGGGATGGTATGTCTTCCTATGGGAAATTCCACTGTCTATCCCATAGCCCTTTGACATTCCCCTTAAAAGTAACTGGGTCTGGCTGGCTTCGATGGGCACTGTTCTATGGCTGGAGATATATGGTCTCTCTACTTGTAAGTTGTTTCCAGGCCACTGGTAGAGAAAGGCACACAGAGAGAGTAATTGCAGATCTGTATGGCAGTATAGTAAAATAAATAATGCATAGATGTTATGGAACACCCAGGGATCCCAGCTACCCCTGCCAAATGTTGTTTCAGAATATCAAATGCTAATTCAGATTGTAGACATTCTGTTGCTTTGGGCTCCATTACATGTTCTAAAGCATAAATTCCAACTCTATACCTGATATCTGTTAAGACAACTACATATTTTTGTAGTCCATGGATAGTACATGAATCACTTTGTTGTGTATCTATCCGTGAAAGATAAAATATTTAGTGATAAATACAGCTTATTCAAGGGGAACATTTTTCAAATACATATCAGAAATAGGGAATAGTTGTTTTTCATTTGCCATTTCAAATTTTTTAGTGTTTAATTCAGAGTTTTTTGGAAATAGGTTATTGATTGCTGTTATAGTCTAATGATTTTTGTTATTTCCTATTCTTACCATTTTCTAATTGGAATTAATTAAACTCTTGGTTCTTTCTTAAGTGTTTTTTTTTTTTTTTTTTTTTTCAAGGCAGGGTGTTGCTCTGTCACCCGGGCAGGAGTGCAGTGGCATGATCACAGCTTACTGAAGCCTCAACCTCCTGGGCTCAAGCAATCCTCCTGCCTCAGTCTGCCGAGTATGTAGGACTAGAGATGTGTGCCACCATGCCTGGATCGTTTTTCACTTTTTATAGAGACAGAGTCTTGTTATGTTGACCAGGCTAGTCTCAAACTCTTGGCCCCAAGTGATCCTCCCATCTCAGCCTACCAAAGTGCTGGGATTACAGGCATGAGCCACTATGCCTGGCCTCTTATGTATTTTTAAAAGCAGTTAGTTGACTGAGGTAGTACAATTTAGATTTAGAATTAGGTGACTAATGCTAGGCTCACGAATTCAATTCATCATCCCAATCACGGTTATTATAAGACTTTAAAAAGCTTCACTGACAGTTTTGGCATACTGTATAAAGTAGATTTACAAAGATAGATTTTATTATTTACAATAGTTTCCTATAAAATTGATGGTGCATTGTGGCCAATTTTTAAAAAAGCTACTGACTTAAAGTCATTTGCTGCTGTTGTGTGCCTTTTTTGTTGGGGGGGTAAGGAATGGTTAAATGAGATTAGCATGGGCTTTGATGATCTCATTAATTACTTAGTTTATGTATACTGATCTTTCTTGCTCTTTTTTTTTTTTTTTAAATCAGGCTCCCTCAAATTTTTCTTCATTGTAGCATTCCATGTATTTTGCTTTTCACTGCTATGGAATGGTAGTGTTATGGTGACCAGGAAAACCTTGATATGTAGACATGATAACTGTGATGAAAAGCAGGATTCTTTTGATTTATGAATTTACAACTGAATTATAAATGTCAAGTAACTGTGAAAGACAAACCAAGTGGGAGTTTAAGTTAATTTCAGAAACAAAATACACTCTTTTATCTATAGCGTGATTTGCCTTGTCTGGGGGGGTTCTTCATTCACTTACCAAAGGTACTTATCCACCTACCTCTTTCATTCACATTAAGTGCATAAACAAAAGAGACAAACTATGAGTCACAACATTTGATTGTTCTGATGTCACGACATTAAGTAGAATAATGGCATTAGTCAGAATATTGTTTCTCCTAGAAGTGGTTATCGAAGTGTGTTGCTATATATATAGTAGTTTTATTCATTGTCTCCTCTGTTTGAGGGGGTTGACGGCAACATGGCGCCACGCTTGATCACCTTCCCTTATCTGCCAGTGGAACAGGTATCCCTTCCTCTTTCTAAGGGTAACATGTCTCTGCTCATCTCTTCTGTTTTCTTGTCGATGGTGGGTCATATCATCCTGCAACTTCAATCTCTCCACTGGATTCTTCTCTTTAAGCTCCACAAGTTAATTATTTTCACTTTTAAGACACACACACTCACCCAACCTTCCTTCAACTGTGCTACTCCTTCAAGCTACCATCACTTTTATCACTTTCCTTTTATAACCAATCCTTGAAAAATAGTGTAGGCTCATCCACATTTCCTCAGACTGACTCACTTCCTTTAACACTGCAGTCACCTTTCTGTCTTGATGAAACTGCAGTCTTGACAGTCTCCCGACTGGAGACAGTCTTGAGAGTCTCCAGACTCTCTTAGTCATAAAATCCTTTGGCCTTTTACCCAGTTTGCCCTCCTTTACATCTGTGCTTTTAAACTTCTTCCACACAGCATGATTCTTGAAATGGCGTCTTCCCTTCCTCATGTCCCTAGCGTTCTAAGATGTTTTGTGAGGTCTGCCTTTTCTCTGGTGGTGATCCTCTTTCCGTCTCGTGACTTTAGATGTCACCATCTTGCTGATAACTCCTCAACAATTGCCTCCAGCCCTCACTTGTGCTGCAGCTCTGGTTCCACAAATCCAGCTGACTTTCCTACCTGTGAGGTTGGCCAGCATTCAAACCTAGTAAGTCTGAAGCTGAAGCAGGTCATAATACTTTCCTTTTCAAATCCTCTTCTCTTTTCATGATGCTTAGCTTTGGTCATGTCCCTGTCATCTCTCTGTTGCCCAGGATTAAATCTCAGGGTCAGCTGATCATTAACTGGCACTAACCTTGTCTTGGTGATACCTTTTGAATTCATCAATGCAGAGCTTTGCTCTCTTTACTGCTAGGCATGTGGTAATTGGTCTCTCTCTGTCTGAGCTGGTCTCCCTCTTTTTAGTCCCTCCTCTTTCCCAACTGCTGTTGGATTACTCTGCTTAAAGTATAAAACCCTTGGGCACCCTGTTACCTACAGAATGAGACTCCATATCCCTTGGGCTGGCTTTCTAGGCCCTCAGGGATCTGGCCCCAATTTTCCATTCCAACATCATATTTGACTTCCCCTCTTCAATACTCTGCTCCAGCTAGGTGAAGTCACATTAGGCAAATCCTGATGGCTCAGTCTTCAAGATCCCCCACATCTTACTACATCTGAGCACCTCCCCAAGCCAAGCTGTCATAATCTTCTATATTACTGCAATAGTCTTGTACCTGGTTATCCCTGCAGCTGCTGTTACCCGCTGGAGCCAGTTTTCCATATAGTAGACAAAGACATTTTTTAAAGATAGAAATTAGAAGTCGGGGGCAATGGCTCACACCTGTAATCCCAGCACTTTGGGAGGCCGAGGCAGGCGGATCATCTGAGGCCAGTAGTTCAAGACTAGCCTGGCCAACATGGTGAAATCCCATCTCTACTAAAAATACAAAAATTAGCCAGGCATGGTGGCGTGAGCCTGTAATCCCAGCTACTTGGGAGTCTAAGGCAGGAGAATTGCTTGAACCTGGGAGGTGGAGGTTGCAGTGAGCTGAGATCATATCACTACACTCTAGCCTGGACCACAGAGCAAGATTCCATCTCAAAAAAAAAAAAAAAGGGAAATTAGATCATGGCTTTATAGAAATAGGCAATATATCATTTCCTCTGTTTATAGCTCTCTACTGGCTTCTTCCTTATACTCAGAACAAAATCATATTTATGACCACAAGGCCATACAGGATCCGTCTCGGTGGTTCTCAGTGGGATGTACTGCCTGCTTTCTGTCCCTCATAGGCGTATTTAGAAATTAGTGGAGCTTGTTGGCATTTAGTGCCACAAGGGCCATGATGCTAAATGCAACCAGACCACAGTATTCTTCCCCAAATGTCAATGGTGCCTTTAAGGAGAAACACTCATTTTCACCTCTACTTATCTTTCCAGCAACATCTCTTACCTCTTTGGTTCGTGTATTCTCTTCCAGCTACACTGACCTTCTAGCTGTTCTTAAATACACCCAACTGTTCTGCCCCAGGGTTTTTGCCTGTACTTTTTTGGCTCCCCTCCTTAGGATCACCTCTTCCCCACTTGCATCCAGTCTCTGCTCACATACCACATTCTTATTGATTACCTATCTCCACCCACTGTGCTCTTACCCTGGTTTATTTTTGTTTGTGCTTATCACAATCTGAAATTAACTTCTATAATTATTTGTTGATATGTTTGCCCATCACCCCATTAGAAAGTAAGCTCCTTTAGATGTCTGAACATGGAAAGAAGGAAATAATTTTTAAAAAAGAAAGTAAGCTCCAAGCAATCAGTGACTGCCTGTCTTATTCGTGGTGTGTCATGGTGTATCACCCACATCTGGGACCATATGTTCAGTAAACATTTGTTGACTGAATGAGTGAGCAGATGTCTCACCCCTGCCTGCCTCATGCTCTGGTTTCCCTCTCTTTTCTTACCTATCCATAGTGTACTTTGTTTGCATCTCTAATTCCTACCCATCCTTTTAGGGCCATTTTAGCCACCACCCCTTTCACATTGCCTTCTCTGATCTTGCCAGTTCCTCATAACTCGCGTAGAATGTGAAGTGTACTTCTTATTATACGTGCTGCATTTTGTTGAGAGGTGTGGTGGCTTATATTTCTATCTTCCCTTCTGATCCATGCTTAGTGACCATTGCATGTTATTATCCCTACATGCTGAGCACAGCACCTTGGACTTGATGAGGGTCTGTTACCTGTCGATGGAATGAATAAGATGTTCTTTTATGTCTTCCTGGGAGAAAGGCCCAGGAAGGTCCGGGGTCAGTGGCTTAAAGTGAGTCTGCGTGTTGGAGAACTCATGGCGCTTGGGAAGGCAGAGGAAGTTGGAAGCAATGTCACATGTGTTTCCCGCCTTGTGAAGAGCTGCTGCTGGGCAGATCACGAGGGGCGCCACGTGGTGCCTCATAAAAATCCATGTGAGGACAGAGGTGCTGTCCATACAGGTGTTTATAGCTGCTCATTTGGCTTCATAGACAGCTGAGAACTCGCCATTTTAGAACTGAGTTTTCTTAGCTGAACTCATGTATTAGAAGTGTGGTTGGGAGCAGGAAGGAATAAATATGTTCCATTAAAGTTAAAGTGTCACAAAATAGAGAGTTGTTAACGTAAGTTCTTTCTCACTTTTAGTTGTAAAATGCATTTTAGAAGGTGAAAGATTAACAAAGGAAGCAATAAACTGACTGAAATTTGTCCTTAGATTACTATTCCACTTTTATTGAAGGAGACTTTGTTATTATTTTGTTATAGTGTTTACCTAACGATGTTATTAATTTGGAATGAAATTCTGTTATCTTAAATTCCTCTTAGGAAGTTGTCAAAATATACAGAACAGTTAATGATATATATATATATATATATATATATTTTAGACTGAGTCTCACTCTGTCACCCAGGCTGGAATGCAGTGGTGCAATCTCAGCTCACTGCAACCTCCACCTCCCAGGTTCAAACAGTTCTCCTGCCTCAGCCTCCCAAGTAGCTGTGACTACAGGTGCCCGCCACCACGCCTGGCTAATTTTTTGTATTTTTAGTAGAGACAGAGTTTCACCGTGTTGGCCAGGCTGATCTCCAACTCCTGACCTCGAGTGATCTGCCTGCCTCAGCCTCCCAAAGTCCTGGGATTACAGGCATGAGCCACCATGCCCAGCCTAATGATTTGTAATTTAAGAGCATATTATAATTGTCACCTTACTGATTTTCTATTGCAGTATCTTTGCCTTGGGCAGAAGATAAGCCTATGTTTAAGAACCCAAAAAGATGGATTTAATGTATATTATTATTACATAGACACCTACACTTGATAATGTATAGATGTTCAAGGAAAAACTATCCGTAGTGATTTTTTTGGATGGATGAGGGGAGAAAGACTTACTTTGAGAAGTTTTTATTACATAGTCTGTTATTACTCTAGTCTATCCACTTAAGCAAAAAGGTTATACTTTAGCTTAGCAGTTCACTGTTTGTACTATGTAAAGATTTTGGGTCTTTACATAGCCTGCTAATAAAAGGCTATCAGAGTTGTAGAATTCAGATATTACATAAGTGATGAATTTTAAAATTCAGGGCAAATTTTAGGGGGTAAAAGATGAAGTTTTGTCATCTAGGATTTAACAGTTAACTTTTTTTTATTATCAGACATAAACTATGTTGCCTTTATTTTACAGATTACAAGGTATGTTATAAGGAGCATAGTGTTTATATGTTAAAATGAAGTGCTATCATAAAGAACATTTTAGCCTACTGCATGTCTTTGATTGAACCTTTTTTTCCAATGTTAATGTTTTCAGACGTTTCTCAGAACTGAGTTGTTGATAAAACTGATTATGGCATATCTTATGTTATACACTATTTTTCTTTCATAGGGATCAGACCCAGCAAGTTGGGTAATTTTAAGAGTTTTATTTTTGTGGAAATAGGTCTTAAAAGTACTTCCAACCCCATGTCATCTGGATGAGGACTCAGCTGGTTGATCGTCTATCACAGTTTGTTGGAAAGACCTATTTTTTTACATTCATATGCTTCTCAGAGTTCTGTTTGTAAACACTGTCAGGAGCAGAGAGTGTTAGGGATCTTCCACTTGAAAGAAAAATGACAAAAAGCATAAAATCACTGCTTGACTTGCCTGTGGTTTTGTGTTCAGCCTTTCGTCGTAATGCCATTGAGGATTACTCTAGCTCACTAGAGAGCACAGAATGATGTTGTGTCAGCAAATCGAAAACAGTATAAAATGCCATGTGCACCTCTCATTTCTGATTAACTACCTGAGACCTTTTCACATTAAAGTTTAGTTGTGTTTCAACTCTTTCGACACAAGATGTTCAAAGACCATGTACTTTTAACTAAACCAGAATTGTTTGTCTGCTAAACTTCTGCCTTGAAGGCACATTTAACCTGTGCCTGACCTTTAATCTCATTAATTTTAACAAAAATCATGACCTCTTCAATGACTTTGTTTTTGGAAATTATAAATACTAACTGAATAAAATGTACGAATTTTTAGATTTTTGCTCCAGATTGCATTTCCATGTAATTTCACATTGCTGTGTACATTACACACCAGTGTATAGTAACATATTGTTAGTATGTTCAAGCTTTGTGTTGCATGATGGTAACTACAGAGTTTGCGGGTCAGTTGTTTGACAGAGGAATTCAGTAGAGTGAAAGCTAATCCCACTGAGCTGGGTGCCCAGGTGCCCAGACTGCTGGAAGTGGGGCAGGATTGGGAATTGCTAAAATCTCTCTCTGAAGGCTAGGCAGGGGCTGCTCTCATGGAAGAAAGCAAGTGTTCCCCACCCCCAACACCTTCCCCACTGCCCAGTCCACACTTGCCAAAATATGCACTCTAAATGTACTAGAAAAAGGAAAATTTATCCTGTGGAGGAGAGGATCAAACAGAAGTACGTTGGATTCTTTCATTTTTGACCGAGGAAAGCTAGCGTAAATATTTAATCATAGAACTTGCGAAGGAACATGTACTTAAACTGAAATTTATTCTTCTTCAGTTTTCATGTGAAGTGTCAGCTAGCTATGACACCACTTGACATTTTTTTTTTCCAGTTATGGTTATGAGAAGTTCATAGAAAAGGAAGAAATACATGTGAATTAAAATTTCATTATTAAAGCAGTCAAAATTACGCACATTTTATAACAAAACTATTCCTTGCATTAGTTACTTTTTTCTAAGTTACCGATAGACAATGAAAAATGAGGCATGTTCGTAGACGGATGATTCACTTTGACTGATTTGAAATAATTGTGCTATTTCTTTGCAGCAAACCCACGTTTCTCCTTTCTCTTTTCTTTTTTTTTCCTCTTCTGTCTTTCCTGTAATTTAGAGTACCACACGCTAGTTTGTACTGATTGCCTGGAAGTTGATTGCTAATAACAAACTGTCTATCCAAGTATCATTTTAGTCATTTGAGACAAAATAAAAATCTAGGAATAAAAGGCATGACATTTAAGTGAATAATGATTGCATACAGGGTGACATGTAAATAATTGATTCTCTAATAATTAATGAGAGAAAGTAGTAGAGGGATACAAACGAAGAAGTATTCTCACCTACAAAATTTATAAACCCCTGGTTTGAACAGCAAGAACACATGAACATACACAGTTCTTGAGTTCTTTGAGTAATTACAGCAGCTGTCTGCTGGCCCTCTGCCTGCAAATAGGCCTGAAGGAAATAGAAAACAGTAGACAAAGAAGAACAAACACAAGCTGCCTGGTATACACCATCCCTCAAATATATGGTTAGAGATCTCAGAGGAGAGTACATTAGTTTTGGGGGTTTTGGGGGTTTTTTTGTAAGCGAATAATCTCTGATAGCTTTGAAATAGTTTCTTTTAGGAGGAAAATCTTGAAAATAAAGTAATGACTCCTTTATTGGAAATAAGGTGTTGTCATGGGTGAATATATACCTAACTGGAGTTTGTTACGCCAAATATCAGAGCCCCTTTAAAAATTTCTGTAATTTTTATTAAATATTTTCTTAAGTACAGTAAGTACTCCTTACATGGATTGAACGGAAACAACTTGGCGTAAATTAACCCTCTCTTGATGATTCGGGATTGCCAGTATGTATACTCATGATTGCACCTTGTCTTAATACAGACTCTGGGGTTTTCTTTGTCTTCTGTAGAGGTTAGCTGTCTCCTCTTCCACTGGTCTTATGCTTGCATCTGTCAGCTCATTCTAATTTTTTTATGATTGGGAAATCAGATAATTAAGCTTAATGTGAATTCTGTGTTATGTAAGAAAGGTTATTAAGGAGTTTGAGTCTGGTAACTTTGTGGGAAGTTGTATTTGGATGCAGGAATCATGATTCCTTGCGTATTTTAGAGAGCAAAGTCTGTTAAGAAGTCTGACTTCTAAATACTGTAAATTATTATATATTGAAGGTACCGTGAAAGAATCATTGACTCCCAATTACTTAAAGCAAAATTTGACTTCTAGATTACTTTTACTTAACATTTTTTATTCTTTTTTTTTTTTTTTTGAGACGGAGTCTCGCTCTGTCGCCCAGGCTGGAGTGCAGCAGTGGCCGGATCTCAGCTCACTGCAAGCTCCGCCGAGTTTACGCCATTCTCCTGCCTCAGCCTCCCGAGTAGCTGGGACTACAGGCGTACAGGCGCCCGTCGCCTCGCCTGGCTAGTTTTTTTTTTTTTTTTAGTAGAGACGGGGTTTCACTCTGTTAGCCAGGATGGTCTCGATCTCCTGACCTCGTGATCCGCCCGTCTCGGCCTCCCAAAGTGCTGGGATTACAGGCTTGAGTCACCGCGCCCGGCCAACATTTTTTATTCTTAAATGCTTCTTTCCATTAATGAATCAATTAATTCATGTATTTATTAAGTATGACGCTACCTAATTTGCGTACCTATATATGTATTTCAGTACTAGCTTTCACCAGCTATGAAAAGGCAGTAATGCTGCTCTAATTCTTAAATTTAGTCTTTGGCTTTATCTGCATTTTGGATTGAGATGGTGGTGTTCACTTTTGGTCCCTGCTCTGCAGCCGCCCTTCCCTGTGAGCAACTGAATCTTATCCCCAGGCTCTCCTGGCTCCAGGGAAAGGGTAAAAGGAGTTTTTGCACCAGGTCAGTGTTTTGCTTTTGTTTTGGGGGCAAATATATATATATAATATATACACATATATAAAAAACATAATATTTATATTCTATGTTATATATAAACATTCTATATTATAGATAGAACATAAACATGTTTATTAAATTTACATATATTACATATATCATTAACATATACTGATATATGCATAATCAATATATAATATATTACTATGTATCACACACATGCATATATACATTTAAGATAAAAATGACTACATCAAACTCAATTCTGATGCAAACCCTGGCTACTGCTTATTCCCCATAGGGATAATAGCATTCACATTTGAATTAATTTCTTGCTGGAAATTAAATCTAGAAGAGTATTATTTGTGTTGTGATGATTTGGAAAACCATAGGTATGTTCTCAGGGAAACTGAAGAGACCCAGTGGCTTCGATCAGTGAAGTTGGAAAACATTTTTTCCCTCATTAAACTTTTTTTTTGTTTTTTGGTAAAATGTGCATAAGACCTAACATTTTAAAGTATACAGTTCTGTGGCATTAATTACATGCACATTGTTGAGCGACCATCACTAGCCAGCATCCATCTATAGAGTTTTTTAGCTTCCCCAGCTAAAACTGTGCCCATTAAACAATAACTCCCTATTCCTTTCTCCCAGGCCAGTGTTTTATTCCTCATATCTGATGCTCAGCTAGCCAGGAACTTGTAGCCCTTTGCCTTATTCGTTTGTCCAGAACCCCTGGTTTAGTAACTTGTCTTGTACACTTTTCAGGTTTGGGCTTTTCTTTCTGTCTCTAGTACTTCCTATTCTTTCAGTTACCCGAGTTCTGGACTAGTGTCCTGGGCCCTTTTGCCAACTGACTTTCCTTGGTTTTGTCTCCCGTTACTTGCCTTGATTTCCTGTTTCTCTGACCTGGTGACACACATTTCTGATGGTGACAGCTTTGTTGGACCAGTTCTCTGTTGCCCAGTGGCAAGCTTTAGTGTTCTGCTCATTGGCTTCTAGATTTCTTCCCAGGTCAGTCTGCTCTTCCCGCAGTTGCCTTTACTTCTGGGTCAGGTCTAGTGCTAGTCCTGTCCAGCCAACCCAGCTCAGGGTGTTGAACCAAGCCTTGTCTGACTATATAAGAAATAGCAAGAGTATTTAAAATTTCAGACTCGCCTTTTTTTTTTTTTTTGAGGCAGGGTCTCACTTTGTCATCCAGCTGGAGTGCAATAGCACGGTCTTGGCTCACTGCAGCCTCAACCTCCTGGGCTCAAGCGATCTTCTCACCCCAGCTCCCCAGGTAGCTGGGACTACAGGCATGTACCACCGCACCTATTTTTTTTTTTTTTTTTTTTGTAATTTGTGTAGAGATGGGGTTTTGCCATGTTGCTCAGGCTGGTCTCAAACTCCTGAGCTCAAGTGATCCACCTGCCTCGGCCTCCCAAAGTGCTAGGATTAAAGGCATGAGCCACTGCGCCTAGTCACTTTTTAAAAATGGAAGACCGTGGGAAGTGTACTGCACAAGGTACTAGATAGTATTTTGCTTTAAGTTGTGACGTTGAAAAATGAAATATCAAATTGTCAGAAATATAAATAGAAGGAAAAATACTAAAGACAATTAACTAGCTTTCTAAAAATTATTTTTGAATTAGTGATTTTCGGGTGAGATGGGGTCTCACTTCATTACCCAGGCTAGTCTCAAACCACTTTGAGCTTAATTGATTTTTCCACCTCAGCTTCCCAGAGTTCTCGGATTATGGGGGTGAGCAACTATCCCTGGCTGAGAAAGCATTTCTTATTTCTGAACAGACATTTATGTGCTCCATGGTAGTAATTGCATAGATTTTATTTATATTCACAACAACAATAAAAGGAGCAAGAACAGTTATGGAAAATTTTAGCCAGAAAATATATCTCAAAATCTTCTAGAAAAAAATTAAAAATAGCTGAGTATCTTTAATTTAGGTCTCATGAAGACAAATAATAAAGATTTTTAAGTGCTTAAACTTTATAATTTCCAATTTTTTTGAAGCTTTTACAGAATATAGACTTTTATTTTTATTTCTTTATTTTTTTCCAAATGTGTTATAACAAACTAAGAATATGGACTTCTTAAGATTCAATAGTAATATTTTGCCTGCCTTAAACTACTGATGCAAATATTGCTAACATGTATCACAGATACTACATTGCCTGACTGTTAGGCTGGGCATGGTGGCTCATGCCTATAATCCCACCACTTTGGGAGGCCAAGGTGGGCAGATCTCTTGAGCCCAGGAGTTTAAGACCAGCCTGGGCAACATGACAAAACCTTGTCTCTACAAAGTATACAAAAATTAACCAGGCGTGTTGGTGTGTGCCTGTGGTCCTAGCTGCTTGGGGAGTTGGGGCAGCAGGATTGTTTGAGCTCAGGAGGTTGAGGCTGCAGTGAGCCATGATTGCACCCCTGCACCCCAGCCTGTGCGATGAAGTCAGACCCTTCACACTTCACACACCCAGGGAGTTACAAACAAGCAAAGAAAAAACAAAACAAAAAATACATTACGTGACTATTAGAAAACAAATTAGTGTCCCACATATTTACAGATAACAAATCTGTGAATTTGATGTTTCTGAGAGAAATATAATGAAACTTCAATAATAAACAAAACTGAGGGAAGTGAAGAGACAATCCGTATAGGTCTATATTTATTAAAGAGATTTAATCAGTAATTAATAGCCTTCCAAAACAGAAATCCCCAGACCCAGATGTAATTCTACTAAACACTGAAGGAAGAAATTATATCAATTCTCTACAGTCTCTTTCAGAAGATAGATGCAGAAGGAATACTTTGTAACTTACTCTATGAGGCTAGCATTAACCTAATACCAAAACCAGATAAAGACATTACAAGAAAAGGAACTACAATATCTGTCATGAACATAGATATATAAATCTTACCGAAATATTGTCCAATCAAATGCAACAATGTATAAAAGAATTATACACCATGACCAAATGGAATTTATCCTAAGTATGCAAGGCTGGTTCAGTATTGAAAAATCAATTAATGTAATCCATCACAGCAGCAAGCTAAAGAAGAAAAACTATATGGTCATACCAGTAGATGCAGAAAAACTATATGGTCATACCAGTAGATGCAGAATTTGACCAAAATCAGCACCCATTCATGATAAAAACTGGCAGTAAACTATCAATAGAGGGGACTACCTCAATTTGATAAAAAAAAAAACCTACTCCAAATCCTACAGATAACAACATACTTAATGGAGAAAAGAGAAACGTTCTCATTAAGGTCAGAAACAAGACAAGGATGTCCCCTCTCACCACTTTTTTCAACATTATGCAGGAAGTCGTAGCTAATGTTATAAGACAAAGAAAAGAAAAGCTACAAAGACTGGGAAGGAAGACATAAAAATGTCATTGTTTACAGATGACATGATCATGTACATAGAAAATCCAAAAGAATTGACAACAAAACTCCTGAAAGTTTTTTTAGTCCTTATTAGTCAATTAGCAATGTTGCAGGATACAAGGTTAATATACAAAAGCCAATCACTTTTCTATATGGCATCAACAAGTGAAACTAGAAATTAAAAACACATTTCCATTTACATTAGCACCTAAAAAAATGAATACTTATATATATATATACACACACACACACACACACACATGGACCTATATACTAATAGCTGTAAATCTAACAAAACTTCCAATATCTGTGCGAGGAAAACTACAAAACTCTGATGAAAGAAATAAAAAACAAATAAATGGAGAGATAATCCATGTTCGTGGATAGGAAGGCTCAATATTGTCAAGATGTCAGTTTTTTTTCCAACTTGATCTATAGATTCAACACAATCCCAGTCAAAATCCAAACAAGTTGTTTTCTGGATGTTTTAGTCCATTTTTGCATCACTATAAAGGAATATCTGAGGCTGGGTAATTTATAAAGAAAAAAAGGTTTAATTGGCTCACAATCCTGCAGGCTGTACTGGAAGCATGGTGCCGGCATCTGCCTGGCTTCTGGTGAGGCCTCAGGGAGCTTTTACTCATGGCAGACAATGAAGTGGGAGCAGGTACCTCACATGGCAAGAGCAGAAGCAAGAGAGTGAGGGAGGGGATACCACACACTTTTAAACAGCCAGATCTCATGAGAGCTCACTCATTATTGCAAGGACAGTACCAAGTTACTCCTGAGAGATCCGCCCCCATGACCCAAACACTTCCCTTCAGGCCCCACCTCCAACATTGAGGATTAAATTTCAACATGAGATTTGGAGGGGACAGACATCCAAACTATATCAGTGTATATTGACAAACTGATTCTGAAGTTTATATGAAGAGGCAAATGCCCCAGAATAGCCTACACAATATTGAAGGAGAAAAACAAACTAAGAGGACTCACACTGTCCAACTTCAAGACTTATGGTAAAGCTGTAGTAATCAAGCCAGTGTGGTGTTAGTGAAAGAAAGACAAACTAGATTAATGAACTAGATTAGAGAGCCCAGAAATAGACCCACATAAATCTAGTCAAGTGATCTTTTGACAAAGGAACAAAAATAAGAGAATGGAGAAAAGACAGTATTTTCAACAAATGCTGCTGGAGTAACTGGACATTCACATGGAAAAAATGAATCTAGAAACAGACTTTACACTCTTCACAAAAATTAATTCAAAATGGATCACAGACCTAAATGTAAAACACAAAACTATAAAACTCCTAGAAGAGAAAATCTGGATGAACTTAGATTTGGTGGTGACTTTTTAGATGCATTCTAAAGACACATTATATGAAAAAAACATTCAATAAGCTGAAATTCATTAAAGTTAACTCTGCTCTGGAGAAGACACTGTCAAGAGAATACGAGGCAAGTTACAGACTAGGAGAAGATATTTGTGAAAGATGTATCTGATAAAGGACTGTTAGCTAAAATGTACAATGTACAAAGAACTCTTAAAACTCAATAGTAAGAAAATGAATCATTGGATTGAAAAATGGGCAAAAGACCTGAACAGACACTTCACCAAAGTAGATATACATATGGCATATGAAAAGATGCTTCACTCACGTGTCATTAGGGAATGGAAATTAAAGTGAGATGCCACCATCTACCTATTAGAATGGCATAAATCCAGAACACTGACACCCCTAAATTCTGGTAAGAATGTGGATCAACAGGAATTCTCATTCATTGCAGGTGGGAATGCCAATGGTACAGTCACTTTGGAAGACAGTTTGATGGTCTGACAAAATGAAACATACTCTTACTATATGATCTGGTGCATTGCTTGGTGTTTGCCTAAGTTAATTGAAAACTTATGTCTTTATAAAAACCTGCACATGGATTTATAACAACTTTACTCATAACTGCTAAAACTTGGAAGCAGCCAAGATGTCCTTTGAACTATATGACATTCTGGAAAAAGCAAAACTATGAGATAGTAAAAAGATCAGTGGTTGCCAGAAGTTAAGGGGCAGGGAGAATGAATAAGTTGAACACAAGAGGATTTTTTTGAACACTGAAATTACTCTGTATGATTCTGTAATAGTGGATACATGTGATTAAATATTTGTCCAAAACCATGGCATAGAACACCAAGAGTGAACCCTGATGTAAACTATGGACTTAGGTTGATCATGCGTGTCAATGTAGGTTCACTGATTGTAAGAAATGTACCCCTTTGGTTAGGGATATTGATTGTAGGAGAGGCTGTGCTTGTCTGTGTTTAGGAGTATATGGCAACTCTGTACTTTCTGCTCAGTTTTGCTGTGAACCTAAAACTGCTCTAAAAGAGTCTTTTTAAAAGGGAAAAAAATGGAAAGAAATTATGAAAAGGGAAAAAACATATAGATACTTGCTTAAATATTGAAAAGTCCTGGGATTATTGTGTCATTCTCTTGTATCAAGCCAGAAAGTTTTACTTTTTCTTTGTAATTGATTAAATATTTCAGATAATCTTTTAAAAATTAGAAAATAGGCCAGGCACGGTGGCTCACACCTGTAATCCCAGCACTTTGGGAGGCTGACGTGGGCAGATACCTGAGGTCAGGAGATCAAGACCAGCCTGACCAACATGGAGAAACCCCATCTCTACTAAAAATACAGAATTAGCTGGGCATGGTGGTGCACGCTTGTAATCCCAGCTAGTCGGGAGGCTGAGGCAGGAGAATCACTTGAACCCGGGAGACGGGGGTTGCGGTGAGCTAATATCGTGCCATTGCACTCCAGCCTGGGCAACAAGAGTGAAACTACATCTCAAAAAAAAAAAAAAAATAGAAAACAATATCTTATAGAAACCTTTATTTATTACTTCCAACATTATTAACAAAAAACTAAGTAGTGGAATGACAGGTGAAATGATTAGTTACATTTGGGAAAAAACATAAAACACTGGCTTTTGCAATTTTTCTTATATTTTCATTACATTGAAAAGCCCCCTCTCCAAGAGATGGTGTCAGGAGTGCAGTTATCCAGATGGTGACTTGGGATGGAGTCAGTGTGATGTGCCAGTTTGACTGGCATCTGACAAATTCTCTGACATATACTGAAATAAAACTTGAGAATATTTTCATCCATAAACCGCACACATACATTCACACATCTGTATCTAGGCTTTAATTGTTCATAGCATTTCCCCCCTTTTAATTATGAAAAATGCTCTAGAAGGACCCAGGCCTTCATTTGAATTGTACTAAGTACGTTTAGACTAGTCCCTTATTCATAGTAGACAAGTGCTATTGTGATAACCTGCTTATTCTGAGTTCTCCAGGGAGAGGTGGTAGCTTGGTGTTCTTTGATTTGGTTTCTTCCCCCCCCCCGCTTTTTTTTTGAGACAGAGTCTCGCTCTGTCACCCAAGCTGGAGTATAGTGGCCCAATCTTGGCTCACTGCAAGCTCCGCCTCCCGGGTTCACACCATTCTCCTGCCTCAGTTTCCTGAGTAGCTGAGACTACAGACATCTGCCACCACGCCCAGCTAATTTTTTGTATTTTTAGTAAACAGGGTTTCACCGTGTTAGCCAGGATGGTCTCGATCTCCTGACCTGGTGATGCACCCGCCCCAGCCTCCCAAAGTGCTGGGATAACAGGCGTGAGCAACCGTGCCCGGCTAGTTTCTTCTTTGGAGAATGGGTCATAATACTAAATCCTGGTCACCACAGGACAGTAGAGATTTTTTATGGGATTTTGGGTTTAAGGATATAAGTGTTTTGTCTTTTGCCCTTATTTGCATTGTTCTATAAAAATCCATTTTGAGGAAGTGGGGATTTTTGAGAGCATTAAAGCTGCATCACAAAAATTAAGTAATAATTGCGCTAAATTATGCATGTGTTAAAAGTAAAACCTTAGACAAGGCCGGGCGCGGTGGCTCAAGCCTGTAATCCCAGCACTTTGGGAGGCCGAGACGGGCGGATCACGAGGTCAGGAGATCGAGACCATCCTGGCTAACACTGTGAAACCCCGTCTCTACTAAAAAATACAAAAAACTAGCCGGGCGACGTGGCGGGCGCCTATAGTCCCAGCTACTCGGGAGGCTGAGGCAGGAGAATGTCGTGAACCCGGAAGGCGGAGCTTGCAGTGAGCTGAGATCCGGCCACTGCACTCCAGCCCGGGCGACAGAGCGAGACTCCGTCTCAAAAAAAAAAAAAAGAAAAAAAAAAAATAAAACCTTAGACAAACGAAATTGTGTAAAGAACAACTTGCAAATCGGGCAGTCCCCGAGCCAGAATAGGTTGAGAGAGACTCCGGCGCTGTGCATGGTTGAAGGTTTGTGGACAGAGAAAGGAAAATGATGTACAGAAAATGGAACTGAGGTACACAAACAACTGTCTTCATTACAGCTTGATGTTTTGAACCTTATTTGAATATGATATGAACAATTAGCTGCCTTTAATTGGCTGAAACTCAGAGATTGACACAAGGGTAGGTTACAGTCTTTTTACACATCCAGTCAGGTCACAGTTCACTATGCACGGAGAAACTTTTAGGCAGAACCTAAAATACATAAGGAGGCAGCTTTAGGCTAAACTTAATTTAACATGTTATTATGAAAAGAAAATATTTTGCATACATAGTTTAATTCTATTTAAGTAGGGTTTTATTTAATTTTAAAAGAGGTTTACACCACTTTTGGAAGTAATAGATTAAAATCTGCATAATGTTTCACTGTAATTTATAGAATTAGCATTTACTCAAAATTTTGCACCATTCTACAAATAATCATAGGTTAAAGCATATCTAGAGTATTAGCCAAGCAGTCATATGGGATGTTTTGTCTTCGTGTGAATTAGGAGGTAAAGCTCACAGTTTTCAAATGCAAATAATTCTTCATGGCAAGATGATGCAAATATGTAAGAGAAATAAATATTGAAAGGAGAGTAGGAGGGAAAGGCAAGAGGAGAGAAGGGTAAAATAGCAGAAAGACACCAGATGGAGGTGAGGAGGAGCTGCATTAGTGAGAGAGGAAGGCAGGAAAGGACCTATCAGAATAGAGATTTGAGAACTAATAAAATGGCATGAAGAGTCCGGGCATGGTGCCTCATGCCCATGGTTCTACCACTTTGGGAGGCCAAAGACAGGCATATTGCTTGAGCTCAGGAATTTGCAACCAGCCTGGGCAACATGGCGAACCCCATCTCTACAAAAAAAAAACAAAACAAAAAACAAAACACACAAAAAACCCAAGAATTAGCTGTGTGTGGTGACACGTGCCTGTAGTCCCAGCTACTTGGGTGACTAGGGAGAGAGGATCACTTGAGCCTGAGACGTCAAGGCTGCAGTGAGCTGTGATTGTATCATTGCACTCCAGCCTGGGCAACAGAGTGAGACCCTGTCTCCAAAAATAAAAAAAAGGGCATGAAGAAAAAGCAGTTAACACTTATTGCATGCCATGAATTGCAGCAACACTTTCTGGTACATTACAGTGTTATCTATCTTATTATCTTCATTTTACAGATAAGCAAACTTGACTATATTTATGTCACAGTGTGAGTTAATGGTGGGACCAGGGTTTGAACTCATACTGTTTACTTTTCTAATAGTGCTTACTGACTCTCACCGTGAGCTAATGTTGATACTGAAGATACTACAATTACAAGCAAGATACGGTCCCTGTCCTCACTCTGTTATTCCAGTGGGGAAGGTGAACTGTTATAGGTGCTGTAGGATGAGCAGTGTAGTAGGAGAGTTCCCGGGGGAAGATGCCTTAAAATGACTTGGCATCAGGGAAAGCATCGCAGATAAAGTGGATCCTTATCTGAGAACTGAAGGACAAGTTGACTGAAAGGACACTGTCTTTTTCTATAACTTACTGCCTCATTTTTTTTTTTTAAGACAGGGTCTCGCTCTGTCACCCAGGCTGGAGTGCAGTGGCGTGATCGCAGCTCACTGCAACCTCCGCCTCCTGGGTTCAAGCGATTCTCCTGCCTCACCCTCCTGAGTAGCTGAGATCACAGGTGCGTGCCACCACGTCTGGCTGATTTTTGTATTTTTAGTAGAGATGGGGTTTCTGTTGGCCAGGCTGGTCTTGAACTCCTGACCTCAAGTGATCACCTGCCTCAGCCTCCCAAAGTGCTGGAATTACAGGTGTGAGCCACCGTGCCCTGCCCTACTGCCTCATTTTTTTTTTGTTTGTTTGGTGTGTTTTTCATCTTTTGTCTCATTTTTTTTCTTTTCTTTTTTTTTTTTTTTTCAGTCCCTTGCTTATAGTCACAGTAACTATCTTGAGAAAAGTTCTCAAATCTTTATTTATGCCCAGGGGTTTCTGGCGTAGGCCCACGCCTACTTCTTGGCTTTCCCTTGAATTACAAAGGACTTGAAATGTTTGATGCCTGATTCAAAATTCTGTGTGTGTCATCTCCTCTTCTCCTTGGGGCACTAAGACAGTGAAATTGGTATAACTAAGATGACTAATTGCCTTTTAGATTATATGTTCTTAATTTAGTAATTAGGAATGAAAATAATTATTTATTATTATATCATTAGGAAAGAAATGGTTGACTTGATATCAACATACACACACACTCACATTTTTAAGAAACTTTTGTGTCTGTCCTACTAGAAAGAAGCATAATTTTATCACAGTAGGACTTAATTTTCATCTTTTCTCCCCTACCCATTGCTGCTTCCTTTGCCAATTACAGGACTTTCTTTCAGCATATGATTAAAAGTGAGAGGGAAAAGGAGGGCACAATGTGTTCCAGTGGGCAACAAAAGGATGAATGAAATTCCTGTAGAAGATAAAGTGGGTGGAAGGGCAGAGGTCATTTAAACTCTGGACAGGAATGGCTATTACTTGGGGTCAGGCAGTGGGGGTGGGGATGAAGGAATGCGGTTTCCTTTTAGGAAAAAAAAATAAAACTTGAGGACTTAAATAAGCAATTCTGGGCTCAATCTTTACATTTCCAAGTGTGCTTTTATTTTATTATGTTGCATGTTACCTAGTGCATAGCATCCTACCTGCAGATGTGGAAGCCTGGCAAAGTAGAGTCTATGCTCATTCAATTTTGTTTTGGTTCCCATCCCCCTCCTCCCAGGACCCTGCTTCTCTCTTTGGTGCAGGATCCCCCCACCCCTACTGACACCCCCCATGGTGTCATTAGGCCTGTGATCTGAGTCCAGCTCTGCGGGGAGAGGTTCGCTTCTGTGAGGAGCCTTTAGAAAGTGGCACCTGTATAAACAACTGTCTCTTGTCCTCTGTTGAGTCTTGGCATTTGACATAGTAGACAAGGAGTTAAGAAAAAGGGAGCTTTCTAAACAAGTGTCTTACATAGAGGTAGATTGACTGGGACTGGCCCAGCCATCACATTCTAGAATTGGTTTATCTTCACAGCAAAGCTCGAAGCATCCAGAACCTGGACTGCCTCAAGAATGAGAAAGACCACTGCAGAGCTGACCACATACTGTGGATAGAATTCTAGTCTTTGCAGTTCTTCTTAGGGTATTATTGATTCAGAGGCCACAGTCTAATCCTAAAAGGTTTTGGTATATGCCTTGTTTTGAAATGTAGGAATTTTGGTTTAGCAGATGGTATAATATCCAGAAATTAGATCTCGTTTCTCTTTATTATTTTAAAATTGCTTATTTATTTGAGATAGGGTCTCAGTCACCTAGACTGGAGCACAATGGAATGATCATGGCGCACTGTAACCTTAAACTCTTGGGCTCAAGTGACCTTCTTGCCTTAGCCTCCTGAGTAACTAGGAGTACAGGAGCATGCCACCATGCCTGATTAATTCTTTTAGTTTTTGTAGAGATGGGGTCTTTTGGCCAGGCACAGTAGCTGATGCCTATAATCCCAGCCTGTTGGGAGGCTGAGGCAGGAGGATTGCTTGAGCTTAGGAGTTTGAGACCAGCCTGGGCAACCTAGCAAGACCTCATCTCTACTTTAGAGAAGAATGTTAGCCAGGCATGGCAGCACCCGCTTGTAGTCCAGCTCTTTGGGAGGCTGAGGTGGGAGGATGGCTTGAGCCTGGGACATCAAGGCTGCAGTGAGCTACGATCATGCTATTGCACTCCAGCCTGGGTGACGAGTGAAACCCTGGCTCAAAAAAAAAAAGAGAGATGGGGTCTTACTATGTTGTCCGTGCAAGTCTTGAACTCTTGGCCTCAAGCAATCCCAGTTCGGCCTCCCAAAGTGCTAGAATTACAGGCATGAGCCACTGAACCTGGCCTCTTTCTTTTTATAATAGATAATTCTCCATTCATTTTGTCGTTGACCTTACTGGTTTTTTATTTCCCACTGGTAAAATGAATGCAACACTACGTGTAATTTTCTTATGTCTCCCATGGCTTGCATGTTTTCCTCTGTGCACCCTATAAAGGTTAGACCTTTGATGCACCCAAGGTATCCTGTTAGCTTGAGGCAGGGATTCTCTGTATAATTTATCTTAGTAGCAGCAGTGATGAACACTGTGCATAATAAGCACTTGTCCCAAATGTTTCTTCATTTATTTCAAGTGAATCCCTTGATGGACTTTTTTTGTTTTTATATAATTTTTAAAATGTTGTGTGGAGATAGTGTCTCACCATGTTGCTTAGACTGGTTTCAAACTCCTGGCATCAAGCCATCCTCCCACCTTGGCTTCCCAAAGTACTGGGATTATGGGTGTGAACCACGCCTCTTCCCGCAGCCCCTTGAATGGATATTAGACCCTAGGGCAGTGTCGGCAAACTCCTAGGTGGGTGTGGGTCACTAAATGATTGCAAAGGGGGATGAATCCAGTGGGACTTCAAACATCCATTTTAGATTGAATCATGTGTGGCATGCTAAGGTATCATTTTCAAATATTTAGAAGTGCTGTCATTTATAGCAGTGAAGATTTCATAGGTTTTATCCTAGTTTCCTAATATTCTCTTGAGAGTTGTGATATGCAAAAGATGCTCTTTAGAACCACTGTTCTAAAATCCTTGAAATTATTGATCTTGAAAGAGACTTTTCTTTGCTTGCATTTGCTGTGTTCCCTAGTTTTATCACTATGTATTCCATTTAAACTATCAGTTAAAAATATGAATATATTGTTTTTGTAGTGTTAGCAGTGAAGGAGAGAACCAGTTGTAAAAGGCCCAAAATATAAATGTCCCTAATGAGCCAAAAATTGCTTTTTTCAGAGGCTATTTTTGCCAAGGATTTGAAATCTCCTTTGGATGCTTGTTTGTTTTCTTAAGTCAGAATATGGGTTTTGTACATGTCTGTATCTGTGGTTGAGAAATTCTTCAAATATTCCTGGGGTTCTCTTTTGCTTTCCTTGAGTCAGAAAAAATTCATTGTGTTGGTATGGTACGTTGGTAAATTTCAAGAAAGGAAAAGAGAAATATATTAGTCCAGCTAATGTCATTGGGCTCCTTTCAGAGTGAAAAAATATGCCAAAGATTTTCTGACAGGTGTGTATTTGTCAACACTTTAATGAGAGCAAATGGGAAAAAGTAACCCAAGAAGGATATGCTCAGTGCTGCACTGTGCTCTGGAGTTTAGGGCAGGCAGTATGTTGACATGCCTGGAAATTGGCCTGCATTTTTCAGTGATTTGATCTTATTTTTACAAAACCAATTATTAATATAAAAGAGATAGTGCTTGGGAGAATCGTCATGCTTATTACTACCTTATCTGTGAGATTACAAAAATATAAATTAGTTTTTATGATAGAAATCCAACAAGTCATTTCTGTTTCTCCAAAGACATACACATGTGGTGTTAATTTCGACCTGATTCATAGGTCCTCTGATACCCGAACACACAAAAAGTGTATGCAAAAAAGCTAGACTTATTGGCATTAACTTTCTTCCAGCTCTTGCCAACAAAGAAATACTATGTAAGAAATCTGAATCTGATTTCAAAACAAATGTCAGAATTTTAAAACACTGAATTTACTGGAACATAAATAGTGCATTTAATGAAGCTATTTCCCTGACTCCCTTGTTACTCTGTCAGCACATCAGGTAACTCCACTTCATGTTGCTAGTAAATTTCCATTTTAATATATGATTCCTCCTTTTCCTTAGTTTACTAATGATTGATTGACTCAGAAAAAGAAACTTCAGTCTTCTTATAAAGCCTTTTTAAAAATCAGCAAGCAACTTCTTAATATTAGAATTTGTTTTTTCAAATGTCAGAAACAAGATAAAATATGAGCTCAGACTCTTCAAAAGGAGAAGGTGGCCAGGTGCGGTGGCTCACGCCTTTAATCCCAACACCTGGGAGACTGAGGCAGGTGGATCACGAGGTCAGGAGATCAAGACCATCCTGGCCAATGTGGTGAAACCTCGTCTCTATTAAAATGCAAAAAATTAGCCGGGCATGATGGTGCATGCCTGTAGTCCCAGCTACTCAGGGGGCTGAGTGAGGTAGGTGAATCACTTGAACCTGGGAGGCGGAGATTGCAGTGAGCCAAAATCGCGCCACTGCACTCCAGTCTGGCGACAGGACAAGACTCAAAAAAAAAAAAAAAAAAAAAAAGAGAGAGAGGGTAATATATGTGATAACCAGGTAAGAGTTAGTGTAATTTGTGTAAACTAATAGTGTATTAAATACTTTACTTCCTGCTGTTTCTGGTATATATGGAGTGTTAAACTTGGTTTACTTTGGGAAGTTTTTTGATTGTTGTTAGAAGAAAGAGACATTGTTATAAAAATAAGTTGTTTTGATTTTGAGGGGGATAAAACCTTTGACAGGATGATTGAATGAAATGATATGCTGGAAATTTCATTGAATTAGTTTGATTAAAAGAGGACGCACACCTGAAACTTAAAAAGAAACTACAGTACTCGGAACCTTTGGGAAGCACCTGAGGAACAGTGCTGCAGTCTGTAGAAACTAACTCTGGTTTCATCATATTCTCTTGGGATCTGTTTGTTTTGGTTTATCTCATCTCATTTGATAATCCACCATGAAGTTTTACTTACCCTTGAGTTCTTTTTCCTTAAAGTTTAAATGAGGTTAAAGTAAGTTAGAGGGAGTGAAGAGAGATGACTGGTATTTTTTGAATGCCTTCAACGTGCCAAGATTATGCCAGGCGCTTTCTTCATAGTAGTCCTGTGGGATAAAAAGTTTTAATTCTTGTTTTGTAAAAAGTAACTGTTGAAGGTCACATAGCTAATTAGTAGTGCAACCAGACTTTAAAACCCTATCTGTTTAATACCAGTGTCTGTACTAAACACAGTGTCTGTGTTATTTTCTGTAGTGTGCTTCTAAATACATAATTTTGTAGAATCACAGATCTCTAGTATCTTGTAGGGAGTATGAAAGAGCAGATCAGAAGTTATCTCTTGACTAGAATTAAGAAAACTATGGAGATTATTCAGTCATTCGTTTCACAGTTATTTTTGTGTACCAGATACTGTTCTAGGTATAAGTGTATCTTCAACCAAACAAGCAAAACAGCTTACATGCTTTTCTATCATTTAAATATTCCATACACTTATAGAAGGAAATTCTTGTTTCTGGTAGGGATTGCAGAGCAATTATAACAGAATTTCAGGATTTTTTTTTTTTTTTTTCCTTGAGACAGGGTCTGGCTGTGTTGCCCAGGCTGGTGTGCAATGGTGCCATCTCAGCTCACTGCAACCTCCGCCTCCCAGGCTCAAACCATCCTCCCACTTCAGCCTTCCAAGTAGCTGGGATTACAGGTACACACCACCGTGCCTGGCTAATTTTTGTATTTTTGGTAGAGGTGGGGTTTCGCCACATTGCCCAGGCTGGTCTCGAACTCCTGGATTCAAGCGATCCACCAATCTCAGCCTCCCAAAGTGCTGGGATTACAGGCATGAGCCACCGTGCTTGGCCAATTCTGGTATATTTTTATTTGCTGTTTCAACTATAAAGAGCAAGATGCTTTGAGTTATGAGTTGATACTCTGTGATACACGTTAGCAGCTGTGTGAATGTGTGGCATACTAAATAACAGCATGTTCTTAAGTGTTTTCTGTGAGACATTTGATCAAATAATTTTGGAAAATGCTTATTTAGCATTTTCTCAACAATAAACAGGTTTCTTTGCTGCAGAACTTCTCAGAGCCCTTCCATGCTTACCATAGACCTTTTTTTCTCCAAGAGCCATCTATCCCAAATAGTGTTCAGGAGAATATACATTACTATCTAGATACAGAATGCTATGTCTCCTTCCTTTAGATATACACATTTTAAATTGTTTTCCTGCTCAGAAAACACACAATTTCCAGTTTTTCAAAGTTTCTTTCATTGAAGACCACCTCAGCATTTATAATGGTAAATTTATTAAGCTTTACTTTAGGTACAAATTTTAAGTATCTGATGACAACAATATATCTAAGGGATTCAAAGGGGTCAGGTTTTCTTTTTGTCATAAACTATTTCTCCACTTTCCTGAAGTTACTAGGTAAAATTATTGTGTTATTTCTCTAGAAATAGGGAGTTACACAGGCTTGGAATTAACTGATGCTTTGGTTTCTGAAGGTAGGTATTTACTACCCTTGTGTTTTCAGAGGTTCAGACAATTGTCACTGGGCTATTAACCCAAATAATAATTATAAGCTAGCTGTAAGCTGAAGGCTTTTATTCATTATAAATTGTCCTTTAAAAGGAACCACATCCCCTCCTTCAGATGAGATGGTAAATTAAAACAGTACTGCCTAGCCTGGACTTCATTTCTCATCCACACAGAGGCTCACTGTTTGAGGCTTTAAAATGTGTACTCTATTTGCCTTGATATGTGGGCACAAGAGAAAAATAGGGCTGAGAGTCAAGACTGACCTCATACCAAGAACTAGCCTCCTACGGAGGGAGGTAAACATTACACTGAAGCATCAGGATAAAGAAACAGTTTTTGTCAGGGCCAAAGCACTAACACTATTCCTTGTCTTCCCAGCAACAAGAACACAAAGTAGGCCCTTAATAAGTATTTGCTGGATAAGTACTTCCGTTGCAACTCTGTATCTGTATCCTGAGGTCAGAGATAGCTGTAAATTTTGGGGGAGCGAGATTTTTTTTTTTTTTTTTAAGCTGACAGCGTAGTCTCTCATTTAATTCTCACAACATTATGAGATACTTTTTCATTTTGCAGATGGGTAAAGAGAAACTTGAGAACATTAGATAATGTGTCCAAAGACTCCTCTCTCATAGCTGTCATAGCTGGGGTGTGAACCCCAGTTCACTGACACTGATACAGGTCGGTGCAGTTTGAACCAAGTATCCTGTGCCACTAGGTTTCTCTACTTGCCTCTGTAGTGATGACAGATGGGTTTTCTGTGTTAAGACCTCATCCCCAGGATTTTTAATAGTAAATCTTTGACTTACATTGGAAAAAATAAAATCAACATATGATTTCAACTGGGAAATCAGAGCCTCAGGAGAAGTCAATAGTGTTTTCTCTGTGACTTCACAGGAAGTTACCATGGAAATGATTATGGTATTATGAATACAAAATTATAACTTTGACTGGGAAATAAGCTGCCTAAAGATACAAAATACTAAGGAATAGCGAAGTCGTTGTTATGAAAATGGCTTTTAGATTTTAGATGAACACACTCAGCAACATGAAGTCTAAATGCCTAGTCTCCTTTAGCATTCCTGAAACATCAGTGTTAAATTATCCTTTTAACTCTCCCTGGTTTTGTTACTACTTTCAGAACTTGTTGAAAGTAAAATAATTCCCATGTGTGCCTATGTGTTTTTAGTTTGGCAAATATTGTTTTTTACAGATCCTCCCTGCCCTAGCCCTCCTCTAATCCCTTCTTCAAAGTATTCCCAGTGGAGATAAATTGTTTCCTGGTTTTTGCATCAACAAATTCCCTGCAGAATAAGTATCGTTAATTGTTAAACCCAGCTCTGGCAGTAGATGGAGAGGCCGTGGTGAAAACCTAAATGTAATTTTTCTAATAGAAACTTTAATTCCAGATTTCATTGTTCCTGCTATTTTCCACTAAATTTAATCTTTTTAAAAATGTTAATTTTAAAAATATTGATCGTATATTTTAAATTTTATCATAGAAAAGGTTTTTTTTTTCTTCCAGATTGCCAGTAATCGGAAATGGTGACAATACTGTATTATTGTTTGCCACCTTAATTTCTTTATATTTGGAATCCTGTAGTGTTTTTAAAATTTATTTAACTGATATTGTGTCTGACTGGCTCAAGAGCACACTGAAGACTTCTGTTCTCTTTCTGCTGTCATTTTACTTTGAAAGGGCCAAGTATTCTAGACAGGGACCTCATAGCTGTTCTGACCCATTAAGCTTTAGAAATTCACCCGTCTACTCATCTCAGTTGGGATGGACTGTTCTGGAATCTAATGTACCTGTCTCACCAGCCTACTCTGGTATCTAAAGTATCTTCCTGATCTGTGATTGGGAAGAGAATAGTGAATAGACGGCCGGGCGCGGTGGCTCAAGCCTGTAATCCCAGCACTTTGGGAGGCTGAATCGGGCGGATCATTAGGTCAGGAGATCGAGACCATCCTGGCTAACACAGTGAAACCCCGTCTCTACTAAAAAATACAAAAAACTAGCCAGGCGAGGTGGCGGGCGCCTGTAGTCCCAGCTACTCGGGAGGCTGAGGCAGGAGAATGGCGTGAACCTGGGAGGCGGAGCTTGCAGTGAGCTGAGATCCGGCCACTGCACTCCAGCCTGGGCGACAGAGCGAGACTCCGTCTCAAAAAAAAAAAAAAAAAAAAGAATAGTGAATAGCCGTGGAACTTTCTTTTAAATAAAAAGATTTTTAAATGGTAAAGGGAGCACATAGTCGAGCTGGTCACAAATGTATGTGCCAGTGTATCACATAGTAATACATGTGATACATATGAAAGGTATATGTAAGTTATAATACTTGTTTTTTCCCTCACATTATGTTTTTTGTAACATGATGTTTTTTCTCACATTATGTTTCTGATTCATCCCTGTTGTGAGCTGTGGTTTATTCTTACTTATTTACTTACTTCTTTTTTCTGAAGTAAATATTTTCTAGTGTTTACTTTGACTCATGGGTTATTTAGAAATGCTTTAAAAGTTTCTAACTATGGAGATTTTATTTTTATATACTTGTTTTTAACTTAATTGCTTTGTGATTAAGGGGCATGGTCTATATAATACCTATTGTTGGAACTCCATTGAGACTGGTTTTGTGGCTTAACATATACACAGGTTTTGGAAGTATGTATGTGAAAACAGTGTGTACTCTTATTTGGCATACTACGCATGTCCTCTGCATCAAACATATTTTAGAATCTCTGACTATATGTTGGGTCATTCATTTCTACTGTTTTTATTAAATTTTACTCCATACATATTTGAGGCTATTTTAACAGATGTTTAAATATATGGAATTAGTGTACTTTCCTGTTAAATTTACCATTATGTAGGTACTCTCTTTATTCCTGTTTTTGGATGGAGTCCATTTTAAAATGATAATGATACAGTACATACCTTTATTTGGGTTCATATTTGCCTGGAATATTTTCTCATGTTTTCTATCTTTTATGTCTTTATGTTTTAGGTTTGTCTCTTATAAAGAACATACTGCTTCATTTTGTTATTATTTTAAAATACATTATAATATCTAATTTTTAAATGGTAGATTAATTTACATGTATTGTGCTTGCTGAATGTTTGATGTTGTTACTGTCTCCTTACCTTAATACTTTATTTATATTTGTCATACCTTTTTATCTATTTCCCTTTCTCTTTTATTGTCTTTCTTTTTAAATTGTTTGAATTTTGTTTATTTTCTTATTCCCAGTGGGTTGGAAGCTATGACAGAACCTCCTAGCTGCTCTCAAAAACGTATTAGTCTCCTCTGTTTTTTGTTTTTTTTGTTTTTTTGCGTGTACACTAAGCCACATTTTCCAGGACCATTTGCTGTTATACATTACTGTGTGACTGAGATCTAACCAGTGGCATGTGAACAGAAGTGACTTTCACCATTTTGGGGCCAAGGCTTTTAGGGAGTGCTTGAACCTCATCCATGCCCCTTTTCACTTTCTGCTCTCTAGATGCACAAGATGATAAGACCCTAATGGTTGGTGAAGCCGCAAGATGGTAAGAACCTGAGTCTTTGAACCTCTGTGTAGAGAAAAACCACCTGCCAACCAAACATTAGACTGTTATGAGAATGACGTGTTAAGCCACTGAAATCTGGGAGTTTGTAACAACAGCTAATGTTTTTCTAAATGTAGAAATTGTACACAGTTTTTATTATTTTATGGGTACCCTTGAAATTGGCCGTGCATACCTAGCAGTCTAAACCTAGTATTAAATGCCTCCCGAATACCATGAGGATCTTCAAATATAACTCCAGTTGCTTCTCTCCTACTTTACATGGTGCCCTTTTAAAACCCTAGATTTTATTACTGTATTATTGATTGTTTAGGTTTGCCACTATTTTACCAATTTATTTGCTTCCTTTTCCTTCTTACAGCTCAGACCTGCTTTCTAGAAGTATTGTCCTTCTTAAAGTATTCCTTTAGAATCTCCAGTGGGCAAAATCCTGCTGGTAATAAGTCCTCTCAGTTTTTATCTGTCTACACAGGTCATTATTTTTCTCTTGTTCTTGTTTTAAGTCTAAAGTGATGTATTTTCTCTCAGCACTTTAAAGATATTTCCACAAACTCTTGGCCTCTATTGTTTCTGTTGAAGTCTGTTTTCAGCCTAATTGCCATTTCTTTGTTAGATGATCTTTTTTCTCTTGTAAAGTCTTCTCTGTGTCTTTGATGTTCTGCAATTTTATGATAATGTGTCTCGGTGTAATTGTAATTTCTTTTTATTTATTCTCTTTAGTAATCATTTTGCTTAATATACTTATGTATACATGTGTAAAGATTTATACAAATTAGATGCTCCAAAAAAGATCATTTGATTTATTTCCATAGAGAATGTATTATTTCTAATAATGTAAATATGTTTCAAAATATACAAATCAGGATGCATGTATTAATACATATATACTATATTTAGCATAATATAAAAAGGAGCAAAAACAAGTACATGTATTTTGTGGACATTCACAAATGTGTATATTTTAAAGTATACATTTATATTGACTAGTCCTTTGGAAAATTACAGCATATTAAGCGTGAAGAATCTGCTGATTTAACACTCACTCTACTATTTGTAGACTGCAGTACAGAAGGAGAACACTAATATTAATATAACTGGGGATGTTAAAAGTATTCATTCTGGGCCCGGCGCGGTGGCTCAAGCCTGTAATCCCAGCACTTTGGGAGGCTGAGACGGGCGGATCATGAGGTCAGGAGATCGAGACCATCCTGGCTAACACGGTGAAACCCCGTCTCTACTAAAATACACACACACAAAAAAAACTAGCCGGGCGAGGTGGCGGGCGCCTGTAGTCCCAGCTACTCGGGAGGCTGAGGCAGGAGAATGGCGTAAACCCGGGAGGCGGAGCTTGCAGTGAGCTGAGATCCGGCCACTGCACTCCAGCCTGGGCGACAGAGCGAGACTCTGTCTCAAAAAAAAAAAAAAAAAAAAAAAAGAGTATTCATTCTGCCAGTATCCTAAGAATTAGGCCTTCCTTTGTGGTTTAAAGTGTTGAAAGCCACAGTAACCTGAAAACCAATTTGTGATTATGGAAAGCAAATGAAAATGGAGACAGAGGACCTTGTTTCAGATGTTTCCATACGGTAATTTGCTTTTTTCTCCAATTCACAAATATTGCCAGAAAGCCTGGAAGGTCTTATTAGATGCAATAATTTGAACCAATTGATTTTTCTTAAAGCACAATAGTATTATTAAGCCTTTACATTTCTACATTTAAAGGAGAACATTCTGATTTTGAGGGGTCACTTTGTATTTGGCAGTCTGAGCAAGTGTATGAACCATAGTTTTCTTATACAGCAAAGAAAACAGTTGAAACTTTGTGTATTTTATCTTGATCAGAGTCTTATTATAATCTGGAATCTACTTTTAGTAATATAATATTATTCTAACCTAAAAGTGCTAAGGAAATTTCATCATTTATTAGTTGTAGGAGTATCAGGTCTGTGAATTTGTGATTTTATAAAAATAGTGTCAGTAAGTTTATACTTACAAAAGGGTTATTACATCATTCTGGACACAATTTGTTTCATAAGACATGATACAACAAACAATTATTCTAAGGTGGGCTTTTTTGTTTTTTTTGTTTTTTTTTGTTTTTTGAGACAGAGTCTTGCTTTTGTCGCCCAGGCTGGAGTACGGTGGCGCGATCTTGGCTCACTGTAACCTCTGCCTCCTGGGTTCAAGCGATTCTCCTGCCTCAGCCTCCCGAGTAGCTGGGATTACAGGGGCACCACCATGACCGGCTAATTTTTGTGTTTTTAGTAGAGACGGGGTTTCACAATGTTGGCCAGGCTGGTTTTTGAACTCCTGACTTCAGGTGGTCCACCCTCCCTGGCCTACCAAAGTACTGGGATTACAATCATGAGCTTCTGTGCCCAGCTGGGTGGGCTTTTTTATAAGTAAAAATAAAAGTAATAGAATTGGCCGGGCGTGGTGCCTCACGTCTATAATCCTAGCACTTTGTGGGGCTGAGGCAGGTGCTCAAGACCAGACTAGCCAATATGGTGAAATCCCATCTCTACTAAAAATACAAAAATTAGGCGTGGTGGCAGGCACCTACAATCCCTGTTACTCGGGAGGCTGAGGCAGGAGAATTGCTTGAACCCTGGTATTGGAAGTTGTGAGCTGAGATAGTGCCACTGCACTCCATCCTGGATGACAGAGTGAGACAATGTCTCGAAAAATAGTAATAATAAATAAAAGTAATAGAATTAAGGATGATCTTTTACTTTTTTGAGTGCTTTTTTATTCATTATTTTTTAAATAGCCAAAACTAATTAACAGACTTAAAAAGAGAAGTAACATGTCTTACTGGATAAAACTAAAGCAATTACAGACCTACTTCATAGATTAAGTTATAGGGTTTAAGGTGATATAGTAAAGGAACAGTCTATTAAATTGAAACATAGGGCCAGGAGCTTTCTGCGATGGTAGAGCAAGTAATTTGGATCAACATTCCTGATGAAGGAGACTAGAAAAGCAAGATAAAGTATAAAGTATGCTTGGAGGCACTGGAGAGGTTATAACATAGTAAAGAATTATGGGTCCAAAATCAGAAAGAAAGGAAGTCCAGCTTCTAATCTTCTCATGCCCTGAAATTAGATTAAGGTGACTCCAGAGTACTAGTCCCACAGGATCTGGCGGGAACAAGTTTAACTGCCCTGGAAGAATATATTAATAATATCCTAGTTCTCAAATTACTTCTACTAACAGTTTTGCAAAAGCAGTATCACACCATAAAAAATATAGTACATCTTCACTTAACATTGTCTAAAGGTTCTCAGAAACTGCGATTTTAAGTGAAATGACACATATAGCAGGTCCTTGAATAACATTGTTTTGTTCAATGTTGTTTCGTTGTAATGTTGTTGATAAGAAAAAATTGGCTTAATTTTATGGCATTTTACTTAAAGCCACAGTATCCGAGAACTTATTGATGATGTTAAGTGAGGACTTACTGTAAACACACACTTCAAGTAGGAAGAAAATATCAGCAAAAACTAGGGAAACAATAGCAATAGAAAAAAATAGATTAAAGCTTCATAGATTGGCATTATAGAAACAGACTTTATAATTATTGTGTTGGCTGGTCATGGTGGCTCACGCCTGTAATCTCAACACTTTGGGAGGCTAAGGTGAGTGGGTCACCTGAGGTCAGGCGTTCTAGACCAGCCTGGCCAACATGGCAAAAACCTGTCTCTACTAAAAATATAAAAATTACCTGGTCATAGTGGTGCACACCTGTAAACTGAACTGGGAGGTTGCAGTGATCTGAGATTGCACCACTGCACTCCAGCCTGGGCGACAAAGTGAGACTCTGTCTAAAAAAATTTTTTAAAATAAAAATAAAATAAAATAATTGTGCCTAACTATTTTCAAGCAGAGATAAAAATTCAAGAGAACTTGTGAGTATAAAAGACAACTGAGTGCAAATTCTAGAACTGCACATTATTATAACCAAAATAAACAACTCACTGCATAGGTTTATAACAAATTAGATATAACCAAAGAAAAGATTGACACACTGAAAAAGAGCTGAAAGAAAATATGTAAAAGAAAATGTGGAGAAGAAAAGGACTGGAAAATATAGAAGAAAGGTTAAGAGACCTAAAGGATATGGTACGAGATTTTTAAATACTTATGTTCATCAGGGATATCGGTCTGTAGTTTTCTTTTTTGGTTATATTCTCTTCTGGTTTCAGTATTAGGGTGATGCTGACTTCATAGAATGATTTAGGGAGGGTTTCCTCTTTCTCTATCTTGTGGAATAGTGTCAATAGGATTGGTACCAATTCTTCTTTGAATGTCTGGTAGAATTCTGCTGTGAATCCATCTGGTCCTGGACTTTTTTTTTTTTTTTTTTGGTAATTTAAAAATGACCATTTCAGTCTCTCTGCTTGTTATTTGTCTGTTCAGGGTATCTAATTCTTCCTGATTAAGCCAGGAGGGGTGTATCTCTCTAGGAATTTATCCATCTCTTCTAGGTTTTCTAGTTTATGCAAGTAAAGGTGTTTATGGTCGCCTTGAATAGTCTTTTGTATTTCTGTATTGTCAGTTGTAATGTCTCTCATTTGGTTTCTTATTGAGCTTATTTGGATTTTCTCTCTTCCTTTCTTTGTTAATCTTGCTAATGATCTATCAATTTATCTTTTCAAAGAACCAGCTTTTTGTTTCATTTATCTTTTGTAGTTTTTGTTTATTTCAATGTCATTTGATTCTGCTCTGAACTTGGTTCTTTCCTTTCTTCTGCTGGGTTCAGGTTTGGTTTGTTCTTGTTTCTCTAGTTCCTTGAGGTGTGACCTTAGAATGTCTGTGCTGTTTCAGACTTTTTGATGTAGGCGTTTAGGGCTATGAACTTTCCTCTTAGCACTGCCTTTTGCTGTGTCCCAGAGGTTTTGATAGGTGTGTCACTATTGTCACTCAGAAGAATTTTTACATTTTCATCTTGATTTCATTTTTGACCCAATGATTCAGGAGCAGGTTATTTAATTTCCATGTATTTGCATGGTTTTGAAGTTTCCTTTTGGAGTTGATTTCCAGTTTTATACCACTGTGGTCTGAGAGAGTGCTTGATATAATTTCAATTGAAAAGGAGCTAACATGTATTGAGTGTAGTAGACTTGAGTTGCATTAGGTGCTTTACATACTTGATCTCCCTTCAGCCTCACAACACTTGAATGAAGAAATTAAACTTCAGGGATTCGAACAACTTGCCCAAGAGCACACAGCTAACCAGCTGTGGGTCAGAAATAGGAGCCCACGCCTGCCTGATCCCAAAGCTTGTCTTTTCCTATACGCCCAACTTTCTCTAATAGCATAGGCCACCACTGGTTTTATTTTTAACCTGTGGTATTGCACTGATAGCCCTGGCAACAGAAACTTTATGACTTGAAAGATCTGTAGAGAGTCCTGAGGAGAGGAAAGCAACAGTGTACTTGCTTTCTTTTCACATGTAGTTCTTTCCTGCCCTGACATGGATCTTGTTCTGGCTTTTCACCTCCAGAGCTGTGATGAGTAAGAAAACTCGTACTAACTTACCATGACTTCTGCCAGTCTTGGCCCCATGTGGGACTGGTCAAAATAGAATATCAGATATTTTTTTTAAAGAGTTTTAATGAGACTAAAATAACAGCAAAATGTCAGCACGAGGTGCTGCCTGCTTTATGACATAGTTGACTGGTTGCAGATAGTTTTTTCTGAATTTAAGTGTTTTGGGGAATGGTATTGTGTTTGCTTATTGTGGTAAATACTCACTTTTGCATCAACGGAAATAGAATTCTGAGAACCACAATGTGCTTCATCTTAGACATTTAGAAAAGCTTCTACCTGAACTGTCAAGAATCTCTTCAGAATAACTATTTAAGCCCAAACTATCTTTTTTTCTACTAGAATGAGACAGTTAAATTGTATCCCTGGAAGTTTTCATTTTCTTTTTTTCTTCTTGTTGTTTTTTGCTTTTGCACTATATTTATCTTTTTGAAGAGGTTGCGGTAACTACATAATTCCATTGAAAAAGTCAGTTACAAGTGGTACATTGACAAGCTATTTTCTTAGTGACGCAACCACCAAAATATTACCGAAGAAAAGAGCATGTGTTTAACACTCCTTGCTGAAAGCTTGAAGCATATGCACAAAATTGATAGAGGGAATATGGAAGAAATTATTTTGCCAATTTTGGCCACTTCTGCATAAGGCTTTTTATTTAGAATTTATTGAACTGCTGTATACAGGTTGAAATTGTTAAATAAGCCAGAAAGCTTTAAAGATTTTGAGTGTGTTGATGTTTTTACATGTGGGCTTTTTTCCTGTCAGATTTTCAGTGAATTACAATGATTATAAGTACATTTTCATTAGTTTTTATACTGTAAATAAGGGGAGGGTTTTCAGAAATAATTAGAGAAAAGCAGTGTATCATTTCTTAATGGTTATACCATTAGAGTGACAAGCTGTATACAGGGCCTTTCAGTTTTGCAGTTAGATTTTGCTCCAACCTTCCAGCAGTCTGGGGTGCACAGAGCTGCCTGGATTTGTGGACACTATTGTTTACAATGCGAGTGATGAAGGAAATCTAAAGATTATGTGGTTGTTAATATGAAGCAGGAATTTGTACTAGTACTATGTCTCTTTGCTGCATTAGTATTTCACTTTAAGAATGAATGGGCCATGGGAAAGTTGTTTTTCACCAGTCATGCCTTTTGGTCAAAGATTCTGTATTAGTTTCCTAGGGGTGCTGTAACAAATTACCAAAAACTTTGTAGATTAAAACAACAGAAATTTATTCTCTCTCAGTTCTGGAGGCTAGACGTCTGAAATCAAGGTGTTGGCAGGGCCATGCTCTCTCTGAAGGCTCTAGGAAGAATCCCTTCTTCTTTCTTCCTAGTTTCCGGTTGTTGCCAGCAATCCTTGGCATTCCTAGGCTTGTGCCTGCATCATTTCGTCTCCCTCTCACCACCCAGCCTTCTTCTCTCTGATGTCTCTGTGTTTTCACATGGCTTTCATCAAGCATTGGATTTTGGGTCCATGCAAATCCAGCATGACGTTGTTTTTTTGTTTTTTTGTTTTATTTTTTATTACACTTTAAGTTCTAGGGTACATGTGCATAACGTGCAGGTTTGTTACATATGTATACTTGTGCCATGTTGGTGTGCTGCACCCATCAACTCGTCAGCACCCATCAATTCGTCATTTATATCAGATATAACTCCCAATGCAATCCCTCCCCCTTCCCCGCTCCCCATGATAGGCCCCGATGTGTGATGTTCCCCTTCCCGAGTCCAAGTGATGTCATTGTTCAGTTCCCACCTATGAGTGAGAACATGCGGTGTTTGGTTTTCTGTTCTTGTGATAGTTTGCTAAGAATGATGATTTCTAGCTGCATCCATGTCTCTACAAAGGATGCAAACCCATCCTTTTTTATGGCTGCATAATATTCCATGGTGTATATGTGCCACATTTTCTTAATCCAGACTGTCACAGATGGACATTTGGGTTGATTCCAAGTCTTTGCTATTGTGAATAGTGCCGCAATAAACATACGTGTGCATGTGTCTTTATAGCAGCATGATTTATAATCCTTTGGATATATACCCAGTAGTGGGATGGCTGGGTCATATGGTATATCTAGTTCTAGATCCTTGAGGAATCGCCAAACTGTTTTCCATAATGGTTGAACTAGTTTACAATCCCACCAACAGTGTAAAAGTGTTCCTATTTCTCCACATCCTCTCCAGCACCTGTTGTTTCCTGACTTTTTAATGATTGCCATTCTAACTGGTGTGAGATGGTATCTCATTGTGGTTTTGATTTGCATTTCTCTGATGGCGAGTGATGACGAGCATTTTTTCATGTGTCTGTTGGCTGTATGGATGTCTTCTTTTGAGAAATGTCTGTTCATATCCTTTGCCCGCTTTTTGATGGGGTTGTTTTTTTTTTCTTGTAAATTTGTTTGAGTTCTTTGTAGGTCTGGATATTAGCCCTTTGTCAGATGAGTAGATTGCAAAAATTTTCTCCCATTCTGTAGGTTGCCTGTTCACTCTGATGGTAGTTTCTTTTGCTGTGCAGAAGCTCTTAGTTTAATGAGATCCCATTTGTCAGTTTTGGCTTTTGTTGCCGTTGCTTTTGGTGTTTTAGACATGAAGTCCTTGCCCATGCCTATGTCCTGAATGGTACTACCTAGGTTTTCTTCTAGGGTTTTTATGGTATTAGGTCTAACATTGAAGTCTCTAATCCATCTTGAATTAATTTTCGTATAAGGAGTAAGGAAAGGATCCAGTTTCAGCTTTTACTTATGGCTAGCCAATTTTCCCAGCACCATTTATTAAATAGGGAATCCTTTCCCCATTTCTCGTTTCTCTCAGGTTTGTCAAAGATCAGATGGCTGTAGATGTGTGGTATTATTTCTGAGGACTCTGTTCTGTTCCATTGGTCTATATCTCTGTTGTGGTACCAGTACCATGCTGTTTTGGTTACTGTAGCCTTGTAGTATAGTTTGAAGTCAGGTAGTGTGATGCCTCCAGCTTTGTTCTTTTGACTTAGGATTGTCTTGGCAATGCGGGCTCTTTTTTGGTTCCATATGAACTTTAAAGCAGTTTTTTTCCAATTCTGTGAAGAAAGTCATTGGTAGCTTGATGGGGATGGCATTGAATCTATAAATAACCTTGGGCAGTATGGCCATTTTCACGATATTGATTCTTCCTATCCATGAGCATGGTATGTTCTTCCATTTGTTTGTGTCCTCTTTGATTTCACAGAGCAGTGGTTTGTAGTTCTCCTTGAAGAGGTCCTTGACATCCCTTGTAAGTTGGATTCCTAGGTATTTGATTCTCTTTGAAGCAATTGTGAATGGAAGTTCATTCATGAATTGGCTCTCTGTTTGTCTGTTACTGGTGTATAAGAATGCTTGTGATTTGTGCACATTAATTTTGTATCCTGAGACTTTGCTGAAGTTGCTTATCAGCTTAAGGAGATTTTGGGCTAAGATGATGGGGTTTTCTAAATATAAATCATGTCATCTGCAAACAGGGACAATTTGACTTCTTCTTTTCCTAACTGAATACCCTTGATTTCTTTCTCTTGCCTGATTGTCCTAGCCAGAACTTCCAACACTATGTTGAATAGGAGTGGTGAGAGGGGCATCCCTGTCTTGTGCCAGTTTTCAAAGGGAAATTTTCCAGTTTTTGCCCATTCAGTATGATATTGGCTGTGGGTTTGTCATAAATAGCTCTTATTATTTTGAGGTACGTTCCATCAACACTGAATTTATTGAGAGTTTTTAGCATGAAGGGCTGTTGAACTTTGTCAAAAGCCTTTTCTGCATCTATTGAGATAATCATGTGGTTCTTGTCTTTGGTTCTGTTTATATGCTGGATTATGTTTATTGATTTGCGAATGTTGAACCAGCCTTGCATCCCAGGGGTGAAGCCCACTTGATCATGGTGGATAAGCTTTTTGATGTGCTGCTGAATCCGGTTTGCCATTATTTTATTGAGGATTTTTGCATTGATGTTCATCAGGGATATTGGTCTAAAATTCTCTTTTTTTGTTGTGTCTCTGCCAGGCTTTGGTATCAGGATGATGCTGGCCTCATAAAATGAGTTAGGGAGGATTCCGTCTTTTTCTATTGATTGGAATAGTTTCAGAAGGAATGGTACCAGCTCCTCCTTGTACCTCTGGTAGAATTCAGCTGTGAATCCATCTGGTCCTGGACTTTTTTTGGTTGGTAGGCTATTAATTATTGCCTCAATTTCAGAGCCTGCTATTGGTCTATTTCAGGAATTCAACTTCTTCCTGGTTTAGTCTTGAAGAGTGTAAGTGTCCAGGAAATTATCCATTTCTTCTAGATTTTCTAGTTGATTTGCATAGAGGTGTTATAGTATTCTCTGATGGTAGTTTGTATTTCTGTGGGGTCGGTGGTGATCCCCTTTATCATTTTTTATTGCATCTATTTGATTCTTCTCTCTTTTCTTCTTTATTAGTCTTGCTAGCGGTCTGTCAATTTTGTTGATTTTTTCAAAAAGCAACTCCTGGATTCATTGATTTTTTTGGAGGGTTTTTTGTGTCTCTATCTCCTTCAGTTCTGCTCTGATCTTAGTTATTTCTTGCCTTCTGCTAGCTTTTGAATGTGTTTGCTCTTGCTTCTCTAGTTCTTTTAATTGTGATGTTAGAGTGTCAATTTTAGATCTTTCCAGCTTTCTCTTGTGTGCATTTAGTGCTATACGTTTCCCTCTACACACTGCTTTAAATGTGTCCCAGAGATTCTGGTATGTTGTATGTTTGTTCTCATTGGTTTCAAAGAACATCTTTATTTCTGCCTTCATTTCGTTATGTACCCAGTAGTCATTCAGGAGCAGGTTGTTCAGTGTCCATGTAGTTGAGCGGTTTTGATTGAGTTTCTTAGTCCTGAGTTCTAGTTTGATTGCACTGTGGTCTGAGAGACGTTTGTTATAATTTCTGTTCTTGTACATTTGCTGAGGAGTGCTTTACTTCCAAATATGTGGTCAATTTTGGAATAAGTGCGATGTGGTGCTGAGAAGAATGTATATTCTGTTGATTTGGGGTGGAGAGTTCTATAGATGTCTATTGTCCGCTTGGTGCAGAGATGAGTTCAATTCCTGGATATCCTTGTTAACTTTCTGTCTCGTTGATCTGTCTAATGTTGACAGTGGAGTGTTGAAGTCTCCCATTATTATTGTATGGGAGTCTAAGTCTCTTTTTAAGTCTCTAAGGACTTGCTTTATGAATTTGGGTGCTCCTGTATTGGGTGCATATATATTTAGGATAGTTAGCTCTTCCTGTTGAATTGATCCCTTTACCATTATGTAATGACCTTCTTTGTCTCTTTTGATCTTTGATGGTTTAAAGTCTGTTTTATCAGAGACTAGGATTGCAACCCCTGCTTTTTTTTTTCTCCATTTGCTTGGCAGATCTTCCTCCATCCCTTGATTTTGAGCCTATGTATGTCTCTGCATGTGAGATGGGTCTCCTGAATACAGCAGACTGACGGGTCTTGACTCTTTATCCACTTTGCCAGTCTGTGTCTTTTCATTGGAGCATTTAGTCCATTTACATTTAAGGTTAATATGGTTATGTGTGAACTTGATCCTGCCATTATGATATTAACTGGTTATTTTGCTCGTTAGTTGATGCAGTTTCTTCCTAGCCTCGATGGTCTTTACATTTTGGCATTTTTGCAATGGCTGGTGCCGGTTGTTCCTTTCCATGTTCAGTGCTTCCTTCAGGTCTCTTGTAAGGCAGGCCTGGTGGTGACAAAATCTCTAAGCATTTGCTTATCTGTAAAGGATTTTATTTCTCCTTCACTGATGAAACTTAGTTTGGCTGGATATGAAATTCTGGGTTTAAAATTCTTTTCTTTAAGAATGTTGAATATTGGCCCCCACTCTCTTCTGGCTTGTAGAGTTTCTGCCGAGAGGTCTGCTGTTAGTCTGATGGGCTTCCCTTTGTGGGTAACCTGCCCTTTCTCTCTGGCTGCCCTTAAGATTTTTTCCTTCATTTCCACTTTGGTGAATCTGGCAATTATGTGTCTTGGAGTTGCTCTTCTCGAGGAGTATCTTTGTGGTGTTCTCTGTATTTCCTGAATTTGAATGTTGGCCTGCCCTACTAGGTTGGGGAAGTTCTCCTGGATGATATCCTGAAGAGTGTTTTCCAACTTGGTTCCATTTTCCCCCTCACTTTCAGGTACCCCAGTCAGACGTAGATTTGGTCTTTTTACATAATCCCATACTTCTTGCAGGCTTTGTTCATTTCTTTTTCTTCTTTTTCTTTTGGTTTCTCTTCTCGCTTCATTTCATTCATTTGATCCTCAATCGCTGATACTCTTTCTTCCAGTTGATCAAGTCGGTTACTGAAGCTTGTGGATTTGTCACGTATTTCTTGTGTCATGGTTTTCATCTCTGTCATTTCGTTTATGACCTTCTCTGCATTATTATTGTAGCTATCAATTCTTCCACTCTTTTTTCAAGATTTTTAGTTTCTTTGCGCTGGGTACGTAATTCCTCCTTGAGCTCTGAGAAGTTTGATGGACTGAAGCCTTCTTCTCTCATCTCGTCAAAGTCATTCTCTGACCAGCTTTGATCCGTTGCTGGCGATGAGCTGCGCTGCTTTGCAGGGGGAGATGCGCTCTTATTTCTTGAATTTCCAGCTTTTCTGCCCTGCTTTTTCCCCACCTTTGTGGTTTTATCTGCCTCTGGTCTTTGATGATGGTGACGTACTGATGGGGTTTTGGTATAGGTGTTCCTCCTGTTTGATAGTTTTCCTTCTAACCGTCAGGACCCTCAGCTGTAGGTCTGTTGGAGATTGCTTGAGATCTACTCCAGACCCTGTTTGCCTGGGTATCAGCAGCAGAGTTTGCAGAAGATAGAATATTGCTGAACAGCGAGTGTACCTGTCTGATTCTTACTTTGGAAGCTTCCTCTCAGGGGTGTACTCCACCCTGTGAGGTGTGGGGTGTCAGACTGCCCTTAGTGGGGGATGTCTCCCAGTTAGGCTACTCAGGGGTCAGGGACCCACTTGAGCAGGCAGTCTGTCCGTTCTCAGATCTCAACCTCCATGTTGGGAGATCCACTGCTGTCTTCAAAGCTGTCAGACAGAGTTGTTCGCGTCTGCACAGGCCTCTGCTGCTTCCCCTTTTGTTGTTTAGCTGTGCCCTGTCCCCAGAGGTGGAGTCTACAGAGACAGGCAGGTTTCCTTGAGCTGCTGTGAGCTCCACCCAGTTCAAGCTTCCCAGCGGCTTTGTTTACCTACTAAAGCCTCAGCAATGGCGGGCGCCCCTCCCCCAGCCTCGCTGCTGCCATTTCGTTTACATCGCAGACTGCTGTGCTAGCAATGAGGGAGGCTCCGTGGCCGTGGGACCCTCCCGGCCAGGTGTGGGTATAATCTCCTGGTGTGCCCGTTTGCTTAAAGCGCAGTATTGGGGTGGGAATTACCCGATTTTCCAGGTGTTGTGTGTCTCAGTTCCCCTGGCTAGGAAAAGGGATTCCCTTCTCCCTTTCGCTTCCCAGGTGAGGCAATGCCTCGCCCTGCTTCAGCTCTTGCTGGTCGGGCTGCAGCAGCTGACCAGCACCAATTGTCCGGCACTCCCCAGTGAGATGACCCCAGTACCTCAGTTGAAAATGCAGAAATCACCGGTCTTCTGTGTCACTCGCGCTGGGAGTTGGAGACTGGAGCTGTTCCTATTCGGCCATCTTGCCCCGCCCCCATGACGTTGTTTTAACTTTGCAGATTATGTCTGCAAAGACCCTAGACCCTATTTTTAATAAGGCTGCATTCTGAGTACCAGGTAGATGTGAATTTGCAGGGGGACGCACAGCATATCGTTCAGCCCAACACAAACAGTATCTTCCCTGCTTCTTCCAAAGCCCACTTACTTCCTTTTAATGGTAACTTTTTACATCTGACATTAACTTGCTGAACTAATTTATAGATTGCAGTTGCCTGGTCAGATTGTCTTTAATTAGACTTTCATTACTTTGTTGTTACTGGAGATTATTGTAGTGAAAAAGGGATTAAGTTTAAAAAGTTGCTTGTCAACTACATACACACACACGCGCGCGCGCACACACACACAGAAATTTGTCGTAAAGAAAATATACTATAGGCTGGGCATGATGTCTCATGCCTATAATCCCAGCACTTTGGGAGACCGAGTCAGGATTGCTTGAGCCCAAGAGTTTGAGACTAACTTGGGTAATATAGTGAGACTCTGTCTCCACAAAAAGTTAAAAAATTAGCCAAGCGTGGTGACGTGCATCTGTAGTCTCAGCTACTCAGAAGGCTTGAGATGGGAGGATCACTTGAGTCTGGGAGGCTGCAGTGAGCCAAGATTACACCACTGCACTCTAGCCTGGGTGACATGGTGAGACCCTGTTTCAGTCAGTCAGCACATACATACATATAAACGTATAAGAGCAATCATCGCTCTTACTAGAGAAGTTATCATTCCTTTACTTGTGCTAAATTTTCTATATAACTTGCAGATCTCTCAGTCTTTCAGCTGGGTGACATTACTCTTTCCTTACTACTCAAATATAAGTGACTCAAGTCTCCATCGCATGTATTTTGGGAGGTCTGCTGTCCTGAGTGTTTCTGAGGATTCCTGGGGAGGAGGCAGGCAGTGGAGAGCGTATGGGTGGAGGTACGTGTGAACAAGCTTGTGACAGGCACTTTTCTGGTCGCTAATCTTGGAATCCTGCCTCCCCATTTGATTCTTGATTACCCTGTGTAGTTCTCTCCACCCGTGATTGCTGCCCCCTCTCTGATCTCATTGCCTCAAGCAGGGAAAATTTCCCTCTCCTTCATTCTTCAAAGCTTTATTTACCCACAGCTGTTATTAGCACAGACTCTTCTGAAGGCTGGGGGGCAGAGAAGGTGAAATTAGAACATAGTTCAAGTTCCTATGGGTCTGAGAACCTTCTCAGGCTTGTGGCTATGGCTGTAGTCAGCTCATCTCCCTCCACTCCCAGCCCCAAACTACACCCACCTTCTCGGTACCCTAGGCCTTCACCTTTCTTTATGTCACTTTCCTATCCATGCCAGCTTTTTGGGTGTAACAGTTATCCCTTTCAACAATTAAAATACTTCCTTAAAAGAATAATGCTCTCTGTGAGTAATGTTTTGTGTTTGTTTGTTTTGTTTTTTTTCTGGGCAGCTAAAGAGATCAGCTTAGACTGCAACTCGCTTGCAAAATTTTAGAATTCTTCCCTTTTCCCTGCTACGTCTAGTATTCGTCAGTTGTTTGAGGCTTGTAGTGGCAGGCTATCACTGCCTCCCACCACTGTTTCTCTCTGGCTGTCGTCCCTGCATTCAGGTGTGGGCTCCCAGACTGCAGAGGCTGTGTCTGCCTTGTTCATTCATATTATCCTCAGTGTTTAGCACAGTGCTTGGCATGTGGTAGGGACCTAATAAATATTTGTGGGATGATTGCACAAAACGAAAGAACAACTGTTTTTAGGTAATAATGTATAGGGAAGGAAATCTTGACACTCCTATTAAACCTTGTCCTTTTCCACTGGAAACTCCATTCTAGAAAGCAGATAACTCCTGATCACACTTGCAGGACGTTTGGAATTAGGAGGCTTTTATCCTGGTGGTCCTGTAACTTCACTATTTAAAAACTAAGGTTGAGGGACCTAGAGTTGGAGTCAGAAAATAAAACCATTTATCTCACAGACAGTCCCTTGCAAGTGTAATCTTGCCCACTGCTGTCCGTTTTCTGCTGTTTAGTCCAGTTTAGGTTTAGGTGATGCTATTCAAGATGTGATTTCGATTGTACACCCTAGGGTGCAGACTTTGTCTTGGCATATTCTATTCTTCGCCAGTGTGCAAAAATAAAAAATAAATAAACCCCAAAACAAAACTTTCTTACCTCAGGTAATTAGGAAGTCAGGGATCTTTTCTCTAGCAGCCATCCTCATCCAGTGATAGGCATCTCCTTTTCAGTGGCTCATAGTTAATTAGTGGTCTCTGTGAGTTGAATTTAAAGGTCCTTAGGTTTTGCTGTCTTCAGAATACATTGTTAAATTTGGCTCAGAAGGAAAGGAATAGCTATCCTCCTGTGAGACTCGGGGACGTGAAGGAGCTTGCAATGAAGAGAAGCCACCTGGATGCAAGCCAGGTCTGACTGACTTCACAGCCCATGTTGGTTACATGTGCTCCATGACCCTGCCGTCTGGCTTTCTAGAATCTTCAGGTGTGGAAGCTTAGATCTATTTGGATGTGTGCATGTGTGATGTGCCCTGGTATTGCTGATAAAGCTAAAACACCTTAAAATTTAGAGGTGAAAAAGCATGTTGTTCAAAGCAGTCAGTAGATAATTCGTTCTGAAAATGTAGACATCCTGCAAGAGATCTCCTGCTATACCAAATGAATTTCAGAAGTAGGGGATATCGGTTCACAGTAAGCCTGCTAGTGGAAGTGACCTGAGGTCTGGTACCTTCGGAGCAGTCCATGCATTCATGTGAATGAATTTGCATTAGTCCTCAAAGATTGTTTGTGAACACCCTCCAGCCTCCTTACTGCCATATCCCAGGTAACAGGTTAGGCAAAAGAATGACATAAGCTATTACTGCTTTAAAAACAAACACAACTTCCTGTTAGCACTGCTAATGGAGACAGTCTGTCAGCTCTATCTTTGTAGTCTCATAAACTTCATGATTTTATAGAAATAAGAAGTCCTTTTCCTACATTTCTAGTATTTTAGCAAAGGCTTCCAATAAGCAGTCATGTCCTAACACATTTGTTTCTTGTTGACTTTTTTCCAGAATTTTTTTTTTTTTTTTTTTAAAGAGACAGCATCTCACTCTGTTGCTCAGGCTGCAGTGCAGTGGCACAGTCACAGCTCACTATAGCATGGAACTCCTAGGCTCAAGCAGTCCTCCCACCACAGTCCCTCAAGAAGCTGAGACTACAGTTGTGCACCACCACACCCAGCTAAATAAAAAAACAATTTTGGCTGGGCGTGGTGGTCACGTCTGTAATCCCAGCACTTTGGGAGGCTAAGGCGGGCGGATCACCTGAGGTCAGGAGTTCGAGACCAGCCCGGCCAACATGGTGAAACCCCATCTCTACTAAAAATACAAAAACTAGCCGGGCGTGGTGGCAGGTGCCTGTAATCCCAGCTACTCGGGAGGCTGAGCCAGGAAAATCACGTGAACCTGGGAGGTGGAGGTTGCAGTGAGCCAAGATCACACCGTTGCACTCCAGCCTGGGGACAAGAGCAAGACTTTGTCTAAAAAAAAAAAAAAAAAAAAAAAATTCTGTTGCCCAGGCTAGAGGGCAGTGATGTAATCTCGGCTTATTGCAACCTCTGCCTCCCGGGTTCAAGCAATCTCCCTGCTTCAGCCTCCCAAGTAGCTGAGATTACAGGTGCCTTCCACTACGCCTGGCTAATTTTTGTAATTTTAGTAGAGATGGGGTTTCACCATGTTGGCCAGGCTGGTCTCGAACTCCTGACCTCAGGTGATCCTCCTGCCTCAGACTCCCAAACTGCTGGAATTACAGGTATGAACCACCATGCCCTCATTCCCCCCACCCCCATGCTATGTTGCTCAGGCAGGTCTCAAACGCCTAGCCTCAAGCACTCCTTGCACTTCAGTCTTCCTTTAGTAGTTTTGAAGTCTTCAATTTTAGTAGTTTTGACAGAACTAGTAAAAATCACCTTTCTCCTTTTTTTTTTTTTTTTGTTAAAAGAAAGCAGTTTTTTACCTACTAACATATCTATTTTATGGTTTTATGGTGTAATCTCTTCAGGGAAACAGTAAATTATTTTGATATCTGGATTGTCAATGTATTGTTCTTTACACTTGAACCCTTTACCTCCTGTAAGTTTTCTTGCAATAAAGCCTGCTATGAAGAGAGGGAAGAAAGAAGAGGTGAATCATTAACAGTGAAACCACTCATATGTCTTGTAAGCCTTTTATAAGTCATATTAGAGCAAGGTTGGATCTGAAATCCCCAAATTAGTCTGTGATAGAGACTAATAAAGTGTCTCTTTTACTTTAGTCTGTAGAGGTGAGGTGAGTTTATGTTACCTTTGTTTCTGTACCCTCAAAACTTTCATCATAATATTTGTAAGAAGTTTTAAATTTTCTAGACAATTAAGAAATTAAGAATGCTTTGAAAAGAAAGAATATATTGGCATTCTTAATTATATATGTGCTGAAACACATGGATCGTATTACACTCTGTCATCATACACAAGCAACTGCTCAGTGATTTTCGGGTCACCCTTTGTGAGTGTGTTTTACCTGATTTGCATATAAAAGTCAGCTATTTTTAGCAAATCAGTTGCAGTAATGTATTGTCTTTTCATTTATAAGACACAAATAACTTTGAAATTATTAATTTGATTGCATTGAATCAAGGATGTGTGGTCTAAGTATGGCAACCGCATATTTGGATTTTCTGGAATAGTCCCCATTTCAAATATTCTATTCCGTTTTTCCACTTAAGTCACAAAATCTCCATTTATTTCTGCAACAAAAATTGAGTTCCTACTATGTGCTGAGCATAGCTTCAGGCACTGAAGATACAGCAGTAGGTAAAACAAATATGGTTCCTCTCTTCATTTTGGTGAGAGAGACAAATAACTCAAAGAGGTGTCTAATAGAAAATGATATGATAGATGAATATGTGATAGACTGCAAAGACTATGAAGAGAAATAAAGCAAGATAAGGGGATTTAGATAGTGGTGGGCACATAAATAACAGAACATTTCTGTCAAGCCAGTATCCACTCTTCTCTGGCATCATAAGCTTAGAAGAGTCCCAAAGGAGTACAGAAGATAATGGACTTTAAAAATTGGGCAAGATAAGGAGTTAAATTGACATGAATGTATTAATTATCCACATAAAGTAGATGGAGGAGTGTTGGGAGGATTTTTACACACTCAGATATCATCATGATGCCTCAGATTTTTGGGACCTGAAAGATTTTATTAACCTTCAGGAATGAGGACTTAAAAGGCTTTCCCAGGGCTGGCACAGTGGCTCACGCCTGTAATCGTAGCGCTTTGGGAGGCCGAGGCAGGTGGATCATGAGGTCAGGAGATCAAGACCATCCTGGCCAACATGGTGAAACCCCGTCTCTACTAAAAATACAAAAATTAGCCGGGTATGGTGGCGGGCGCCTGTAGTCCCAGCTAGTCAGGAGACTGAGGCAGGAGAATCACTTGAACCTGGGAGGCGGAGCTTGCAGTGAGCTGAGATGGGCAGTGTTGGCTAAAAGAATTTTGTATATGAGACACCAGATAGGGAGGAATGAGAAGCTAAGGTACCAAATAAAAGAGGAAAAAAACAGGATAAATTACACAGAAAGGCTGTTATTTTCAGCACAGCTCACTGTATAGTATGTCTAAGAACATTCAGAATTTTGTACGTTATTTTTCTGTGTCTGGGTTAGGCTACATTTCAGATTTCATTTATTTTACTAAGAAAAGAATACAGCATCTTCTGGTCCCTAGAGCAAATGTGTGAATAAAGAGAAAAGAAAGGGTTGCTGGCAGGTGAAACCCTTCAAACCCTTTGTCTGGGTAGTGCTGAGAATGCTAATAGATGCTCAAGATTTCTAAGGATATTTTTTAAAGTATTTTCTTATTTGTTTATGTTAGAGTTTAAAAGGCTAAAGAATAAGTGTCTAAAAGTGGTGGGTTTACATTTGTTTGTTGTTTCTATTGAAGTTTGTGAAGTTGAAGAATAAAAGTGAGTTTGTTTCAATACACAGTAATCTGATATAATATTTTTTCATGATTTCACAGCGTCTATGAAGTGCTTTTACTGAATATTATTTACTTAAGTAGGCAACAACCAAAGGCCAAACCAATTAAATAAAAACAAAAAACAAGTGGGTGGAGGAACCCCAAGAACCCAAATGCTGGATAGGCCAGACTCCCCTTGTTTACTCTGCGTTAGTCTGCATACTAAACGGCCATCTCTTTTCTTTCCCCACTTTTGCTTTGAAGATCAGCACAGATGTAGCTGGTGAGGGGCAATTCACTAGAGTAGTTAAAATTCCTCCGGTTGTGGCAGTGTGTTAAGCTGTAGTGTTATTATTGTAACTGGCTAATTATGTAATGTCAACAATTCAATGAGGTGGAGGATCAGTATTTATACAAGCGGGACTTGGAACACGAGCCCTCAGACTCTCCGGTTTGGGTGCATTTTTCTGTACAGGTTTTCAGTTTAACTCTTCTTTTTCTTTTCTATACCTCTTTATTCATCATGGGTAATCCCTTTTCAATTTGAGACACACTGTATTAGAAATTGGAAAGGAAAGAATCAGTTAAAGCCTGGGTTGCATTTTGCTGCATTTGTTTCTTTAGCCTTTGCCGTCATGCAGATGGTCTGGCTTTGGCTGTTCAGCACTGGGACTACAAGTTTATTCTTTTGTTTCTGCTGACGTCCCCATGCAGTGGATGTGGCCAAAGTTTATGCAGGTTTCTTTAGCATTACATCTAAGATGTTTGATATATTCACACCTTCCTCCAAGAAAGCTTGTTGCAGAATGGAAATCTAAGGGATTTGCATTCACACCATCCACCATGATTACCAAGGCTTCTGGTACGACTTAGTGGGTGGAATATGTCTTGGGAAGAAAAATACATAATTCTGACAAGATGCTTTTTGAAAAGTCCAACCAGCTGTTTCAAGTAGAACACTGTGAAATTTATTCAAAGTAAATTTTGTTTCACTTGGAAGCAATTGTAGTTCAAAGAATGAGCTAACATAAACAGTGAAATTGAACTTACTCAAAGTTTGTGCAGTGTTGTCTCTGTATGGGGCTCTCAGGAGCCTTCTTTTCTGTTTTCAAGCTGTGCACCATTCTACTGAAGTTATCCTCATATAACCTGAAGAGAGTGGGAAATTCTTCAGAGAGGTATGTTATGAGGCTATGTCTGTTGTTGGTATTGGTTACTATGTCTGGTATTGGACCTCAGATTGGCCAAGATGAGAATTTTGGATATTAGTTCATATGGTTGTATTAGTTTTCTCTTGCTGCTGTAACAGATTACAACAAATTCAATGGCTTAAAACTACACAATAATTTTATGAACTTACACTTTTGTAGGTCAGAAGTCTGACACAGGTCTCACTGGGCCAAAATCAAGGTGTAGGCAGGGCTGTGTTACTTTTTGGTGACTCTAAGGACAAAATGTTTCCTTACTTACATTTTTATCTAGAAGAAATATTCTTTGGCTTGTGGTCCTCTTCTTTTGTCTTCAAAGCCAGCAGAGTTGCATCTCTGTGACTATTCTTCCTTAGTCACGTTGCCCTCTGACTCTCAACCCATCTGGGAAAGTTCCCTGATTTAATGGCCCTTGTGATTACAGTAAGCCCACCTGGATAAGCCAGGATAATCTTTCCATCTGCAAAATCCCTTTTGCCATGTAAGGTAACAGATTCATGGGGTCCAGGGATTGGGGTGTGGTCTACTTTGGGGGCCATTATTCTGCCTAGCACACATGGGTAGGGTCTGCTATGCAATGTATTTTTCCCTGGACTTCCAGCATTTGGCAGGAGTTTTGCATATGTATTAAGCTATCAATGAAAAATCAGTAACTTGATATTACCTGAAACTCTTCCATACTACAAAGTAATTTTCAAGAGTACAACCCATTTTAGGGGAGAGCGGTTTGTGTTGATCTGGATCTGATGGATTGTGCATCTAAGAATGGGAAAAGACTAAGACATTAGGGAAGAGCAAAGAAACACAAATTTATTGCACATATAGTCTAGGCCCGATTGGACTGGTTTTCCCAGACATTCGGGAGAGAAAGGCCTAAATCCCATAAATTTTGGCACCTCAGATCCCAGTTTATACCTCATCTAACCTGTTTTGGGACAGTGCATTTGCATCCTCTTGCCCCCACAGTATGTCAGAACCAAAGTACCTGTGTTCCAGAGCCCTGTCACCCAGGTCTGGGCCCAAGTCTTGGCTTTGCTGCTAACCAGCTGTGTGACTTTGGGCACTGAATGTACTTCCTTGTCCTGATGTGAGGAAGTTGGGCTAAATAATTCTTAAGGTTTTTTAGCCCCAAATCCCTGTGGTTCTGTTCCTCAAAACATAATAATGCTTATTTTTTTAATGTGTATTTTTTTGTTTGTTTATTTGTTTACTTTTTTGAGGTGGAGTCTCAACTCTGTCCCCCAGGCTGGAGTGCACTGGTGCAATCTTGGCTCACTGCAAACTCCGCCTCCTGGCTTCAAGCGATTCTTCTGCCTCAGCCTCCCGAGTAGTTGGGATTACAGGTGTCCACCATCATGCCTGGCTAATTTTTTAATTTTTATTAGAGAAAGGGTTTCACCATGTTGGCCAGGCTGGTCTCAAACTCCTGACCCCAAGCGATCCGCTCACCTCAGCCTTCCAAAGGCGTGAGCCACCATGCCCGACCAAAGTTCTTTTTTACTCTCAAGGATCTTGCCTGAGAGAACCAAGGCCTTTAACTATCACATATGTGAGGTGCATGTATATGTGTATGTATAACGTGAGCATATATATATACACATTATTATACATACACATATGTAAGGTTTTCATTCAAATATACAGGGAACTATATCTTTTAACTACATGTAAGATCTTTCCTCTATCTTTTAACCTCTAAACTTTATGGAAACTTGTTTACATATATGCAAGCAACTTGAAAGCATGAAGATATTTAAAAACATTTGAATGGTTTATTTAAAAATAGTAGATCAGACAGTTAACACATCGTTGGAATGTGCCTAATTGTAAAACAAACATATAACATAGTTCTAGTAGGCTAATTCTTTCAGTGATATGGACATATAGAATTGATTACAAATGTTCTTTCATGTTTATTTAATATAATTGTATTGCATTTACAAATTTGTGTACTCATTAAAATCAGTATGGGGATAATTTCAGTGCTTACTTTTATAATAGCTCTTTGTTTCTGTTCTTGCAAGTATTGGCCTTTGCTTATTTGTCTTCTTACTTAATTAGAGAATGAAAAATGTCCCCTTTGGTACAAGTGGGTGATTATAAAGATTCTCTAGTGTACAAGCTGAGGAAATCTTTAGAAAAATGATCTATGTTTTCTGAAAAAATTTGAAATTGAAGGACAAAAAGATAAGCAAAACCATCATGACAGGTATTCTTCTGTTTACCAGGCAGCTGTGTGTGCAGGGTTGACATAGAATGCCATACCATCCCTTATTTGCTTTGTAATAATTGAATTACATACAAGTGTTGTACTTAAAGATGGCTTATTATCCATCAAATATAAGTAACCAACAGTGCTTTGAAGAGTTGTAGGCTGGGGGAGGTGGCTCACGTCTGTAATCCCAACACCAAAATCCCAGCCTTCTAAAGAATGCCATGGTGGGAGGATCACTGGAGGCCAGGAGTTCAAGACCAGCCCGGGCGACATAGTGAAACCCTGTCTCTAGAACAACAACAACAGAAATTAATCACGCACAGTGACATGCACCTTTAATCCTAGCTACCATGCCCAGCACAAGTGGTTTTAATCAAGGAACTGTATAAACTGGCCGGGTGCAGCGGCTCATGCCTGTATCCCTGCACCTTGGGAGGCTGAGGCGGGTGGATTGCCTGAGGCAGGGAGTTCGAGACCAGCTTAGCCAACATGGTAAAACCCTGTCTCTACTAAAACTATGAAAAATTAGCCAGGTGTGGTGGTGCATGCCTGTAATCTCAGCTACTCGGGAGGCTGAGGCAGGAGAATCGCTTGAACCCAGGAAACTGAGGTTGCAGTGAACTGAGATTAGGCCAGTGCACTCCAACCTGGGTGACAGAGTGAGACTCTGTCTCAAAAAAAAACAAAACCTTCAAAATTTATGTTCATCTTAGTAAATATTAATATTTGTTCAGTTAAAATTAATATTTATTTTGTTCGGTTAAAATTGATCACCCATGAAAATATTCTAAAATCGTATTTCTGTTGTTGAACATGTAAGGTAGCTAGCATGCCTTACAGGTTTGTGTCACTGGCAAATTAATGTACCGTCATTCAAATTATTGATGAAAATGCTAGATATTCGAAAGGATGGACAGTTCCAGAACTTGGGGGTCACGTGACAGATCCATCCAGGCTACTCCCCATTGACTTGTTCATTCCTTTCACCAATGTCTTAGGGATCTTGGGCTGCTAAGACAAAATACCAGTCAGGGGAGTATAAACAACAGAGATTTATTTCTCACAGTTCTGGAGGCTGGAAAGTCCAAGCTCAGGGAGCTGACAGAATCTGTTCTTGGTGAAATTTCTCTTCCTGGCTTGCCACCTTCTTACTATGTGCTCCATGGCCTTTCCTTGGTGTGTGCATGTGGACAGAGAAGAAGAGAAAGGAATCTCTCGTATGTCTTTTATTAGAAAGGCAGCAATCCCATCATGGGGCCTCCACCCCCATGACCTCATTCCCCGTGGTTCCACTCTCATAGTATCCAAACCTAATAAACTTCCCAAAGGCCCCACCTCCAAATACTCTCACACTGGTTAGGGTTTCAATATATGAATTGGGGGGTGGGGGGAGAGAGAAGATATAAATACTGAGTCCAAAATGCGTAAGTGCGTACAACTTGCCCCAGGTATGGATATACGCCTGTGATTCTCTGTTGAACAAGACAAACAGTTTTTTTAGAGCTTATGGCCTAGTGGTTTTGGGTAGGTCAGTGCCTAGTATAACTTCAGGTAGTGATAAATGTCATGAAGAAAACGAGCAGGGTAGAAAGTTCAGGGTGAGGAAGTTGGGTGCCGGTTGGGTTGAGGCTATTGTGGGATAATCAGGGAAGCCTTCTGAGATGACGTTAGAGCAGAGACCTGAATGATGATTAGGAATAAGCCTATAAAGAATATTGTAAGCAGAAGGAAAAGTAAGAGAAGGATCCTGAGGCAGTGAAGAGCCTGGAGTGGTCAAGAAGCAACAACAAGGCCGGTGTAGCAGGAGTAGGAGGTAGGGATGGGAGAAGAATTGGAGAGGGAGCCAGAGAGATTAGCTGGGGCCAGATGATAGAAAGCCTTGGGAGCCACAGGAAGGAGTTTGTATTTCACGTGGGAGGGAAAGCCGTTGGGAGGTTAACAGGCAAGACTGTGGATAATAGGTGCTAGGGTGTCAATAGTGGCAATACAGATGGTGTTGACTTGGTTTGGGCTGGTGGCAGTAGAAGTTGTTAGAAGTGGACTGATGGGGAGTTGTTCTGAAGTCAAAGCTGGCAGGCTTGCTGATGCATTAACTGGATGTGCGATATGAAAGAATGGGAACGGAGGCATCACCCGGAGGCCCAGTCTTTTGGCCCAGGCAACGAGGTGAACAGTGGGCTATTTACCAAGATTGGGGAAAACTGGTAGAGGATCAGGTTTTGATGGGGGCAGATGGAAACCAAGAGGTCTGTTTTGGACACGTTGATTTGTGGATGCCTATTAGACATTCAACAGGAGATGTGAAGTAGGCCCTTGGTGCGCAGGGGAGAGGTTATAGCTGAGGTTAGATCTGGGAGACATCATTGTGTAGATCCACAGTTCTTAGCGCTTTATATGAGAGTCACTAAGACGCTTTTAAAAGTCCGTATGCTTCTGACCCAGCCCCAGAGATTTTTATTTAATTGGTTTGGGGTGGGACTTTAGAAAATTTTAAAAGAAGAAGAAAAAATGACTCCCTAGTTGGTCCTAATATGCAGCCAGGGTTGAAAATGGCTTGTACAAATGGTTTTAAAAGAAGGAAACAGATGAGATCATCTTGGAAGTAAATATAGTTAGAAAAGAGCAAATGTCAGAAGATGGAGCAATTGAGAAAGAAAAACACCCAAAGGAGATTGGGAAGGAGATTGATACTGGATTCCCCTTTTGCTCAAAGTGTGGCTCCCTGGACAGCATCAGTATCACCCGAGGCTGTTAGAAATGCAGTCCCTCTTGCCCCACCCAGGGGTACTGAATTGGACTATGTGTGCATGTAAGAGGAACTCCAGGTGATTCGTGCCCTCATTAAAGCTTGAAAAGCACCTGTTTTGGCCTGGCACGATGGCTCACGCCAATAATCCCTGCACTTTGGGAGGCTGAGGCGAGAGGATTGCTTGAGTCTTAAGAATTTGAATCTTAAGAATAGGCAACATAGAGAGACCCCACCCCTACAAAACATACAAAAATTAGCCAGGTGTGCTGGTACATGCCTGTAGTCACAGCTTTCGAGGGGCTGAAGAGAGAGAATCGCTTCAACCCCGAGGTCAGGGCTGCAGTGAGCCGTGATTGCGCCACTGCACTCTAGTCTGGGTGACAGAGCGAGACCCTGTCGCAAGAAAAGCACTGGTTTTTATTGTGTTATCAGGATGAGGCTGCTTCAGGTATGAATTCAGTCACCATATGTATATGACTCAGGAAATTAAAATGGAAGAACTAGCATTAGCCATATCCTTAAAATCAGGTATTTGGTAGTGGTGGTGTGTGGGTAGGGTGATCTTATTTTTCTAAAAGACTTGGTGAGAAAGAGGGTCATAGCCATGTTCTTTTAAACATTTAAAAATCTTGTCTCTGATTAATGAAGTTTTCATAACCAAGGTTCTAAGAATTCATACATGGTCAACTTGCTACCCCTCCTCCTTAAAAGTAGCTTATTTAAAAAAAAAAAAAAAGCTAGCTTGTAAATAGTTAGATAGTGGTTTCCACGTATTTCACAAGCTCAATAAACTAACCCCTCTTGAATTAAGGGAAGGTATTTAGGCTTTTATTGTTTTATCCAGAGCTAACATGCGTAACCCTCCAGACCCCAGGATCTACAGCGCCTCAGGATCACCAGCTCCTCAGATGCAAACCCTTAAGGTGAAATCATACTAACTGAATCACAAGGTCTTGCAGAAGCAGGGAGCATGATTGCAGTGACAATTTATGTCTTGTTTTTCATTTCCTCAATCATTGGACTTACTGTGTTCTTTTTTTACTTTTTTTTTTTTTTAATCCCAGAAGAAACTTAGCACAGCAAACTTGTATTTATTATAAGACATACAGTCTGAATAACAAGGGGGCACAGTGGGAGTTTTACTAATGCCGCATTTATATTTCGTTCAGGTGCACAAGTCTGTTATTTGGTGCAGCTGAATATCTTAACCAAGAATGGTTAGGAGCAAGTGGGAGTGGGACTAGGTGGATGAGCAGGGACAATAGTAAGGGTCCACCTAGCTTTTCTTCTTTTCTTTTAAAAGTTGATCTACTATGTGGTTGGTGAAGAAAAATACAGAAGGCTTCAATTGTATTTATAATGCTTTATTTCTCAAGTCAGTTTGTGGGTACAATGGATTATCTTTTATATTATTACTCCTCTTTGTATGCCTTAATTATTTAGTAAACAAGATACTCTATTTATAGCAAGTGTATTAGACTTTTACACACTGTATTCCTTTTTCTTACACATTTTAGTTTTAGAGTAATACCTGTTCATGATAAAAAAAAATACATAACCTCACAGAAGATTCTAAAATAGAGAGCAAGAGTGTCCCTCTCTTCTCTCCTACCCTAGTCCTGCTTTCCAGGGGTAAGTGCTATTACTGTTTTCCATTCTTCAGTTGTACTGGTTACCATTACATCCCACCTTCTTCGCTTGCTTTGGTCTAGCCGTGCTGGCAGCCAGTTGGTGGGTCTTTCTCTCCCAGCCCACCAACTCAAATTTCAGTCTCCTCTGGCAACACCCTCACCCCCGCCAACAATACCTTAGCAGACATCTAGGCATCCCTCAATCCAATCAAGTTGACCCCTTAGTATTAACCATAATAGTTCACCCCTTGTCAACTTGGCCCCATACACATCTCCTTAAATCATACTTAATCTCCAAATGAAGACATTAAGGACATAATTACACCTAAGATGATACAACTATACTTTGTACAACTGAAAATGCCCTAATCCTTAACCTAAATGCTATTACATGAAATTAGCAACTTTTTTTTTTTTTTTTTTTTTTTTTTTTTGAGAAGGAGTCTCACTCTGTCGCCCAGGCTGGAGTGCAGTGGCTCCGTCTCGGCTCACTGCAAGCTCCACCTCCGGGGTTCACGCCATTCTCCTGCCTCAGCCTCCCTGGGTAGCTGGGACTATAGGCGCCCGCCACTACGCCCAACTAATTTTTTTTGTATTTTTAGTAGAGATGGGGTTTCACCTATGTTAGCCAGGATGGTCTCGATCTCCTGACCTCGTGATCCACCCACCTCAGCCTCCCAAAGTGCTGGAATTACAGGCATGAGCCACCGCGCCCGGCCTGAAGTCAATAAATCTTATGTTACATGATAAAGGAAAAAGAAAGGAAGTAAAACGAAGATGTTTTCTGAGTACAGCTGTATACATGTGTAGGCATATTCTTAAAATAAGGAGGAATTACTCATGACAGTTACAGTCCTCCTTTCTGTGACTGGACACAGGGGTTTAGCCGGTGTTGATAACTGCCTTCTTCTACTCATTCTGTATTCCCTTTGCCTTCAGCAAGCAACTAAGCTGGTCATGGTTTTTTACCTCGTGGGGTGACCCAAACTTTCAATAAGATGTTTTTAGCTCTTGCTCTACACAGTATCAATTTCAGAGTGGTAAAATTTAGAGTACTTCTACCTCCCACCTTCCTTTAAGCCTAACTCTTGGTTTTAGTTCAGTATATTGTTATTTTGATATTTTCAGAGTTTATAACATTCTATTCTGTAGCTGTAATTAATTCCCCAAGTCCCATAAAAATAGCATTTGCAGTGTTATGATTATATAAACATGATTCACTGCAGTGTGGATGGAGAAGAAGCAGATCTAACCTTTTCACCATACCCTGCCCCACCTCTAGATCCAGTGGATCTTTTTAAATAAAATTTCATTTTCTTCATCTCTTCTGGATCATATTGAGCCATCCATGTTTCTTGTATCACATTTCATCCCTCTAGGAGTCTTCTGTGGTTTTTTTGTGAGGGGAATATTGTAGGCTGGGAGATACTTCCTTGCATAATTGTTATATTTTTCACTTGAAAGGCACAGGTAATAAAGTTTCTGAGATTTGGGGTGTTTGAAAATAATCAGTATTTTGTTCAGACACATATTTAACAGTTTAGCTGGCTGAGTTCTCCTAAATCATGCTCCCTTAGAAATCTAAAGCCTTTTTTCTCTTGTATACTTTTCTCCTATATTACTATCAGTAAGTCAGGTTCTACTTACATTCTAGTACCAGGTAAACTCCTCTGACCTAAATCTTTTAGAATTTTTCACTTATCTTTAGAGTTTTGAGTTGTAATGAGATGTGCCTGAGTACGGTCTCTTTCCCCCTCATTAATCTGCTTAGCACTTAATGAGACTGTTCTGAGATCTTGGGTATATTAAAAGAGAAACAAATTAAACTCAACAGAGTTTAATTGAGTGAAGAACAATTCAGTTCCCCCAACCATAGTAGGTTCAGAGCAACTCTGGTGCCGCTGTGGTCACAAAGGATTCATGGACAGAAATCCTCTCCCATTCACAGAAAACAGAAGTGAGGTACAGAAACAACCTGATTGGTTACACCTTGGTGTTTGCCTCATTTGAACCCAGTTTGAACAGTTGGCCACCTGCGATTGGCCAGAACTCTGATTCCTACGAGAGTAGGTTACAGTTTGTTTGCATATCTGGTTAGGTTACAGTTCACTATGTATGGAGAAACCTTTAGGTCAAACTTAAATATAAGGAAGTAGCTTTAGGCTAAAAATAAGTTTAAAGACAAGTGTTTTTAGTTCAGGAAAATTTTCTTCCATTACTGTATTTCTTTTACAGTTCTCCTCCTTATTTTTGTAACACTCACTTTAGATAAATGTTAGATCTTTTTAGAGCTGTTTTCTGTATCTCTGAATCCTTGTGTCGTTTTTCAGCTCTTCTTTTCCCCTATGTATTGGAAGAATACTTGACTTGTGAGGTAGGGCACCACCTTAGTCTTTAACCCCGTCTTATCTACTTTTCAAACCAGCCATAGAATTTTTCTGGTTCCACCTGTTTTCATTCTTCTAGAAGTTTCTGGTATGCTAATAGATGTTTTCTCTATCTTCTAGAACTGGTATGGTTTTATTTAAAATACAAAAGCAAACTTTATTAGGAGAGAGGGCACTCAGACAATGAAATGCATGTGTTTAGCCCGCTACTGCAAAATATTTATTTGATTTAGTTTCTTCCTTTGATTTTCTTGCCTATCCCATGTAAAATGACAGTAAATACAGACATCCATGTCAGTGCCCTGACCTTCTGCTTGGTTGGTGTCTACAGGCAGGTACCATACAGGCCACTCTACTGATTTCCTAAGAGAATTCCTTAAAGTTCACAGACTGACAACTCGAACAGAGGGTGTAAGACAGGAGTGGAGAAACTTCCTCCTCTGTCTCAGGATTGTCTAGGAGGTGGGAAGAAGAAATGCCTAGAGGGAGGGATTGTCCTAATTCATTTCAGTAAATATGCTTGCTAGATCTATATAAGGGTCAGTACTAGACTTTGGGTGATTCAAGAAGGCAGAACAGACCATTCCTGCCCTCAAAGGGTTTACAGTTTGGTCAGATTTATTGATAGTAACTACTTATACATAATAAAAGGTACAATGAAACCACCAGGGAACTACAAATAAATCCGTCTGGGCTTTACAGAGAGGGTATACATCTGTATTAGGGAATAAGGAAGGGACTGGAAGATGTATATTATAAATGTATCTTGAAGAGTAGCTGAACTTCTGGCAAGTGGGTGTGGGGTCTGGGGAAGAGGGCTCTTTGAGTAGAGAGAGTGGCAGAGAAAAGTCCCAGAGGTAGGAAAAGATAGACCACATTAGGGGAAGCATAGGGCATCAGTTTGGTTAGAATATTGGATATTTATTAGAGAAGAGTGTGAGGCATTTAAGAAAATAGTTTGAGGTCATAGTATGGGGATCTTAAGTGCCAAAGAAAAGGATTCAAATTGCGTTTGAGGGAGAAGGAATAAGAAAAGTTTCTGATGAAACTTTTGTCATCAGATCAGACACATGCTCTGATGATGAAAGCTGTATTTCAGACAGATCAGACAGATTAGATCAGACAGATGATCTGATGATAAAAGTTGTATTTCAGAAAGATGAATCTGGCAGATCTATATAGGATGGAATGAAGGAAGAAGTAGCAGAAAAGTAGTCTTCTAATGAGCTGATTCTGTGCTGTGTGTTGAGCCCTCAGGATTTGAAGATGAATGAGTTCCAGCCCTGCCCTCATGTAGCTCACAGCCTGGTGAACATGTAAAATTAGTTGCTTTGCCTAAAAAAAATTTAGTTAAACAATTTTCAAAAAGCATACATTTTAATATATTGGCAAGATGTTTAAAAATAGTAATTTAATCTGTTGCCATGACCAAAAGTATTCTGATTATTAATTTTCTCATCTTAAATTTTTCATTAGTAGGAATACAGCTAGCATGCCCTGTTACCTTCTTATGCAGTATACATGAAATGCTTAACAAAAGTAGTCTCAGATGCACACATGGGCTCTTGCTTGATTTTCTTTGCTATATATTTAATCACCTAGAAACAGAAAAAAATAATGTATCATTTTAATATAAATGGTTTATTTTGGTTGAAAACACCTGTAATTTATATTCTATTTAATTATTTAGAACAAAATAACATTTGGATTTGGACTTGCTGCGACTGACTTAGTAAACCATTTCCCTTTAAGTTGTTCTCATTTCTTATTTTTGTTGATCAATATACTTGAATTGGAAGACTTTTTTTTTTTTTTTTTTAAGGAAGCCTCAATAAAACTGCCCATTATCTGTTGGTAAAATTGTTCATTGCAAATGGATATTACTTTTTCCAGTAGCATTTCTTGCAGTCGAATAATGGAGAAATTAGAGCATAAAGGCAATTAGGATTTTCTAGTAACACTTATTTTAGTACCACAGAATATTTACAAAGTATTTTTAAAGCGTCATTTCCAAAGGACCTAGCTACTCAGGAGGCTAAGACAGGAGGACTGCTTGAACCCAGGACAGGTCAAGGCTTCAGTGAGCCCTGATCACACCACTGCATTCCGGCCTGGTTGACCCTGTCTCAAAAGAAAAAGTCAAAAATAACAGTAAATTTTGATTAAATAAAAAATGTTTAAGTGGTTCAAAGATCTTCCTTCCTTCTCTCACCTTTAAATAAAACCAGTTTTCCATAGATGTCTGAGTTTTTATTTTATTTTATTTTTTAAAATCAGAATCTTGCTGTGTTGCCCAGGCTGGAGTGCAGTGGTGCAGTCTCAGCTCACTGCAACCTCCGCCTTCTGGGTTCAAATGATTGTCCTGCCTCAGCCTCCCAAGTAGCTGGGACTACAGGTATGCACCACCACACCTGGCTAATTTTTGTATTTTTAGTAGAGATAGGGTTTCTCCCTGGCCAGGCTGGTCTTGAACTCCTGACTTCATATGATCTGGCCGCCTCAGCCTCCCAAAGTGCTGGGATTACAGGTGTGAACTGCCGTGCCCGGTCTGTTGTTTTTTTTTTTTAATGAAAAGACTTAATTATGTTTTAAAGACCTTGAGCCTACCCTATAGGGTTCACAGGATTGGTTTTATATCCTTGTAATAAGTTTATTTCAAAGTAAGAAGATATTTTCCTGAAGTAATTATTTAATCCTTACTATGTAAACTTCACATTTAATTGACTAGAAGGATGCTTCTTTGAAGAATAGTAACAGTAATACACAAATATTATGTATTACTTTTTTGACAGCAAAAATAAGGAGATAAAAGGCAGCTTGGTTTGTCTGACCATGGCTGAGCTTGTTTCTACTTTTCCTAATGACATTGTAGAAGGTCATGGCAGACTTTGGAGTATTGAAGCTGGCTTGATTTGATTCTGTAGGCGAATTCATATTCTCGTTTCATTTTCTTTCCAAATGTCTCCTCTCTGCTCACTCTCTCATACCTCATCACTATCGTTATTCTTGAGATTCCACTCCTAAGAAACAAAGAACAAAATCATCAAGAATAAACTTTTTCTCTCAAATGATTTAATTGCCAAAGAAATCATAGATTACTAGAGATCATCAGTCATAGTCTGTCCCATTGCCTTTGGGCAGAACCAAATGTGTGAGACTGTTCATTTTTTTTAAAGTCTCCAGTGAAAGAGATATCATAATCCATTGCAATATTTAACAACCCTCTCTGTCAGGAAGTTCCTTTATTCACCTTAAATAATGCATGCATGAGTTTAAGCCTGTATTTTTTTCTTCAGCAAATTCCAATCAGACTTACTCTCTTTGTGTAAGACCTTTGCATGGTATTTGAAGACTTATTCTAGAATAACACTGCTGTACTAATACATCTCAGTTTCTACAGCTTTTCTGTAAATATTTTCCAACACTTTTATCATCTTTATCGCTCTCTACTGAATATGCCACAGTTCTCTGTCCCTTTTGTTTATGGAATTCAGAATGTATCCTGGACATCTAGTGAGAGACTTGACTGGTGCTAATATAGGGGTCAGATTCTAGCAGCGACAGTACATTATGTACAGTCATTTCTGTTCTGTGATTTCCTTTTGGAAAAGTAGACATCTTTATGTGCATTAATCTCCATACCTCTGAACTTCAGATTTCTTGTTTTTCTCATTTTGCCGTTCTCTTGAATGCCAGTGTGGATTGTTATTCATTGTGATACTTTTGCTTTTGTTTTTGTTTTCAGAGGTAAGGTCTGACTGCAGGCTGGAGTGCAGTTGCACAATCATAGCTCATTGCAACCTAGAGTTCCTGGGCTCAAGTGATCCTTCCGCTTTAGCTTCCTGAGCAGCTGGGACTATAGGCCTGTCCCACCATGCCCAGCTAATTTATTTTTAATTTTATTTAGAGACTGAGACTCACTATTTTGTCTAGGCCGGTCTCGAACTTCTAGCCTCAAGATATCCTACCATTGGCCTCCTAATGTTACCTTAATATCCTTTGGTATTGAGGCAAAATTGGTATGTGTGAATTACAGTTCTTAAGTGTGCGCTCTAATAGGTTTTGATACCTTTCTACACCAGGATAACTAACACCTCAGTCAAGATATGGAATATATTAATAGTCTCAGAAATTTCCCTCACACCTCTTCACTCATTTGCCCATCTCCTATGGGCAACTACTGTGATTTCTACCAAAATAGATTTGTTTCACCTATTTTTGAATATTTTATAAATTTAATTATATAGTATTCTTATTTTTTTCACGTGCCATTAATTCATTTTTTGAAATAGTTAAATAGGATTCCATTTATTCCCCTGTTGATGGACATTTGGTTTGTTTTCAGTTTTTGGTATTATAAATAGTGCTGTGATGAGCATTTTTGTACAAATCTGGGTGTGGATATATATTTTCATTTATCTTGGGTTAATACCTAAGAGGGGTAGATTGAAGAGTAAATGTACATATAACTTTATAAGAATTTTTCAAACAGTATTAGACCCCCCACTAGCAATCTATGTAAATTCTAGTTGCTCCACAGTTTTTAGAAATTTTTCTGTTGTCAGTCTTTAAATTTTAATCATTCTAATGAATGCATTATAATATATCATTGTGGTTTTATTTTGCAGTTGCCTGATGGTGTTGAGTAACCTTCCGTGGCTATACAAACATCTTTTCAAGATGTGTATTCACATCTTTTGCCTGTTTTTATTTTTTAATGTTATCAGTTACTTAATTAGGTTCTTAAGAAATGTAGAGCACCACTTTGTGAGGATAAATTTTGTTTGTTAGGGCAAACACAGATTACAGGTAGCCCTGGAGCTGAGGAATGGCTCTGATTTTTGTTAAGATTTATGAGTCCACAGCTTTCTGATCAACCTTGCACTGCTCATTTCTCTTTTTCCATGTCGAAGATCTCACCTTCTTGGTATCTGGGCTTCTGCAGCTGCCTCTTCTTGAAGTAAGCATCAATAAGATGTTTTGGGATTTTTACATTACTGATATCAATTTTGGTTGAGGTGGCAATGACAAATTTCTGGTATGTTCTTCTAGAGAAACTCAATTGAGGACCAGAGGTCTAGTCACAAGTAACCAGCCAGTAGTCAGCTGCTCCAGGAAAACCATCCTCTTGCCTCTGTGGCACTCAGTGAGGATGATCAGAATGGTTCCTGGGGTGATGCTGGCTCACAGTTTCTCACATGGTGATTGAAGGGTTTTTGCTGTGGCTCAGCAGCTTTTGAGACACAACTTTAGTGAGGATAATATCTAGGCATTTTGCGAAGTTTAACCACCCAGGTTACCACCATTCTTCTCACAACCAACTGGTTTTGTAACAGTTGCAAGAACTGTCTCCTTCTTTTTCTTTTCAACCTTACATTTAGTGGATGAGTACTTCCTCTTGTACATGGCACTTCTGGAATACATAGCAGATGGGGAATATCTGCCAATTCCTCTAATAATATCTGCCTCTAATATCTGCCAATTCCTCTAATAGGATTTTGGCCACAGTGGGACTTCCCCTTCTTGGGGCTTTTAGCCTTGAAGTTACCCCTTTTCACCTTACTACCAGCATCAGCCTTCTTGGCTTCGGGTTTCTTCTCTTTAGTATCCAGCTTCTCAACTTTTTCACCGCTATCTGGCAAGGTGGGAAAGAGCTTTTGCCTGTTTTTAAACCAAATTGTTTGTTGGTTAGTAGGAGTCATTTTAATTCTGGATTTGAGTCCTTTGTTATATATATATATTTTTTTTCCCCCAATCTGTGGTTTACATTTTTATTTTCCTCACGTGTCTTTTGTTGTTTAACCTAATTTTTCAATTTTGATATAGTCAAATTTGTCAGCTTATGGTTAATTTAGGCTTTTTTTTTCCTCCCTACACATCACTAAGATAATTTATTGTTTTCCCCTATAAAACTTACAGTTTTAGCTTTTATATTTGAGTCTGGGATTCATCTTAAATTAATTTTGTATATGGTGTGAGGTAGGGGATCAAGATTCATCTCCCTCTATAACCTAGGGCTCCTTGTTGTTCCAAAATAATCTTTGAAAAGACTTTATTTTCCTCAGTTGAATTGCCTTGACGCTTTTGTCTAGTTGATCATATGTGTGTAGGTCTGTTTCAATATTGCTTTAATTCTGAAACTATGGACTATCTTTTACATTTAACCTTATGTTAAAATTATATGAGCATCTTCTCTCCAAGGTTTAATGTAAATACTGGACAAAACTAAAAACAGGCAATTGAATTTCACTGAGGCCTTACCTGACTCCCCCTCTTTTTTTTCTCTGAGACAGAGTCTCACTCTGTCACCTTGGCTGAAGTGCAGTGGCACAATATTAGACTACAGGCATGCGCCACCATGCCTGGCTAGTTTTTTTTTGTTTGTTTGTTTTTTGTTTTTTAAGAGACGGGGTTTCACCAGATCACCCAGACTGGTTGTGAACTCCTGGCTTCAAGTGATCTGCCTGCCTCAGCCTCCCAAAGTGCTGGATTTGCAGGCATGAGCCACTGCATGTGGCTGTTACCCATCCTCTTTAATACTAAAACATGTTCTCACACACCCCTCTCCCTTTGTGTTTCTGAATCTCCCTACCTTCCTGGATTTCTGTAAGGATTAGATAAGATGCAAGCAGAATTCCTGGTACATGGTCATTCCTCCCTGTTTAGTCCTACGCCCCAGGGTGAGGTTGGAGGCCTAGGGCAGATTCTTTGCCAGGAATCTGTTTTTCAAATAGGTAGAAACTTGACCTTTTCCCAGGAAATAGTCCCCATCCTGTGATGAGTCCTCAAGATGGTAACTCAAGTTACCACAGGGAATTTTCCCAATAAATATTCCTGCTCTCTGCAAAATACTATTGTAATTATTAAACATGTGATGAAACAGAAAACAAATATTCAGGGCAATGAGTGACACAAACTTCTTGCATTTTACTTTAGTGACTGCATTCTCTATAGCTATTTTCCCTTGGAGAAATTCATAAAATTTGTTTTTTTTAATGATATATCTGTCAGTTGGGTACTCCCTTTTTAAGGCCATCCGAGAGAAATGCTATATCAACTGCGTGACTATTTTCTCATAACCACCAAATGAGTTTATAAGGAAAATATTTATTTGCTGTAGTTTGCTACATAATTCGTTTCACATTTTTCAAATGCCAGCCGTTTGTTTAGTATAAGACACTCAACTACCCATTTCCAGAATGGACTATGTTTTAGTTCTAGTGTCTAGAACACAGTGAAGTTAATACCAATTCGCAGTGCTTGCTCACATTTCCTCAGGTTTTTCTGTAGCACCTTACCGTGCCCCAGGTTTCCCAGCAGCCTAGAAAATGGTAATAAAAATGTGTCTTTCAGTATTTCTGTACCTCCCATGTCTCAGAATCAAGTGCCCACCACCTACTGTATACTTGGGAGGATAGTTTCAAAAAGATGGATTAGCAGTCTACCATTCATGAGGAGTTCCCAGAGACACATAAATACATGTTTGTATATATTTTGCAGTTTGTGTAAAGCTGTTGAGCCTGTCAGTAGAATCGTCTTTTTAGTTGCTTTTCCTTTAGATGTGTTCTTTTTCCAATTACCCATCCACACCTTACCACTCAATCCACTGGAGATAACTATTGTTCTTTATTTATTCAGCAAGAATTTTTCAGAGACACTGAAGTAGGTACTCATGATACAAAGATGCATAACACGTGGTCCCAGGTCTCCAGGAGGTTACAGTCTAGCCGAAAGAAATAGGTTGTAAACTGAGTGAGATAAGGGCTGTGATAACAGTGTTCATAAGGCACCCTAGGTGTACATAAAAAGAGCAGCACCTTCTCCAGACTTGGGTAGGGGAAGTTTGGGAGAAGCTTCCCCAAGAAGGCAATGCCTGGCCTGGGTCCTGATGGACAAGTAGTGACTTTCACATCTGGGAAATAGAGACTGTCCTTTTGACCCACGCAAGGATCAGATCATTGATCTTGGCCTTATTTACACCTGATTCCAAACAACAAAAGCAGTCATCCTAGGCAGACATAAAAATCCAAATGAAAGAAATGCAGCATAATTATCAGGCACATGATGCATTTACAAGGTAGGGAGGTGGAGGGAGAAATGGACGGTTCTTGATGAATATTGGTGGAGGAGAGATGGCATGTATGAAGTTGGAGGTGATGACAGCAGACTGGATTGCTTGCTGAGGGTGGAAAATATGAGGTGGAACGGACAATCCAAATGGAGGGCCATAAACTCATGATTTAGATCATTAATGTGATTTAAGAGGTAATTGGGAACTATCTCAGATTGTAAAGACATAGGTGATATGGACAAAACCGTGTTTCAGGAATTATCCTTGTTATTGTGGTTATAGTTTGCTGGTTTTCATCCTACCTCTCTAGTTTCCTATATCTCTCTTTTTTCTGCCTCCTAAATATGGGTATTTACTAAGCAATGTCCCTTAGCCCACTTTTCCTGCAACACTGTCTTTTAAACATGCTCCTGAGTGCCCCCTCAGGTTCTCCTGTACTTGTAGGAGAGGAAAATCCAGGAGGTGGGACAAAGGGATTTCAGTTTGTTCTCTCTGTTTTAGTTTCTAGAAAAAAACATTTAATGAAGAGTCTAATAGCATTTTTTCATTTTTAAGTTTGGAAAACTCTGTTCGTCATTTTTTTTTTTCTGGGTGTTTGAATATACTCTTGACTTCAGCTAAGTTCATTATGCAAATGATTAATTAATGATGAGAGTGCAGCCCAGGGAAATTGGTAAGAAAGCTGCTTTATCTACTCTCCTTTATCTCTAGTTTTTTTCTTTTTCTCTCCCTCTACCTTGCCCCTGAAACCATTAATGCTCCCCCCCTCCCAAAACAGCAAGACTGCTGGAAACTATATTTGGCTGATTGCTGTTTGGTCAAGAGCTGAGTGAGACACTCCATTAGGGTTAGTGGATTGGATTGCAGGAGCTGACTAAGGAGAGGATGGAGGATGCGGAGTCCACAGCTGAGCATGAGCAGGGCAGCAGACAGCACAGAGTGTGTGCTGAGGAGCCACCAAACACTAAAAAAGCCCAAAGGCTGGCCTTGGTCAGCCCACATTCTTGAGCTAGCATGGAACTGGAACCAGGCCTGGAATAAGGAGGGAGGCTGGCTGGCTGCAGAGTCTACTTCTGGAGAAAGCTGAAGAAAATGAGTATGCAAGAAAAGGGGATACTGGGATAGTAGAATAAGGGCAAAAAGAATACATGTGAATGAAGAAACATGTTTTGTCTTCATTTCTGTTTATTTGCAGCTGCCATCCTCAAAGTGCTGGTAGATTTGATTAAGGTTAGTATGATTAGAAAATTTTATGTGGTGAATTTGGGGTAGGTAGGAGGTAGAAGATTAAGAAAATGATTGTCAGATAAAAATTCCCCAGCACAGTGCTTTCCAGAAATAAATGTTAAAGGAAAGAACAAATGAAAGATGGACGATTGTGGAATTATGGGATTCTCAGTCCCTTCTGATGTTACTTTGGAAGAATAAAACTTTTAATATTCGTCTTGGCCGTCATTGAAGTTGAAATATTTCAAGTGATGGCCAAATCATATTTGAGTGATTTGTCTGACGTAGATATCTTGAGAACAATACTTAGGAGTTATTAATTGTTAAAGAATCAATATTTTCATGAAATACTGTTATTATATCTTGACAGATATTTTACTTTGTAGGGAAAAGCCAACATGTTTTTTGTTATATGAAAGACATTCTTTTTTTTTTTTTTTGCTTTTTTTTTCTGGGATGGAGTCTCACTCTGTTGCCCAGGCTGGAGTGCAGCGATGCCATCTCGGCTCACTGCAACCTCTGCCTCCTGCCTCAACCTCCCAAGTAGCTGGGACTGTAGGCACATGCTAATTTTTGTACTTTTTATAGAGATGAGTTTTGCCATGTCATCCAGGCTGGTCTTGAACTCCCTAGACTCAAGTGATCTGCCGGCCTCAGCCTCCCAAAGTGCTGGGATTACAGGTGTGAGGCTACTGTGCCTGGCCCAAAAGACACTTTTTAAAAATTGTTTCTTCCACCCATTTTTGTACTTTCTGTGTGTGGTACTTTCTATTACTGTGATTTCTTTGTGCCTCAATTCTTTCTGGAAAGTTTCTGAAAGTCAAGTTAAAACCAGCCAGAGTTGATGCCAATTTAGATGTAACTGAGTTATTAAATTATACACATTTTATAGCTGTTCCCACTACAAGAGTATCTTCTAGATTTTCTTTTTAGTAGGTCATTGAATCTTTTTTACTTTATGGAGCAGTAAGAAATGCATGAAGGAATTTGAATTTAGAGAGGCTGTCTTGCATGTACATCTGGGTATTGGCATTTAGAGTCTATAAAATAAATTGGCAGTGAATGTTTTATTTACCTGTTAGAATCTCAGATCATCAAAGTAGCATTTTGCTAGATATATTGGAATAAAGCTGATGGTATGGAAATGGAAGTCTAAAGCATTTAATCAAAAATATTTATATGCAGATCACATGAGGATTTTAATATCTTAAAAGACAACCTGTATGTATGATTTGGAAACAAAAATTATTTGAAATGTAAAGCTGGCCCACTATCATAGTTGTTTTTTTAATGAACAATATAGTAGATGTTTATCGAAATGTATTTTAGATGCAGAAGTATTTTAACAGTTTCCCTGTCTAAATTGCCAAGCTTTTTGATAAAGCTGGCAGTGTGAATGACAGCCGCAAACCCAAGGTTAGACTGCAGAGTCGGTTTCTCTTTGGCTTTCTCTCCTTTTAAACCTCCCTTTCATGTGTAGCCAAGTGAAAGTCTCCAAGTGAAATGTAAGCTCTGTGGATCCTTGGGGGCCTTGGCCTGATGAGAGGATACAGAAGAAAAGCAGCAGTTTGGAAAGCCTGCAGAAGGCTTGGAGGGCAGAGGGCCCAGTGATGACATGACTCTCAGACCTTTCAAAGGAGATGAATGAGAGGGCAGTACCTCCCTGGGCTCCAGACATATTTTATCCACAGAGTAGTCCTAGGCTATCAAACCAATTGTTTTGGCTTTATCTTTCAGATGTTGCAAAAGGAAAAATGTGCTCTTTTATTGCTTTTCCAAGTCGTTTAACCGTTTATCCTTAATCATCTGCAGTCTGTGTGGGAATAAGTCTTTCAAAGATCACTGAACTTTGCTTGATTTAAAATCAGAATAGAATTCATTTTATTTAATGTGGGAAGCCTTCTTTTCAGAAACTTGACCCAAACTGGCTTTCTAGCCTCATAGAATTTAATTGAAAAAGAATACCATAGAAAAACACAGCCAGATGCACAAATGTTTGTTGATGGGTTAGATTGTCATAAGCTTTATGAGTCTTTGTGGTTACTGATCATTGAAACAATTTTAGCAGTCAAGATTTAGCAAGTGGGGATGAATTAATGAATTTTAAGTTGCATCACGGAAATGTAACCCTAGGCTAACCATAATGTTATCATAGTAAGCTTTCTCCTTGCCACTGGTCTATTAGAATACTTGATGATTTTAGGAACAAGTAATAGATTTGTTTTGTGGAAAAGTTAATAAGTCCATTAGGCCACTGGTGTGTGGAAGTGATCTGTAAAGAAATAAATTCTTTCAGTTCCCACATCAGCATATCACAAAAGAACCATATTGTGGGTCGTTTGGAATTTTACAGATCTCTTCAAGGAGCGGTTCAGAATGGTTTCTAAGAGTGCTAAATCTGTATCTTGGTGCATGGGTTTGGCTGGCATGGATTTGGACAGAGTGGGCCAAACAGAGCTAATTGAGGTGGGGAAAAAAACAGGCCGTAATGGTGAATAGAGTTATTTGTCACTGAGTTTGTAATGGGATTTTCAATTAATTCATGCAGGCTTCCAATGCCTTACATTAACCCTGTCAAGATGAACTACAGCCACATCTAAAATGCCATCCCCTATTAAACGGTGCATGTCAGTGAATTTGTAATTTCTTCTGTTCAACCAGAAGATGAATGGATTCTACTCAGAAAACAAATGTGTGCTTCAGAAACATTTCAAAATCCTGAACACTTCCTAGGAGGAACATTCATTGCATTGTTATATAGTGAATATGTATTAAAAATGTAATTGCTATGTGAATTCATCTGAAAGGGAAAGCATCCAGCTGTGGAGAGACAAATACATTGTCAGGTGCCCCATTTCACTGGTAAAGAGGCTTTTTATACTGGGTAATGATGATGATGACAATGATGATGGTTCACACATGTAGCACGTACTGGGTCATTTAAGGTGTGGCTTATATACGTGAATTCGCTAAATCCTCACAACAACCCAAATGAAGAAAGAGGCACAGAGAGTTAACCTGGCCCAAATCACACAGCTAGTAAGTGGGATTCACACCCTGCAATCTGGCTCTGGAGTTTGTGCTTCCAGCCAGTACCCTATACTGCCTGATCAGAGTCTCTTTAGCTATTGTACAAGAGTTTTAGTACAGTACTTGCCAGTTCTCTCTCTCTCTCTCTCTCTCTCTCTCTCTCTCTCTCTCTCTCGATTGCCGTGTTTTACTATTATTTCCTCAAACCTATTTTTGGAAATATTGTTGAGTTGTGATAACTAGCCTTGAAGAAATACATAATATAGTGGAGAATATAATGAGGCATCTGTGAGGGTAGAGAAAAATTAGAATTCTTCTTTCCCCAGAGTTGGACACTAATGTAATGTGACCAGAGTACACAGCGTTGTGAATGACCAGAGTTCCTGGTGGGCATTTCCTTTCTGGGCACAGCAGAATTGCTTACAAGAGTAGGTCAAGGCAGGGTGACAGGAGTGATGCCATTAGAGGCCAGATCTTAAGACAGAGTCTGAAAGTCAGAGGTCACAGGAGGGTGTCATTACTCCTGGAAGGCTCAACCTGTCTTCCCAGGACATTGGCCTCTCAGGGAAGTTCTAACTAACCAACTACAACATCGCATGGACTAAGCCAAGGCAAGGTGATTGCCAATAGCATTTTGAGAGCAATAATTAATATTCCTAAACAAATGTTTAGCAAAAGCAATTTGGCTTATAGGTAGTCCAGACTCTAAGTCTCTAAGTAGAAACCAAACTAATTTTTGAAAACTGTGTTATGAAGTTCTGTTGCCATTAAGGGTATAAAACTTTGATCCACTTTTTACAGGTTGGGGGGCAGACAATGATATAAGTAATGCTAACTATATTGCTCTACTTCATTGGAAACATTAAACTTAAAAAATATTCAACTAGTTGAGGCCTGTGCTGTGCACATAGCTGTCTGCCTGCCTGCCCACTTCATGTCCGTTTTCCACACTACTACCAGACTGATCTGTCCGGCACATGGGACTTAAGTCTATTTGTGCATTAAACACGTGAGTGACTTATCATTGCCAGAAGAACGTAGCAATCAAAACTCTTTCATACGTTTTACAAGACCCTCCATAAACTGGCCTCTGCCTACCTCTCCTTTACATTCCATAATTCTTATCCAGGAATACTGCATTCTTTATGCTCCCCAGTCCCTCTGCACATATGACTTCTTACCTCTAGGTCTTTGCTGGTGCTGTCCCCTCTGCCTGGAATGCCCTCACTTTTCTCTTTCATTCATTTACTCCAACCTTGATCTCCAACCTTGACAACTAATTCCTGTGCATCCTTTAAGTCTTGGCTCATGTGTCACTTCCTCCAGGAAGTGTTTCATTTTCCTACTCACCAAACACCAGAGACCTGTGTTCTTTGTCCCCATAAATGGTGTGCATATCTTTATCATTACATTTATTACACTGTATTATTATAGTTATTACTAACATTCTTTAAGAAAAGAACTGTCTTATTCTTCTTTAAGTCGTCAGCGCTAGCACATTGCCTGGTAAAAAGTAAAAGCTTGGGCCGGGTGCGATGGCTTATGCCTGTAATCCCAGCACTTTGGAAGGCTGAGGTGGGTGGATCATTTGAGGTCAGGAGTTTGAGACCAGCCTGGCCAACATGGTGAGACCCCCATCTCTACTAAAAATGCAAAAATGAGCCAGGCGTGGTGGTGCATGCCTGCAATCCCAGCTACTTGGAAGGCTGAGGCGTTAAGATCACGTGAACGCCGGAGGCGGAGGTTGCAGTGAGCCGAGATTGTACCACTGCACTCCAGCCTGGGCGACAGAGCGAGACTTTGTCTAAAAAAAAAAGTAAAAGTTTGATAAATGTTTTCTGGATGAGTGAATGAATAAAGACTCCAAAAGCAGGAGCCCTGTAATCTTGTTCAGGGAATTATTATAGACATGTTGGATTTGCCACTTATCTCCTGAATCAATGATCGGCAACAGCGCCCAGAGAGGTCAAAGATCTTAAAGTGACAACTGATGCTCAAGATTGGGCACCCCCAATGCCATTGAAAAATATCATATTAATCAGTTGATGACTAAATTGCACTGGTGGTTATGCACACAATTTTAAACTTGTCATTTAAAACAGTAATGCCATGCAGGAATATTAAATTTCTCATCTCTTAGCTTATCGGCCTAACAATGTGCTCTCTTCCAGGAAAGAGCAAAGTTGAATGATTTTAGACTCTAAAAGACCACAGGTCTATGCAGTTAAAGATTATAAACTTTGGGAGGGCAGAGACTGTGACTGTCTCACTCACTGTTGTATCCAGACTCATGCACAGAGTAGACCCTCATTAAATACTCGTTGAGCTTATGAAAGAGTAAGACCTACTGCCCACATTAAAAGCAATATCAGGAAGAGATTTGCCCAAAAGCCAAACTCTGATTTTTATCAACCAAGCTTAAAAGCAGTTAGTAAATTAATAAATTTGGTTGAAATTTTTCCCCTCAGTGTTTACCATTTATCCTGATGAATAAAGTAGTTAATGTAGGAAGTTAAGCTTGTTTTTTATGAGTTCTTGAGAGGCAGACCTGGCAGTCATGCTTTCATATACTGATAACCTCGAAGAAACAAGGCAAAACACCCACTAAGTTAAACTTAAGAATAAAAGCCTAAATCATGGCTGGTGCATGGGTGTCGTACTGTTCTTATGTCACTCTGGACAATTGTTTTGTGTTTTCTATTTATTGATAACACATATATGTTGTTTTTGTATGAGATGTTCTTCAAGAGGTACAGTGTGGATTTGACCTTGACTTTAAAACAATGACAATGCAGCTATATTTTCAGAGACATTTTAGGACCATTATTTTATAAAAATTCATCCCTCTTTTTTTTTAAAGGGTGTACCTCAGTTACCATGTGCCAAAGCATTATACAACTACGAAGGAAAAGAGCCTGGAGACCTTAAATTCAGCAAAGGTGACATCATCATTTTACGAAGACAAGTGGATGAAAATTGGTACCATGGGGAAGTCAATGGAATCCATGGCTTTTTCCCCACCAACTTTGTGCAGATTATTAAACCATTACCTCAGCCCCCACCTCAGTGCAAAGCACTTTATGACTTTGAAGTGAAAGACAAGGAAGCAGACAAAGATTGCCTTCCATTTGCAAAGGTAAAGGTAGAATGCGCTTGTTTTCTGTTTGCCAGCTCTACCTCTGTACCCAGATACATAGAAATATAGCTTGTGTTGCCTTTTGCAAAAAAATACAATAGTCTTGTGTGAACTATCTCACCGTGCTTCTGAAAACACCTAGAAGCAGTCTTTAAGTCACAAGGAAGGTAATTTTATGCACAGACTTCTTATAGGAAAGATTATTTTGGTTGATGCTCTATGTGGTATCATTTTCATATTTAGAGTCTGAATTTATTTCTAAGCCACTTTAAAGGGTGTATGCACCACTCAGGGATTTTAAAGTACTGAATTATGAATAACAAAATGAAATGTCATTACTTTCATATTTTATATGTAAATTTCTTTGCCTAAAAGCATACAGGAATATATCTGCCGAATTGATAAAATAGTTTGGAGTTTTAAGCAGAATATTATGATTTTTATGGAGAAAAGCGGTAGGATGTACATTTGAGTAGGCATTTGGTTTATTTTCAGAAAATGAGAAGCATCTGAGAATCAATCTAAAACAGAAGCTCAGGAGGCTAGGGTAGGTATCCTTCGAGGTTGCAATTTGTAGATCTTAACAAAGTTAGTGGCCAGCTCCCTTGCATAGAAGTTCATAGCTTTATAACAGTTGGAAAGGACACCAGGTGGGCTGGTAGCTACCATTTAATTCATTAAAACATTTAATCCATGTACTAAAGATATGTCATAGCATTTTTATTCTTGTACTCTTTAAAACATGAGTCTCTTTATTGAAAAGGAAAATTAAATGATAAGCTTAATGGTACAGCTTAATGATCAGGTAGATTAATGGTTTGCTGTTTCTTCAGGATGACGTTCTGACTGTGATCCGAAGAGTGGATGAAAACTGGGCTGAAGGAATGCTGGCAGACAAAATAGGAATATTTCCAATTTCATATGTTGAGGTAAGTTAATCTGTAGAAACTTGAACTGTGTTAATATTCAGCTTACTAAATAAATCTTAATTATGCAATTTGAGTATTAAGAAGTCCTCACAACAAAAAGCACCAGGAATGCCCTGTTACAGATCACTGGACAGATCAGGAAGAATTCCTCCATCCTATCCAACAATTATTGAAGACAGTGAGATACTTGAAACCCTTTACTTTTTCTCCCGCTAAAAGCATTCCTATGTCTTGTTAAATGTCACTGTATGCTTATTGTCAGTCACCTACACTATTTCCTGTTTATTCCATTTGCTGGCTTTGGTGGGAGTAGAAAGCTGATAAAGTTCTTAAGTAAGATGGAGATAAGTGTATTTGTTTATTTTTTACTTACTTCTTTGGTTACTTGCAGCATCAGCAGAACCAGAATAGTGATTTGCAAAGTAGGGCTTCAGTAAACATTTGTTAAATGAGTCAATGAATCTTCCTCCATCCCATCCCAGCAACTACTTAGCCCCCTTTCTCTTTTTAAATCAGCTTTGCTTGGAAAGCTTGTGGCCAAGCTTGACATAGTAAAGTCTTTTTAGAGAGTATGTATAGTCACATAGTTGTATTACTTTATTTAAAGAATAATACAAGCAGAACATAAACAAAGGAGTTACAATTCATAGTAAACTTTCATTATATCATATATCATAAACTAAATGTCCTTTGGGAATAAGAATTTCTTGCTGAAAATAAAATCGAAGGCATTTTCAAAGAATGTATAATGGCCCAGACAAACCATTCAAGGTTAGTTGAGTCCATGGAAAGCTTCTGGTAAGAAGTAAGGTCTTAGTAGATATCTGTGTGATGGATAAATAGGGGTTAACCAAGAGAAATGGAAAAGGTATCTTTTATGGCAGAACATCCAGACAGGGAGACCAGTATGTGCAAAAGCCAAAAAGTAAGAGAGAGCACAAGATTGTTTGGGGAATTGAAAGTAATCCGGTTGTTTAAAATATCAAAGCACGTATCTTAAGCATGTAAAAATGAAAAACCCACTGTCACTTATTTTGCAATCTTTTTATCTGAGGCATTTGTTTTGGCATGAAAACTAAAATGACAAGCTGTATCATTGTAGCCAGCACTCAGTTTCCTCCACAGAGAGTGAGATTGCCAACGTTTTCATAGAAAATCAATTTGACTACCGTATAGCCATGGGAAAGTAAGTCAAACCATGTATGAGTCCTGAATTTTATCCATACCCTTCAGATGTTCCTGTTTATTGAAATATTTTTTCCTCCTTTGAAAGCAAACAACAGAAAAAAACCAAACAACCCTTAACTCACAGGCAGTCCGTCCTGTACATTATGAATATATTCTAACTGTGGATCATGGAAAACTACAAGCACTTCCAAGTGTTTGAATAGTTACACTGAAGAGCATGGGTAAGCACAGGATTAATAATGAAAACCTGTCTTTACTTGTTAGCTATTATCAGTATTACATGCTGATACTTGGTTTGTGATACATGAAAAGGGATTACTATATTTTTGTTATTGGGCGAGTATAGAATTGTGCAGATAGGCATAAAAGATCCACCCATGGCAAATCCAGAGTCACTTCAAGTCACTTGACTCATTAGGATTATTTACTCTGACTTAAGTTGGAAAGATAAACTTCTGCCCAAGTGGAAAGTATTTTCATTCTTCTGCTTCTTTTCTTTCAAATGAACATTTTCCTCACTTGAACCAGAATCTTGCCATTTGAGATGTGGTAAACAAGTTGTCTATCTTTAGGAACCTATGAACATTTCTTTGATGTCAAGCCATCAGATTGAACTTCCTGGTAGGGAGCAGAGCATCTAGTGATTAGTGACACCTGGTTTAGCCCTTAGGGGAATAAAGTGGAGGCAGATTTCAATCGCAACCTACTGAAATTCAACTATTTCAATAATGTCGATTGTCTTACAGGGCATTCTTAGCTGTGGTAAAGCAAACTATGGGAATAAAAAACTGGGGCTTTTTCTTAAGTAATGGTCTTTCTCTAGCTCTGTAAACCTATTCATATTTGCCCCACTTCAGGGGCCAGACAATCCCAGTATAAAAACAAGCTGCATCACAAAAATTAGTAAATAATTCTCTTATATCTTATAAATAGACATTTAAGTCTCCATCAGTGTTAGGTATTGTACTTTTTTTGTACAGTCCTGCCAAAAACTCTTATCTCCCAGAAGTTTTGAGAAGACTGAATGAGATGATGTATCTCCAAGGGTCTGACACCACTATGTCTTATGCATAGTGGTTTGGAGCTCAGATTGGACCATCACGCAGAGGGTACCAGAGCATGGTAATAATCAAACAAAAGAACCTAGCTAGCATGTGTAATGAGAGAAGCTGAAACTCCCCCTCGACTCCTGCTGGCCGACTTAGGTAATGGATATGCCCAAGGAACTCGCCTGTGGCAGAAAGTCTGCACGGGATGGGCCGGGTAGGATTGTGGGCCTGGAGTAGAATCTCTGGGTCAGAGGTTCACATGTGGAGCTGTGGAATTAGGAGGGAAGGTAAACTGTAAGGAGCTGAGCGCTGGAGGTGGCTAAAGAGAGGATTGAGGTGGTGAGAAATGCTACTGGAATAGTTTGCCCTCCCTTCCTGTCCTCAACTATCCTTTTCTTTCTCAATGTCCTGTAACTATGGACTGTGATCTCCACATGCACTGGAATAAGGTGATAAAATAGTGGTTGGTGTATAGTGACTTGGAAACAAATCTACTTTTTTTTTTTTTTTTTGAGACAGAGTTGTGCTTTTGTTGCCCAGGCTGGAGTGCAATGGCACGATCTTGGCTCACTACAACCTCTGCCTTCCGGGTTCAAGCAATTCCCCTGCCTCAGTCTCCCAAGCAGCTGGAATTATAGGCATGTGCCACCATGCCCGGCTAATTTTGTATTTTTAGTAGAGACGGGGTTTCACCATGTTGGTCAGACTGGTCTCGAACTCCTGACCTTATATGATCCTCCTGCCACTGTCTCCCAAAGTGCTGATATTATGGACGTGAGCCACCATGACTGGCCAAATTTTTTAATAATGCAAAAACACTTTGCTTATTAAAGTAGAACACAGAATTCTTCAAGGCTTGCAATGGAGGAGAGTCTGGTTGGGAGAAGTGAGTAGGGGAAAGAATGGCTATATAAATGGCCCTGGATTCTATGCCTTGGAGTCCTTGTTGAGCTCTTAAGATAAGGGTAAGGGTTCTCTTGCTTTTATCACATTCACCCTTCCCCTCTGGAGATTCTTTCAGACCTCTATTTGGTCGAGCCTTAGAGGTTATGGGTTCTATTCAATTTAGACAGGCCCTTTCTTCACTTGTGTAAGCTGGAAAATAGTAAAGGTTAAAAGCAGTTCTTGAAGACACCATGCCAGGATATGTATAAAAGGGTGTATTTTTTAAGGACTGAGTACAGTTTTAAAAATAAAAATTTTTATTCTGCTTCTTTCTTTGTTCAAAAACACTAGTTTTCTATAAAATAGAAGGAAAGATTTTTAACCCCATTAATTCGGAGCTGACTCATTCATTCAAGTTCGGATGATATGATTCTTAGCAAGCAAAATATTTGAATGAAATAAGTGCTGAATATGGAATTTTGGATGCTTCCCAAACATAATTGTGTATTGTAGACTTATAGTGAGCTATAAATTTTTATTTATTAAGTTTCTCATTTTATTTTGATTCCTACTCATTTGTTTGAAATATCACCCACTCAGTTTTTCAACACCAAAAAAGTTATTTAGCAACTTTCTCTTCTTCTATAGATGATGAAAGGTAATGTGTAGAAGTCCTGAAGTTGTAGTGGCCTCATAGACAACTGTTCTTACTTGGTAGTTACTGCCAGAAACAAGGACTGCATTTCTTATTGGTTTAGATCTTGTGTCAGCTGTCACTTCTTCTGACAGACTTTCTCTCACATCATCTAGGGGAGTGCCTCCTCTTTACTTACTTTACCCCAAACACATACTGGTGCCATAATGGGAGAAAGCTTGGACTCTGGAGCCAGATGGCCAGGATTCAAGTCTTGACTCTACTACTAATTATCTGAGAGACTTTGGGCCTGGCTCTTCATTTGTAAAATAATAAGTTCCAGTGATACTTAAGAATAGTGCCTGGTACCAGCAAGAGCGCTATCAGTGATGGCTGTAATTATTATCACCATTTGTTATTATTATCCCTAGAAATTATTAACACTTTTTTCTCTCTGTATTTCCAGTTATTTGTTGATGTGGTTACTAGCTGACTCCTCACCCTCCATTTCCCCATTAGAATTCAAACTCCTAAGGGCTAGTTCCCCAGGGTCTTTGCACAGCACCTGCCCGTAGTAGGCTTTCAATAAATATTGGTTGAATGAATGAGCAACCTATGAACTTTTATAATGAAAGATTCTAAACCCAAAACAAACATGTTTGTAGATTTTGCCCACTTCTACATTGTTCAGCTAATTCTCCCATCATTCACTGCCTATGCGTATATCTTATCATTGGTTTATCTTGGTGTTATGTCAGGAAGTTACATTCTTCAGAACCAGCTGGTCTGTGTGACCTTAATGCAAGCTTTTATCCGGTGTTTTTTTTTTTTTTTTTTTTAAACTAGGCTATTTGGTCGTACCTAGTTTAGAATTTTCCCAAATGGTAGCGATACTGTATGGATTAGATCTTGTAACCTCTACTGGTTATTTATTTCTTAAATACAGTTGTCCCTCAGTATCCATAGGGGGTTGGTTTCAGGATTCCTTATGGTTTCCAAATCTGCGGATGCTTAAGTCGCTTACATAAAATGGCGTACTGCAGTTGGTCCTCCATTCCTTGGAGGTGGGGCCCTAAGATGCATGTGGAGGTCCAACTTTGTAGAAAAGAGACCCCTGGGGCTAGGGTAGGTCAAAGGATATAAAATCTTAGGTATGTAGGAGGAGTAAGTTCAAGAGGTCTATAGGGTGACTATAGTTAATAACAGTATATTATTGTATTCTTGAAAAATGCTGAGAGTGGATTTTTAAGTGTTCTCACCACAAAAAATGATACCTATGTGAGGTAATACATATGTTAATCAGCTCAATTTAGGCATTCCACAATGTATGCATATTTTAAAACATCATCTTATACATGATAAATGTACACAATTTTATTTGTCAATTAAAAAAATAAAATGTTAAGAAAAAAAGACTCCCTGATTCTTTCTGAGATGAATTTTCACCTATTTTCAATTTCTCCTTTGGCTTACTTTGAGCTGAGGTAGGATAGCCTTATTGTCAAGGATCCTCATTTTTAAAATAAGTTTATTGACATCAGTTACATACAATAAACTACATATATTTAAAGTGTACAATTTGGAGTATTCGTTGTATTCAACTTCTAGAATCAACCATAGACAAATCATGGGAGACATTTCTCTGGCTATGGATAGAGTGTGTTATCAGCCTTGACAATGGGAAGTCAAATGTGTAGGGCTCAGGGAGCACAAGTGGCATTAAAGGTGGGGGTGCTAGCTTCCTCTTCTAGGGTGTGAGAGAATTGTAAGATAATGTCTGTGTTCCAAAGAATAAGAAGTGGAAGTTTAGGTACGTGGTTTGAAGTTGCCAAGGTGACCCCTGGAGGAGCTAAGAATAACAATGCTAACTTTATTTTTTAACTAAAAGCCTTTCCTCTTCAGAATAATGATAGCAGAAGGGCACAATATTAGCCTTTGATCTAATAATCAAAGAGTTGACTGAACTATATAAAAAGATAGCATCATTTATACTTTTGGATTTTTTTTTCCTTTAGATGTATTATTTTCCTTTAAAATTAAAAAGTTAATGTTTATAAAAGAAATTTAGGGAGATTGTGGGGAAGTTGGGAAGAGGGAATTACTATGTTGCTTAGCATCCAAATTTCCCTTTCAAACCTGAAATAAAGAAATTTTTGTAAGTGAAATTTGAAGACATTGTTGAGAAGTCAGTAAGGAAGAATTACTCTGTTGCTTAGCACCATACTTTCATCTGTAATTCTGACTGACTGAATACATTGGATCTGCCTTTGAGTAGCTTTTTTTTTTTTTAAGCACTGTAGACTGTGTCCCATGGTGTAGGTTTTCGTATCTTCTGAATGCTATCCACTTGATACAAGTAATTATTGCTTTTCCTTCTGCCACAACGATAGAAGGAAAAGGAAAAATGAGCACTGGCTCCCGAAGTTCGAAAGGCAAAGGCAGGTCTCCTCTGAGCTCCAGGAACAGCTGTTTAACAAATATGGCTAAAGACTTAATCTAAAAAGGAGTTGTTTAGGTTAGGTAAGGATTTAGGGTAGTTTATGCTCCATCTATTATTCAGAGACTTCTTTCTAATCTAAGAGTTTCTTTTTGTTTTCCATCAGGAAAACATTGAGAGAGCTGAGATTGTAAAGATCGGTTAATGTTTATGGAGTTCTCACTTCATGAATGGACAGTTTCCAGTACTCTAGGTAGTTTCACAGAACATAAAAATGCAGATTTCCTGAATAGCCTTAATCAGAGGCCTAGGCTAATCACCACATGGTATCTAAGGTCCACAATGACTCCCTAAAGAATCGCCAAGTTCTTTAACCTGGCCATATTTTGCTACATGTACCAGGGCCCTCGCTAAGTTTACTGATCATTCCTGAAAAACATACCCTGGAATTGCTCTCTTTGCAGCTCATCAGGGATATTTCTTTGTCTGTATGGAAAGTTCATCTTCAAGGTCCAAATAAATACTATCATTTCTCATGAAGCCTTTCTTTCCTAATTTACGTATGCAACAAAACAAATTCTATGAAACGGAACCAAAAAAAAAAAAAACCTCTCTCCTTGCTTTGAACTTCTACGGTACCCCGTTTGTACCGTTCTTACTTGCCTGAAACATGCTAAGTGTATAATTTAGTTTGTTGATGATTTATTATTTTCCTGTGTTTCTTGAGAGCCGTATCTTATGTAAAGGATATTTTTAATGATTTTATTTCTACAATATAATCATATTCCAGAAAGTTTGGAAAGGAAATGAATAATCCTAAGTCTCATCATGTTTAATTTTGGTAAATATCTTTCCATTCTTTTTCCTTATGCTTTAATGATATTACACACATGATTTTGTCTCTCTCCATATAATTGTAGTACTACTAACATCAGTTTTTATGACTGTCTAATAAACACTGTAGTAGCTAACCTGTAATTTAATTATTTTTAACATTTTGTAGACAAATGTCTTGCTCAGGGGGACACAGAGCCAGGAATTGAGAAGGGAATCGTGGCCTCCACCCTGCAGTTCATTGCTTCCCTAGACCTCTGCCCTGCCCTAGTCTCAGAGCACATTCAATAACTAGCATTCCTAATGGTTGGGCAGAATCACTATTATTATCTAGCTTTGCTTAAAAAGTGTATAGGGCATTTTAATGTTTCATAACAAATTATGAAACATTTCATTTTCTCACACCTAAAAGGTTAATTTTCAGAAATGAGTCACTACTCAACAATTTTAAATATCTGAGGTTGCCTTTTTTTACGAGGAAAATCACAAACTAATTAAAACCATGATTTTAATGTCTTTTAAACTTTTTATTATTTTATTATTTAAATATTGTATTATTGCGATATACAAGCTAAATTTTTCTAGTAACTAAAGCTTTAATAAGCAGAATAGGTTTGTTTTAATTAATCAAGTGTTAAGTCATGTCTTATATCATGTAAAAAAGACTGAACGAATATTCTATACTGGTCCAGCATGTGTGTGCATGTGTGGCATATAAAATGGCTTGAACAGGAGCATCTTTATTACATCAATGGCAACAGGCTTCTCTAGAATGAAATGGAATGTTTTAGGAAAGTATTGTTCCTAAGTGTTATAAAACAACCTTGCTTTTTATAATAAAGTTTAGTGATAATGTACCTATAAGGCTTCACATATTTGTGGGGCAAAAATTCCTCTATATTTTAAGAAGAAGGAAGATCTCAAATGAACGTGCGAAGTCCTGATGGTCAATATCCTTGATACAGTATTCTGTTTCTGTCCCAGATTCCCTCTTGGTGATCACCATTCCCCCACCCTGCCCCCCATGAACATCCACACGTGCTTTAAGTATCCAAGGCAGGGGAAATACTTGTTCACTGATTTATTAACTGATTACACATCACTGTGGAATTTCTGTCAGTGTGTCATTTCACATTGACAAATTTTCACTTAGAATTAATGACAATTCCATGTTCATAACCTCCTGAGATACATGTGTATTTCTTTTATAGTATCCCTACATCTGGTAATCAGGTTGTAGAAAATAAATTTGTCATTGGAATGATACTTTTGGCTAACAGACATTTCTGATTTATGGTGTGCATTTAGTGAACAAATATGTAATAGAAAGAAGCATATATATATAAAACTGCATGTATTGTCAGATCCAGTAAACAGTGAAGTGAACTGAGACCAATTTAAAAATTATCCATTGGTCTCTCTCCCCAGCACCATGAATAGACTGTACATCTGTTGCTCCAGAAGTAATAGGTATTTGTACCACTTTATACTTAATTTTCAGGATTGAACTTTTAAATTTGTATGCACATTCACTGTTCACAGTTGGGAAGGTGTTTTCTTCCTTTGCGATTGCTGTCTTCTCTGCCCAGGCCTTTCATCTTCCAGGAACTTGGTCACATCTTTTATATCTTTACTGTTTTGCATGTCAGTTATTCCCTTTCCCCTGGCTATCCTTTAATACCGGAAAACGATCAGCTTTTACTCTCCCCAAAAACCTATTCCTTGACTACACTCCCCTCAAATTATGATTCTACCTCTTTTCTTACTTCTGCTAACCTTCTCAAGAGAATTGCTTATCCCTGCTCTCCGCCTCTGCTTTCTTACTCCCTGCAGTTAGTGTTAGCCTCTGGTCCCTCCAGTCTCTGAAATTTTCCTCATGTTTGCTACAAACTGACTTTTCTTGGCTCTTGTTTTTGTCATTTTGTCCTCTCAATAACATCTACCACTATTCTTTTCAAAAAATATATTTTTTAGGCCGAGTGCGGTGTCTCACACCTGTAATCCCAGCACTTTGGGAGGCTGAGGCAGGCAGATCACAAGGTCAGTAGTTTGAGACCAGCCTGACCAACATGGTGAAACCCCATCTCTACTAAAAATACAAAAATTATCTGGGTGTGGTACACGCGCCTATAATCCCAGCTACTCAGGAGGCTGAGGCAGGAGAATCGCTTGAACCTAGGAGGCGGAGCTGCAGCAAGCCAAGATCGCGCCACTGTACTCCAGCCTGGGCCACAGAGTGAGACTTGGTCTCAAAAAAGAAAATAAAAAAAAAATCTGTATTTTTATTACAGATTCAGGGAGTACATGTGCTGGTTTGTTACATTGGTATTACATGCATATTGGTGAGGTTTGGGCTTTTAATGTACCTATCACTCACATGATGACCATTGTACCCAATAGGTAAATTTTCAACCGGCACCCCCCCTCTCATCTTCCCACTTTTGGAGTCCTCAGTGTCTATTATTTCTATCTTTATGTCCAGTTATAAGTGGGAAAATGCAGTATTTGATTTTCTGTTTCTGAGTAATTTCACTTAGTATAATGACCTCCAGCTCCATCCATGATGCTACAAAAGACATTATTTCTCTCTTTTTTATGGCTGTGTAATGTCCTGTGGTGCATATATACCACATTTTCTTTATCCAATAGACCGTTGATGGACACTCAGGTTGATTTCATGACTTGGCTATTGTGAATAGTGCTGCAGTAAACATACAAGTACAGGTGTCTTTTTAATAAAATGATTTCTTTTCCTTTGGGTATATACCCAGTAGTGGAATTGCTGGGTTGAGTACACTATTCTTAATCTCTCTGAAACTCTTTGCTTTTTTCATTTCTGGGGCATTGGTTGGATGGTTGGCCTGGGAAACTTTTCAAGGTCTTTTTTCTTGTAGATTCTGAGATTCTGAGGCCCTTTTGCTTTTCCTGTTACCCTACTATTTTCTTCTCTATTATTTCTTCCCTAAATCAGAGATCACCAACTAGTACGATCTCCATGACTTTTATGCTTGACTTAGAGTGATTTTTAAAAATTAGTTGTTAAGATATAAACTCAGGAGGTTTTACATAAGCCTAATTTCCAGCTTTCCTTAAAAAAAAAAAAAAAAAAAAAAAATCAGTTGACCCTGCCAAGCAGTTGTCCATTGAAAGAAAGCAGACACTCCCCAGTTGACCATAGTTCATTATCATGTGCCTGCCATTCTCTGTTGGTCTCTGTCTGGCCTTCTTCATTCATTGACCTCAACTGCCCAAGCTAGGCAGACACGTGAATTTGCGCCTCCTATCCTTAATCCATCATGCTGTTTCTTAGGTCTTCTTTTATCATGAGTCAGAAAAGATGTGTCTCTGTTTCTCTCATTTAGTACTGTGCCTGGCTTTTAATAGTCACTCAAAAAACATTTGGGTGAGTAAAAGCCTCCATTAGGTTTGATTCTGGTCAGTGAATACCTGAGGACCCTATTCCCAACACAGAGGTCTTTGCCTATTGAGTATTTTGAATGGGATATTTTTGTTTGGGTTGAGAATAGGTGTTTGTACTTCACCTAGGCATAACACTTTACAGATCATTAAGTCCCGCTTCATGTTACAAATGAGAAATGGGAGGCATACCCAAGATCAAGTGACTTGCCCAAGGCAACAAAGCAAGTTAATGGCAAGCTGGGACTGAGTAGTAAGAATAACTCATGTTCATATAGCACTACACATGTTACAGAGCACTTTAACCCATGCTCGTTTCTACCTGTAAAATTGGTGTCACCTTCCCGTTTTATACAGCTAGAGAAACCAAAGCCGTGGAATTTATATGGTCCACCCAAGGTTACTGAACCAGTGAGGACAAAGACCTAACTCTAACCTAAACCTTTCGGTGTGAAGTTCAGGGCTTTTCCTGTGGTTTTCTCTGACAGTCCCTTTTTCAGCTGCCTAAGCTAAAATTCTTTCTAGGCTTTTAATGACATGCACCCTCTTTTTATACCTTACACTTCAAAATCAGAAACTGAACAAGAAAATTCTAGTTTATTTTGTTTCTAATGGATAGGGCCAACAAAAGTGAAGATAATGAAAATAAGTGAAGAGCTATGTAACTGATGTTTCACCTTCCTAACCTAGTGGAGCCAGGTAGTTAACTTTGAAAATCCTTTTCCCTTGGCAGGATGTAGCGAGGCTTGTATTAGGAGTCCGTATTCCTCCCTGTCCTGCTTAAATGAGTAACCCTTGTAGTTGCTACCAACGCACTGCTTCGGGACCCAGGAGGCTTCAGAAATGTGGGCCATAGGGGATCAGGGGAGTCATTTCAGTCTTCTTTTCTCTGTTGAGCAAATACTTTGTGCTTAATGAGCCTCAGGGGCACAGCCACCCTGTGTTGCAGCTTCTTTCCGTGCAGGAGCTGTGGAGAGTCTAGAGCTAGTGCCATCCAATGCACATGCCGCTGTGGAGCAACTTGCAGTGAGACTCATCCAAACTGAGTGGGATGGAAGCACTGTGTTCACACTGGGTTTCAGAGACATAGTACAGAAAAAGAATGTAACGATCTCAGTACTTTTTTACATGGATTACATGTTGAAGTGATCATAGTGTAGATATATTGGGCTAAATAAAATATATTATTAAAATGAGTTTTACCTATTTCTTTCTGTCTTTTGAAATGTGACTATCAAAAAATCTAAATTCCAAGTGTGGCTTATATTATATTTCAGTTGCATAGTGTTGGGCTAGAGGCAGCACTTCCCTACCTTGATAGTTCTAAGAGACAAACATTTTTATTCATTCAACAAATATTTACAGAGACCTTAATGGAGCTGTTACCTGAGGGAGGCTTTCATATCAATTTTAAAAGACTCTTGAGTAATCCCTTCAGTCTCTGAGTAACTCCTCTTCTGTGGGTAAGTTTTGTATTATAAATGAAGACTGAGCTTGCTTTTATATTTAGGTCATCCAAAAACAAAAACCTTGTTACCTAAATTGTAGCGAGAATAGGAGACAAATGGGAATACCAGTTTCTCATTGCCATTATGGAGCATTTTGCAAAGGACTCTAATGTGAGACAAAATATTTTCATGTCTGCCGAGAGGATGTAAATGGGCATGAATTTCCATTCCATAGCATTTCATTCATTCACTGATTTTCTTCAAAGTGACTGACTTATCTGGGGAAGGAACATTGGACTCAGTGATGCAGTAGAATGTTGAAGTGCTACATTTAAAACATGGCATTTCAAACCAGAGAGGAAAAGATGGACTGTTATTTAAATGATGATAGGACAACTGCTGAGTCATGTGGAAAAACAAAGTGCTAAGTGCTTTCCCGACCTTATTCTTTATGCAAAACCAGATGGGCATATGGTTCACAGACGGAGATGTAAAAAGAAAGAATGAAAAGAAGGAAACATTTAAAACTAGGAAAAAATGTAGGTTTCTTATTTAAAACAATTGTGGAATTAAAAGGTTTTTAAAGCATGATGTTAAATCAGGATGCAATAGTGGAAAAAAACGGATAATTTTGACACATAAAATAAAAACTTATCTATAACAAATCCATGAAGTTAAAAAGAAATTAGAACAATATTTTAAATTTAATAGACATAAATATATACACACATATATACACATAAGTTAAAGAGCACTTTATATAATATAGAAAGTGTATTTATGGCGAGGCGCAATCACTCACGCCTGTAATCCCAGCACTGTGGGAGGCCGAGGCAGGTGGATCATCTGAGGTCAAGAGTTCGAGACCAGCCTGACCAATATGGTGAAACCCCTTCTCTACTAAAAAAATACAAAAATTAGGCCAGGCACGGTGGCTCACACCTGTAATCCCAGCACTTTGGGAGGCCAAGGCGGGTGGATCACCAGGTCAGGAGATTGAGATCATCCTGGCTTACCCGGTGAAACCCCCATCTCTACTAAAAAAATACAAAAACAAAATTAGCCAGGTGTGGTGGCGGGCACCTGTAGTCCCAGCTACTTGGGAGGCTGAGGCGGAAGAATGGCATGAACCCGGGAGGCAGAGCTTGCAGTGAACTGAGATCACGCCACTGCACTCCAGCCTGGGCAACAGAGCGAGACTCCATCTCAACAGAAAAAAAAAAAAAGCAAAAATTAAGCGGGTCTTGGTGGCACTTGCCTATAATACCCGCTGCTCAGGACGCTGAGGCAGGAGAATCGCTTGAACTCGGGAGGCAGAGGTTGCACTGAGCTGAGATTGTGCCACTGCACTCCAGCCTGGATGACAGAGGGAGACCCTGTCTCAAAAAGAAAAAAAAAAAAAGTATTTATATCAGTCTATAAGAAAAATACTAACAATCCAATAGAATATGGATAGAATATGGAAATAAGCAAATCCTAAAAAAAGAAAATAGATGCTTAATCTCATTAATAAATAGAAATGCAAGTTAAAACAGTATAATACACCTTGTTACTTCAAAAAAATGATTTTTAAGCTTACACTTTGATCTAGCAAATTCCACTTTTAGGAGCTTACCCTGTGGATGTGCTTGTACAAGCCTGCCAAGACATAGTAAATGGCAACATCTCTATAAAATGGAATACCATGCTATCAACCTGTCCCTATTGATATGCAAAGATGTTCATGAAATATTGTTTCATTAGAGAATAGAATGGATTGCTTGGTTTTATTTGTGTTAAAAATCAATAAAGTAGATACATGTGTAACAACATCTACATAGAAAATGAAAGATATGTTTTAAATTGTTAAATGGAAATCCATCTGGGAAGCAGGTTGGGAAGAGACAGATGTGGGGAACTGGCTGAGGCCTTTTACTTTTTACTTCATAATGTTCTATACCAGGGGTGTCCAATCTTTTGGCTTCCCTGGGTCACACTGGAAAAAGAAGAATTGTCCTGGGCCACACATAAAATACACTAACACTATTGATAGCTGATAAGCTTTAAAAAAAAAAAAAAAGGAAAAGAACAAAACCTCAAAAAAATCTCATAATGTTTTAAGAAAGTTTACAAATTTGTGTTGGGCTACATGTAGAGGACCGTGGGTTGGACAAGCTTGCTGTAGTGGGTTGTGAATTAAAATAATTACTTCTCAGATCTACTGTTTGTATCCTGTAGTGCTTAGAAGCTACAGACTGATTCATCTGTAAAGCTTCCTATAAAATAGTAACTATTCTGCCGGGCGCAGTGGCTCACGCCTGTAATCCTAGCACTTTGGGAGGCCAAGGCGGGAGGATCACGAGGTCAGGAGATCGAGACCACGGTGAAACCCCGTCTCTACTAAAAATACAAAAAATTAGCCGGGCGAGGTGGCAGGCACCTGTAGTCCCAGCTACTCAGGAGGCTGAGGCAGGAGAATGGCGTGAACTCGGGAGGCGGAGCTTGCAGTGAGCAGAGATCTCGCCACTGCACTCCAGCCTGGGCGACAGAGCGAGACTCCGTCTCAAACAAACAAACAAAAAAATAGTAACTATTCAACTTAGTTCTCATTAAAAATTTTTCTCTTTAAAAAATTATAAGTCCCGTCTTTTAAAAAAAGGCTATATTCTCTCTAGCAAAGAGGGCAACTATACACAAAAAAGTTTATTTTAATATTTCTTAACCTGCCTTGTTATTATTGATATTATTTTTGTCAGTATATCATCTCATATTTATTTATGCTTCTGATAACTCAAAAACACATTCTTTCTACATTTTAGACTTTTCTCCAAAAAGGAGCATAAGAATTTTAAGAGTAATAAATATTTTAGAGTCCCTGCTTTTATCTCCAGTATACTGAAGTTTACCTTATATCCAACCTAAGTCTTATCAAAGCTACTTACCAAATGCTTGGAATAAGGTATTTTAGGATACAAATTTATTTTGCAGGTGATGAGTGCACTCCTAACATTAAAGGTCATGGTTAGATAAATGTCACAGAAAGCTGACACTACTGAGCTCAAACATTCATACATGAATTTTATCAAAATTCTATTAAAAGCTATCAGATTCTTGGTTGTTGTTACCAAAGGTTGTTATACTTACAGCAAAAGCTGCTTTATGTTTCTGCCTGATTTACTTAATGCCTCTACAAAATAGTCTTAACTTTATGATTTTTCTCTGGAACCGATACAGGAAGCAAGGAGCAGTGTTTTTTAATACTAATATATGCGGCTTCAGAAGAAATCTCAAGTAATTTTAAAGTATGACAACATCTTGCTAACAAATATTACTGTCCATGCATAAAAATCAAATGCAGAAAAAATATGCTAGGCTATTTAGAGGAATAGAAATGAAATAGAAAAATGAAACTTGTCCATTTAAAGTGAGATTATGCATTATACATGTGGAGAGTTAAAAGAGACCTAAAAATCATTTGCTCCAACTTACTTTATAGATGAGGAAGCTGTGAACAATAGAGGTAAAATGGCTCCCTTAAGGCCCCAAAGTTAGGTAATGGCTGTGCTAGGACTAGAACTGTGGTCTTCCACTTGCCAGTTGGCTTGTTGTACCACTCCAGGATGTGTCTACCTGCATACACATGCTTCTGCATAAATTTTTCTAAGCATCCAAACCTATGGTCCAGCAGTTCTACTCCTGGATGTGTACCCAATATCTAGGTGGGAGCTTATGTCCACCAAAAGACACATACTGGATTATTCACAGCAACATTGTTCTTAATAGCCACCGTCTATTGGAAGGAAGGAAGGTAGGAAAGGAGAAAAGAAAACCCACATGTTAATCAGCAGTAGAACGGACAGATAAATTATAGTATATTTACACAATAGAATATGACACAGCAATTTAAAAGAGAGAACTACTGACTCATGGAGCAATATGGATAAATTTCAAAAAGCATATTGTTGAGCAAAAGTAGCTAGACATAAGAAATTATGGAAAGCACTGTGTTACTTTTATGCCTGTTTGTAAGCTCCTTGAGAGCAGAGACCGTTTCTCTGCATTTATAGATCTTTAGCACCAAGCACATTATTCAGCACATAATTGGTGCTCAGAGTCCAGTCATAGTGGCTCATGCCTGTAATCCCAGCACTTTGAGAGGTTGAGACGGGAGGATCGCTTGAGCCCAGAAGTTCGACACCAGCTAGACATCATAATGAGACCTCATCGCTATTAAAATTAGCTGGGTGTGGTGTTGCATACCTATAGTCCCAGCTACTCAGGAGGTTGAGACAAGAGGATCACTTGAGCCCAGGAGTTCGAGGCTGCACTGAGCAATGAATGTGCCACTGTACTCAGCCAGGGCAACAGAGTGAGATCTTTCCCTCCAATCCCCCCACCAAATAGATGCTCAGTGTGTATTTATTTTAATGGAGAATATATGATATGAAGAAAGACACAAAGGAAGCACCCAGTATTGTTCTGTTGAGAAAGCAACAGGAAATATCGGGAATGATATTTTAATCCTCAGATGTTTATACCAGAGGACAGCATATGGAAACCTGAAATACTAACACAATGTTGACTCTATAACTGACAGTTGGCCAGCCAAGTATGACCATGACGAGATTATAGTAATTTTTCAGAACCTTTCAAAACAGGCACCACTAATGGAGCCTATTGTTTGACCCCAGAATTAATCTAAACATATCAAATAGATGTGATGGTTTCCTCTATTCATATTTTTGGCCTCAATGAGAAGAAAGTCTTCTTAACTCCCTCCCCTACTTCTTACTCACTGGTACAGGAGTGCTGAGTTGATCAGTCAGATTCCAGCACACTGATTAGGTTTGTGCTTTCAAAGATTTGTTTCTAGGTGTCTAAATAAACGTCTGGTTGAAGAAGACATTCTCTGGCTCGTTTTTCTCCAGTATTGCCAGGTGCGCTGGCCCTTCATTTCATGAGGGTGTTGTGTTTGGGATGGAGGAGATGAAGTAGCTTTTCAATCTGCTTTGTTTCCAGGCTCCTTACACCCAGCCTGTGCAGGAAAGAGGACCCTACCCGTCCATGGTTCACTGCAGTTTATTAGAGCTCTACAGTGAGGTTCAGGCCACCCCCACCATAGTATAAAACTTTACTTTGCTTCATTTGGGCTTTTTATTCTCAAGGTGGGATAGCTAGACCAATAAAGGATTTGTAAATTCTAGATCTCCTGGCCAGTTGCCATGAAAATGCTTTTAATAGGGCCACCCTTTACTAGCACCTCATTTTCATCCCTGAACACACACCACTAGAAGTCTTTATGATCCTTTCTCCCGCCATTGGTACTTCAGGCATTGACAGGTGTTATTCTGGCATTACTGCCTATTATTTCCGAAAGATTATCATGTGGAGGAACGTCTTAAAGTCTGAAGAAGAGATATGGTCATGTTTGATAAAGATTTATCTTACTAATTATAGATTAGACAAGCCACCTGAATTTGAGTCCCCAAGGAGGCTTAGGAAGAAATTGTCAGTCAATTTGCAATCATCTATAGAAACAGTGACTGCTGATCTCCAACTAACACAGCTTTGTGAGGAACCAGTTGTTCCAAAGCAAGTTCATTTCATAAAATGTTGACTGACAGGGTTTCCATTCTTCTAGTAGGGTGGCCTTATCAACAGAATGAGAAGACATAGCCTGAACAATTTAGGTGGGACAAATAGGACATGATGTTATTTTATATAAAGACATTTGTGAAGTGCCCAGTGTGTAATGCTGAGATGAAAAAAAATCACTGTTTTCCTTAATATTATATTTAAGTTACCTTTTAAAAGTTTATTATTTTGCATCTCAATTTTTTTTTGAGAGATTAAGCTATGTTTCCCATTACTGTAATATCTAGGTAAGTTTTATGCTGCTTGTTGTCCTTGAAGCTTTCCGGAAATGTTTTATGTTGCCCTAGGGAAAACAAAAGGCTTATGTTCTTTCCTTTCTTGCTGATAATATCAGTGGAGTGCACAGATTTTGACCCCTGGTACTCTTAATTTACACTGGGGCTTTTCAGATAGACGAAGTTAGCTTGCCAACAGGACTTGAATTTCATGTTTTACCCTGTTATGGTTTAAAGTGTGTACACATAGGATGATAGCTGACACAATGATGTAACAAAAAACATATTAAGAATTTCTGCCAGATTTTTGTGATGTTCTCCCAGAATACAGAAAGAAAGGCAGGAGGTGAATATACATGGAAGTACATGAGTTCATTTGGAATGGTTTTATTCTTTGTCTTCTTGCTCATTTTTACCAAACCCAAAAGTTGCCCCTTCATTGTTCAGTTGTGCTTTGAGCAAATACCCGACCATTATTATGCAACAGGGTGTTCAGTCAGACAAATACACCCTTTTGATTGCTCTTCTGAAAATTTCACAGTGAGCTGAAATAAATTTTCATTTGTTATTGGCAAGTTTTAAAATCAGACATTATGGAAATTCTTAATAAAACTGTCTTTTACTCTTTCAGTCTTGCAATGGAATAGTTTATTCTTGATTTAATATCTACCTGTGATATAGATACAATGAAGTCCCAATATTGAGAGAAAAGATACCTCACATGGGAAAAACAAACACTGCGTAGGCAAACTTTAAAGTAGTGACTTTAAATTTTGGGTGAAATCATGTTGATAATAAACCTCAGGGAATTCTTGGGAATTGTTTAACCTTCTTGGGTTGGTTTGTTGGTTGCTTTTTCAGTTTAACTCAGCTGCTAAGCAGCTGATAGAATGGGATAAGCCTCCTGTGCCAGGAGTTGATGCTGGAGAATGTTCCTCGGCGGCAGCCCAGAGCAGCACTGCCCCAAAGCACTCCGACACCAAGAAGAACACCAAAAAGCGGCACTCCTTCACTTCCCTCACTATGGCCAACAAGTCCTCCCAGGCATCCCAGAACCGCCACTCCATGGAGATCAGCCCCCCTGTCCTCATCAGCTCCAGCAACCCCACTGCTGCTGCACGGATCAGCGAGCTGTCTGGGCTCTCCTGCAGTGCCCCTTCTCAGGTAAATCCTCAAACAAGGATTATATAAAAAGAGCTCACCCACAAAAGGATCAACTCACAAACATGTTTGCTCACCAGCTGACAAACATTACTTATTTTGAACTTCTGAAGATAGTAGCTTTTTTGGGAAGCAAAACCTGTCTTCATTTTGTAGGTGGAAAAATGGAGAAGGCAAAGCTAACTTGAGTGTATCAACCCAGAACTAACTACTCTGTCATTTTCAAAGGGAAGATCAGAACTTACAAGATGAGTTAAATAATACTTACCAGTTTCACCAAGCAATCACTCAGCCTTAGAGAACTTTCTCACAGTACTTTTTTGGGAGATCTTGCCAACTAAAACTTCATCTCCACCCAGATTTAAGATGCCATGGTCCAAACTTGTAACGTTTGTAGTTACTTGTATCTATGTAACTTAACTTAATATTTAGGCTTCCCAGAATTATAGAGAAAAAAGAGCAAGGACAGAAAGAAGCATTTAATTTAAATTAGAAATTGACCTCACATTTTTTAAGCTCATTAGTTCATTATGACTTTGGACTGGTATGTACAAAATAGCCATGCATTATTCTTAGGTTTATAAGAATACACGGGATGACGAGGCATTCATTAATTCATTTGGCAAGCATTTATTGAGCACTTTACCATTAGACCCTTCTAGGCACTGTGTATACCATGGTATATAAAATATAGCAATTTGCTGTGTTAGGCTTTAATTCTGCACTACAAAAAGGGCCTAATTATAACCCTGCCCAAGCCACAGGGCTGCTGTCATTATCCACTTAGGTGATGGCTGTATTTTCCTCAACTTAAAGGTCAAAGAACCTAGTTCAAAGCTGCCTGTCACAAGCAGAAGAAATTTCTTTCAAGTCTCATGTTTCATCTTGAAAATTCATGCAGATTTTACATTCTACTCCACCATAAAGCTATGGTGGTTTTTTTTTTTTTTTTCTTTAAACATTAAAATGAAATTATGTCCCCTTAAAGAAAAAGAAAGAAATACACAGTTCTGGTCCTTAAAAAGTTTACATTCTAGTAAGTGCCTGTTTTGGACCACAGAATGAAAATGTAAAATACAGTTTTTGATATCCCTTGCCTTTATTTTCTCAGCCTCATGTTTGTTTGTTTTTAATAGAGATGGGGTCTCACTTTGTTGCCCAGGCTGGTAACAAACTCTTGGCCTCAAGTGAACATCCTACCCGGGCCTCCCAAAGTGCTGGGATTACAAGTATGAGCCACAGCCTCAGCCTCATTTACTTGACCCTGCTCCTTTAGATTTATACTGTGTGTTTTAAGTTAAATGCATTCACTTTCTGAATGGGATGGTGGGATTGTTGTTTTGTGGCGTTTTTAGGTGGTAGGACCATGAAACTTTTACTGAGAAATAAAGACAGGCACAACTAGAACATGAGTGCAGTAAAGGCAAGGGTCTTTGTTTTGTACACTGATTATATTCTAAATGGCAGACATAACAGAAAGCACTCAACATGTATTTGTTGGATGAATGAGTTACTTGAAAAATGGGTAGAGAGGGGAACCATGTCGTTTTACATGTAACTAATCATACCCGTGTGAGAAATAGACATGGAGCATAGATCAGAGTAGGAAGGGCAAAGTGAGGTTAATCTGGAAAGGTTCAGAACTAAAGGTTTTTGAGTAAGGTTCTGAAGGAGGGAGCTAGTGAAGATGGCCACTCACTAAGAGAAAATTGAATCATTTTGATTCTGTGCTTTTTATCTTGGGACCTAGCAACATTTGCACAATGATGTTGTCTTGAAATAAAAGACAAGCTTCTGCTAAGAATAGTGACAGCTCAGAATGGGACTAGCTTTAAAAGAGTGGACAATAATCTTCTGGCATTAGAGAAAATGAAAAGAGAAAAGAAGATAGACTGAGCATTTTCATCTTTTGCAGAGAGCTCAGCATTCAGGTGTGAACACGCCTGACGGTACCACACCAGAGCTGGGAATGAAGACTATAAAAGTAGAGCTATTTTTGTTTTGGTTCAAGTAGCTTAGGAAACAAGGCTCTTTCTGTGTTCCGTTGAAAGTTTCCCCTTCAACCATTCCACCCCTCCTTCCATATTCCAGTTCGGTCTGTTTTCAGTGGCAGAGTGTTGCCTCAGGGAGAAGTTATTTCTAGAAGAGGCTAGGAGGTGTTTGAAGTGCTGCCTGGTTTCTCCAGCCATGGTTTACAGAAAACACTACTTATCTAGGGCATTGTGTACATTGGAGGGAACCCCAGTCCCCAGTAGAGCATTGAGCATGTGTAGCATTTGTGACGTGCAAAAACTCTTCCAATCATGGATATCAGTGCATGTGGGGAAATGGCTCATATAAGACCATTTAAAACAGGACTCTCGTTTTCCCCTGCCCAGCAAAGGGCTTGGCTGTAGATTTCACTGAGGCCCATTGCTGAATCTGTCCCCTGCTGTTGACCTGATTGCTGTCTTCCTTTTCCTTATACATGTTAACCTTTGCCTGCAATTTCCTTTCCTTTCCTTTTTTTTTTTTTTTGAAATGGAGTCTCACTCTGTCACCAAGGCTAGAGTGCAGTGGCACTGTGTCTGCTCACTGCAACCTCCATCTCCTGGGTTCAAGCAATTCTCCTGCCTCAGCCTCCCAAGTAGCTGGGATTACAGGCACCACCACCACACCCGGCTAGTTTTTATATTTTTAGTAGAAATGGGGTTTCACCATGTTGGCCAGGCTGGTCTTGAACTCCTGACTTCAGGTGATCCACCTACCTTGGCTCCCAAAGTGCTGGGATTACCAGCGTGAGCCACCGCTCACGGCCTCTTTTTTTTTCTTTTTTTGAGATGGAGTTTTGCTGTTGTCACCCAAGCTGGAGTACAATGGCACAATCTTGGCTCACTACAACCTTTGCCTCCCAGGTTCAAGCGATTCTCCTGCCTCGGCCTCCCAAGTAGCTAAGATTAAAGGCATGCACCACCACACCTGGCTAGTTTTTGTAATTTTTTAGTATAGTTAGGATTAAGTTTGGTTGGATATATTAGAAAATTGAAAGTAAGGGGCTTAAAAATGTTAGTATTCATTTTTATCTCATCCCAGTGAGATCTAGATATAGACATTTGGGTGCTGGTGTGATAGCACCACAGAGTTATTAGGGACCTCGGCACCTTCCAGCTCATGTCTATACCATGTGAGTGGGTCCTTATGCCTTTGTTTCTATATGGCAATTAGAGATGTCACTGTCACGTCCAAATTGCTGGCAGCAGGAAGGTGAAAGGGACAAGAAGGGAGCCAAAGGGCTTGCTTGCTATTATATTTAGTGACTATTGAGTGATGGCTGAACTTTCAAATACATAAATTGGAAGCTTACTTATAGGCAGTACTTTCCAGGTGGGTTGCCAGATCAGATAGATGTTCATGAGTGTCTTGTGACTGAGATGTGTAAAAGCACATGACGGTATAAGCAGCCAAGATGTTTTGTCTCCTCCTCTGACCACACTTAGCATATTTTTTGGCCTCCAGAGGAGTGATTCATAATGTTCAGTGTTTCTATGGCATCTTTGTATTCAGTGGCCTCAGGGAAAGCAAGAAGCCCCCACCCCAAACTCCTTTTTGCTACCCCAACTCTTCCCTCCTTTACTTAGCCTTTCTTGTAGAGGAGACAGCTAAGTTTTGCAGTTCCATGAGGAAAGGGTAAGCCCAGCAGAAACTCAGGTTGTCCCTCTGCAGGGCATTTATTCTAGACATGCTCACCCTTCACTGGTTTACTTCTACTTCTTGTCCTTCTGCGTTTAGTCATTCTTTGGTGACTTTGTCTCTTCCTTTACTGCAGTGCTAGGAAAGCCCTCTATTGAAGGGGTACTTGCAGGATTCTGCATGTCAGTGCTTCCCCGAAGTGCCTGTGATGGTAGAGACCTTAGGTTACCTCTGGTCCAGCTGCTCACAGGGGTCTAGAGACATGAAGGGACTTAACCCAAAACCGTAAGGTCATTAACAGCTAATTATTCTGTCTCCCACTCTGGGCTTGTAGAGAAACGTCAATCAATAATGATGTATTTCTCAGATATGTATAGGGTCAGGCCCAGGAAGCTGTATTTTAGTAAGTTTTTTTTCTGCCCCAAGGGGTTCCTTGATAATAATGTCTGTTACCAGTGGAGGGTGTCCGTGTACTTGGCATTTGGAACAAAGAATTGGACAAAACACACAAAGCAAGGAAAGAATGAAGCAACAAAAGCAGAGATTTGTTAAAAGTGAAAGTACACCCCAGTGTGGGAGCGGCTCGAGCAGCCGCTCAAGGGCCCTGGATACAGAATCTTCTCAGGCCCAAATACTCCCTAGAGGTTTCCCATTGGCCACTTGGTATTCACCACATGTAAATGAAGTGGTAGTCCACAATCAGTAGTTGGGAAAAGCAACCAATCAGAGGCTAAAGTGAAGTTAACAGAGTTGCACTTCTATCCAAATGGAGACTTGGCCCGCAATCAGTGGTCGAGGACAGCAACCAATCAGAGGCTGAAGTGAAGTTACAAGGTTACACTCCTATGCAAATGGCTGACTGGTTACAAAAAGCAACCAGTCAGAGGTACTTTCAATTTCCCATCCACAGTTCAGAAAAGGTGGCAAAGTAGCCTTTGGTCCATTTGTTACTTAGGCATGGAAAGTTAGTGTTTTTTTTTCAGTTTAGTTCTGGGAAGTCAGTGTGAAGCAGCCTTAGGTTCCCTGCCGTCACACCCTATTCTCCTGCCTCATGTCCACTTTGAAGTGAGCTTCATTGTGTCTTAGAAGAAAGGTGACCTCTTATGTGTGGTGTCAAATTGCAAATGTCCTTGGAGTGTGTATATAGTTGTTGGATACAATAGCAAAAGGTCATTCGGCTTTATCCTAGAAGGGAAAACCAGTGTGCTTCCCATTAGAAACAGGTTGGAGATAGACTTTGATTCACAGGAAAAATAGAAAATGAGAGTTTGGAGTTCAAGACCAGCCTGCTCAACCTAGTGAGACCCTGTCTATACAAAAAATAAGGAGAAGAAGAAAAGAAAGAAACTGAGGGTTTGGGGAGAAAGTCTTATTAGTGCCACCTCCTGGATCCACTTAGTTTCAAACTTTAGGTTCAATCAATATATAGACTAATAGATACAGATGAATTTTAAAAGATTGCAGAGTCCATGAATAGCGTAGATTTATTTGTGAAAATAAATTACATGCCGTGATACTGATTATTCCTGGCTTTGGCAGGGCTTACCCCCATGGGAAACTGAAAGTTTCCATTAGGTCCTTTGGGAACTAATCTCTGAGCTTTTGTTTGTCCTGATAATCTTTTTCTTAATGTATGGGAACTGGGAAAACTGTGTTTGGGATTACATTTTTATTGTAAAACCTAGCATTTTGGGTGGGCTATTGTTTCCTTAGGGAAGCAGGTACCAGCCAATCACATTGCTTCTATTCACACTGGAGGGAAAAAACACTCCCATTTGTGCGGGAACCCATCCCCCTACTTCTGTAGCTTCTAGTAACACCACTGCATTCTGCAGTTGGACCTGCTGTGCAACCTGAGTGAAAATGATCAAGTGACTTAACACAGCCAATGAAATGACCTAAATAACTCAATTTCTTTCTAGTAAATTAATCTTGGGTTGTATCATGGATAAGACACCTTTGAAAACAACTAATTTGGCTTGACATTGTTCCTTTAAAGATTTTATAAGTAATTACCCACTCTGAGCATGTCTAGGCAGCTGCATTTTAATTATGCATCCTCACCAAAAGGTAAAAGTCATGAAAAGTGATCCTGAAAATAGCAAAATACCTGAAGAATTGCACGTAGATTTAACGTATTGATAGGTGAGTGTTCAGCCACTCCTCACTTTAACAGGATCTTCAGGGAAATTGTTAGGAGGCTGGCTGAGCATCAGGCTGACCATTGGAAGGCCAGTTTGATTCATGGTGGCATAAAAACTGAGGCAATGTGTTATCGTGAAAGCCAACAGCAGTTGAATTCTGTAGGTAAGACACTGTTGTGACCAGTATTTATCACGTCACTCCCCAGCATCTAGTAAAATGCCTGGTTCAGATTAGGTAACTGGTAAATTTGGGTTGAGCAAACTAAAAGGGATTCTACCTTCCCCATATAACAGAAAGTACAGATTTTTTTTTTTTTTTTGAACTGTGACTTGCCTTTCTAAGGTTTAGCCAGTATATTCTGTCGTATCAAACATAGTCTTCTTTTTAATAAACTTTTCTTTTCTCGGCAGGTTCATATAAGTACCACCGGGTTAATTGTGACCCCACCCCCAAGCAGCCCAGTGACAACTGGCCCCTCGTTTACTTTCCCATCAGATGTTCCCTACCAAGCTGCCCTTGGAGTGAGTATAGTTTCTCCCATTTTTGTTTCTCTTTTAGGTATTTAGTGATGTTAATCTGGCACACTCCACCTCCTAACACCTGCAGTGTATGTTCCTACTTTTTAGGTGAGGTGGGTCTCTATCTTTCATCTATTATCTCTGTTAATCTTAACAAAACATTAGAAAGTCCCTTGCCTGCATCCTGTAAAATTTTTAACAATGAGAATTAGTGGCCTGAAGCTGTTAGAAGAACCCAAAAATGCATTTAATTTTCATTAAAGTTCAACCTGATTTTCTAAAGCTTAACCTTTATTTCTTTTGAGTTTCTAGATCTGCTTATTTCTTATAAAGACATATTTATGAAAATACTAAGGAAACAGGTCCTGAAGGTGAATGGTTTACTTTGAGTCACATGACAGATCGATACCAAATCTCTACATTAAGGGTTCATTCTTTAATTTCTTGTCTTGTATCCATATTGTCTGTAGCTGTGGCTACCTAAAGGTACCTGCAGTCTTGGAAACCTCCCTTAGATTACGTTGATTTCCCTTCTGAAAACATAACCTCCTACAGATAGAGTCTAAATGGCTAATTGCTTAAAACCATCCAAATGGGGAAATAATAGGGAGAATTAGGGTAGCCAGGACATACAGATACAAAGAAGAAGGTTACTCTGGAAAGAAAATTAAAAGGAAAACAAGAGGCAAATGCAGCCTTCAGTAGTAGAGAAAGACTGTTGTTTAAGACCTTGTTTCCTAAAATTGTTAAGCAAGGAACTAACAGTCGTGAGACATCTCTCATCCAAGCCACAACTTTGGCTTATATTTTCTATTTGCTCCAGTGCTGAGTCGAATTACGATAGGAAAGGTGATTAAGTTAGATTGCCCTAGTAGGTAGACCATTGCATCACCCTGCCTGCCCACAGTCATAAGTTGTGCTGTTTGCAGAAAACACCATTGGTGTGTCCCGATGATGGGGGTACAGGCCTGCGGTGAAACAGCCAGGGTTTGAAACCCAGCTCCGCCATGTATTTGTTACATGACCGTGGAAAAGGGGCTCTGCCTCTTTAAGCCTCAGTATCCCTAGCTGTAAAATAAGTATCTACTTCACAGAGTTAGATCATCGAAAGGGATGACCATTATCGATCTCCTTTTTGGCTTCTGTTGAGGGCTGTGGCAAGTTGGGCCTGGTTCACTTTGTTGCAATTTTCTTTGCTGTCTGTACCAGGAATAAGGAGGCTTCTAGGCAGCTGGTTTGTTTTTAGGTTGTGGATTTTATACATGTTGTAAAGAAAGATTTTATTTCCCTCTGCTAGAGTGCTTAGAGCCAGATTTGTAGCCCCTCCAGCAAGGACTCCACAACATAATTAGTCAAAATGTTGGCTCCGGCTAGTTTTATTGTTCTCATTTTCCATTTGCCTTGTTTTTCCTATTTCTTATTTATTTTGTCTTGATACATCTATAAATAATTGAAAACTGATTTAGAAACAAGGTGGGCTATAAATAAATGTAGAGTTATTACCTAGCTTGACTTAGGCTTTTGAAAACTTTTTGGAGTTAAGCATGTTCTTGTATTTAAATGGAAGTTAATAATGTTGTAGCTAGAGGTTAAAGGTGTTTTTTGTTTGTTTCTTTATTTTTGTTTTTAATGTTTCCTGAACAATTATAACTTTCTTGATAGTACAACTGCTTGGCAAAGGAGAAGATGCCTGGATTCATCTGGGGAGAAGATGAATTTCAGTTAACTTTTAGTGAAATGTGGTTTCCCTGAGATTCTGTTAGCCCTGCATATTTGACCAGAGCCAAGTTTCTTAACCATCATGACCTCTCATCTCCAGGGTAGACTCTCTCCTTTCCTTCCCACTCATGGCACATGTACACAATGAGTTGATGTTTTCATTTCCAGATGACTGCCTTGCATGGTAAAATTCTAACTTGATTTCTTGAGGGGAAAAAAAAAAAGACTTACTTTTCAGATAATAGAAAATTTAGTTATAGGTTAAGCATCTCAAATCTGAAATCCAAAATGCTCTAAAATCTGAAACATTTTGAGTGCAAACATGCAGATCAAAGGAAGTGCTCATTGGAGCATTTTGGATTTCAGATTTTTGGATTTGGGATGCTTAACTGGTGAAGTAAATACTTTAAAATCTAAAAAAATTCAAAATCCAAATCACTTCTGGTCACAAGCATTTACATAAGGGATATTCAGCCTGGAGTGAGAAAAGACATAAGGCTGGCTGAATTTCAGCCCTTGTGGGCTGAAAATTATACAACGTAGTAAATGGCCAGTTGCTTTTAGCTGGAGACTCACTCTGGGGCAAATCAATCAGACAGGTCACAAGAGAGCATGGATGAACAAAAATTAATTTACATTCAACCATTTTATTTTAGAATTATATAAGAAAACCTGCATGTTAAGCAAGAGGAAGGTTGATTAAACAGTATGTCTACTGTGCCAATTTCATTTAATGAAAAACTAATTATAAACAAATCTGTTTGTCATCCCAGGAGATGTCTAGATCTCAGAGTCCCTGGAAGATTGGCAGAAATGTTTTAGATTTAATATGTCAGGTTTAAGTGGAAAATCTCAGTAGCCTGTGCCCTCTCCATCTTATATTAATTGTGTCAAGCATTCTATTTAAAATTTGAAATGGTTCCGAAGACTGTGAGTACTATTACAGCAATGGCACACAGCTTGGTGGAAAAGAAGGCAGGCTTTTCTTGGTGTAGATTTATAGGTAATAAATGCCACAGTAGAATAACAAATGAAAATTATTCTAATGCTTTTTTTTCATGAATTGAGATTTGTAAATCTTTTATGCAGAATAAAGTTATAAACATTGTCCCATACATTTCATATGTAACAGTTAAAATTTTAAATATCCAACATTATGAGCAATACTAGTATTACGTGTATCTGATTCAGACATCAAACTATTAATAGTAGTTATTTTTTAAAAATCTCTTTGTAGGGGAGGAGGTTGAAGATCTTAGTCTCGTATCTTCTGCATAATGTTAGAAGGACTTATTATTATTATTATTATTATACTTTAAGTTCTAGGGTACATGTGCATAACGTGCAGGTTTGCTACATATGTATACTTATGCCATGTTGGTGTGCTGCACCCATCAACTCGTCAGCACCCATCAACTCATCATTTACATCAGGTATAACTCCCAATACAATCCCTCCCCCCTCCCCGCTGCCCATGATAGGCCCCGGCGTGTGATGTTCTCCTTCCCGAGTCCAAGTGATCTCATTGTTCAGTTCCCACCTATGAGTGAGAACATGCGGTGTTTGGTTTTCTGTTCTTGCGATAGTTGGCTGAGAATGGTTTCCAGCTGCATCCATGTCCCTACAAAGGACACAAACTCATCCTTTTTTATGGCTGCATAGTATTCCATGGTGTATATGTGCCACATTTTCTTAATCCAGTCTGTCACAGATGGACATTTGGGTTGATTCCAAGTCTTTGCTATTGTGAATAGTGCCGCAATAAACATACGTATGCATGTGTCTTTATAGCAGCATGATTTATAATCCTTTCGGTATATACCCAGTAATGGGATGGCTGGGTCATATGGTACTTCTAGTTCTAGATCCTTGAGGAATCGGCATACTGTTTTCCATAATGGTTGAACTAGTTTACAATCCCACCAACAGTGTAAAAGTGTTCCTATTTCTCCACATCCTCTCCAGCACCTGTTGTTTCCTGACTTTTTTATGATTGCCATTCTAACTGGTGTGAGATGGTATCTCATTGTGGTTTTGATTTGCATTTCTCTGATGGCCAGTGATGACGAGCATTTTTTTCATGTGTCTGTTGGCTGTATGAATGTCTTCTTTTGCAGAAGGACTTTTAAAACAAGTGATGAATAATCCCCGATTCTCTAGACCAGCCAAGAGGTGTTTAGCTGCAGGGTATTATAAGGTAGTCAGGTCGATAAAGGTAAATGCCACTCATGGCCAATTTATAAATAGATTGCACTCCAGATTTTAAAATTTTAGTCTGGGTGTGAAGGCCCATGCCTATAATCCCAGCACTTTGGGAGCCTGAGGCAGGAGGATCACTTTAGGCCAGGAATTCGAGACCAGCATGGGCAACATAGAAAGACCCTGTCTCTACAAAACAAATTTTTTTTTAATTAACTGGGCATGGTGGTGCATGCCTGTAGGCCCAGCTACTTGGGAGGCTGAGGCAGGAGGATCGCTCGAGCGCAGGAGGTCGAGGCTGCAGTGAACCATGATTGTGCCACTGCAAACCATGATTGTGCCACTGCACTCCAGCCAGGACTAGATGTTGTTCCTAAAAAAAAAAACAAGAATGAAAATAATAAAAATTAATAAACAATTTATACACATACACATTTGTATGTGTGTATTTAAACAAAGTTGAATGATGTCAGATTCTCAGAATAGCCAATATGTAGCCATGGTGGAGGCTAAGCAGAACGCATTGGTGGTGGTGGATTCAGGGAATTGGAAGAAGTGGATGAGGCTGCCAACCCTGGTAGTTTGAAAGTTAGAAGTAGAGCCTTTGGAATTGGCAGGAGCTCTAAAAATCAGGATGAAGAGTAGGATATGGTCAGAACTTTGATAGCAGCAACAGAAAAGGATTCTAGCATCTCAGGAACTGAGACCTCTTATTCCATATCATATTGTTCTAAGAAGGGGATAGAAGCACGTAATGTATTTTCATTCATGAAATGCTCATTGAGGATCTGTTATCTTCTAGCTGCAAAGCTAGATGCCACCAATACAAAGACAGGTGAGACAGTCCCTGACATCACAATCTCATTAATCATAACAGTAGCTTCTATTTATTGAGCTTCTGCTATGCTACAGGGCACTGGGAAAGACAGTTTACATAAACTATTTCTAATTATTAACTCCATGTCTCAGGTTGGTATAGTGAAGCATAGAGACTTTATGGAATTTACACAGTCACCTAACTGGTATAGATATCTCTCTTGTTTCTTGTAGATCAAATGTGAAACAATAAATTTTTAATTTATGCATATAGATGGTAGTGCTGCTGAACTTGGTAACACCGTTGACCAATTTCAACAGGCATCTTCACATGGTAGCTTGAACCATTCCCTCATCAACCAGTATTCATGCATCTGAGTTTAGTACACACAAGGACTATTTACACATGTTGATATGTAGGGTTGAAATGAGCTGAATAGAAATCAGATATTTAGAAAGAAATAATGATAGATTGGAGAATATTAATGATATTTGCCCGAGGGACCCAGAAAGGCTCAATCTATCTTGCCAGTCACTTTTCTACCCTGAGAGGTATGTGAGGGAGATGCACACATAAGGGACAATTAGAAAGGAAATGAACCCTTTATTTTCAGTTGAACTTGTGTCCAAAGTTCCAATGCAAAGCACTTTACTGGTAAGCTGGCCTATAGCCCTTGGCCCAGGCTTGAGACGTACTGGACCATTTCCCCACTCTTTAGCGAGATCCTAAGATCTAATCACTACCTAGGCGGGTTGCATGAAAGGGCAAGCAGAGGGGAGAGTGCCAGAAGGGAGAGGGTTCACACCCATATACTTGAACTTTTCACTCACAGTGTTACTAGCAATGTGGCCTGCCAGTGTTCTGAAATGCTGCCCACTCAGAGAGAAGACACTTCTTCTCTGGGTGCTCACTCTAGCAAAGGAAGGAAGTCGAGGACTGCCCCAAGAGGCTGAGCCAGTGTTGGAATCTATGTTTTTTTGACCCCAAAGGCCATGCTCCTTGAGTGATGTCTCTTCTTTCAAGATTACTGGGTCAGGAGAAAAGAACCCAGACATGGCAAAATTGACCATTTCCCATTAGCACACCATTCTTAAGTCCTAGTTTTAGTGAGCAAAATATTGTTAACAAAATGTGAATTTTACGTCATTTTCTAGAAGGTCCATAGCTGTTTTTTATACTTGGCCTCTGGTGCCTGGGCTGGCCTGGACTACGAAATAATAAGCAGGACTCCAGGTCACCTCCGGGTGAATGAAAGGCTACGTATGGTTTTACTCTGTGGAAATTTCAGGTCTTGCAGGACAGCAAACCGCCTGAAGCACAATACACAGTGCATTACCTTTTGAACTTCCACATCACCAGATTATTTTGGTTTAGGTTGTTTATAAAGCAACCCACAAAATTTCCTAGTCTGTCACAGCTCTGGAGTCACCAGAACCCTATCATTTTACCAACCCCACAGGGGCAAGCAACATCTAGGAATCTGATTTTAATCAGAGTTTCTTGATCTTCGTCTGTGTGCTCACATACACACAAATTTACACATGCAAACATGCATGCACTGGGAAAAGATCTGCCCAATTTTATTAAACCATTTATGTTTCAACCACAGAAAGTGAGAGAGAACTCTTTTTCTCTCAGGCAGAACCTTTGGGATCTTTCAGGATATCCTCTTTGATGCCATATCTTAATGTCTCTCACTCTTTGCAAAAGTAATGTGTGTGAAACATTTGCTTAGTGTATTTCATGACGAGAAGTGATTTTACATTTTATTACAAAATTTTATTTATATTACAAAAGATGACGTGTTTTTATCAGGTGCATAGATGATTTTTGTCTTTTTCCTTTTAGGTCAAATTAGTACAGCCTCTGTTTTAATAAAGTTAAGCTATAATAGACTATTTTAATTTATGTTTGAGCACATGCTATTAGTTTTCTGCCTTTCCACAGCCACACTGTTTTGAGATTGAGCTTAGAAAGATTTAAATGGAAATCAGTGAAGTGGTAATTTTACAGTTTCTCCGTATATTACTCTATATACAGGGTAGACTGATTATCTCACCTGTCAAACTGCTGATGCATTATTATCCATGAACTGTCCGGGTCACATTTGCTGTGACCAGGATTATCTTCATCTCTGCTTTGTCACAGGATAAATGCTTGCCCTTCTCCTGGTTAAAGGTTTTGGAGGCTCTAAGCCTCAGTACATACAAATTCCAGAGCTATAACAAATCTTAATGCTGCCATATTTTGAATTGAGAATGTGAGTCACATTTTCATGACGTTCCAACTTTTTAAACTAACCTCTGCCTTCTCCTGGTTTGCACTTTGTAAGTGGCTCTGCACCTCATTTGTTTCTGCATTAAATGTTTTGCAGCCACTTTAGCTGCAGTGTGGGAAAAATCTTTACTGAAAGTTGCTTTCGCAAAAAATTAAACATAATGTGTGGAATAGTTGCAACATATGTCTAGAAATTTGAAATTTCTTTCCACTCAGTTCATTATGTTTCTGGAACTATGTATGTGTATATGAACAGCCAGATGTATTATAGTGAATGGTGATGAAATTAAAATTTTTATTCCAAAAAACAGAAATAAGATGACTGGTATAAGCTATATTTAGAAATCATTGGATCTTTATTTTGTTAATATGCTGATGTATAGAAGCCATTTACACTTAACTAGGTAAATTCTTTAGTCTTATTTCTCCTTTGATTTAGTTTTTACATCTAGTGGTTCAAACGTTTGGAGAGGACGAGGTAGGGGTTCAGGCAGTCTTTTTGTGCCTGTTTTCCCAGGAGTTTCAGTATACAGACCCTAAAGAATTATCTGGGTTTATAGATCAGAAGGTAACAATTGCTCCATTGATTTTCAAAAGGCATGGAATCCTGTAGGCAGAACCCCATTAGGCTGTGCCCATAAAGGAACCAGCAGCTTTTCACTGGTGTACTTGTTGAAGGTTACCAGCCTTGATAGTACCAAATTTCAAAAGCTGGCAAAGTTAAGAAAAGAATAAGCAAAAGTAGCAACAATGGTCCAGTGACCGTGGCTTACTATTGTTTGGGCTTTTTGTAGACCAAGCATCAAAGGAAATTTTCTTCTGAAGGAATGATTTGAGATAGTGCAGCTGAATTGTGTGTTGTGTTTAAGTTTCAGATTACAGAAACAATCACAAATTAATTCCTAGCAAGCAGCATGACATTATAGCTACCCCCCTCGAAAGGCATTTGGATCCTTGTCCAAGTTCATACTTTAAAATGCTATTAATCTTTAAATTACATGCAATTGTTTCATTTTGTTTTTCTTTCCGTCCTCCCAAGGGTGATTACTTACCTGCTTGCTGAAAAGGTTGCTATGGCTTTAAGATTTTAAAGGAGAACAAGAGATGAATTTGTAGAAGCAGGCTTTCATATCAGTAAGCCTAATGATTCTGCCCTGTGTGGATTCCATTAAAGTCTTGTTCTATGGATTTATGATTCTTTTTCTCTCCCACCTTCCATAGAAAGATGTAAATCTGTATTTTTTCCCCTTTTTTCCCTTTCTCTTTATGTTTTTCCTATACCAGACTTTGAATCCTCCTCTTCCGCCACCCCCTCTCCTGGCTGCCACTGTCCTTGCCTCCACACCACCAGGCGCCGCCGCCGCTGCTGCTGCTGCTGCTGCTGCTGCTGCTGCTGGAATGGGACCAAGGCCCATGGCAGGATCCACTGACCAGATTGCACACTTACGGCCTCAGACTCGCCCCAGTGTGTAAGTGAGGGTGTCGTCTATTACTGCTTATGTGTTCGTTTAAAACTAAGTCCAAACCTCAGAGGTCAAGAAGCACCTTTCTGACAATGAGCTGATGACAGCGTTATGGCTCACCAAACGGTCTGTGTCCTGCAAACTTCTACCTGGTCATGCATATGACTAGGAGACTGCTGAAAGAAAATGAGTCTGATACATGAGCTTGCCAGGTACCTGTCCCACTAGTGAAGAAGGCCTTTCATAGTTTAGGGAAACACACTGTTTGCTTCTTTATAATATTATATGTGTATGAAACTGCCTCTTTTGTACAACTCCTGTTTGAACTTTTTATCTTTATTTTCATTTCTTGCATAAGAATACTAATAACAGAAAGGTATTCTGCACAAATCATATCTAGGTCTAGTTGGAGTATGAATGTAAAAAGTTTAAGGCCTCAGCAATGAGTATCCAGAAAAGTTTATCCTGTTGAGAGTTTATTTATGGCAGAATACAGCCAGATCTTTGTGGATCCTGCATTGTGTAATTTTATACACCAACAGTTTAGAGCACTGGTAAGAACTATAGGTGAATGTTGCCTGCATGGTTACCATGTGTTGGTGGGCACAGTCACCTTGCATCTTGGGGTTGTCTTATACATTTTCTGATCTAGACTTTGTTTTCCCTTGATTTTTCAAATTTAGTCTTTTTCCCTAGAACTGAGCATACAAAAGCAGGTATAGCTCAAGCCTCTAGGTTCAGCTTGTGTGTAGAAGCCAGCATGTTGTGCTTCCCAGTGGGGTTTCATACCGTATGTTCCCATTTGGGGCTACTTCTCAAGCTTAACAAGTGCCATTTGAAGAGCACAGTTTCCCCTGTGGGTGCATAATCTCTGGTAAGCAAGTTAGGCACTCTTGGAAACTGCATTAATTCTTTCACACTATGCAAATACCATTTGGCGGGATAGTCACTTCCATACTGGGAGGAACAGGTTCTTAATCAGAAAGGCCTCTGCCTGCTTTTAAAAGGTAGACAGCAAAACGTTTTTCAATGGAGAATTGTCAATGCTACTTACAGATTAAAGGATTATACTTTCAGTTTACATTTGTACAAAATGTTCAACACTTCGTACCAAGGAAGAGTTTTGGGCATCTTGGGATTTGTCTGTTCTTCAGCCTGAAATCAAATATTATTTTCTATTCTAGGTATGTTGCTATATATCCATACACTCCTCGGAAAGAGGATGAACTAGAGCTGAGAAAAGGGGAGATGTTTTTAGTGTTTGAGCGCTGCCAGGATGGCTGGTTCAAAGGGACATCCATGCATACCAGCAAGATAGGGGTTTTCCCTGGCAATTATGTGGCACCAGTCACAAGGTATGGCTTTTGAATAAATTGTTTACTATGTTCTAAACAGAGAAGCTTTGTTCTTTTCCATGATTTTCAGCCTATCCACATTCCTTTCACATTATAATTGCCTGTTACATAGCCAAAGTTTTAAAAATCCATGTCTACATCTGCTAAAATCCCTTCTAACTCTAAAATTTTTAGCTTACTTTTCACATGCATATATGTGAAATTACAGGTTTCTACCAGTAAATGTACTGGGTTTTAAGTTATTTGCTTTAATGTGAAAAGGTTCAACAGCACCATTTTCAGTATTTTTCTACTAGAAAAGGCGTAGTGTTGATACAAAGAAAAGCTATAGTGTTAATACTTAGGTGTTTATATAATGCGTACTGTATGCCAGGCAGGCAGCTTTATAAACGCGTTATGCTGATTAACCTTAATTCTTCTCTGCTGTTACATTGAGGCACAGAGATAACATGCAGCTTGTGATCACATAGTGAAGAAGTGCTCAAACCTGAACCCTGGTGCTCTAGATTTCTATCTATTTCATTAACTTGGTAATTCCCTCTGAATTCTGACAATGAATTCTATCATAGAGTCAGAAGTATAGCATAGACCCTTCTCAACTGAGGGCAGTTTTGCTCCCCAGGGAACATTTGACAATATCCAGAAATATTTTTGATTGTCATAACTGGAGGTTGGGGGTGCTACTAGCTTTAGTGGATAGAGGCTAAGAGTGAAACGTACTATACATAGGACAGCCTCCCACAAAAAATAATCATAATCTGGCCTAAAATGTCACTGAGGTTGAGAAACCCTGTTATAGAGTGACAGAAGCTTTAGAGATGCAAAAATTTATACATTTTATGTAAAGATAGTTCAACTTTTGGTCACTGAGGGAAAAAGCCTTGGAAATAGAATTAAATGACCTGTAATGAAATCAACACTGGGGGACTAGTTTTTGACCACCGGATGTTTAATATACAGTCCAGGTTTAACTGCATTAAATCATTCCTCAAACCCCCTGATTTTAAACAAACAGCTTAATGAACTGACATGTTTGTCAGCTGTTGGCCTTGATTTATAGGTTGGCCAGCAGCCTAATCAAATGAAAATCACTATTGTTGCAGATGGTGACAGAATGTTAACTTTAATTTGACTTGCAAATTTTTAATCAATATAAACATTGTTTTCTGTGTATGTTAAAATCTACATTCAGAATCCATCCCATCCAGAAAATGGCAGATAGAACCTCCCTGGTGCAAAATAATGATAATAGATAAGAGAAATGCAGCAAAGAACAAAAAAATAAAGTTAATGAAGGAAAACGTTTTTATAAAATACTTTTTATCAAAAATTTTTGTCAAAAACCAGTTATTAGAAGTCTCTCTGCTTGTATAGCCGGGTGCAGTGGCTCACACCTGTAATCCCAGCACTTCTGGAGGCCAAGGTACGCGGATCATTGAGGTAAGGAGTTGAATACTTGAGGCCTGACCAACAAGGTGAAACCCCATCTCTACTGAAAAAAAAAAAAAAATACAAATATTAGCGGGGAATGGTGGCATGTGCCTATAGACCCAGCTACTTTGGAGGTTGAGACAGAAGAATCACTTGAACCTGGGAGGCAGAGGCTGCAGTGAACCGAGATCACGCCACTCAGTCCAGCCTGGGTGGCAGAGCAAGACTCCATCCGAAGGGAAAAAAAAAAAGTCTCTCTGCTTGTTTAACTCTAGAGGAATATGTGCTTACAGTAAATTCTGTCATTCATGGTAAATAATAAGGATGTTCAAGTTAAGGAAGTGTTTTCTTAGTAGAAAGTTACTATATACAGAATTGTTATTTAAATGAATTTGGAATATGAAAAAAATACATTACACAAAACTACACTGAGCTTAATTACATTCAGTGAGTAAATAGATGTTTAAAGTTGGCTATAACCCTCTCCATGTGCAAATACAGGATGAATACAGAAGAGTTATGTCGCACTGGCCCTGCCTTCAAGGAACTTACCAAGTCAGCAGTATTTGATAAAGAATTTATTAAAAAATAAATACACGAGCTGGGTGCATTTGGCTCACACCTGTAATCCCAGCACTTTGGGAGGGTGAGGTGGGCAGATCACCTGAGGTCTGGAATTCGAAACCAGTCTGGTCAACAGAGTGAAACCCCACCTCTACTAAAAATAGAAGAATGCGGCAGGGCATGGTGGCGCATGCCTGTACTCCTAGCTACTTGGGAGGCTTAGACAGGAGAATCACTGGAACCTGGGAGACAGAGGGGTAAACCGAGATCATGCCACTCCACTCCAGCCTGGGCAACAGAGTGAGACTCTGTCTCAAAAAATAGTAATAATAATAACATACCACATTTTGTAATCAAGGACCAAAGCATAAACAATTGTGGAGTTTAGAAACAGGATGAAAGAAGAAATCCACGTGAAACAATAGAATCATAAGATCTTAAACCTGAATCTGAGGCATGGCTTCTTGAACTGACAGCGTTCGTGCTGGGTCTTGAAACATAAATGAGATTATGATATGTCAAGAGAAGACGGAGAGGACATTCCACTAGTGCGTGTATATGTGTGCATGCATGTACACGGGCACATGTGTGATGTGGAGCTGGAGGCAAGTAGGAAGCCAGGAGACAGGAGCAAAGATGTGGAAATGGGGATATTGTCAGGGAATGATCCTAGCTTGTTCTGTAGATGAAGTGGGAGAATCCAGGGCCTTGAAAGTCAGCGGAGATAGTTGGTCTTGTTATGGAAAGCTGAACGCAGTAACTATATTCTTGAGCAGAGTATGACGTGTGGTTTCTGGTGATTCAGAATATATTTCAAGACCTTTCTCTGTCTCAGAGCCATCGTTACTTTGAATTTTCTATTCTTAAACTTTATAAAAATAATTCATTTTTTAAAAATGTTCTGTGTTTAAAGCTCTGAGTCATTTTTCTTGCGTTTAATTGTTCTTTCTCTCATTTTGCTGATGGATCGGACTTTCCGTCTATGTTTCTGTCTTGGCAGGGCGGTGACAAATGCTTCCCAAGCTAAAGTCCCTATGTCTACGGCTGGCCAGACAAGTCGGGGGGTGACCATGGTCAGTCCTTCCACCGCAGGAGGGCCTGCCCAGAAGCTCCAGGGAAATGGTGTGGCTGGGAGTCCCAGTGTTGTCCCCACGGCTGTGGTGTCGGCAGCTCACATCCAGACAAGTCCTCAGGCCAAGGTCTTGTTGCACATGACTGGGCAAATGACAGTCAACCAGGCCCGCAATGCTGTGAGGACAGGTAAGGAGGAACCCAGGACAGAACATACCAGGATAAAGGGCTTACCTGCCTAATAGTAGATCTTTTATGACAGATGTTGAGAAATGTAGATGTAATTAAAACAATGAACAACATTAGGCACAGTCTGCTTAGTGGAACCTTGTATCTATTTATTTGGGCTAAGCGTGTCCTGCATATTACTTCAAGTCTGATGGGTAGATCTAAAGTCTGAAAGAAATTAGGCTGATCCTAACAATGTCAATAGTACTTGAAATTTTGACTTCTATAGTTGAGATCTTATGATCTCAAATCTCACTACTACCATTCATGTGACATTGTATGATACTCTACTAATGGTTGTGCTGATTATTTCTGATTAACTTAAACACAAGTCTACTTTGGACCCTATGGGATCTTAAACAGCTTTCGTAGTTCTGTAGCACTGAAAACCTTCCCAAGAGTCTCGGGTAACTAATGGGATGAGGGGTAAACTAAGGGTTTGTGAGCTCTATCAGAAAAACATAAAGAAGGAAAATGATTAATAAGAAAAGGGAATGAATAATAGGAAAAGGACTAGAGGGAGACATGGCTTGACACTGTAGAATGCCTTCAAAAACTGGCTCAGTGTGTCTAACACTGTGGAGGGGCTGTGTCCTAAGTAAAAGAACTGATCTTCCAGGCACTCAATAGACTCAAGGACTGACCTGGAAGGACAATAGATAGCGTCTAGGAATCCAGCTAAGATTAAGTGCTTTTCGGCTACCGTCCATCCCATCTTTATTGTAATAAATACAGTAGCAGCCTTTCATCATGGTCTGATGCAGTGAAATGACTCATGTTTTGGTGAGCAGCATCTATTAGATAGTTGAATTTTGCTGTGTTCCCTCTTTCCATCTACTAGTTGCAGCGCACAGCCAGGAGCGCCCCACAGCAGCAGTGACACCCATCCAGGTACAGAATGCCACCGGCCTCGGCCCTGCATCTGTGGGCCTGCCCCATCACTCGCTGGCCTCCTCACAACCTGCGCCTCCGATGCCAAGCTCAGCCACGCACACTGCTGCCATCAGTATCAGTCGAGCCAGTGCCCCTCTGGCCTGTGCAGCAGCTGCTCCACTGACCTCCCAAAGCATCATCACCAGTGCTTCTCTGGAGGCTGAGCCCAGTGGCCGGATAGTGACTGTTCTCCCTGGACTCCCAACATCTCCTGACAGTGCTTCATCAGCTTGTGGGAACAGTTCAACAACCAAACCAGACAAGGATAGCAAAGTGAGACCTTACTTACTTACTGTTTCTCCGCTTTATTTACTTCCCAGTTTTTCTTCTTATGTTGTGTCTGTCATTTTTAGCTAATGAGAAGAGTCATTGTTCAACAAACCCTCAGGTGCTCCCCACATATGAGTCACTATGCCAGGTGCTAGGAGTAGAGGGGGAAGAAACGCAGGCACCACCCCATCCTCTTATCTGGAGCTCATGTTTCTCTGTGTTTAAACACCCACTAGTTGCCACGCCCCGTGCTGCATGTTAGAAGGACCACAGTGAATGACACTTAGTCACTCCTCCATGTGCAGCTTACAGTCTTGTGGAGGAATTTCCTTTTCCCTGTAGTTACTCATTCTTTCATCATTTTGCTATCCTCAAGTCTTCCTGCTCAGTGAGTCTTGCTTGGTAAGAGTTCTGGTAAAAATGTATGTATGTGAGGGGGATGAAACTGTTGATCAAAAGTGTTATTTATGGATTTATTTTATCTATAGCAGTGATCCCCAACATTCTGGGCACCATGGACCAGTTTTGTTGAAGACTGTTTTTCCATGGACCCAGGGGTGGTGGTGGGGAAATGGTTTCAGAGTGATGCAAGCTCATTACATTAAGTGTGCACTTTATTTCTATTATTATACTGTACTATATAATGAAATACAACTCACCATAATGTAGAATTAGTGGGAGCCCTGAATTTGTTTTCTGGCAACTACGTGGTCCCACCTGGGCGTGATGGTAGATGGTGACAGATCGTCAGGCATTAGATTCTCATAAGGAGTGCGCAGGCTACATCCCTCGCATGTGCAGTTCACAATAGGGTTCATGCTCCTGTGAGAATCTAATGCCCCTGCTGATCTGACAGGAGGCGGAGCTCAAGCAGTAATGCGAGTGATGGGGAGCAGCTGTAAATACAGAGGAAGCCTCACTTGCTCACCTGCTGCTCACCCCCTGCTGTGCAGCCTGGTTCCTAACAGGCCACAGGCTAGTACTGGTCCATGGCCCAGTACATCTGACCTTAAGCAGCATGGTTCCTTGAGAGGTAAGACTTGAAATATAAGGAAACATTATTTTCTAAATCCATAGGTTTTTTTTTTTTTTTTACTGTCTCATTTGGGGCTGAATTTTAAAGAAAATATAGATGAAAAGTTATATTGGAAAGAATAACCTACGGTTGGGTTTAGAGACAGGTAATTGGAGGTAAGAGAAATTGAGAGTGGTTAAATGTAAAAAGAAAAAGAAGAGATGGTAACAGATCTGGATAATTTTATTGTCATCATTACTTTTTCCTTAATATTTTACACATTTCCCCTGAAGCTCTATACCAGTTCTGGGAAGTTTGAGGGAGGGTGATCATAGACTTTTGGCCACCTGGTTAAGTGGTAATGTATGTCATTCTATTTAAATGGTTAAGGGAGCCTGTAAATAGCAGTTTATAAGGAAATAAACTTTATGGCCTACTAAAAAGTTAATATTTAATTGTTGGGTTAACATGAGAGTTTTGAAAAAGATTGGTATCTGTTCAGTGTTTATAATTAACTACATTAAACTTGCACTCAAGCCAATATGTTCAACTTTGTTAATATACTTATAAATAATTATTTTTACGGTTTAGATTTTAAGGCTTGGGAACAATGTGTCTCAGAGCCCTTGCCACTGATAAGAACAGGGACTCTTCACCTGGGCCCTTCCAATGTAGAATTCACTTAATCTCTGAGGCTTTAAAGGTCCTTGTGATAGACAGAATAGTGACTCCCCAAGGATGTCCACCTCCTGATCCCTGGAACCTTTAAAGATGTTTCATTACATGGCCACAAGGACCTTGCAGGTGTTATTAAATTAAGAGCCCTTTGACAAGGGGGTTATCCTGAATTATCCAGGTGGGCCCAATGTAAACACAAGGATGTTCTTAAAAGGGAGGCAGGAAGCTCAGGGCCAGAGAAGGAGACGTGATGGTGAAGCAGAGGTAGGAATGATAGGAAAACGAGGCCACAGGCCAAGGAATACAGGAAGCCTCTAGAATCTGGAAAAAACAAGGGAACAGATTCTTCCCCAGCAGCTTCCAAAAGGAACCAGCTCTGCCAACACCTTGATTTTAGGACCGGATTTTTACCACAAAGTTTGAGTTAACCTGTTACAGCACCATCTAGTACAGGTCCATACTGGTCATCCTGTGGAGCACCCTTCCCTGACAAACGGCCATGGCTTCTGCCTGGGTGCGTGCCCTATTGACCAAGCAGTGCTCTAGCCCAAGACTGCCCTGTGCCATCTTCAGTCAGCTGTAACTCAACTCAACCTTCCAACCATTGTTCTTTATTTTGAGGGCCCACATAGAAAATGCAGATCTCCTTTCTACATGGTGCCCTGAGGTATTTGCAGGTTTGTCCCCTTGTGTCTTTTCTCTAATGCTATACTCTTGAAGTTTTCTTTACCTATTCCTCGTATCACAGATTTCAAGTTTTCCCTTATGAACTCTCCTACCTCATTTAATGTTCCAAATCCACTAGAGAGACTTCTGGTTGATGTAAATTTAGGAATTCCATGATTCTTGTCACTTAATCATGAATCTTCATGACTAGAGTGTCTTTATACACATTTCTCCATCATATCTACAAGGATGTCCTGGGAGAAGTCGCCAGATGCCACATTGAGATTCACCTGCCTTTTACATCATCCTCCCATCCACAGAGTTCTCCCCATTGCCCCATCATTTCTGCAGTGACTTATTGTTAGCGGGTATCTCCTGGAAGAGTTTTATTTCCCTTTCTAAATGTTCATAAATCTTTTGTTTAATACTCTTTTAGAATTTCCCAGATGGTCTGCAAAGTGCTTTGTTGTCATGTGTTTGAAAATTGGGGCCAGGCGTGGTGGCTCACACCTGTAATCCCTGCACTTTGGGAAGCCAATGCTGGTGGATCACCTGAGGTCAGGAGTTTGAGACAAGCCTGGCCAACATAGTGAAACCCTGTCTGTACTAAAAATACAAAAATTAGCTGGGCATGGTGGCACATGCCTGTAATCCCAGCTACTCAGGAGACTGGGGCTGGAGAATCGCTTGAACCAGGGAGTCAGAGGTTGCAGTGAGTCAAGATCACACCACTGCACTCCAGCCTGGGTGACAGAGTGAGACTCTGTCTCAGGGGAAAAAAAAAAAGAAAATTGGGACTTGCACGTGCCCTTTCTTGCCTGTTCAGTTGACCCTCATTCCAGATTCACCAGATTATCAAAGGTTATTGGTTGCATTTCTGCTGCTATTTTTTTCTGAGTGAATTCAGCCTGTTAAGAGTAGTCATTTGATCTCTAAATCCCAACTCTTCACTCATTTTCCTCTCGTCAAAGTTTGTTCTTCCCTTCCAGTCTAAAGATTATCCTTCCCTTTCTTCTTGCCATCCAAGAACCACCATCCTCCACAGCAGGTCTGTGTCTTTCTTGTTCTTCTTGTTTCAAACATAACTTTAAAAGAGCTCTTAAAAAATTTTTTTTTGTCTTTAGCATTTTGGCAAGTTTAAGCTCATTCTGATCTTTAAGCCTTCTTGAATTGCTATGGGCCACATTATGTTCTTTGTTATGGGCTCTTCTCTTGATCTTTTTGTACGTGCCCTTTAAAAATTTGAGCCATTAGGCTGCTCCCTGGGAGATCACATCAGTACCTTTAGATGCCTCTATGTTTTCATCTGCAGGGATGATTTGCAATTGTATGGTTAGAATTTCATTTTTGAGAGCCTTCCTATTCCTCTTGAAGCATCTTCCCTTTTGAGTTTCGGGTCATGCATATATTTTCTTTGAACGTTTAAAAATCAATTCTTTTAAACTATAAAGTTCAAACCTGACTATCACCAGCCTCTTTTTCCATGCTTTATTCCAAGTTCTCGATATTTCTGCTTCATCAGCAGAACATCTCCACCCCTCTCTGGTTTCTGCCCTCCCTCTAGTTGATCAGAATTAGATCCAAAGTTGCAGTTTGCTCAACTTTCTGTGAGATTAAACTGTTAGCAAGGAAAAACTGTATTAGAGATCCTAGTTTTAGTTGAGACTTACAGCAGATATCTAGGTATTTGATAACGTCCTCATTATTTCTGTCTTTCCTCATCATACTGTGAGCATCATCATCCATTTACTTAAACCTATCAGCAATGCATGGTGCATCTCCCACATGATAGTGTGCCTACTGCCCCTCCTGTTCTCTGTACCCAGCTGCTCTGCAGTGGGCTACTGCTGCTGTTCCACAGAGAAATATAATTTTATAATGTGCAGATGGGACTGTCGCAGCTTCTCTTCTAACCGGCTACTCTTTCGAATAGTATTTTATTTGGAAGTCCTGTTGCGCAAAGTCTCAGGGATCTCTAGACGCCGCGTTTTTGTCCTTGTGTTAAAATCTCTAGCTAACTTTGGTGTCTGCACTCTGTGGTTTGATAAACAGGCACCTGAAACTCTGTTTCATCTCAGTTCTTTCTTGTTTGAAATCCTAGACCTTTTCTACCATTGTTATTCTTCCTTCTATGAGATCCCTAATATTTTCCACTGTCATCAGTATAACAACTTTATCTGGACATATTTCTTACTTCATATTCAGTTCAAAGCCTCCATTATTTGATCAACTAATCTCCAGGAAAATGTGTTTCCAAATCTTTAAGAGATACTTATGTATATGTATATATGTTTTATTGGGTTTTGTTGTTATAAAAAGATTAAGGCTGGGCACAGTGTCTCACACCTATAATCCCAAAAGTTTGGGAGACCAAGGTGGGCAGATCACTTGAGTCCTGAAGTACAAGATCACCCTCAGCAATCTAGCAAAACCCTATCTCTACAAAAAAAAAAAAAAAAAATTATTTTTAATTAGCTGGGCATGGTAGTATGTGCCTGTAGTCCTAGCTACTTGGGAGGCTGAGGTGGGAGGATGGCTTCGGCCCAGGAGGTCAAGGCTGCAGTGAGCTACGTTAATGCCACTGCCCTCCAGCCTGGGTGACAGAACTAGATCTCCCAGGCTGAAGTGCCGTGGTGTGATCTCGACTCATTGCAACCTCTGCCTCCCGGGTTCAAGTAATTTTACCACCTCAGCCTCCCAAGTAGGTGGGACAACAGGCATGCACCTCCACTCACAGCTGACTTTTGTGTTTTTAGTAGAGACAAGGCTTCACCACGTTGGTGGTCTTGAACTCCTGGCCTCAAGTGATCCCCCTGCCTTGCCCTCCCAAAGTGTTGGGATTACAGGCATGAGCCACTGCGCCTGGCCTGAAAAAAATCTTTTTAATTAGTACAGTTGTGTAATTGTTCTTAAGTTCTCTAAGTTCTAACCTTACTTTAGAAAAAGAGGAGGAACCACCTCTGATGCCAGTGTCTACCCCAGGTGCTTCCATTTTCTACCCGTGACTTCAAAATCTCCAGCAGTGCTTTGTAAGTCTCAGCTGACATTGACATTGATTCCATATGAGTCAGCAGGAGTGGGTGTTGGTCAACATGCACCTGCCATATCCTAGATCCACTCCTAAAAGCCACCTTTCCTACAGGTGGGCCACACAAGGTCAACATTTAGTGTCTCAAATCCCCCACCCCCAAATTCCCGATGGTTCTCCCTTAAGGAGCCAACCACAGATGTTATTCAGTGTTTTAGGACCTTTCCTATTTTTCTTTTCATTTATTTATTTGTTTATTTTAAGAGATAGGGTCTTACCATGTTGTCCAGCTAGTCTTGAACTCCTGGATTCAAGCAGTCCTTCCACCTCAGCCTCCCAAGTAACTGGGACTACAGGTTCACACCACTGCACCTGGCGTATTATTATTGATTTTCTTACGCAGAGGTCCCATCTGGTTTTTAAATATTCATTTTATTTTCTGAACATTTTTCTTGAAGTCTCTACTGATCATTTTCTTTCTTTCTTCCTTTATTATTAATTTTTTAAACGAGGTCTCATTCTGTCACCCAGGCTGGAGTGCAGTGGCGCAATCATACCTCACTGCAGCCCGAACTCCCGGTCTTAAGTGACCCTCCTAGCTGGGACTAAAGGCATGAGCCACCATACCTAGGTAATTTTATTTTGGTAGAGATGGGGTCTTGCTGTGTTGCCCAGGTGGCTCTCAAACTCCTGGGCTCAAGCAATACTCCTGCCTGGGCCTCCCAAAATGCTGGGATTACAGGTGTAAGCCACCGTGCCCAGCCTCTAGTGATCATTTTCTTTGTTCAAATGATTTTTCTTCCTCCTCCAAGGTGTTTTTTTTTTTTTTTTTTTGCATTGTTTTGTTTTGCTACACGGTATCCCTCTATCACCCAGGCTGGAGTGCAGTGGCATGTCACAGCTCACTGCAACTTCCACCTCCAGGCTCGAGCAACCCTCCCTCCCACCTCAGGCTCCTGAGTAGGTGGGACCACAGGCATGCACCACCACACCTGGCTAACTTTTTCATTTGTATTTTTGTAGAGGCAGGGTTTCTCTATGTTGCCCAGGCTGATCTTGAACTCCTGGACTCAAGTGATCCTCCTGCTTCAGCCTCCCAAAGTGCTAGAATTACAGGTGTGAGCCACTGTGCCCAGCCTGAATGTAGTCTTTATGAATTCATTTAGTTTTCGTTTCTGCTGTTGGTTTTTGAAAAAATAATGGTGCTTAGCATCGTAGATGCTAAGTGTCTGAGTTTGCAAAATGATCTCTCTCACGTGGAACATTATTCTGCTAAGAGAAAAAATCGGAATATGCCATTGAAAGCATGGTTCCTTGGAACTAGGACAGCATCTTTTCTGCATTACCACCCCCACCCCTTACCCCTTGTGCCATGCCATGATTTCTAATCCTCTGCCTTCTCCTCTGTGGGTAGTCAGCATCAGCTGATGATGATAAGACATCCCTTAGAAGTCATTAAAGCAAGCTGTATTTAATGCGTTTAATCATTTTAGATGAATTAAGTCATCTTTCTTCTTAATCACTTTAGAGATTGTTCCCTGAGTGCCGTTGAGTTATCTGATATTTTACTGAGTGCTCAGAACTGAGCTTTTAAGAAATGGTTTTAGCTATGGCTTGCTGAGATTGTAATTTGTCAACGGACTTGATATTCTCCCTGGACCTTTGGGGGTCCATGGACTAGCGTGTGCTTTCTTACATCATGGCAAAAAATAGCTGGAAGTCGCAGCTGACTGCTACCTTAGCAGTGGAAGCTACTGGACATTATTCTTTTGCACGTCATACCTTGGACATCCAGACCTCAGGCTCTCTACAAGTACGGAGCAGCATTGACAGGTGCTTAGTCAGACCACTTCATTGACCATAGGCTTTATTGAAAGGCTTTATTGCCTCTGGATCTGGGGAATCCAACATATCCTTTATTTCCTTAGGCCTGGCGCTAGCTATATTTTTCCTTCCTTTCACTGGTCTCATCCTCTTCCAATATTTTCTCAGCCTCTAAGCTTTAGTGGATGTAGGGCCCTGCACTCGGCACTGGGTGAGATAGAGAGGTATATACAGCACTGTCACTGCACTTATGCAGGCAGTCCAAGTTTGTGAGGACATTCATTAGAATGCACATAGTAGCCCCACAGAAAATGTGGCATTGAATGAGTGAAGCGAAAGCGCGTAAGATCAGCTGAGGACAGGCTATAAAGAGAAATGCAAAAGGATCATCCTCTACCCGGGAGAGTTGCAGGGTGGTGGGGATCAGCTGGCTCTGCTCATCTGTAGCCCAGGTCAAGCAAGTACCGAAATGACTTTAGCACCCACTCCCACCCTCGTTTCCCATTTCTAGCCCACGGGCTCACATGTCCTTGAGCAGCTTTAGGTAACTGGGGACTGTGGTGCACTGTCCCTGGGATTGTTCCTCATAGTCTGATAAATTATTGCTTTTGTCTCCTTTTTTCTGCCATACTGTCTGTAATGGAACAATGTTGTTAGGGATTTAGATTCATTTTCCCAAGGAGTTTTTACTGAGTCTAAGCTATTATTCCCAAGAAAAATTCCTCAGCAGGTCCCTTATAATTTCTATTTCCCTGTTAGTGGGCCTTAATAATTCCAATTTGCCTACAGGGCTTTCTAAAGAAATAGTTATCTATGAAGTGTTTCATGTTCAAGCAGTGCTTCCATTCAGAGGACTTAATGATATAGTTGACATCTTAGTAAAACAATTTTAAAGGATCATGTTAAGCTTGGTCATCAGAAAGAACATTCATGCTTAAGGTTTCAGAATGAAGGAGCACTCTCTTGACATCTGATTTTCCTAGCAGACCTAAGATAAAAAGTATCAAAAGAGACAAAAATTCAAGAGATGGCTTCTGTGGAATTGTGATGGTTGAAAAAACAAACAAAAAAATGCTTATTTGTATATTTGCTTGCGAAAGGAGAAATCAACTTGTTTCTAAGTATACCGAAGCTTTCCTTAAAATGGATGTCTTATCAAGGAGGTACTTGCAAGGGAGATGTGGTTTGACTTCTGTTTTATTGGCTTGTTACATTTAATCGAGGTGGCGACATGTGCGAAGTAGTTTAGCCCTTAATTCTGATCACTGCCTATAAGCGATAAGGCTCATGTCCATGCCTGTGGAATAACGTGCTGTCATGTTTACATTTAATTCTGCATGCAGTCAGCTGTCTTACAGCAATTAGAGATAGGATAGGCAGAAGTTCAGGAAATTAAATCCATAATCTGAAATTTCCATTTTATCCTAAAATATCTACTAATGCTTTCACCAAACCTGGGATGTGAATTGGTGAGTTTTATTGTCTTATATCTTTTTTATCGGTTTGTCCTACTTCAACAGAATGTCCAAAGCCAAACAAAAAAAATATATAGCAGAAAGAGAGAAGGAGGAGAAGTAAAAGGTCAGGTTAGCACCACACAAAAATTGGTGGCCAGATTATGAATAACCAATTATCAACAGAAATAATGTGAAAAGATCCAACCAAACATTGAAACCATAAGGCCCCATACACCTACTATGTACCCACAAAAATTAAAATGAAAAATTAAAAAGTAATAATGAACTATAGGGCCATTTTGATTACACCAGCAATAGTACTGTCATTCTCCAACTAAGGCTCATTTTTTTTTTTTCCAGAAAGAAAAAAAGGGTTTGTTGAAGTTGCTTTCTGGCGCCTCCACTAAACGGAAGCCCCGTATGTCTCCTCCAGCATCGCCCACCCTAGAAGTGGAGCTGGGCAGTGCAGAGCTTCCTCTCCAGGGAGCAGTGGGGCCCGAACTGCCACCAGGAGGTGGCCACGGCAGAGCAGGCTCCTGCCCTGTGGACGGGGATGGACCGGTCACGACTGCAGCGGCAGGAGCAGCCCTGGCCCAGGATGCTTTTCACAGGAAGGCAAGTTCCCTGGATTCCGCCGTCCCCATCGCTCCACCTCCTCGCCAGGCCTGTTCCTCCCTGGGTCCTGTCTTGAATGAGTCTAGACCTGTTGTTTGTGAAAGGTGAGTTCAACTTTGTTCCAGGAAAAAACTAAAAAATGAACAACAGGCTTTAGGCTGGAACGTTTATTGTGATATTTAAGATGTTTTGCCATATCTTCCTAACTTTTGAAACTGAGCTTATGAAAATAAGCACGGAATTTTTTTTCCCACTTGACACAACATACTGTTTTCTTTTTTCCTTTTTCCTTCCATGTTTCTTAATGGGTTGGTCCCCAGCCTTCCTTTTCCTTTATTTTCTCTACTCTACCATGCCAAAATTGTGTCCAGGTAAAAACTGTCAATCACTGGGAACTTGTTCATGGATTTACTTCTTTCTTGTTTCTATTCCATTGCCAGCAATCGCTCTCTTTTTTTTTAATGCTTTGCCTTTTTTATTAAAAGTTTACATTGTTTCCTGTTAGTTGTGCAGCAACTAGAGCAGGTGTGTCCAATCTTTTGGCCTCCCTGGGCCACACTAAAGGAAGAATTGTCTTGGGCCACATATAAAATATACTCATATGACTGGGCATGGTGGCTCATGCCTGTAATCCCAGCAACATGGTAAAACCCTGTCTCTGCTAAGATACAAAGAAATAGTCAGGTGTGGTGGCAGGTCCCTGTAATCCCAGCTACTTGGGAGGCTGAGGCAGGAGAATCACTTGAACCCGGGAGGCAGAGATTGCGGTGAATGGAGATCGTGCCACTGCACCCCAGCCTGGGTGACAGAGCAGGACTCCATCTCAAAAAAAATAAAAATAATAAATATATATACACACATGTATTTATAGATACTGTTAAAAATATTTTACATTACATATATATATACACAATGATAGCTGATGAGCTAAAAAAAAAATAGCAAAAAAAATTTCACAATATTTTAAGAAAGTTTATGAATTTGTGTTGCACTGCATGTCCACGGGTTGAACAAGCTTGAATTAGAGAATTCTGTCAGCTAAGAGAACTCTCTTCTTTTTTTGAGACGGGGTCTTGCTCTGTTGCACAGGCTTCAGTGCAGTGGTGCAGTCACAGCTCACTGTAGCCTCAACATCCTGGGCTCAAGTGATTCTCCCACCTCAGCTTCCTGGGTGGCTGGGACCATAAGCCTGTGCCACCATTCCCAGCAATTTTTTGTTTTGTGTTTTTTTGTAAAGACGGGGTCTCCCATCTTGCCCAGGCTAGTCTTGAACTCCTGGACTCAAGCCATTCTCTTGCCCTGGCCTCCCAAAGTGCTGGGATTACAGGCATGAGCCACCATGCCTAGTGAAGAACTCTCTTCTTCCTGAGCCAGAAGAGTGTGGCTAAGTTCTCAGTCTCAGTTCTGACCCTCCTCCTGACCAAGTGACTTGATTCAGTTACACTCAGAGTAATAAGCCCTGTTTTAGTGATGCCAGCCTTGAATAATTATACAAAAGGGAGCAGTTCTGTTTGATACCCCACTGGGGTTCTAGGAATGTGTTAGGAAAGAAAATATATATTTAATGAGACAAATAGCTACTAGGATTATTTAAACTCAACGGTAAAGCACTATTCATTACATTGGAAAGCATCATGAAGTATACTCGAAATAGTGGGCTCTTTTTATATCACATATAAATATATAGTATTGGTATGAAGTATTACCTGCTTTGTGGAGGTATTGCCTTTTTGGTGGCATTTTCTGTGTTGCTGACTTGAAATCTTGCTATAAAGTGTTACGTTTTTAAATACCTTAAATTCACCTTACCTCTGTATTTCAAATGAAGCCATAGGTATATTTGTATCCACCAAAACCTGAGGCCTGCATTCATATTTTTGGCACACTTTTTTACTTAAAAATAAACTAGGAAAAATGGAAAAGAGTAAATTTCAAACCTATGTAGATTAAGTACAAAGCTTACAATTAATGATTTTTTTTTTTTTTTTTTTGCAACGAGAGTCTCACTCTGTTGCCCAGGCTGGAGTATAGTGGTGCAATCTCGGCTCACTGCAACCTCCACTTCCCGGGTTCAAGTGATTCTCCTGCCTCTGCCTCCCGAGTAGCTGTGATTGCAGGCACACACCATGCCTGGCTAATTTTTTGTATTTTTAGTAGAGACAGGGTTTTGCCATGTTGGCCAGGCTGGTCTCGAACTCCTGAGCTCAGGCAATCCACCTGCCTTGGCCTCTCAAAGTGCTGGGATTACAGGCGTGAGCCACCAAGCCCAGCCACAATTTATGATATTTATTTTTATAGTGCTGTACAATGATTTTCTATAGTTCTAATCCACATAAAACCAGTTTTTAAATGAGCCATTACCCTAAAAAACTGTTTCTCTCCCTACAAATGAAATCATTTTATCTTTCCTCTCAGCTGTTGTGCTCTTAGTAAAGCTTTGAAATTTTGTCCAGAATTCACTGAATCTTTTATTCTGAGAGTCAGCCTTTTTCCTGCTGTATTGGTCTGCTTTCCAGGGATAGCACCTTCTGTCCCTGGAGTTGGTCCAGTTACTTGTTTGCCTTCTCTTGGTCACAAAGCCTCCCTCCCTCCCTCCAGGCACTGATCTGCAGTTTTTCCTTCAAGCCCTGAGGGCGTCTCTCCTGTGTTCCCTCTCATTTGTGGTATTTGTGTGACTCTTTTGAGTGATGGTTCACTTTGCCCAGACTTTCCCTAGGCACTGGCATGGGCACTGCAGCCTCCCTCCCCCTAATGCGTTCCTTTTCAGTTGCCAGATGTCCTCAGTCTCTGTGGCTTCTGCATTCCGGTCCCTTCCTCTTAGAGGAGCTCCTTTCTAACAGCAGGCTCCTGCTGTTCAGTTCATCTGAAAAGAAGGAATTGCTAGTGCACACAGGTGATGGCGTTTCAGGGGGCGGGGGATGCACATCAGACAGGAAACAGAGAGAATTTAATGACAGGACAGATGGGCCCAGGCATGCTGGAATTCTTTGACAGGTTTTTTTGTATAACCATTTGAATTTTTACAAGTGGGAAAGGGGTCTTTGGAGAAGATTTCTACCCAAGTTTATATTTTTATAATCCATATGTTCAATGCAATATTAAATATAATAGCCAAGCTGACCAATTTTCCATAGCCCTTGCTTTCATACAGTGATGGTAATAGTAGTTATTTACCTTGAATTCTTAGATCTGTCTCACAGTAAAAATAGCAGGAAAAATGTGCGGAAAAGTATAGGAAAATGTTACGTTATTCACTGGGAATGAAATTTTTTGATTAATTAAAAGCCACCAAGTATAGAATTTAGGGATTACTTGTTTTCATATTTTAAACACAATAAATTTCATTTTTATTTTAAATTATTTTTTATTTCAACACAATAAAAAGTGCTCAGTGGTGAAAATGAAAGAAAGATTAACTTTTATATCAGTATGATCAAGAAAACATTTCAGGATCTAGGACTAATCCTTGATTTACAATACAAGCATCAACAACTCTTGCCCTGGCAAAATGCAGAAGGAGCCCAGGGTTCTTTTGGTAGAAATTCTACTGACTGAGAGAATTTCAGAGAAGTATTTTTCAATTTATATTATTGCGACACTATGAGATAGAATTCATCTACAGATTATAGTGAGAACAAGCATAAAATTTCCTCTCAGACCATGACCCTATCTCATATATCTAAAGTAAAAGAACATGCCAGGCACGGTGGCTCACGCCTATAATCCCAGCACTTTGGGAGGCTGAGGTGGGTGCATCACGAGGTCAGGAGTTCAAGACCAGCCTGGCCAAGATGGTGAAACTTTTTCTCTACTAAAAATGCAAAAAGAAAAAATAGCCAGGTGTGGTGGCAGGCACCTGTAATCCCAGCTACTCGGGAGGCTGAGGCAGAGAAATGCTTGAACCCGGGAAGCGGAGGTTGCAGTGAGCTACAATCACACCACTGCACTCCATCCAGCCTGGGTGACAGAGCAAGAACAGAGCAAGACTCCATCTCAAAAAAAAAAAAAAAAAGAATGTGACTGGGGCAGCCGGTGCTGTCAATGGAAAGAAGCAACCACGTGATATAAAGACTTAAGCAATCTCATAATAAGAAAGGATGAACCTTGAAGTGTGTTGACAGGTCTTGGTGTCAGCAGAAAGAATTCTCTGAGGAACAAAAGGATTCTTCTGTGTTTGTTAGAGAGACTGAAGAAAACAAGCAAGAAATAGCACTATATCCTGGAGGCAGAAAATGTATAATTGATGACAGCAGAAATAATAGAACAAATATTTTAGGCTCTATTTTAGAAGGATTGAGAAAAAATAATTAGGAAATTGCAAAGAGAAAGTGACAAGAAAATATTTCAGAAGGGATGGCAAATAAAAGAAAGTATGTGACAGGTTTACTTTTCTTCCAAAGAAAAATAATAAATATATATATATAAAGAGTTCGGGGAGACACAGCAAGTCACCTTTATCTGTGTGTATTTTTAAATTTAGGAATTAAACTGAGAACCACATACCTATAAGCTTATCTCCTAAATTGGAAAAAAAAAAAAAAACCTGTGTATGATCTTTGATCAGGGGTTAAGCTAGAACACTTGGAAACATACAAATTGGATAGAGATAGATTTACAGAAAGGCAGCTGGGCTTAACCAGCATGATTAATTTCTTTGAATCAGTGACAATGAACCCACTGGGTGAAGCAATGGATGGAATTTACTTGGACTTGGAGCAAGCTACAAAGGGAACTAGTATGGTTTTGCCAGTGAAATACTTAATTGAATATTAGATTGCTGTGGCAACTGGCAGAAAGCAGTAAGTGGTTACTCACCCAGGTCAGAGTGATGGACTGAGTGCCTCCCAGAACAACATGGAAGCCAATTTGAGCTATACCAGGGGCGATTAGAAATGAAAATGTATGAACTACAGAGAACACCAGAGAGGCCAGAAAAATAAAGGAAGCAGGAAATGTATACTAATAAAAGACTGCAAATGCCCATTCAGATGGAAGCTAAAATACCATAGCACTGGAAGTGTGTGGAGTTTCTTTATATTGCAAGACTCTGTTTCTTGAATTCCACCTTGGCAGTTATCACCAAAAGTTAAGGTCACACAGCCACCAAGAGGCAGAGGTCATTCAGGGACCAGTCTGTGAGCCACTCTGGTCACCCCGTAATGCCTCCACAGTGCTTTGTTCAAAGGGAACGGGGTGCTTTCCAACCAAGGTACCAGTCAGCTTTATACATTTTTCCTTTTTTTCTTTTCTTTTTTTTAAACAAAAAATTTTATTCATTTGTATATCTTATTTATTTAATTGTGGTAAAGTATACATGAAAATGTACTATTTTTTCAAGTGTACAATTCAGTGGCATTAAGTACATTCATGTCATACAACCATTCACTGCTATCCATTTCTAGAACTTTTTCTCATCCTCAACTGAGTCTGTACTCATTAAGCACTAACTCTTCATTCCCCCTCCTCCAGGCCCTGCAACCACCCTTCTACTTGCTGTCCTCCTGAGTGACTTCTGGGCACCTCAAAAGTGGAATCATAAGATAGTCGTCCTTCTGTATGCATGCAGCTTATTTCACTTAGCATCACGTTTGCAAGGTTCATCCCTGTTGTAGCACGTGTCAGAATTTCATTCCTTTTTAAGAAGCTTTGTACATTTTAAGAAATAGTTTTCCTATACTATTAGGCCTTTTCTTTTTGCCACTTGACATGCTTATTAAGAATTAAACGTACTATGCTAAGTACTATGAGGCATATAAAGTGAATTTAGCATCATCTCACCCTTCAAGCAGTTTATGGTTTGGTAGAATAAACGAGACAGGGACACAGATGGTAATAATACAATGTAGACTGTGCTAAGTGCCGTAAGACATATACATGGAGGCCTCTGGGATTTAGTCAGGCATGAAATTGCCTCCAGCCATGGGGCTGGAGATTTCACAGGGGAGAACTGGAGCCAGGCTTTGAGAGAATGATAGAGTATGGATGGGAGAGAGAATGTCAAAGGAAATTCCCACTGGAAGGAACTGCACGATCCAAGGTATGGCGTGGAGGATGTAAAGGCCCTGTATAGGGGACATATTCAGGCTTAGGGGGGTCTTTGGGACTTTGGTGGTGATAATAGTAGCTACAGCTGTGTAAAAAGAGATTAAGGCCTGATCACCAAGGGCTTCGCATACCAGGCTGAGGATTAACCTTGCTCACAGGCATTGTAAAGCTGTTAATGATTTTTTGGCAGTGGGTAGCTGCAAATAGAGTTGCCACTTAACAATATTAGTATGTGAACGCTGCATAGACTGGGTTGGGGACAGGAAGAGACTTGAAGCAAGAAAGACAGGTAGATATTTGACCAGGTGGATGCTGGGCACAGTGGCTTACACCTGTAATCCCAGCATTTTGGGAGGCCAAGGCAGGTGGATCACCAGGTCAGGAGTTAGAGACCAGCCTGACCAATATGTTGAAACCCTGCCTCTATTAAAAATACAAAAATTAGTCGGGTGTGGTGGCACACGCCTGTAATCCCAGCTACTCAGGAGGCTGAGGCAGGAAAATCGCTTGAACCCAGGAGGCGGAGGTTGCAGTGAGCCGAGATCATGCCATTGCACTCCAGCTTGGACAACAAGGGCGAAACTCCATCTTAAAAAAAATAAAAATTAAAAAAAAAAGATATTTGACCAGGTGGAAGGTTAATGAGGTCATCAACCAGGATAGTGACAGTGACAATGAAGAGGAGTGGATGGGGTGCAGATTTTGAAGGTAGATCAGCAGGTCCCATGCAGGTCATAGGAGAGTATTAATTGACTCCTGTGGTTCAGAACTTCCCCAAACCCCTGTTCATATAGAGAAAAGCATAATCCGAGTGAGGCAGAAGGTGGAGCAGCAGATGTAAAGGGCCTCTGCAGCTGTGTGTCACATCTGTTTGTTGGTCTGTAAATGTTCTACTTGGCAAACCCTTTCAATGCCTGAAATAGTTGGCCAGTTATGCCCAGTATTTGGCCTTACAAATCTGTATTAGAAAACTGCAGACCACCTCACAAGGCTCGAGATCAGGACCTGAGCTGGAAGATTTCTAAGTAGAGTCTATTACTCCTGCACCTGGTAGTCTTCATACAATCAAGACTATGTCACAGTTTCCATTATGCACATAGTTTCTCATTCCACCCACCCCCACCGAGGTTTATAAAACTTAGCAATGAAAATTTGCTCCCACTGGGAACTTGGCAGGAAGAGTATGTTCTTAGCCCAGCAGCAGTTCTAGTTCAAAAATTTTTTTTTATAAAATTGGTTTAGTGCATTTTATAAAATGCATATATTAATCTAATTCACTTCAAGTTTTTCAATAACCATTTTTATTCCATTTCACCTTTAAGGCAGCTCACAGAGAACAAGTAGGGAATATATCTCATGAGAAATCTACTCTGAATATGTTTTGAGACACTTGTACATTTTTTCCCAGAATTACAAAACTTTGCCTTAAATTTTTAACTTATGCCACATGGCATCTACATCATTGCTTTTTCCATGGATTTTTAGCATGTTGACATTAGACTTGAGAAATGTCATCTGGATCCTTCTTTCAGATAAATTCATGATGCAATTATTTGTCTTGCTTATAAAGGTGTCAGAGGGCCGGGTGTAGCGGCTGATGTCTGTAATCCCAGCACTTTGTGGGGCTGAGGCTGGAAGATTGCTTGAGCCCAGGAGTTCAAGACCAGCCTGGGCAATATAGTGAGATGCCATCTCTACGAAAAGTAAAAAGATCAGCCAGGTTTGGTGGCACACACCTGTAGTCCCAGCTGGAAGGCCGACGTAGGAAGATCAGTTAAGCCTGGGAGGTCAAGGCTACAGTGAGCTGTGATTGCATCACTGCACACCAGCCTGGGCAACAAAGCAAGGCTGTCTCAAAATAAAATAAAGATATCAAAGAAGGGATTCGAAAACCCTAACTGTGTCGATCTAAAGTTTGTCAGATTTCATTTTCAGGAAATGCTTTAGGTTGTGGCCTGCGTTCGTTTCCTTGTTAGAGATGTCCAGCCACTGACTGACCCATCCTTCACCTCCTTGAGGGGCCAGGCCTCTGCCTACTCTTGTCTAAGCCATATGATCATCATGGGAGCTAATATTTTAGGGTAGAACTCTTTGTCAGACACCGTACGAAGAGCATCATACTTGTTTAACTCATGACAGTCCTATTCTACAGATGAGGAAACAGACTGAGAGCTGAGATAACTGGCCCAAAGTTAAGCTGCTCCAACTGACCTTAAAGGCTGTATCAATCCTTAGGCCAGTGTTTCTCCCACAATGCCATGCTTCCTTCCTCATTCCATGCTTGATCGAACCCCAGCCTTGTGGTCTATCAATATTCATGCTTGAATGAGCTGAACCTTTCTCAGATATAAGCCAACTTCCGTACTGTGCTTTTGCTTCATATCTTGGATAGTAATTTGGTCCCTGTGCCAAAGGAGCCCAGGTTGTTCAAGCAGCCACTTACGCTTTGCAGAGATGTGTTTTTTTAGTTATAGTCTGGGACTCTTGCTGTGGTCTTTCTTAAATGGATTTTGGTTTATATGGAATGGGAATTGGTGAAAGGAGCAGGCTGTAATGAGTTTCAGAAGTTTGGGGACAGTTGTATAGAATTTGTTCTGAACTGCCTATCATTTTGAAGCCATAACATTCTTCACTTTCAGTCAGGAGTGGGTCCCATGAGGTTATAAACTCATTTTCTGACTTTGAGAACCAAATGAAAGTAGAAACCCAAAATCAACTTTATGACTGACTACTCATTACTTGGCATCAAACAATGAAAGATATATTTATTAGTTATCTGTTGCCATGTAACCAGTTACCCCCAGAACTCAGTGGCTTAAAAAAATAATAAGCATGTATTATTTCACAGTTTCTGTGGGTCACGTAATTATGGAACAGCTTATCTGGGTGGTTCTGGCTTAGAGTATTTCTTGAGATTGTAGTCAAGACATCAGCCTGAGCTGATGCTGACTGGGGCTGGAGGATCCACTTCTAAGGTGGCTTATTCACATCACTTTTTCTGGTTAGTTTAGACTTTTGGAAAGAGGCCTCAGTGCCTTACCATGTGGTTCCTCTCCATAGAGATGTTGAGTGTCCTCACAACATGGCAGCCAGTTTTCCTGAGTAACTGATCCAAGAGAAAGCAAAGTAGAAGCCACAATGCTTTTTATGATCTAGCCTCAGAAATCACCCACTGTCATTTCCGTAACACTTCATTGGTCACACAGGTCATCCCTGTGCATCATAGGAGAAGACTACACAAGAGTGTGAATACCAGGAAGCAAAGATCACTAGGGCCGTCTTGGAGGTTGGCTACCATACACCACCATTCTTTCCCCTGTTTTGTTGAGAAGAGGAGTAGGAGGGAAATAATGCAAATAATGCTGGAAAAATAGAGAAGGATAAAAGGATATGGAATGTAAAACAAGTCACCTCCCTCTGGCTTCCGACAAGCTGTAATTCTGCTTAGGAAAGCTAAGGAGCATGGAGGCAGGGGCATAGATAATATTAAACCAACTAGGCTTCTGCCATTTTTAAGCGATAATGACACCTCTCCCACTAACTCCAAATTCTGAACCAAGGAGAAACAGACCCAAATGTCAGAATAATGGAGAAGAGAATGTCAACCTCATTACTGGTAATGTTGGATTGAATTTGTGGCCACAGCCCTCCCCTCCACATCTGGACCTTGGGACTACTTTCCCAAGGGATAATCTGGGTGTGTGGGGCAGATTACCTTCCTCAGAATTGCTGCCTCGCCCATGTCAAACCCCAGTGTAAGGGACACAGGGACACAGAGACAGACTTCCATACTCACCTTCCTGACCTCTGTGTGCTTACAACATGGAGATGGAGCAGAGCCTCCTCAGCCTGTGGGCAGGCAGTTCAGAGAGGACTGAACCCCCCCCTGCTCAGCTACTTCTCCCAGTCTCACCAATCAAATAAATTCACTCCTGTTTCCTTGGAGAAGAGGGAGGGACAGAAATGATACCCCTCCCAGGAAATGAAACAAAACTCTCCTTTATGGCCAAGATACAAACACTGGGAGGGAACAAGGATGGCTGTCCTTGTTAAGGTCACTCAGATGAACCAGTCTGGGCCATCAGTAGTGGGTTGACACACATATCCAAATCTGATCTTCGTTAGTACCAAGTCTATACTAAGCAGAAAATAGCAGCATTTTGAGTTGTTTTACAATCATTAACAAATTAATGTTATTTCCTATTTATGTTGAGGTTCATGCAGACTAACAGTACACCATTTTTTAAAATCACTGCTTTGATTCTCCTTAACCAAAATCTCTTTCTTTCCTAGGCACAGGGTGGTGGTTTCCTATCCTCCTCAGAGTGAGGCAGAACTTGAACTTAAAGAAGGAGATATCGTGTTTGTTCATAAAAAACGAGAGGATGGCTGGTTCAAAGGCACATTACAACGTAATGGGAAAACTGGCCTTTTCCCAGGAAGCTTTGTGGAAAACATATGAGGAAACTGACACTGAGGAGGCTTCAGATCACTTCACACAACAAAATAGCACAAAGCAGTTTAACAGAAAGAGCACATTTGTGGACTTCCAGATGGTCAGGAGATGGGCAAAGGATAGGTATGTCACTCCGATGCCCCAGCACAGTTACCCCAGCGAGCAGAATAAAGAAGATGTTTGTGTGGGTTTTATTAGTCTGGAATCGGATGTGTAAGGTGTGCCTTGTACTGTCTGATTTACTACACAGAGAAACCTTTTTTTTTTTAAGATATATAGCTAAAATGGACAATTGTTTACAAGGCTTAACTAATTTATTTGCTTTTTTAAACTTGAACTTTTCGTATAATAGATACGTTCTTTGGATTATGATTTTAAGAAATTATTAATTTATGAAATGATAGCTAAGGAGAAGCTGGATTATCTCCTGTTGAGAGCAAGAGATTTGTTTTGACATAGAATGAATGCATTTTCCCCTCTCCTCCTCCCTGCTACCATTATATTTTGGGGTTATGTTTTGCTTCTTTAAAATAGAAATCCCAGTTCTCTAATTTGGTTTTCTTCTTTGGGAAACCAAATATACAAATGAATCCGTGTCAATTAGGGCCTGGGGTAGAGAGACAGAAACTTGAGAGCAGAGAAGTTAGTGATTCCCTCTCTTTCTAGTTTGGTAGGAATCACCCTGAAGACCTAGTCCTCAATTTAATTGTGTGGGTTTTTAATTTTCCTAGAATGAAATGACTGAAACAATGAGGAAGAATACAGCACAACACTTGAACAAAATGTATTCAGAAATATATTTAGTTTTATAGCAGAAGCAGCCCAATTGTTTGGTTGGAAAGTAGGGGAAATTGAAGTTGTACTCACTGTCTGAGAATGGCTATGTCACTGTCACTGTCTGAGAATGGCTATGAAGCGTCATTTCCCATTTTATCCCAACGGACCTGCATGCCCAGGACACAAGTAAAACATTTGTGAGATAGTGGTGGTAAGTGATGCACTCGTGTTAAGTCAAAGGCTATAAGAAACACTGTGAAAAGTTCATATTCATCCATTGTAATTCTTTCCCCACGTCTTGCATGTGTTACTGGATTCCCACAGTAATATAGACTGTGCATGGTGTGTATATTTCATTGCGATTTCCTGTTAAGGTGAGTTTGTACTCAGAATTGACCAATTCAGGAGGTGTATAAATAAACAGTGTTCTCTTCTCTACCCCAAAGCCGCTACGGACCAAGGTCTCTTCAGTGCACTCGTCCCCTCTCTGGCTAAGGCATGCATTAGCCACTACACGAGTCATTAGTGGAAATGGTCTTTTATGTCCTCCCAGCAGACAGACCTCAAGGATGAGTTAACCAGGAGACTACTCCTGTGACTGTGGAGCTCTGGAAGGCTTGGTGGGAGTGAATTTGCCCACACCTTACAATTGTGGCGGGATCCAGACGAGCCTGTCTTTTTATATCCATTCTTTGATGTCATTGGCCTCTCCCACCGATTTCATTATGGTGCCACACAGTCATGGATCTGGGTAGTCCGGAAAACAAAAGGAGGGGAGACAGCCTGGTAATGAATAAGATCCTTACCGCAGTTTTCTCATGGGAAATAGATAATAAACCCTTTCATCTTTTTTTTTTTTCTTTTAAGAATTAAAACTGGGAAATAGAAACATGAACTGAAAAGTCTTGCAATGACAAGAGGTTTCATGGTCTTAAAAAGATACATTATGTGGTTGAAGATGAAATCATTCCTAAATTAACCTTTTTTAAAAAAAATAAAACACTGTATATTATGTTCCTGTGTGTTGAATTTTTAAAAAGATACTTTACTTGGATATTCATGTAATATATAAAGGTTTGGTGAAATGAACTTTAGTTAGGAAAAAAAGCTGGCATCAGCTTTCATCTGTGTAAATTGACACCAATGTGTCATAATATTCTTTATTTTGGGAAATTAGTGTATTTTATAAAAATTTTAAAAAGAAAAAAGACTACTACAGGTTAAGATAATTTTTTTACCTGTCTTTTCTCCATATTTTAAGCTATGTGATTGAAGTACCTCTGTTCATAGTTTCCTGGTATAAAGTGGGTTAAAATTTCATCTGTTAATAGATCATTAGGTAATATAATGTATGGGTTTTCTATTGGTTTTTTGGAGACAGTGGAGGGAGATTTTGTAACAAGGGCTTGTTACACAGTGATATGGTAATGATAAAATTGCAATTTATCATTCCTTTTCATGTTAATAATTTAAGGACTGGATAAAAGGTTTCAAGATTAAAATTTGATGTTCAACCTTTGTATGTCCCTGTGTCAATCCTTAAAATTTTGCTTTTTTAAAAAACAAAAAACCCAGGACACATTTGACCTAAGTTGTACCTTACAAGAATTTTTTGCATACGCCTCAAACGGAAGATGTCTACAGGAATCAATTTGGTGATTGTGACACATTTTACCTCTGCAACTAACAAACCTTGTTTATTTTTCCAAGAAGCTTAAAAAGAGTTTGTGGAGTCGCACAAGGTCATGTATGGCACTTGCGTTCCCCTCTTCCTCTTCCAGTTACTAAAATAATCTGGTGAGTGCTAGAAGTTGTCTTAGCCATAGAAGGAATAGCAGACCTGTAACCAATGGTATGATAACCCGTAAGTCTCAGCATGGCTTGGGGACAAAATCCCCCATCATGGTTTTAATCTCCCGTGAAATGAAAGGGCCATGTAAGTCATGGTAAAAACTTTTCCTACCAGCTTTTGGCTACTGTCAAATGACTTATCAGAATTGAAAATCAGGAATTCTAGGTTGTATTGTAGCTTTGCCAAAAACTACCTTTGTAGCCACCTGGGCAAGTCGATTATTACTTAGTTTCCTCCTTTTAGTGTCCCATCTACCCCACTGGGTGAGGATGAGGAGCAAAAGAGATAATCTCACTGTTTTTGAAAAGTGCTATGTTAATCTGTGGCATTAATTTTACCTCTGGTTTCAAATATTTCATCTCACTCTCTTGGAGTATATGATATAATGCTTTTCAGGGTCTAATTGGTTTTAGAAGGAACAAATTAAGGTGATGTTTCCAACTGCTATGCATTTAACTTTCTGTTCCTATAACATATTTGCATACCTCCAGAAGAACGTTCAGTTCTCTGAATATTTCAATCCAGAGTGATAAACAACATTAGAATTCAGGTTTGGAAAATGTGTTTAATAGATGTTTGACTAAGTTTAATAGATGTTTGACTAACAACTCTCTATTTGTATTCGTCGAATTTTTAAAAATGTGTTTGAATCAATTAAACTATGTCATTATCAATGTAGCATCCTATTTAAATTACTTCTTTTCCAGGAAAAATAATTAGCAGCCTACCAAAATCAGTAAAATATTTATAAGAGATTAATCATGTCCAAGCAAACAAGTGTAGCCCTCGCTAACTCCCTGTGGCTGCAGGCTATAATGGGGTATACTGGGGGACTTTGCCCTGCCCATTAGTGTCACCAGAGGCAGGAAGGAGCTATTAGAGTGAGTAGTCACCTGCCAGTGTGAACAGTGACAGTTTTAGAATACCTTCTCTCAGATTTACAGGTGAACATCCCTTGGATTCCTTTTGTGTTTCCTACTAATACATTTCTGATTTGGCTAGTTTTCCATTTCAGAAACACCACCTGCATCTCACTCATTGCAAATTCTTACTGTACTGCGATGATCCAGGCTCTGTAAGCATGCTGCAGGCACCTGCAAGTGGCATTAATCTTTGAGTCTCCATTCAATACTATTATAGAGTCAGACTACTCTAATAAGTCTACAAAGATAATGGAATTATCCCAGCCAGTAACCGGTGAGCCAGCTGCCACTTCTATTGCCTACACCTTAGATAAGAAGTTTGGTTCCAAGAGGTCTTTGACCTTGGGGTTGAATCTTTCAAGCTCTGAATCCTTGTGAAAGTACTAGAAGAAACCATGATAGACTTTGGCATGAGAAGGCATTCCTAAATATGATTCAAAATTTAGAGACTATTAAAAAAAAAAAAAAACCTTGATAAATTGTACAAAAAACTAAAATAGTTACATGACAAAATACCATAATCAAAGTCAAAAGAGTAAACAATGAAATAAATTATTTGTTAAGTCCTGTAGCAGGCAAAGAGATAATTTCCTTTACATATAATAAAACTTCTACAAATAAGAACAAAAACCCCAAAGTAACATTTACCAAGCATTTGTGACAGAAATTGCCAATTGTCTCTGAATATTTTCATTTTCTTTTTTCTTATTAACTGATATCTGGGCTTTGTGTTTAGTTAAAAAGTTCATGTTCGTCAGGGTGTGGTGGCTCATGCCTATAATCCCAGCACTTTGGGAGACCAAGGCAGGCAGATCACCTGAGGTCAGGAGTTTTGAGACCAGCCTGGCCAACCAACATGGTGAAACCCCATCTCTACTAAAATACAAAAATTAGCCACATGTGGTGGTGCATGCCTGCAGTCCCAGCTACTTGGGAGGCTGAGGCATGAGAATCATTTGAACCTGGAGGCGGAGGTTACAGTGAGCAGAGATCGCCCCACTGCACTCCAGCCTGGGCCACAGAGGCAGACTCAGTCTCAGAAAAACAAAACAAAAAAACTTATTTTCCAGTCTCCCTTAAGGTTAGATGCAGCCATGTTACTAAGTTCTTGCTGAGACACAAGCAAAAGTGTCACAGGGAACTTCTGGTAAGGCTTTGTAAAAGGGGGAGGAGGCCGGGTGCAGTGGCTCGCACCTGTAATCCCAACATTTTGGGAGGCCGAGGTGGGTGGATCGCCTGAGGTCAGGAGTTCAAGACCAGCCTGGCCAACATGGTGAAACCCTGTCTCTACTAAAAATACAAAAATTAGCCGAGCGTGGTGGGACACGCCTGTAATTCCAGCTACTCAGGAGGCTGAGGTAGGAGAATTACTTGAATCTGGGAGGCAGAGGTTGCAGTGAGGCAAGATCGCACCACTACACTCCAGCCTAGGCAAGAAGAGCAAGACTCTGTCTCAAAAAAAAAAAATTTAGGTTATTGTTAGAACATAGGTGACTGTTGGAAACAGAATGCTTATTCCCAGGTACCACAAGGAAAAATCAGTATTCAGACAAAAAGTTCTCTCAGCAAGGCAATTTTACTTTCTGCAGAAAGGGTGCTCTTAGCAGATGGAACAATGGCAAGAGCACCCTTTCTAAATAAAAGTGATTTATTGTGGGATTGTAGAAAGTAAAGAGTTTCCTCTTCAAAGTTTCCCTTCTTGTTAAAAGGATAATAGTAAATCATAAATGTTAGAAATAATTTAAAGACTAACTTCCTTCAAGCCTCCTTACTTTGTGCTAGTAACTCTTTGTTAAGCCCTAGCCTGTGTAGCTGTTAGACATGCTCACAAGTCACATAGGACATTCTATGTCTTTGTATCTTAACCGAGATATTTGTGCTAGACATGCTCACAGACACATTCCAGCTTGCAGCCTATGCCCTTTCCCTATTTGGCATAAGCAGCTTCCTCTTTTCCTTTGTTCTCCCTTGCCTTTACCTATTTAGGAAAGTTTTAAATTATTAGCCAATCAGGTTTTAGTTCAGATTGTGCAGTCTGGCTCCAGCCAGTGGAGACAGGACACAGTAGCAGGGACAAGCTGCATAAGGGATAAAAATTGCTTCCCTCCTTTGTTCAGGTGTGCTCTCGCCATTGTTCATCTGCGAAGAGCACCCTTTCTGCAGAGTAAAATTGCCTCGCTGGGAGAACTTTTTGTCTGCTTGCTGATTTTTCCTTGCAGTACCAAGGAACAAGCATTCTGTTTCTAAATAAACATTTTACATACAACAGTGACTTTTAAGATGCAAGAGATGTACTAATGTGTTGGAACAAGAAAGAAAGAAGGAATATGATACCCCAGTAAACTTGAGCCTTCATGCCAGCCTGAACTACTCATCTCTAAGTATGATTTATTTGAGAATAAACCTCTTGAGTCCAAGCTACTGTAGTCTTAGCCACCACCAACCTGACTGGTATCAATATAAACTGACAGTTCATTAAAAATATATATTCGTATGTAAGCATTATTTCTATATTATTATTTATATATATATACTAAAAGATGTTCCACCTAATTCGTAATATAAATGCAATTAACAACAATGGAATATTTTTTACCTATAATATGGGAAATTTCTAAAAATTTGAAATAACTGTTGGCTAAAAGAGGGACATTCAGTATTTTGCTGATGACAATGTAATTTCAAAAAATGTATAGGGAAAGCAATATAGATAGAAAATACCAAAATTACAAATGTTGTTTACCCATTCTACTTTTAAGAATTTGTCCCAATATACTTACTCGTCAAGTGTAAAATGACAGTACCATATTCTTTGCAGTGTTGTTTATAATAGAAAAATATGGAAACGACCTAAATGTTTACCAGTATGGAAATGGTTAAATGGATTACGGTAAATCTATACAGCAGTATTCTGCATAACCATAAAAAAAAAGAATGAGGAATTTCTTTATGCATGGGTATGGAAGCATCTTTGAGATAGCTAAACAAAAAAGGTAGAGTATGCTACCATTTAGTAAAATGTTAGGAGGGGAGAGAATATATATACCTGTTAGCTTCTGTATGAATACAATATGTGGAAAGAAACTGGAATGATGGTTGCATTGCCATTGAAGATGAGACCTTGTGCTAACTTAAAGTACATTAAAGTCTCATCAGAAAACAGACACATCCAAGTGAAGTGGCTCCGTTGTCTGGGGTAAATACCTGGAGTTCGTCTTCTCGTCCCAGGAAAATTTAGGACACAGACGCTCACAAGGAGGTTAGGAGCGGAGGTTTAATAGGCAAGAGAAAGGAAAACAGCTGTCTCCCTAGTGAGAGACAGGGGACTTCTAAGAGGAAAAAGACCAGCCAGCAGGGGATGCGCTGGATTTTATAGCCAGGTGTGAAGTGGCGCTGTCTGATTTACATAGGGCTCACAGATTGGTTTGATCAGGCAAGATGTTTACATAGTGCGCAGGGAAGGCTGGCAGCCCCACCCTAATCTTATTATGCAAATGAACTTCCCCTTGGCCGGGGCCATCTTGTCTCCTCCTTACTGTACACGTGGCTGACGAAGAGAAGGGAAGATGGAGCTGCCATCTTAAACATGATGGGCGCAACTGCCGGCATCTATGCTGCAACTAGATTTTACAGGCTGCTTTTGTTAAAAATGATTTGGGGCTGCTTTTCATTAAAAACAAAAGCCTTACCAAGGACTTCCGTGCCGTCACTAGCTGTCTAAGTAATTTCTTCTTAACTCCTGTATCAAAAGTAAAGTCCCTGACCTTCTATGGAAGCTGTATATTTAGAAGGGAGAGAGTAAAGAAAGGAGGAGACAAATGTTAAAATTGCTTTAGGAAAATGAGATATTTGAAATTAGAAAACAGAGGATACCCACTTTGGTGAGAATTATTATTTAATGATTGAGTTCAAAAGCAGACAGAAAAATGAGGTCATTTAGACAGCCTTACCGAATTTCTTCTCCTTTTATAAGTATTCAGAACACATTAAGAATTCAAGATAGCCCTGAGGTTGCCTTTCCACAAAGGATTAACTTCTACTTCTCTGCCATTACTTTGGGAAATTGAGAACCAACTGACTTATTTTATGGTGCACTGGAACCCATGAAAAAGGCCATACAATATAAATTGTACATGTATCTAAATCAATAAGAAGATGCTACTGGGGCCTCTGCATGTATTCCCAAGATGCAGAACCCCTGAGAGACTCCTTCCATGGTGTGAAGCTAAGGAAAAGTATCAACCAAAGGTGAATCTATGGCACACGCATCCAAACTGGGGTCTCATCTGAGGACAAACCTGAAACAAGGCAGGACTTCCTCCGGTGGCTGTCTCTCCTGTGTCTCCTGGTACAGAAGCTGCCAGAGGGGTTGTCAGCTGTTCTAGTCAAGCACATTACTTAAACGTCCATGGAAACAGATTCAGATAACAGGTAGCTCAGCATCCAGGTATTGGAAGATGAGAGAGCAAGAGCAAGGGTTGTCTGCTTGGCAAATAGGAGCTCATAGACCTCGCCCACTCCTGTTGGTTCATGTGGAACAAAGCGGCCTTCCAGCCTTAATGCCACACCCCTCAATAGAGCTGCTTTAGGCAGGAGGGTGAAGAGAAACAACGAAAAACAAGACTTCTCTCACAAAGCAGAAAGCAAGTAAGATATGAGAAATCAGAGGGTCCTTGCTGGCACTGTGACTATACCCATTCTACAGCTCTTTCTGCAGATTCTCAAGTTTAACTTCCAAAGAATTCAATTATATTTGAAGGTGGAGTCTGTGAAGATGCACCATTGAAGGGGACCAATCTGTTGCATTCAGGTGGCCATGAAATCACAAGGCCTAATTGATAGCTAAAACAGTCTGACAGCCGGGCGCAGTGGCTCACACCTGTAATCCCAGCACTTTGGGTGGCCGAGGTGGGAGGATCACGAGGTCAGAAGATCAAGACTATCGTGGCCAACGTGATGAAACCCGTCACTACTAAAAATACAAAAATTAGCTGGGCATGGTGGTGCAGACCTGTAGTCCCAGCTACCTAAGTCAGGAGAATCACTTGAACCCAGGAGGAGGCGGTTGCAGTGAGCCGAGATTGCACCACTGCACTCCAGCCTGGGCAATAGAGCAAGACTCTGTCTCAAAAAAAAAAAAAAAAAAAAATCAATCTGATGACATTTTAAAACGTACATTTAAATTGCTACATAAATGGGCATTCTGAATATATAAATGTGAGCATAGGAGAACAACTTTATCAATCCATCTTTTCTAGAGCAGCACTATCCTGCTGTTGAACTCGGAACAGTGATGAGGATGTTTTCTATCTGTGCTGCCCGATATGGTAGCAACTAGCCACACGTGGCTACTGAACCCTTGAAATGTGGCTGCTGTGACTGAGGAAGTGAATTTTTTTTTTTAACAAGGAAACCAAAGAAGCCAGGAAGTGAATTTTTATTGGTCTTTTTATCTTTTTTGGGGGGGTGGTAATGAGGACCCAGGCTGGAGTGCAGTGGCACAATGACAGCTCACTGCAGCCTTGACCTCCCAGGCTCAGGCGATCCTCCCACCTCAGCTTCCCAAGTAGCTGGGATCCCCAGGCATGCGCCAGTGCACCTGGCCCAGTTTAAATTTAAGTAGCCACAGTGCCTAATGGCTACCATATTGGACACTTCCATTTTAAAGAATAAAATATTTTGTGTGTGTGTATAGAGACAGCGTCTCGCTATGTTACCAATGCCAGTCTTGAACTCCTGGCCTCAAGTAATCCTCCTGCCTTGGCTTCCCAAAGTGCTGGAATTACAGGCATGAGCAACCACGCCTTCCTAAAACTCTTATTTTTAAGTGATCACCCACAAAAAGAGAAAAACAAAAACAAAAACACAGCATTACAGTCCTGTATCCAGCTTCTCGTTTGGAGGCACCAACTTAGAACTTGATTGTGTTAGAAACCCTACCAGATACATGAAAACATCTTAACTGTGAGCAACACAGATTCTTTCCTTAATTTTATTTACTTTTTTAAATTTTTTCTTTGAGACGGAGTCTCGCTCTGTCACCCAGGCTGGAGTGCAGTGGCGCGATCTCGGCTCACTGCAAACTCCATCTCCCGGGTTCACGCCATTCTCCTGCCTCAGCCTCCCAAGTAGCTGGGACTACAGGCTCCCGCCACCACGCCCGGCTAATTTTTTATATTTTTAGTCACTCTATTAGTCAGGATGGTCTTGATCTCCTGACCTCGTGATCCACCCACCTCGGCCTCCCAAAGTGCTGGGATTACAGGCGTGAGCCACTGTGCCTGGCTTTTCTTTTTTCTTAAGACAGAATCTGGCTGTGTCACCAGACTGGAGTGCAGTGGCATTATCTCGGCTCACTGCAACTGCCACCTCCCTGGTTCAAGTAATTCTCCTGCCTCAGCCTCCCGAGTACCTGGGACTACAGGTGCCCACAACCATATCTGGCTAATTTTTTTTTTTTTTGAGACAGAGTCTTGCTGTGTCTCCCAGGCTGGAGTGCAGTGGCATGATCTTGGCTCACTGCAAGCTCCGCCTCCCAGGTTCATGCCATTCTCCTGTCTCAGCCTCCCAAGTAGCTGGTACTACAGGTGCCCGCCACCACACTGGGCTAATTTTGTGTATTTTTAGTAGAGACGAGGTTTCACCATGTTGACCAGGATGGTCTTGATCTCCTGACCTCGTGATCTGCCCGCCTCAGCCTCCCAAAGTGTTGGAATTACAGGGGTAAGCCACTATGCCTGGCCTACTTATTTTTGATATAGGATTTCTCTGTGTTGCCTAGGCTAGCGTGCAGTGGCACCATCATGGCTCACTGCAGCCTCAAACTCCTGGGCTCAAGTGATCATCTTGCCTCAGCCACCTGAGTAGCTAGAACTACAGGCATATGTCACTATGCCCCAGCTAACTTCTTGTAGAGACTGGTCCTCACCATATTGCCAAGGCTGGTCTCAAACTCCTGGGCTCAAGCAATCCTCCTGCCTCGGCCTCCCAAAGTGCTGGGATTACAGGTGTGAGCATTGTACCCAGCCAATTTATTTAATTTTGAAGTATCTTTTGCTTCGTGTCCTTCAAAAAATAGATGAAGAGAGTGGATTCAGTAAGAGAATTGGGGAATTCTACTAAAAGCTTTTGGTTTGGTTGAATGGACTGCTGACTTCCATGCAAGGGGGACCTGCACTTTCCCAAACATCAAGCCTGTCTCTTCCATGCATGTCTCGATTTTAACATTGACCGTGCTCTTTTCTTTTTCTTTTTTCCTTTTTTTTTTTTTTTTTGAGATGGAATCTCGCTCTGTCGCCCAGGCTGGAGTGCCACCGCACAATCTCAGCTCACTGCAACCTCCACCTCCCAGATTCGAGCGATTCTCCTGCCTCAGCCTCCCGAGTAGCTGGGACTACTGGCGTCTGCCACCACGCCCAGCTAATTTTTGTATTTTTAGTAGAAACGGGGTTTTGTCATGTTGCCCAAGCTGGGGGGCTTGAACTCCAGACCTCAGGTGATCCGCCCACCTTGGTTTTCCAAGGGCTGAGATTACAGGCGTGAGCCACCGCCCCCGGCCTGCTCATGCTCTTTCGTTCACGAAGGGTCACCAGTGTGAGCACATGACTCCCAAACTTGTTAGGATGATGATCCAATGATCTGCCTACTGTCAACTTAATGGACATTTTCTCAGCAGAGTGAGATTGGGGTTTATAAAGAAAAAAAATGGCACTCTGGCCCTCTAATTACATATGAAATGACATCTCTGGAACAAAGGCCATGCTTCTTATTCCCCAACATCTCTGGAACAAAGGCCATGCTTCTTATTCCCCAACCCCTGCAGCAAGGTCATTCAAGTGAAGGCCAGTGCCTTATCTTGCCAATCACATCTAGTTCATTTCTTTTGCCAGCGAAAATTGAAAGCTTAATGGAATTACCTTCTCCTTTTTTCTAAGCACTCAAGGGTGCTACAAGACATAAAGCGAAAACGTCCTTTTGAGTAAAACCAATTTCCTTATAAATTATATCGCAAAAGCACATTCAACAAACTCCCTAGAGGCAGAAACACCGTAAAGACTGATACCTTGCCGCCAGCTCACTCTCTAATATAAGCTAATTCAGCCAGCCCCTGGAGTCGTAATTTGTAACTCCTCTTCCTTTTTTCCCTCTCTTACCAAGGCTTAGTAAAAGCTCCTGTTAAAAACGGATTCTGACTGAGAGCTGGAGGATGTGGGTGAGGATCCCATGAGTAAAATCCTTTTTTGTTTCAGATAAACATTAAAAGATAACAGCACCACTGAATCTGTGGATCTTCTGTGCAAAGCAACTGCTGGCTTTAAGCTACTCCATATCAAATGAGACCACCTTGTTTGTTGAAACTTATCTCTGTACAGTAAATAAAGATGGACACAGAGAATAAGAGGCATGGTGCTGAAAAGTGGTTCATGTATTATGTGGGCCCCTATGGTGCTCAAGCAGCCAAGCCCGTGAAAAACAGCAACCTCCAAGGACACAAGTCCCAGGAAAGGAGTGAAGGATCCTTCCCTCATTCCTGCCTGGAAAGGCAGAGCTGAGCTCCTGCGAGGCCGAGGAGGTGTGAGCTGCCTGCCTCCCTCTGTCGCACAGGCCACCATGGCAATAAGGCAGGCTCCATATATAGCCAGCACTGCCCATTCTACTGGGGTAGCAATTGTGGGATTCCTATGGTGTGCTGATGATTGCAGAAATCCAAGTTGGGCTGGAATTTCTACCCTTTAAACCAAAATGCTTCTTTCCTGTGATTTATTTGCCCACTGAGACAGATGTGTGGGACTGGCATATTATTGGTCATTCCCTACAATCAAACCAAAGTGAGTGAAGCTTTCAAGAGGGTATCGCAAAGGAAGTGCTTCCCATGAGAAAGCTGCAATAATCTCTGCCACCATCTATATCTACCCAGTGGCTTAGGCCTAAAGAAAATGGCCTCAAAACATTTAAAATCAAAATGTTACCCTTAGATCCTAAACTATTCCTTATGCTAGAGAATGCATTTTTGCCTTTTCTTTAAAAAAAAAAAAAAAAAAAGTCCTATGTTTTGAATTGTTTCTTCATGTCTCCCTTATCTCACCGTCTCCCTGTCTGTCTCCCTATGTCCGCATCTCTGCCGGCCCCACCCTCCTCTCTTCTGCTCCCCAGCCCCCAGCACTCCCTTCAGTGGTGACGTTGGTAATGGAGCTGGGTGTCTGGTGGAATATTCCAAGTGTCCTCATCCAGAAATGGTATTCTCAACTACTCCCCATAAATTCCCATCTGAAAAGCCTTTTTATTTTTATTTATTTATTTTAAGGAAGAGTCTTACTCTGTTGCCCAGGCAGCTCACTGCAGCCTTGACCTCCTGGACTCAACAATCCTCCCACCTCAGCCTCCTGAGTAGCTGGGATGACAAGCACATGCCATCATGCCCTGCTAATTTTTTAAAAAATTTTTTGTAGAGACTGGGTTTTGCCATGTTGCCCTGGGATCAAGCAATCCTTCAACCTCAGCCTCCCAAAGTGCTGGGATTACAGACTTGAGCCACGGCTCCCGGCCATTGTTTTTTTTGTTTTTGTTTTTGTAGTTTGTTTTGGCCTTTTCTATCTCTTTAGTTTTAGTTGTACTAAGTCATCATGATCAGGATTCTGGGATAATAAAAGAGGACATCACGGCTGAATCAGTGCGGGGGAAAAGACAAATTATTCCATTTAGATTCAGATTTTTTTTTTTTCTTTTGAGACAGAGTCTCGCTCTTATTGCCCAGGCTGGAGTGCAGTGGCATGATCTCAACTCACTGCAACCTCTGCCTCCCAGGTTTAAGCAATTCTCCTGCGTCAGCCTCCCAAGTAGCTGGGATTACAGGTATGCACCACCACGCCTGGATAATTTTTGTATTTTTAGTAGAGACGGGGTTTCACCATGTTGCCCAGGCTGGTTTTGAACTCCTGACCTCAAATGATCCACCCGCCTCGACCTCCCAAAGTGCTGGGATTACAGGCATGAGCCACTGTATCTGGCTAGATATAGATTATTAAGGGGCTGAAATATACTTTTTATTTGCCTAAAATTAATACACATGTGTTATATCCTAGTATATTTAAAAACCAATTACAGATTTACTGAGTGAGTTCTCACAATCCATTTTGTGTTTGGCTAATACAATAAAAGGTATTGTGGTGTGGTGGCTCACGCCTATAATCCTAGCACTTTGGGAGCCTTGAGGTCAGGAGTGGGCCACTTGAGGTCAGGAGTTTGAGACCAGCCTGGCCAACACGGCAAAACCCCATCTCTACTAAAAATACTAAAATTAGCCAAGCGTGGTGGCACATACCTGTAATCCCAGCTACTCAGGAGGCTGAGGCAGGAGAATCGCTTGAACATGGGAGGCAGAGGTTGCTGTGAGCCGAGATCATGCCATTGCACTCCAGCCTGGGCAACAGGGTGAGACTCCATCTCAAAAAAAAAAAAAAAAAAGTAAAAACAAAGAAAGGGATGCACTGGACATAGTGGCTCACACCTGTAATCCAGCACTCTGGGAGACCAAGACAGGAATATCATTTGAGTCCAGGAATTCTAGAATAGTCTGGGCAACATAGGGAGACCCTCATCTCTAAAAAAAAAAAAAGCTGGGCATGGTGGCATGTGCCAGCAGTCCCAGCTACTGGGGTAGATGAGGTGGAGGATCACTTGAGCTCAACAGGTCTAGGTCACAGTGAGCCAAGATCGTGCCACTGCACTCCAGCCTGGGCAACAGAGTCTCACAAAAAAAAAAAAAAAAAAAAAGGTGGTGGGGAGGGATCCAGAAGTTGTATGGGAAGTATATTTCCAGGTCAAGATAGTATGTTTTATTGTGGAAATGTTGAGTTTGAAATGATGGCAGGAGTTTAAAATGTAAATGTCTTATAGGCAGCTGAAAATATGAATCTTAAATTAAAGTAGGGTGACAGAAAAATACCAGTTGGGTGATCTCGAACTCCTGACCTTAAGGAAAATGGTTATGTGTAGGTGGACAAGCCAATGACCAATGGCTGCGGTTTGGAAACACTCAGAGTTAACTGCATCATGAAGAGGACTGTCCTAGAAGCTTTTTCTTTTTTCCTTTTTTTTTTTTTTCCTTTGGTAACAGAGTAGGAAGAGAGGATCAGAATAAGTCCTGAAGCTAAGACAGGAGTTTCCAAAAGTAGAAGTCAGCAGCCTCTACCGTAGCAGAGAGAAGAACCGAGAAAAACCTTTCTATTTCCCAATCTCTTCTCACATCACCAACAACCCCACCGAATCCCTGAATGGGATGTTACATTTGACATTCTGAGAGATTCTGCTCAAAATGCTTTGGAACCAAACCAAGAAGTTGTTGGCAGCCATCCTGGCCCTTTCCCCACTTCTGTTAAGAAAAAAAAAAAAAAAAAAAAACGCTATTTTTCTTCAGGAAAAGAATGCAAAGATCTTGTAGACCCAATCAGAGTTAAAATAAAATTCTGTGTTCTCACTATAATGTGTGCAATGATGTGTAAATCCTGCTGGCAGATCATATAGGGATTGACATATAAAAAGGATGTCTTTAAAATCGTATAAAAATCTCATTGAACACTGCATGACACTTGATGGATAAATATGACAATGTTTTCCTTACATTGATTTTTCTCGTGCAAAATAAGAGCAGATCATTTCTAAGAATAGTCCCATATCACCCTCACCTACTGTGCTGTCATATAATTGTGTGTGGAGAACTTACATCCCTGGTATGAGGAGCAGTTTCGGCAAGTGCTTGCTGCTGTGAACGCTTACAAGCATCTCCATTTGCTATTTGGATTCACATCTTGGCCAGTCATTCCCTCTCTGCAATTTTTTCCATCTCTAATTTTCTCTGCTTCTTATATTACATCTCTCTCTGGGCACATGGCCACAGAGAGGAAAGAAACACACATTGTTGTTGATTCTGCAGTTCTTGTGATGTCTATTAACTCTGCTGGGGATTTCTCAAGATCAAGAACATGGAGTGACTTTTAAAAATGTTTCCTTCCTGACGGGACAAAATGGAGGAGAAGTACCCAGAACTGTTTGTGTTTCTGCTTTGCAGTACAAAAACATCCCGGGAGCCAGACAATTCTTTGCTGATCCTCAAAGATAGCAAGTCCAGACCACAGATCTCTGTGTCTCAAATTGCAAAGCATGTTCCTGTGTGTAAACGCTGGGAGACTAAAGCTGTCCTCACAGTGCTGGCTGGCTTCATCGTGGGCTGGGAGACCTGGGATGGGCGCATTATCTGATGTGACTCAGGGTCCTCCCCCCAGCCCTGTGACCCATGCTTGTACATTTCCCACCTGTTCCTTCCGTTCTGGGTTGATCAGTTATCCCACACAACCATGAAAAAGAAAGAGATGATCAGAGATGCCACAGGGTCCCCACCTATGCTGTGCCAGGCAGTGTGGAGGGTGGGATTCTCCCATGCAGTCTTGCCGCCAGCTCGGACGCCCAGGCCCAGCCCTGCTCCTCTGCTTGTGGGTGACTCAGGCATCCATGAGGAAGCCACAGAGGGAGGCCCACCTGCAGTGTCTCCCTTTCTCTCTTCTGTAATTATTCACAGAGAATACAAAGTGAACATTTTCTAAGCATTTCTCCAGTTTCTTGCAGTGGTCTTTGAAAGGGGCCAATTAGTCTGGTGTTTCAGATCGGTCAGCTTTGCACTGTTTAATCTTTTGCTGTGTCTGGTGACTTTTTTCCCCCTTTTGTGGAGAATGGGGTCTTGCTATGTTGCCCAGGCTGGTCTTGAATTCCTAGGCTCAAGCTATCCTCCTGCCTCTGCCTCCCTAAGTGCTGGGGTTACAGGCATGAGCCACCATGCTGGCTAATTTTTGTCTGTTGTGATCTTGCTTATTCTTAAAGAAAGGGGTCTGTGTGTATCTGATCACGGGGAATTAAGATGTGTCCTTGGCTGGACGCGGTGACTCATGCCTGTAATCCCAGCACTCTGGGAGGCCAAGGTGGGAGGATCATGAGGTCAAGAGATCGAGACCAGCCTGACCAACATGGAGAAACCCCCTTTCTACTAAAAATACAAAATTAGCCAGGCGTGGTGGTGCATGCCTGTAATCCCAGCTACTTGGGAGGCTGAGACAGGAGAATTGTTTGAACCTGGGCGGCCGAGGTTGCCGTGAGCCAAGATCACGCCATTGCACTCCAGCCTGGGGAACAAGAGCAAAACTCCATCTCAAAAAAAAAAAAAAAAAAAAGACCGGGCACAGTGACTCACGCCTATAATCCCAACACTTTGGGAGATCAAGGTGGGAGGATCATGAGGTCAGGAGTTTGAGATCAGCCTTGCGAACATGGTGAAACCCCATCTTTACTAAAAATACAAAATTAGCCAGGCATGTTGGTGTATGACTGTAGCTACTCAGGAGGTTGAGGCAGGAGAATTGCTTGAACCCGGGCCGCCAAGGTTGCGGTGAGCTGAGATTGAGCCATTACACTCCAGCCTGGGGGACAGAGCAAGACCCCGTCTCAAAAAAAAAAAAAAAAAAGGTGCCCTTTTAGAATGATGTCGATTCTTTTTTGAGACGGAGTCTCACTCTGACACGCAGACTGGAGTGCAGTGGCGTGATCTCGGCTCACTGCAGTCTCTCCCTCCGCAGTTCAAGCAATTCTCCTGCCTCAGCCTCCCGAGTAGCTGGGATTAAAGGTGCCCGCCACCACATATGGCTCATTTTTGTATTGTTAGTAGAGATGCAGTTTCACCATATTGGTCAGGCTGGTCTTGAACTCCTGACCACAGGTGATCCACACTCCTCAGCCTCCCAAAGTGCTGGGGTTACAGGCGTGAGCCACTGCGCCCAACCATATTTAGATTTATTACAGTTTTCTTTTTCTTTTTCTTTTTCTTTTGGAGATGGAGTCTCGCTCTGTCGCCCAGGCTGGAGTGCAGCGGCGCAATCTTGGCTCACTGCAAGTTCCGCCTCCCAGGTTCATGCCATTCTCCTGCCTCAGCCTCCCGCGTAGCTGGGACTACAGGCACCCGCCAGCATCCCTGGCTAATTTTGTGTATTTTTAGTAAAGACGGAGTTTCACCGTGTTAGTCAGGATGATTTTGATCTCCTGACCTCGTGATCCACCTGTCTCGGCCTCCCAAAGTGCTGGGATTACAGGCGTGAGCCATACCTTACACATAACGATAAGTGCAGGTGGAAAGTTGTTAAGACCGAAGGCAGCCATATTCTTTGGACCTAACGTTTTCTTGTAGGAATAATTTGATTCATTTTACCCCCCGGGAGCAAGTGTTCAAGAACCTCTTCCCTGTAAGTGCGGAAAATGTAGATGTCTGTCTCGCTGAAATGCCCCAGCGCCCTCCTTCTCACTTGTCCGTAAGTTCCCCCATTGTTTGGGTGGGTCCAGATGGGCTTGGTCCCATGTCTACGTATAATGAGGGTGGAGAGGAGTTGAGGCATAGACCCTGGTGTCATCAGGTCATGTCCTGAGCCTAGAAGGACAAAGCCCAGAACTCACCTAGTGGCCAAGGGCATTCAGGAGAGGCAGTGTGCGCTACAGAAGTTGATCTCAGCATTTGTGCTGCCATCTCTTCCAGTCTAACTGGCGAGGGACATTTAGGTGAAGACCTTTCACATTGCCTTCCTTGCAGTCAAGGAAGAGGTCAGCTAAATTGGTCCAGGAACTTTGAATCAAACTCCTTCAATTCCTTGTCAGCTCATGGGTGTAGGCGGCAGTGAGTCATGGTGGGCACAAGTGGATAAGGAGTTGGGAGAGTTTGGGTCTTCTCAGTAGAAGGGGCTAGGTAGGGCTTGCATCTGCCTCTGGATTTTGTTGTTGTGGTTGGTGGTGGTTTTTTATTTGTTTTATAGAGACAGAGTCCCACTATGTTACCCAGGCTGGTCTCAAACTCCTGAGCTCAAGAGATCCTCCCGCCTCAGCCTCCCAAAATGCTGGGATTTCAGGCGTGAGCCACCATGCTGGCCCACCTCTGAAGTTTGTATCTTCTTTCCCTGCTGTAGCATTTAGGCTAGAACCAAGCCCTTTTGCAGCAGTTCTGAAAACAGACAGTTCTACAACCAGCCTTGGCTTCTGGGACCTCACTCCCTACTAGGCCCAAACTCAGAGTGTTCTATCTCTTAAGGACCAACTCTTTCATCATAAGTACATTCACCCCAGGGGCACACCCCACCCCAGGAAATGGAACCCAAGTCTATACCACCACAGAGAACACCGTTCCTTCCGGCTTCTGAGGGAATGATACTGCCTGAACCTGCGGGATGCCGCAGCGCCGCCAGGAGCCTGGCTTGGAATGGTCTCCCTCTCTGACTCTCGCCACCCTGTGGGCCAAGACCATCCCACATACCCGCTTTCCAGGGATCTACTCTCCTGGGAGCTGAGCAGATGTCTTCTTAAACCTGAAAGCCCAAAGTGTCTTGTGAGTTTGCCCCTTTTCTCCAGACAATGTGGATGCTTGACCTACTCCTACTCTCCCAAGGGAGGGTCCCCTCTTCCACTCTTACCAAGAAGGAGAGATGACACAACGTTCGTTTCTGGTAGGGTGCTACTTTAAAAGGCACCCACCACACACATGCCTCAAGCCCATCTGACATTATCCAGGGTGCTGGCCTTTCTCTACCTATGCAGCTGCCCTCCTGGAAGCCTGGGTTGAGAGGGACCCGACTCGTTCAGCAGGCCGTCTATGCTGGGGTAAGCCCGAGCACGTCAGCAAGGTCTCCCCGGCATGGGATCCAGCATCCGGTAAGCTAAGGGGCATCAATGGGGCAAGCTGGGATGGTTCCAACTGCCCATGGCCTCCTCTCAGCCTTACCCCACCTCACCCCAACCAGAGAGGTTGGCAGGCTCCCTCTGGCGGTGCCTCCCTTCTTGAAGGCAGGATTCTTCCCTCCAAAGCAATGGATCATGACCTGGCTGGTCCTTCTTTCTCGCTGATCTTGGCCTCAATCTAAGTTTCAGTTATGTGTATAACATTATCCCTTACCTATCAGGAATTGTATAGGTTTTAAAATACACACACACACACACACACACACACTTTGGAATATTTGTATCAAAATGCATAGGTTTGGAATAATACTGCAATGCTTTTTTGTTTGTTTTGAGATGGAGTTTTGCTCTTGTTGCCCAGGCTGGAGTGCAATGGCGCGATCTCGGCTCACTGCAACCTCCGCCTCCAGGTTCAAGCGATTCTCCTGCCTCAGCCTCCCAAGTAGTTGGGATTACAGGCGTGTGCCGCCACGCCTGGCTAATTTTGTATTTTTAGTAGAGATGGGGTTTCTCCATGTTGGTCAGGTTGGTCTCAAACTCCTGACCTCAGGTGATTCACCCACCTCAGCCTCCCAAAGTGCTGGGATTACAGGCATGAATCACTGCGCCCGGCCTGTAATGCTTTTTTTTAATTTTAATTTTTTTGTGGAGACAGGGTCTCACTATATGACTTAGGCTGGTCTTGAACTCCTGAGGCTCAAGCAATCCTCCTGTTTTGACCTCCCAAAGTTCTAGGATAACAGGTGTGAGCCACCACATCTGGCCTACAATGGTTTTTTTTGCCAAATATAAGTTAGCTATATTAAATGAGACTAACAGTGATGTTTAATGATACTAAATAAGACCTGGGTAATATAAACCACCTTTTATGTGATTATTAATATTTATGTGAATATTAATATTTATGTGATTTATAATTAAAATTAATAATTATTAATATTTAATAATAATATTAATATAGGCTGTATGTGTACAATGATAGAAATGAGGTTCAAAAGCCAAGCAGGTATGCCTGGGATAAGTCATAGCCTTTTGTTAGCATTATGCCACTAACATTCATTCATAAGGTATATACTATATTCAAGGACAGCACTATGGTCTGAATGTTTGCATCCCTCCAAAATTCACATGTTGAAATCTTTTTTTTCTTTTTCTTTTCTTGTTTTTTTTTTTTTTTTACAGGTAGCCTTCTGAGCCAGAGTAGGCTCAGAGACTCCCTCATACGTTGAAATCAAATCCCAGTGTTTTGCCTTTAAGAGGTGGGGCCGTTGGATCTTGAGGGCAGAACCCTCGTGAATGGGAACAATCCCGTCATAAAAGAGGCCTGAGGGAGTTTGCTTGCCCCTTTTCTCCTTCAGCCATGTAAGAATGCAGCAAGAAGGTGCCCCATATGAGGCAGAGGGCCCTCACCAGGCACCGAATCTGGTGGCACCTTGATGTTGAACTTCTCGGCCTTCGGAACTGTGAGCAATAAAATTCTGCACTTTTTTTTTTTTTTTTTTTTTTTTTTTGAGATGGAGTCTTGCTCTGTCATCCAGGCTGGAGGGCGGTCATGCAATCTCGGCTCACTGCACACTCCACCTCCCAGGTTCAAACTATTCTCCTGCTTCAGCCTCCAGACTAGCTGGGACTGCAAACTCCACCTCCCAGGTTCAAACTATTCTCCTGCTTCAGCCTCCAGATTAGCTGGGATTGCAAACTCCACCTCCCAGGTTCAAACTATTCTCCAGTTTCAGCCTCCAGAGGAGCTGGGCTTACAGGTGCCCGCCACCACGCCCAGCTAATTTTTGTAGTTTTAGTAGAGATGGGGTTTCGCCATGTTGTCCAGGTTAGTCTGAACTCCTGATCTCAAGTGATCTGTCTGCCTCAGGCTCCCAAAGTGCTGAGATTATAGGGGTGAGCCACTGCAGCTGGCCACATTCTGCTTTTTATAAATTACCCAGTCCAAGGTATTTTGTTATAGCAGCCCAAATGGACTAAGACAATGTGTTTAGACTGGAAGGCATGGGGTTTGGGTTTAGATATTTGAAACTGCAGAGAGATGGGCTATGCCTCGCCTTCGCCTGCAGGGCTAGGACAGGTTCCGAGGAGTGTCTGCAGTGTCAACTGGATGATGCAGTATTCAAACAGAACACAGAAAATGGAATTCCTTAACTCTTGCTTTGCTTCTGTCTTCTCAAAAAAGAATATTTTTCAAATCAAAAAGAACAAATCAAACCTATAAGGAGATTGTATGAGAATATTTTCATAGTAAAGAAAATGGAAAGAATCTGTGGAGGTGATTGAGAAATCTTTTGGATGATCTCTAGGAATCATGAAAAACAACAGAACCACCGAGATGGGAAAATGTAATTCCAATTTTCCAAAAAAGAAAAAAAAGAAGATGGATTCTGTGACCTGTAGATCAGTAAGCTTGAGATTGATCCTCAGTGGGAGTCTTGAAGAGAATGCTAGAAGCTGGTTTCCGAGCTCTTAGAAACCAGGAGGCAGTGATTATAAAGAGTCAACCCCATGTCACTAAAAGCAAATTGTGTCAGCCTGAATCCATCTCCTTTTCTGATAGGATTACTCCACTGGCAAACTTAGAGATACAAGATGGATATGGTCCCACTACACGTCAGAAAGGAAAGTGACATAGTTGCTTGGGGACCCTGGGGATAAGGCAGAGAGGCAGAGTGTCACTCACAGTTTTTAGATCACAAAGAATAGAAACAAATTCTAGTGAGTTTGAACAGAAAAGGGATTTTATTCAAGGATATAGGGAAGTTTACCAGCTCTTCAGAAGGGCCAGACAATCAGGCTCGGATATCCTAAATCTGATATGTGATTTATGGATTTTTGGATGCACAGCCGCATCCACAATCACAGCCCTGGTCTTTGGAGGGCACGACAGCTTGTCAACATCGGCACGAACACCAAGGTTTGCTCTGCTGACACCGCTAACACTAACCCTGGTGTCCCGAAAAGGGTATAAAGCGGTCCCCATCCTCTGCCAGAACGGAGTCCTTAGAGTCCCAACTTTTTTGCCTCTCCAGCTCCTGAGTCAAAGTTCAGCCCCATGCCTCTGTTTGGTGGAGCCCAGATCACATGCCCACACCTTAGCTATGGAGGGAGCTGGGAAAGCCAGGTGCTGACATGTTTTTCTTCTCATAGGAGGAGGTGATCTCTGCCTTCTAGCAGACTCACGAAGTAGGTAATTCTCCCACGTAGAAAGGGGGTCAGATGATAAGCTGCCGTAAAGAGTGGCTAATGTTGCCCTCACAGGGGCTGAGGGATAGAGTAATCGTTGTCCTCACAGGGGCTGAGGAATAGGGTAATTGTGTTGGTTTTTAACGGGTTGAAGGATCATAGCCAAAGCTTGCTAATTAATTGATTCTTTTTCATCCAGAGTTCTTTTTATTGGAATACCACAGGACTCTGCATTTTCGTGCCACATGAGGGTTTGTTGTTGTTGTTGTGTTTTTTTTTTAATCAGTGGCTTGGCCAAAGACCAAACTAAACTTTTGTATTTGCAGGTGACACAGAGCATGAGTGCAATACTAATACATTCGAGGGCAAAATCAGAACGCCAGATCTCTAAAAGTCTGAATGAATCAGCCCGTATTACAAGATAAAGTCCATAATGGTAAATGGAAGGCTCTGGTCTTGATCTATAAAATCCAACCACTCAAATATGTAGTTGCTGGTAAGAAAAAAAGCCATAATTTCATGTGGTTGCCAAGAAAGCTCATTAAGTCCTCGGCTGCATTAATAGATGTGCGGTATTTACAACAAAGCCTTCTGCCTCATTCTGCACCGGAGCGACCACAGCTGAGCCCCGTGCCAAGCTATGTGCACCACAGTTTTCAAAGGGCTCGACAAGTTGGAGGCTGTTCAGAGGGGAGCAGTGGGGTGGTAAACACTCTCGGCCCCTGGATAGAGGAAGAATGATACCAGCACAGGAGCTTGGCGGTGAAGAAGGGCCACGGAGGAGTGATGAGATCGTGGTCACTGATTAGCTACAGAGCTTTCACTTGGAAGATGGGTGCGATGTATCCCACGGGGTATCAAGGCATGAAATTAGGTACAATCGATGTAAATTATAGGGAATCTTCAATTTAAGAAAGGGTTTCCATTGGAGCAACCCCAAAATGGATGCGTCTGTGTTGTGGGGGAGCAAGTTACCTCCCTGTCACTGAAGACGTTCAGATTCGAGACTGGATGGCCAGCATCCAGGGGTGCTGTCAAGGGGCCTCAAGCGATGTTTAGTCTAAATGAACTTTCAGCCTTAGGGTCTATTTTTTTTTTTTTTTTTAATGAAAACATAAAGCATTACAAAGGAGAGAGAAGCCAGGTGTGGTGGCATATGCCAATGGTCTCAGCTACTTGGGAGGCGAGGTGGGAGGATCTTTTGAGCCCAGAAGATAGAGGCTGCAGTGAACCACGATTGTACCACTGCCTGGGTGACAGAGTGAGACCCTGTCTCTAATGTTAAAAGAAAAACCATAGAGACATTGAACTTAACAGAGTTTAACTGAGCAAAAAATGATTTGTGAACAGGGCAGCCCCTGGACCAGAAGCTCCAGCTTAGGCACATGGTGGAGGAAGATTTATGGACCGAAAAAGGAAAGGGATGTACGGGAAACAGAAGTGAGGCACAGAAAGAGCCAGGTTGGTTACGGCTTGATGATTGCTTTATTTGTTCATGGTTTGAAGAACTGCCTGCCTTTGGCCGGAACTCGGTGATTGACACAAGAGTAGGCAGCCGTCTGTTTACACACTCAGTCAGGTGACAGTGCACAACGCACGAGCAGAGCTTTAGGCAGAACGTAAACTATAAAGGAGGCAGCTTGAAGATCAACTTAATTTTACACTACATAAATTTTTAAAAATTTAAAAACATCTTTAAAGGTAATATAAGTTGGCTCTAATGTGCGTGTGAAGATTTCAACTACATTTTTAGTTTTTTTTTAAAAAAGGAAGTTTTGTGGCCACGGGGATGCTGACAAAGACTGCTTGGGATGCACACAGGCAGCTGCAAAGCCTGGGAGGAGGGGTGCTGCCAGGCCGGGCTCTCCACTGGCCACGCCCAGAATCTTCCTGGGCCTGTTTGGTTTGGCCTCTGTGAGCGTGGGCCACAATCACGGGGAAATAAATTGCTAGGAAGTCAATTCCTCTCTGAAGGAAGGACTCCAAACAGAGCTGAGGCTGCCGTGTTTTCTGGCCACCCACACAAGCCAACAAGCTATTCCCTGGGGGCAACCACTAATCTCTAACCAGACAACCGGTAATCTCTTATTCATTCTCTCTTGAATTCTTGGGCTACACTCAATTTATAATAGAACTTAAAGAATGTCCTCATTTTACCTACAGGGTTTGTAATGCTTTTATTTCAATTCCTCGTGAATCATTATAGTCATGGATAGCTGGAACCGCAGCTTCCCTGTAGACAGGGGAGAGGGGAACAAGTGAAATTATTCCAGAGAAAGCAAACAAGGACGTTTAGCTCCAGGGCACGTGGAGAGTCACAGTCTGAGTCTCTCACCGGCACACCAGGAGATACATAATTCAGAGGCCTAACAAAGGGAGGCGGAGTAGTCAAACTGGTTGAACACTGGTCGGCTGTACCCAGCTAAACAGGGCTGGTGTCTGTGAGGTGTTCCTAATCATTGTGGATGACATTTAAAGAGAACACTCGTAGCAAATGTTGCATTAGAATTTTCTGCTTCCAAGATACCAGTCAGAGTCGGAGGGGAGAGAAATGAGGGAAAGAACAGATACCCTACTACTTATCATATTGCCTTACAGTATACATCATGAAAGTAATTATGATTTTCTTTTTGAGATGGAGTCTCGCTCTCTCTCCAAGGCTGGAGTGCAGTGGCATGATCTCAGCTCACTGCAACCTCCACGTCCTGGATTCAAGTGATTCTCCTGCCTCAGCCTCCTGAGTAGCTGGGACTACAGGCACCTGCCACCACGCCCAGCTAATTTTTGTATTTTTAGTAGAGGCAGGGTTTCATCACGTTGGCCAGGCTAGTCTCAAACTCCTGACCTCAGGTGATCCACCTGCCTCAGCCTCCCAAAGTGTTGGGATTACAGGCGTGAGCCACCACACCCGGCCTAAGTATGATTTTTAAGATGACAACAGGGTTATCAATGTTCATGTCTTTGTGTCCTCTATGAGATCGATGTATCTCTTGCCTCAACACTTCACCCAGATTAGATTTCTGGAAGCTCAAAGTAGTGCTGATCGCTGTCTAGTCCTGGTCTTGCAATCACACGCCACCAAATGCAGGCAAATTGTCAGTATATAAGGCTGCCTCTGTGGTGGGAACATTTTGGGAACATAAAAGGAAGGCAGGGATTTCTTTTTTGTTTTTTTTGAGACGGAGTCTCACTTCGTCGTCCAGGCTGGAGTGCAGTGGCACGATCTCAGCTCACTGCAACCTCCACCTCCTGGGTTCAAGTGATTCTCCTGCCTCAGCCTCCTGAGTAGCTGGGACTACACGTGCCCACCACCACGCCCAGCTAATTTTTGTGTTTTTAATAGAGATGGGGTTTCACCATGTTGGCCAGGATGGTCTCGATCTCTTGACCTTGTGATCCACCCGCCTCGGCCTCCCAAAGTGCTGGGATTACAGGCGTGAGTCACTGCGCCCGACCTGAGGGCAGGGATTTCTAATGTGTAGTGGGTTTCAAGTTTACAGTGACATCTCAGAGGTGCAAAAATGAAACATTATTTCTCTATAACTGTACTCAATTTACTTACGAAGTAGTGGGAACTCTTAATCTTGGCACTTTAGGATCATTGACACCCTTCTGGTTTCAAAGCTTTTTTAGGATAATTCCTCAGTCAATCCAGGATTTTAATTCCATCAGGGCCACGCTCCCTCATCTCCTCCTCTGGATGAGCTCCAGGTCTGTCCCATGCTTCCTATTCTCTGGCCCACCTTGACCTTGGAGACATCTTGTTGCCTTGGTGGTAGATGTCAGTCTTGGTCACTGTTGCCTTCACCATTGACCCAGTTTGTCAACTGCTCTAAGGCAGCAAAAGGAGAGGTGGCTGCTCCCTGCCGGCCAGGCCCCATCACTGCAGTGGTGGTGCTGCTCTGGCCAAGGCTTCATTCTCTGCCACCTTCCTCGCCCCTCACCAGGTGCTACGGGCTCTTCCCCTGATTTCCCCACACAGGAAGGAAGTGGGGGAGACTCAGGTGGGGCGGTTCTTGGAGGTCCATTTGCAGTCCAGGTCTGCCTTTCCCGCCTTTCCACTCTGCTTCTCTCCCCTCTCATGTTCTTGTGGTGCTGGAGGCAAGGGTTTTAGAGCAAACAAGGGCCAAGTCCCTTCTGCCCTTACCCCTGTACGCTCTGTCCCCTGCCAGTGAAATGTCGGCTAAGGAGGCAGAGCCACCGCCCCCTCAGGAAGAAGCACACCTCTATCTGTGTCTCTTACAACTCTTCTCTCCTCCCCCATATCTGCTCCCCAGTTCCCTGGGTGCTGAGTCAGGAAAGCTTTTATTCCCCCTCACCCCCCACCCCCTGCCAATAAGCTTTTGCAGTCCCAGGAAAGCTGTGTTTTTAATGCTTATTTTTTAAAAAAAAAATTTTTTTTGAGACAGAGTCTCATTCTGTTGTCCAGGCTGGAGTACAGTGGCGCAAACTGCTCACTGCAACCTCCACCTCCCAGGTTCACGCCGTTCTTCGGCCTCAGCCTTCTGAGTTGCTGGGACTACAGGTGCATGCCACCACGCCTGGCTAATTTTTTGTATTTTTAGTAGAGATGGGGTTTCACTGTGTTAGGCAGGATGATCTCCTGACCTCGTGATCTGCCCACCTCTGCCTCCCAAAGTACTGGGATTACAGGTGTGAGCCACTGCGCCCGGCCAAAAAATTTTTTTGTTTAAGGAATAGGGTCTTGCTATGCTCAGGCTGGCCTCGATCTCCTGGGCTCAAGCAATGCTCCTGCCTCAGCCTCCTGAGTAGCTGGGAATACAGATGTGTGCCACCATGCCTGGACAGGAAAGCAATTTGTATTACTTTCTTTTGTGGTGGAGAAATGACCTTGTGCCATGACCTGCATCCTTACAGCAGGGCGTCCAATACCTTGGCTTTCCTGGGCCACATTGGAAGAAGAATCATCTTGGGCCACATATAAAATACTCTAACACTAATGATAGCTAATTAGCTTTAAAAAAAATCAAACAGTCTCATAATGTTTTAAGAAAGTTTATGAATTTGTGTTGGGCTGCATTCAAAGCCATCCTGGCCACAGATTGGACAAACTTGCTTTCCCCTAACACCTATAAATGCTATGCTCTGTCCTCCAAGCTTTTACATCATCTTGCTCTTTTATGCCTAGAGTTCCATTATTGGAACGCTAAGCATGTGGGAGTTATTTATATCCTACTGCTCAAGGCATTGCTAAGGTCTGATTTTTCAAATTAAAAAAATTGCCACCTCAGCCATAAATGGGTTAAAACTAAGCCATTTTGAAATTCAGAACAAAACTACCCCTCTCTCATGTGACTAGCTCTTTCAAGGACTGTGGCTTCAGATGATGTGAATTATCCATCCGCTTTGTTCTCGCTGTTTTCACTTTCTCCTTAAGTAATGAATGCCACTGAGCCAATGGGGGCAGAGTAAATAACTCTGAAGAAAAAGAACCTCAGTTTAAAATTTTAAAATATTATTTTTAATTTTTGATAACTCATATGCCTTCACTCCAAGTAAATGAAGATCAAAATATGTGAATAAAAGTCAAGATGACAGGCCGGGTGTGATGGCTCACGTCTGTAATCCCAGCACTTTGGGAGGCTGAAGCAGGCGGATCCTGAGGTCAGGAGTTCCAGACCAGCCTGACCAAAGTAGTTGAACCCCATCTCTACTAAAAATACAAAAATTAGCCAGGTATGGTGGCGCACGCCTGTAGTCCCAGCTACTCATGAGGCTGAGGCGGGAGAATCACTTGAACTCGGGAGGCAGAGGTTGCAGTGAGCTGAGACCACGCCATTGCACTCCAGCCCGGGTGACAAAAAGAAAAAAAAAAAAATTCCAGATGACATCAATCTAGTTTGTCCCAATCCTGGTGTAGCTTGAGGAAGGAAAAGCAGATGCCCTCATTATAGGTCAAAGTCTCTCACCAATGTTGCTTATGTTTCTGTTTTTAAATCATCCACAAAGAAAATCTCATGTAGGTCACACTGTCCTCACTGAAATCTAGTGGAGCCTCAAACCATCTGTATTCCTGTTTTCACCTATAAGAACTGATAGATTTTTTTTGAAGGGCAGGGGGAAGGGATCTTGCTCTGTTGCCTAGGCAGGAGGAGTGCAGAGGTGTGATTATAGCTTACTGCAGCCTTGACCCCTTGGGCCCCGGCGATCCTCCCACCTCAGCTTCTTGAGTAGCTGGGACTATAGGCATGCGCCACCATGCCCAGCTGATTTTTTGTATTTTCAGTGGAGATAGGGTTTTGCCATGTTGCCCAGCCTGGTCTTGAACCCCAAGGCTCAAAGGATCCACCCACCTCGGCCTCCTAATGTGCTGGGATTACAGGCATGAGCCACCTCATCTGGCAGAACTAGTGGGTTTTTTTCTTTTTTTGAGATGAAGTTTTGCTCTTGTTGCCCAGGCTGGAGTGCAGTGGGGCGATCTCAGTTCATTGCAACCTCTGCCTCCCAGGTTCAAGTTATTCTCCTGCCTCAGCCTCCCAAGTAGCTGGGATTACAGGTGTGCACCACCACGCCTGGCTAATGTTTGTATTTTTAGTAGAGATGGGGTTTTGCCATTTTGGCCAGGCTGGTCTCAAACTCGTGACCTCAGGTGATCCACCCGCCCTGGCCTCCCAAAGTGCTGGGATTGCTGTGAGCCACCGCGCCTGGCCCAGTGGAAATGATGTTTAATGAGGCAGGGGGAGCAGCATTTCATTCACAGACATTTCGTGTAAACTGTTTTCAACAGTTTACCACATGCCGCAGGGGGCAGAGGTGGATCCAGGTTTTGAAAGGCCTGAAGCTTACAGAATCTGGGTACCCTTTTTAAGTAGAAGAATACAGAGTTATGTAAATAAAATTAGTTATCACATAATGAGTAAAGAATTTACAGCAAATCACATTATCAAAAGCTAACAAACCACACAAAATCACAAAACTCCAAAAGATACATAATATTTTATTAATTAACCACTCGCTATACTTTTTTTTTTTTTTTTTTTTTTGAGACAGAATCTTGCGCTGTCACTCAGACTGGAGTGCAGTGGCGCGATCTTGTCTCACTGCTACCTCTGCCTCCCAGGTTAAAGCAATTCTCCAACCTCAGCTTCCTGAGTAGCTGGGACTACAGGCACGTGCCACCATGCCCAGCTAAGTTTTGGATTTTTTTAGTACAGACAGGGTTTTGCCACGTTGGTCAGTCTGGTCTCGAACTCCTGACCTCAGTTAATCCACCCACCTTGGCCTCCCAGAGTGCTGGGATTATAGGCGTGAGCCACTGTGCCTGGCCCACTTGCTAAACTTCTACTGTACTCCCCCACTCCTTATATTTTTTTGGCTGTGTATTCTTACGTGACCTTTTGAGAGAAAACAATTTTATAATTTCATTTTCTCTAAAGAGAATAGAATCATTCAGTTTTTCCTCTGGCATGGTTGATTAGAATGTATTTATATATAGTTTGAAAATTTTGTTTGGTAATGTCATTTAAAATTTTCTTTTCTTTTTTTTTTTTTTTGAGACCAAGTCTCACTCTGTTGCCCAGGCTGGAGTGCAGTGGCATGATCTCAGCTCACTGCAACCTCCACCTCTTGGGTTCCAGTGGTTCTCCTGTGTTAGCCTCCCAAGAAGCTGTGCTAATAGATGTGTGCCATGACACCTGGCTAATTTTTGTATTTTTAGTAGAGATGGGGGTTTCACCATGTTGGCCAAGCTGGTCTTGAACTCCTGACCTCAGGTGATCGCCCACCTCGGCCTCCCAAAGTGTTGGGATTACAGCGTGAGCCACCGCACCCGGCCTGTCAGTTAAAATTCTATCTAAGGTTGTTGTTAAATTTGGTATAACCTCTATCAAGTTCTCTTGATATACGTACAAGTTATAAAATTGGAAAGAATATTCCCCCAGACTGGTTTCTGGCTCCAAACTGTGTTTTATGTTCATGAGACACATACTTGTGGTGCCAGAAGGCACAGCACGCATTTATATCATTATGCAAATTTTGGCCTGCACCTTCATGTCCTGATGCCCAGCGAGTTGGCACGGCCGGGGGAGGGGAGTGTTTTCCTGGAAGCTATTCCTACATCAGGATGAGTAGCAATAACTTCAACTATGCACAGACACATCTGCAAATCAGATGACTGTGTTTTACCAAGTCCAACACAATGTATCCCTAACTGAACTTGCCATTAGCTGGTTCCCCAAAATGCTCACAGCCACTTCTAGGACCCATCACACAAGGGGCGTCAGAGCAATGCAAATGGTCTTAATCCCCTAAAGTTACAATTTCTTACTTTTAGAAATTTTATATATAAACACACACACACAGTTAAGGGTCCTTGTAGGGCCTTGGAAACAGCCCGTGCAATGAGGGATTCTGAAGCTTCAACCCCATTAGCTTCACTGCACAGACATAGCTGATGGGGTGGGAGGATGCTGAGCAAAGCCAGAAATCAGGTTCTTGCTGAGAAGACCAGCACAAAAGACCACAATGCCACAGTCCGCAGTCCAGTGACTTGCTGACTGTGTCACTCTGAAGGAGAGATGCGGGTGGGATAAATAAAGCCCTGCATGGCAGCTCAGAGAGAGCCAGGGGGGATTTTCTGCAGGCCCCGGTGCCCACAGTTACATCGCCCTCTTGGTACAGCCTCATCATGATGAGTTTCAAGAGAGAGTTAAACAATGTCTCTCCTCTCTCAACTTTTTGGATGCTAAAGAGTTGTGATTTTTGTTAGCGCCCCGTTTTTGTTATTACTGTTTCTAATTCAGATGGCTGATCAAACTCAGTGTTTTCTGATGCATCTGTGAACAAAGATTACACTTAGATAATGTCTAAAATGCAGTGTCAGCTGAGTGCAGTGACTCACGCCTGTAATCTCAGCACTTAGGGAGGCCAAGGCAGGAGGATTGCTTGAGCCAGGACGTTCGAGACCAGCCTGAGCCATATTGTGAGGCCCGATCTCCACAAAAAATTTAAAAATTAGCCTGCAGTCCCAGCTATTTGGGAGGATAGGTGGGAGGATCCTTTGAGCCGAGGAGGTCAAGGCTGCAGTGAACCATGATCATGCCACTGCACTCCAGCCTGGGTGACAGAGTGAGACCCTGTCCCAAAAAAATTAACATAATAAAGCAAAATAAAATAAAATGCAGTGACACTTCCCCCCTCATATGCTGGAGTTTGGTGGGGGAGCACATTGATTTAGATGCCACAAAAGCAGCATTTAGCTGTGGAATCACAGTTGTTACCCATTTGGGCATATTTTACTCTGCCTGGAAAAGTTAATGTGTTTCACGGTTGCTACTAAGGGAGGACGCAGGTCCTGGGAGATCCTGGTTCAACAATGACTGTCTTATGTAACAGAGTCATTCTCTTTATGACCACCTTAGGAACCACTAAGGAACATAATAAGAAACACACAGAACTGATTGTGAAACTGCCCTTTCTCCCTGCGATTCAGAGGGGAAAAGATAAAGCCACACAGCCCTGGGGCCTCTTGCTTAAGAACACATCTCAGTTTAACTGCCAAGGCCATTATGATAACAAAAGTCAGTATGGAGGCGTGAACATCAGGGGCTATTCAAGGACACTTCTCTGATCACTGCCATGTCTATCTGCTGTGATCAGGACTATTTTATAAACACCCTTCCTACCCCATGCAATCAGAATTTTAGGGACGATGCTTCAGTAATGATCGTTTTTTCCTCCTTCCTCCCTATTTTCTCTTTCCTCTGAAGAGCTGCCAAGGTAACGAGGGTCATATAATTTTAGAGCTGGAAGCTCAGGGAGAGAGGCTTGGATCCTGATGACCCAAGCACGGGAGGGACCTGAAAAAATGTGAGCAGTGCTCCGTTGTTGATCCCACACATTTACTTAATATGAGCTGGTGCGGGCGGAGGTTTATGTTGGAAAGGCTGCAGCTTTCTGTGCCCCACATACACGAGATAAAACTTGGGGAAAGGGGAAAATCTGGGAGTGTTGGTTTAAATTAGAAAGGCTCTGGTTTTTATTTGATACTAAACAAATCACGTAGTTTACAAGTCCGGTGACACTCTAAGAGTTAACCAGCAGTTTTTAACATGCTATACAGGGTCTGCGAAAGGCAGCTGCCAAGATGGGGGCTTTGAAAACATGAGACATCTGTAAATAGTAATCTTTGGGTACTTCACCTGTGGTTGCTTCTTTATATTACTTTTGTGTGTGTGTGTGTGTGTGTTTTGAGACAGGGTCTCTTGTCACCCAGGCTGGAGTGCAGTGGCACGATCTCGATTCACTGCAACCTCCACCTCCTGGGTTCAAGCAATTCTCCTGCCTCAACCTCCCAAGTAGCTGGGATTACAGGCACTTGCCACAATGCATGGCTAATTTTTGTATTTTTAGTAGAGATGGAGTTTCGCCATGTTGGCCAGGCTGGTCTTGAACTCTTGACCTCAGGTGATCCGCCCGCCTTGGCATCCCAAAGTGCTGGGATTACAGGCATGAGCCACCGCGCCTGGCATATATTACTTTGTTCTAAAATTAATTTAGATCTGGCATCCTCTTTTTGTCCCTCAAATGTTATTTTACCAAAACATATATTATTGGGACAAGAGGCAAATTGCATGGCCAAGTTGAATGACGTTATTCTCCACTCTGACAGCTTTTGTTTTTAACTCTAGAATTTGTACATATGGCTTTGGAAACCTCATCCAATACTAAGTAATGAACATACATGAGGATATTACGTATTTTTCAAGCTGCAAGCCCAAGATTTCAAACGCTTTGGTTTATCGCAGAGAACACATCTCTCAAATTGTCCTCAATGAGCGCTGCAGGAGGTACATTCATTCGCCGCTAACCCAGGAAGACTGTATGAATTTTTTCAGAGGGAAGACAGGTGGGGGAGAAGTGGAGATGGTTAATGGGTCCAAAAAAAAAAAAAAAAATAGAAAGAATGAATAAGACCTAATATTTGATAGCACAGCAGGGTAACTATAGTCAATAATTATTTAATTGCACATTTAAAAATAATGAAAAGAGTATAACTGGATTGTTTATAACATAAAGGATAAATGCTTAAGGGGACAGATATCTCGCTTTCCATGAGGTGATTATTACGCATTGCTTGCTTGTATCAAAGTATCCCATGCACCACATAAATATATACCCACAGAAATTAAACATTCACGGCCGGGCGCGGTGGCTCAAGCCTGTAATCCCAGCACTTTGGGAGGCCGAGACGGGCGGATCACGAGGTCAGGAGATCGAGACCATCCTGGCTAATACGGTGAAACCCCGTCTCTACTAAAAAATACAAAAAACTAGCCGGGCGACGAGGCGGGCGCCTGTAGTCCCAGCTACTCGGGAGGCTGAGGCAGGAGAATGGAGTGAACCCGGAGGCGGAGCTTGCAGTGAGCTGAGAGCCGGCCACTGCACTCCAGCCTGGGTGGCAGAGCAAGACTCCGTCTCAAAAAAAAAAAAAAAAAAAAAAAAAAAAGAAAGAAATTAAACATTCACAAATTAATCTTTTTAATTTTTGATTTTTTTTTTTTTTTTTTGAGACAGGCTTGGTCTCGGCTCACTGCCACCTCTGCCTCCTGGGTTCAAGCAATCCTAGTGCCTCAGCCTCCGGAATAGCTGGGATTACAGGTGTGTGGCACCACGCCAGCTAATTTTTGTATTTTTAGTAGAGACAGGGCTTCGCCATGTTGGCCAGGCTGAACTCCTGACCTCAGGTGATCTGCCTGTCTTGGCCTCCCAAAGTGCTGAGATTACAGGCATGATGCACTGCGCCTGGACAGAAAGTTAAAAAAAAAAAAAATTGTTCAGAGGGAACCCGTTTCCTCTTCTGCTACACAGATAGCCAGGCCTGACTTGCGCTGTTTCTATCCCCCCAAGAAAGAAGCAACAACATCACCAAGAAGATATTTCTGTTTGTCTTAACGATCAACATAGATCTGTATAGTCGATTTTGTGCCAGCAACAGGCTTCAGTTACAACAACATGAGATTCCAGGCCTTTTTGCCTGCCATGCTGGACACAGACTGGGCCACAGAGAATCGAAGAACCCGTGTGTTCTTCTGAGTTGTCTGTGAAGAAACATACACGGGGAGAGGGGTAGATATGAGTTACTGGAAGAGTGGAGATGTGTTGGGAATTCTCCAGCGTTCCTTAATTAGACAACTCAGTGATGTTCTTTGGAGCCCAAGACCCCAGGAGGCACTCTGAGTCTCGTGATCTCAGGAAGCTAAAAATGAGGGCAAGAGTCAGTATGGCTTTAAAAATCTCTGATCACTCATTCCCGAGAATGAAATCTGGGACTCAAAAGCTCTGATGGAAATGAAGCAGACTTTAGGAGGTCTGCTTTCGGGGGTGCTCCAAGAGCTGAATGTGAATGTTATTTGTTCCAGAAAGTCCTGGCAACTTGGTGCAGCAAATTTGATCAGCACCATACGTACGACCTGTCTCAGGAATGGTGCCATGCATGTGACTAGGACTGCAAAGCAGCTTGTGTTTGTGGGGAAAATGACAGGCACAGGAAGGAAAAGCTGAGAACACTGAAACTGTTCCTAATCATGCAGTGGGGAAAGGAGGGCGACTGCCGCGCAGAGTGGCACGTTGGCTGGAAGAGGGGATTGATCGGCAGCGCTGGCAGGAACAGCACAGGCTTGTCGTGTGATCTGACAGAAAAGGCAGCAATCTGGAGGCGCCCCAGATCAGAGAAGAGACATCAAGCCCCAGGAGAAATGGATTTCATTTCTCCCCACCCATCAGCTGGGTGGGAAGCCCGAAGGAGCCTTTCATGGAACTGTGGGAAGGGCTCCTCCGACGCAGAGGGGATGAACTGGAAGCAAGATGCTGACTGTTTCCAAAGGCTTGACAGTCAGAGGCAGGCATGCTTCAGCCTACTGAGATACTTTACCCAAGAGGATTTCCACTTAGGTTCTGGCTTGAAAGAAATATTAGCTCCCAAATTTCCTCCCATCGAGAGTGCTTCTCCCTACAGAAGGCTAAGGCTCACAGGTTGTTCCTGGGGACACATTTCTCTCAGGTAGGCTGACTAGTATGTTTAAACTGAAAAGCCGATTTACTGGAAGATTGCTGTCACCCCGCAGCCTACCATGTCGCTGGTGTGGCCGGTGTTTAACAGACAGTGGTGTTTCCAGTGTGGGCCTGAATGAAAGATGAAACAAAAAGAGAGGTGCGCCGGGCGCGGTGGCTCACGCCTGTAATCCCAGTGCTTTGGGAGGTCAAGGCAGCAGACCACTTGACGTCAGGAGTTCAAGACCAGCCTGGCCAACATGGTGAAACCGTGTCCCTACTAAAAATACAAAATCAGTCAGGCATGGTGGCACTTGCCTATAATCCCAGCTACTCAGAAGACTGAGGCAGGAGAATCTCTTGAACCTGGGAGGTGGAGGTTGCGGTGAGCCAAGATCGCACCATTGCACTCCAGCTTGGGCAACAAGAGCAAAACTCTGTCTCAAAAAAAAAAAAAAAAAAAGTTTCTCAGCTTTGGGAAATGCTGAATTTTCCAGCATGCCTTTGCTCAGAAAAGCACTATGATATAAAGTGACATAGGAACCTTGTCCTAGGAACCAAGCCCAAGCTCGGGGACATGATGCGGGGGTGACATAAAGGAGGCTCCTCTGTCACTGTGCTTGGGTTACAAGTAATTCTCGACATGGGAGCATGTTGACTTCTAACCATCGGTGGCAAAGCTATGACTTCCCAAACTGGTGGCTGACCTCAAGAGAACTATGTTAGACATTGTGGGAACACAGCCTGAAAAAGGATAGCTACCTCCCTCTCTATCCCATGACCTCTAATAGCCGAGTCACCACCATGGCCTTTTGTCCCTGGAGAGGGACAGGAACTTTGGAAAGTGGAGTCACTCTATTGCTTCCACAGGTCATCTTCCCAGACTTGCCTAAGCCTCAGAATCTCAGTCTTCTGTTCTGTTTTGCACATCTTTTTTGAAAAGTTTTTTAAAAGTACAAACTACTATACAGAAGAATATACAGAAAATAATTTTTGAAAATAATATAACAGATATCTAAGTATCCACCACCCAGATTGGACAGGTATTAACGTTTTGTCCCATCTAGATTAGATATTATTTATTTATTTATTGTTTATTTATTTTTGAGATGGACTCTGGCTCTGTTGCCAGGCTGGAGTGCAGTGGCGTGATCTCAGCTTACTGCAACCTCTGCCTCCCAGGTTCAAGCGATTCTCCTGCCGCAGCCTCTCAAGTAGCTGGGACTAGAGGCGTGTACCACCATGCCCAGCTAACTTTTGTATTTTTAGTAGAGACAGGGTTTCACCATGTTGGCCAGGATGGTCTTGATCTCTTGTCCTCGTGATCCGCCTAACTCAGCCTTCCACAGTGCTGGGATTACAGGCATGAGCCACCTCACGCAGCCTATTTTTAATTTTTTTAAGACAAGGTCTTGCTCTGTCACCCAGGCTGGAGCATGATCTTGGCTCACTGTGGCCTTGACCTTCCAGGTACAAGCGATCCTCCCATCTCAGCCTCCTGCGAAGCTGGGACTACAGGAGCACACTACCACACTTGACTGATTAAAAATTTTTTTCTTTCTGCAGAGACAGGGTCTTACTATGTTGCCCAGGCTGGTCTTGAACTCCCGGGCTCAAGTGATCCCCCTGCCTCTGGCTCCCAAAGTAATGGGATTACAGGCATAAGCCACCACGCCCAGCCTATATCAGATTTTTTTTTTAATTGCAGATAGAATTAAAAACTTGCATATCTATTTTTAGTAGAGGGAAAAACCTAAATAAGTTTATTTCCAGTAAGTTGCTGACTCTACACAACAACTTCCTTTCAGTCTTCAGATCATGGAAACTTTGTGGATTTATGCACAGCACTCAAGCCCCAGGGATCTGCCCCAAACAGAAAGATTGCCAACAAAATGTTTGTCCTAAGACTTGAACAAATTTTCCTCAAATTTACATTGTGTATTTTTCTCCACCAGTTTGCTAAATGTCCACAAGGTTAATACCCACCCAGCCAAATGAAAAGATCATTGGGATCAGGTGCAGTGGCTCACGCCTGTTATCCCGTTCCAGCTACCTGGGGAGGCTGAGGTGGGAAGATCTCTTCACCCTGGAAAATCGAGGCCACAGTGAGCTATGCTCACGCCATTGCACTCCAGCCTGGCCAACAGACAAGAGCCTGCTCTAAAAAATCAAAATAAAAATAATAAAAGAGCACTGGGTCTCCAAAGGTAACAGGTGTGAAATACACCTTAGCCTATCAGAATTTTGCCCCATGAAATAAGGATTACTAAATATTTCTAAATATTACTAAAAATTTACAATTTTTCAATGTCCACATCAGCCAAACCCATGGAAAGCTAAGCATTAATTCACCTACTGTAGGAGAGGCTAGACTATTTAAGGCATCGCTCCTGAATTCTGGTCCTGAATTTCCAGTGCAACTCATGTCCACTAGAATGTTCTGTGAATGTTTCAAGCTTGAAACACCTGCAGTCAAACTTGTTTTCTTTCCATCCAATTATATCCTCTTTCCAATGTCCCCCATTTTTCATTAAAGGCACCACTATTCTTCCAGCCACCCTGATTCACAGGCTCAGAGCCGGCCTCAATTTCCTTGTCTCCTTCGTCTTCCACATCCAATTATTCACTAAATCCTGTTGAATCTTTTCTCAAAGCATTTCTTGCATCTGTTTATTCCATTCCACTCCCACTGCCACCTTTCAAGTGGGGTATTTTCCGCCTGTGTGGTTCGGCTCCCGCAGCAGATTCTGCCGCTCCCCTTTCTCCTTTCAATGCATTATCAGTATCACATTAATCTGCTGCAAGCAGCACTGTGTGCCATCCTGCTCAACATAATTCAGTGATTTCCAGGCGGCTTACCAAATAACAGCTTTTAAAAATATCCAGAACCTTCAGTGATTTTCACGATCTTTATATGCCCAGCTTCCTAGACACATCCCTTATTAGGATCCCACTGAAACCTCTGCCCTGGGCACATGGCACTACTGGCTCGCTAATTCTCTGATTCCTGTTCAATTATTTCTTTGGCCTAAGTCTTCCTTCTCCTCCTTCACGACATGAACCAATCTTCATGGTGCTTAATATGAACCAGATCATCTGGTGGGCCTGTAATACAACAGTGAACAAGACAGAAACAACCCCGGCCTCTATATACTCCTTACAACCTAGTGGAGACAACAAAAGATGAATAGGCAGTTGGCATGCCAGGCTGTGCAGGAAGAACTGGGACAAGGAAAGACAAGGCCGAGGTGGGCAGATCACTTGAGGTCAGGAGTTCAAGACTGGCCTGGCCAACATGGTGAAACCCTGTCTTTACAAACAAACAAACAACTGGGTGTGGTGGTGGGCGCCTGTAGTCACAGCTACTCGGGAGGCTGAGGTGGGAGAATCTCTTGAACCCAGGAGGTGGAGATTGCAGTGAGCTGAGATTGCGCCACTGCACTCCAGCCTAGGTGACAGAATGAGATCCTGTCTCAAAAAAAAAAAAAAAAAAAAAAAAGACAAGGACCCCAGAGCCAGGCACGGGGATTCAGAGCAGACTTTTCAGAGGAAGGGACACACAAGTTATTATCCGTTCTTCATGATGGTTAGCGAGGTGAAGGAGAGGGAGAAGGGGCAGAAAAGAACTCTACAGCAGAGAGAATCATCCTACACAGCCCCTATCCATCCTTTAATGCCCACCTCAAATGCCTTTTTTTTTTTTTTGAGATGGAGTCTCGCTTTATTACCCAGGCTGGAGTGCAGTGGCACCATCTTGGCTCACTGCAACCTCCGCTTCCTGGGTTCAAGCGATTATCCTGCCTCAGTCTCCTGAGTAGCTGGGATTACAGGCACCCATCACCATGCCCGGCTAATTTTTGTATTTTTTAGCACAGACAGGTTTTCACCATGTTGGCCAGGCTGGTCTTGAACTCCTGACCTTAGGTGACCCGGCTGCCTGGGCCTCTGAAAGTGTTGGGATTACAGGCATGAACCACTGTGCCCAGCCTCAAATGCCTTCTTGACCAGACCAGTGGTACTGTGAGAACACAGACTTAAAGTCATCCAGAACCAAATCCTAACCCTGCCTCTGCTACATGCTAGTTGTGTACATGACCATGCAAAATTTGCTAATTCTTATTATGAGTCAATCTCTTAATCTGTAAAAATACTCTTTTTTTTTTTGACAGGGTCTCCCTCAGTTGCTCGGGCTGGAGTGCAGTGGCACGATCACAGCTCACTGCAGCCTTGACTTCCTGGGCCCAAGCTATCCTTCCGCCTCAGCCTCCTGAGTAGCTAGGACTACAGGCATGCACTACTATACCAAGCTAATTAAAAGACAATTTTTTTTTTGTAGGGGACAGGGTCTCACTATGTTGCCCAGTCTGGTCTCGAACCTCTGGGCTCAAGCGATCTTCCTACCTCAGCCTCCCAAAGTGCTGGGATTACAGGCATGAGCCACTGTGCCCAGCCAAAATACTCTTATATTACAGAGTTTATTCATTCAATAAATATTAAGCACAAGAACCACATACTCTTCTCGGTGATAAGGATACACTTTAGGATAGAAATCCTGGCTCTTATGGTGTTTACATTCTAGTAAAGAAAAAGTGACAGTAAATAGGATAAATATGTACATTATGGAGTATATTGGAGGGCGATGGATTCTATGGGAAAAATACATCAGAGAAGGGAGATAGAGAGTAGGGGGGAATTGCAACTTTATTCATTTGTTTATTATTTAACTCATTCATTTATTCCAACAAATAGTATTGAAGGTCTGCTACATGCCACGCCCTATTCTAGGCCCTGGGCATATAGCAGGTAACAACAGACAATAATCTTTGCCTTTGTGGAGCTTACATTCTGATGGGAAGGAGAGACAAGAAGCAGAATAAAAATAGAAAAATATGGAGATGTAGCCAGGCGCAGTGGATCATGCCTGTAATCCCAGCACTTTGGGAGGCTGAGGCAGGCGGATCACCTGAGGTCAGGAGTTCGAGACCAGCCTGGCCAACATGGTGAAACCCCATCTCTACTAAAAATACAAAAATTAGTCAGGTATGGTGGCACAATGTCTGCAATCCCAGCTACTCAGGAGGCTGAGGCAGGAGAATCACTTGAACCCAGCAGGCAGAGATTGCAGTGGGCTGAGATTGTGTCATTGCACTCCAGCCTGGGCAACAGAGCAAGATTCCATCTCAAAAAAAAAAAAAAAAAAAAGCCTGGTGCAGTGGCTCACACCTGTAATCCCAGAACTTTGGGAGGCCGAGGTGGGTGGATCATGAGGTCAGGAGTTTGAGACCAGCCTGGCCAACATGGTGAGACCCCAACTGTACTAAACATACAAAAATTAGCTGGGCATGGTGGTGCAAACCTATAGTTCCAGCTACTAGGGAAGCTGAAGCAGGAGAATCGCTTGAACCTGGGAGGCAAAGGTTGCAGTGAGCCAAGAATGCAGCACCGCACTCCATCCTGGGCGACAAGGGTGAAACTCCGTCTCAAAAAATAAAATAAAATGAATAAAAAATAAGAAAAAGGAAAATATGGAGATGTTAATGTAAAATAGAAAGATGGATAGGAAAAATAGATGAGTTCCAACATTCAACAGGGAGGCCAGCTAACCCGACTGAGAAACCAGTCGTTATGAAAAGGTATGGCAGGATCTAGGCCAGCCATGTGAACAAGTGGGGAAGAGAATTCCGGGAACAGCAAGTGCAAAGATGTCACAGTGGGACTGCGTGGTGTGGGCGGGAGGAGCGAGTGAGGGGAGAGCAGAAAGAGGCAGATAGGGGAGGACGAGGCAGGTCAGGGCCCTGTGGGTTATTGTAAGGACCTTGGCTTTTACTTGGAGAGACAAGGAAACCTAGTTTGGAGCAGAGGAGTGGCCCCAATCAGATTTGTATTTTAACAAGATCATGCTGGTGCTGTGTCAAGAATAGTCAAGAAGGCGGACCAGGGCAGACGCTGGCAGGGCAGCTGGGAGACCATCGCAATCACCCAGACAAGGGGTAAGGTGGGTGTGGAAAAGTGTGATGGCAACAGAGGACGAGGAGCTGGCAGGGTTCTGGATATATTTTAAAGGCAGGGCTAACAGGACTTGTGGTGATCAGATACGGGGTGCAGAAGAACTAAATTGATTCTATTTTTGGCTTGAGCAACTGGGAGAATGAAATAGCTCTTTACTGAGGCGGAGAACTATTAGGAGTCCAGCTTTTGATGCACTGAGTTTGCTTTAGGGTGATCCCACAAAGTTTCACTGCAAAGGAGATGGTTCAGTAAAGACTTGAAGGAAATGAGGAGCAGAACTTGGGAAGTTAAATGAGAGGGTGTTTGAGAGGGCACTTCGCACGGTGCAGTGCCGGCCACCTCAGGCTCCCTCAATTCCATTCCCTCATCCGTAACAATCTTCTTCCACTCCAGGGGGCAGGGGCTGGGAAGCATCAGTGCATTACTGGAACATCCTCGCTCTAGCGGGTAGGCTGCACCTTGTGCATTGTAGTTGCCAAACTCTATGTGCTGAATGCACGAGAGAAAGGAGTAAGCTATAATCAGTAAAGGAAACTGTTCCAACCGGCTTCCCTTTCTCCTTCCCTTCCAAAAAAGTGGTTTTAGCCAAGATGCTCTTGCATCTGGGTGAGGGGAATTGGAGGTCTGAATCCTCTGTCTTATGGTGAACACAGTGTGGGGGTTCTCTGAGTGTAGAGCCACCTGCAGCCCAATGAGCAGGGATAGTGGTAAAATATGAATTCCTGGACCCTTTCCCAGACCTTCTCATTCTGAATTGTTAGGGGAGAAGCGGGGATCTTTCTGTTACAGACACATGCAGTGCTTCCTTGGAAACTAAAGTTTAAGAACTACCAACACTAGGGAAGATGGCCCTTCATTGACATTGCTCCTCGGAGGCAGATCATTTCCAGTCATGATGTGGTGAAGTACAGCCGCTCTGCAGTTTTGTGAATAATGTGTGCTCATCACCTAATCACGCCTCTTCAGTGGAGGTAGAACCTGGCTGGCTCAGATCCCCACTCACATTGTCAGGTGATTGCTTTAGCAAAAGGCCTTCTGCCAAATACCTCTTGGTTGAACTTTGCAGCTTGAGGAGAGAAGTATGCGCGAACACATAAATGCCAAATCTCTTATTATTCTGAGTTTTCAAACAATGAATATGATTCCACCCCACATTCTTGAGAAAGGGCAGCACACCTATCTCACCCTCAGCTATGATGAAGCAAGAAACTCAGTTTCTTCACATTGTTCGCTGAGTCTATACCACAGACAGGACTAAAAGTTACATGTTGACTTTGGGTACCATTTTACAGTGAGCCTTTCATAGCTCGTCTTCCAAGGCTATTAAAATGTCAGCTCCATGAAGGCAACATTAGTGTCATTTATTGCTTTCTTCCCAGTGCCTAGAAGAGTGCGTGGCACACAGTAGTCATTCAGTAAACGGTGGAATGAATCCATTCCACTTCCTGAAGTGAAGAGCCAACTCGACACACATTTCCATCTGTGGAGTATCACAGTTTCCTGCAGTTTACTTCCACATACTTCACTCCACCAGTTAACTACCCCCTATATAAATCTGTGCAGTTTTCACTTAAGATATAACTTTCTGGTGACCCCATAAAAAATTGGCAGAAATTCTCGGAAAGGATGATAATGTAATTGGTCTTGTGGGGGATCCATGGAGGGATACATTTCACATTATTCATGTTTCCAGATGGGCTTCAGTCCCCAGGGCAGTCATTCCAGAACCCTTTCTCAGCGTTAAGTTTACTCCAAGAAATATAAATAGTGATTTAGGGCTTGATTGCTCCTACAAAAGGCGCCCCTGTTTTGGTGCAGGGTGGGAAGGGCGGCAGAGGAAGAGGCAGCTGGGAAGCCGAGTGAGGGGCCAGGCGCCTGCAGAGGGGCCACTGAGTGTGAGCCAGCGGCTGGTCAGAGTCTCTCTGGAGGATGAGGGTTTCATGGGTGGAGGCTGGGGACTAGCTAGAGATGGGATTGTCCATGGTCAGGCAGTGCAGGAAGCTTTCAGCAGCAATAAAACTTGGATGTGGGTATGCCAAGCTTGGAGGAGATATGGGTCCATTCCCATCCTTCTGAAAAAACAGTCTTCAAACACCATGGCTAGTGTCCAACGCTACTTAGCTCAGCTGGTTGGGGTGCTGAGCTACTAAAATTTTACTGTAGCATTTCTTGAACTCTTACTAGGCTCCTATATTAGCACCTTCAACAAATATTTGTGTGTCAGCCTCTATGCTGAGGGCTGGGGATACAGCTATGAACAAGGATGTGAACTAAGTACTATCTCTTTACCAGTGAATTCTTCTGTTTCATAGGCCTCCAATTCTGGCCCTAGTCAGATATTTCTCAAATACCTGACGTTGTTTCCAAAGGGGTACGTTCAGAGTAGCTAGATCAGAGCAGATGCTTCAAGAGTTCTCAACAATAGGTCAGTGGGACCTTGATATTCTAAGGACATAATGATCTAATTTAGACTGAAAATCATCTAGCCAAACACACACTAGGCATTTAATTCATGTAAGGCTCAATCAGATTGTCAGTATGAACCTGATAGGACAGAGTGTTCATTTGTAGAGAACAATATCCCGGTTTGCCTGGGTGGCTGCAAAGCCTTTAAACTGAAATCCTTGCTTCCACTCTTGCTCTGCACAGCAGCCAAAACATTTTATCAACCCTCCACCGGCTTCCTGTTGCAATTGGAATAAAATTCCATCTCCTTACCAGCATCTACGCAGCCCTGGAGTCTGGCCCCTGGTTGTATCTCTGACTTCTCTGGAAGCTGGTCGTGGCCTTGGAGTTGACCTGAAACTCTTTCCTGCCTTATCTTTTCTCGCCTGGCTCCTCATTATGCAGAGCTTTGTTCAAATACCTTCCCAGGGAGGTCCTTCCTGGCCAGTCTTTCTGCAGCAGTTCTGGACCTTCCCCAAGGCATCTCCTCATCTCCTTAGCATATTTCTTATTCTTCATAGCAGGAAAATTATAGCAATTTATAGCAATAAATATTTGTTGAGTGAATTAATATGTATCACACTTACTAAACACCCAAAGGTTTTCTGGGGATGTCTATAACAATTACCAGATTGCCAATGGTTTGACGGCACTTTATTTTTTATTTTTTTTTACAGCCCACCCATAGGATATGACAGTACTTTATTTTACTTTATTTTTATTTTAAGAGACAGGGTCTCGCTATGTTGTCCAGGCTAGTCTCGAACTCCTGGGCTTAAGCGATCTTCCCACCTCAGCTGCCCAAAGTGCTGGGATTACAGGTGTGAGCCACCACTTTTAAAAAGGGTGTGACAGCACTTTTTAAAATCATATTTGAAAACCTGGTACTTGACACAGAGCCCTAGAACCTAGTATTAACAAAGTGCTTAATTTTTTTTTGTTGTTGTTAAATTGACTGTCACTAAATTAACACCAGACCAGTGACTGGAAAAATCACATGTGACCAGAGAATCCCATTGATGGTGCCAGACAATGACCCAGGAAGAGGGGTTCATAGCAGCTGCTTGTTTCCTTACTGGAAATGCAGAGTGATAGCAGAGCTCAGGGAACATAGTGCCATCCGGTAAAAGAAACAGCTCATAGGCCGGGTGCGGTGGTTCATACCTGTAATCCCAGCACTTTGGGAGCCCGAGGCAGGCGGATCACCTGAGGTCAGGAGTTCAAGACCAGCCTGGCCAACATGGTGAAACCCCGTCTCTACTAAAATACAAAAATTAGCTGGGCATGATGGCGAGTACCTATAATCCCAGCTATTTGGGAGGCTGAGATGGGAGAATCGCTTGAACCCGGGAGGCGGAGGTTGCAGTGAGCCGAGATTGCACCACTGCACTCCAGCCTGGTGACAGAGTGAGACTCCATCTCAAAAAAAAGAAAAAAAGAAAGAAAAAGAGAGAAAGAGAGAGAGAGAGACAGAAAGAAAGAAAGAAAGACAGACAGAAAGAAAGAAAGAAAGAGAAAAGAGAAAGAAAGAAAGAAAAGAAAGAAAGAAAGAAAGAAAAAGAAAGAAAGAAAGAGAAAGAGAAAGAGAAAGAGAAAGGAAGGAAGGAAGGAAGGAAGGAAGGAAGGAAGGAAGGAAGGAGCGAGCCCATAACAGGGGCAGGGCTGTTTGCAGTGTGATGAAAGGGTAATGGTGCTGCAGTCTTGGGCCTGATGTCATACTGAGACTGGATGTCGGTAGGATGGTGCCCTTCTGTAATATGGTTGGTAGCTGCACTTGCTGAATTGACAGCCTCTCTGTTTAAAACTGACAAGGAGAAAATTAAAGTTTCCCCTGCTTTTCATGTCATGCATGAATAACTAATTGCTTGGCAGCTAGTTAAAATTCATATTTCCCTTGTCAGGTTTTTAGCGACTGTGAAGATCAGGTTAATGTAAGCCTTCCCTCCTTTTGCCCTCTTGGCTAACTAGCTAGTTATATTTGCATTTCTTTTTATATAAATCTTTTTTTTTCCTGTCCCTTAGACAGCACAGTATCAGAGATGGCATATTATCTTCAGATGTTCCATGCTGGAAAGCGATTGCTCTTACATAAATATAGAGACAGAAAGAGACTGTCTTTCTTCGCATGTATCCAATCCTTTTAGTGACTCCAAGTCAAAGGTTGTTTTTTCTCACCAACAAAAAGGATTTGTCAACTACCAGGCATCTGAGAGTTTTCTAATCCTGCTGGGGTGGGAAGTTCTAAACATTGTGACACAGACTTTTCTATTTGTATAGAGTCACTCACAGATCCTACACCATACAATTCTATCATTGCCTCATGGAAAAGAAGACACTCTTCAACTTTAGCATGGTTTTGACACCTGTGAAACACCTGGTAATGCTAGCTTTCTACTCAGTTCTCTTCTCAGCTCTGCAGAACCATCACATCTCAGAACTGTGGAAAACAGAGAATCTTTCCCTCTCTTCAGTTGTGTCTTCTTGATCCACAACTTGCATAGAATTGGAGCTGAGAGTCACTGGCAGCTGTAGCCACATCTTCTCTCCAAATCACAGAGAAATAACTGAGCAGGGAATTAAGAGTTGTCTCTGGGTTGCACAAACAATGTCTCAGGAACATGCTGGCCACCACTCTGTATGAGGAATGAGAACTGGAGAGCAGGATATGAATTTTTCTCACCCTCAAAAAACCCAGGAGAGATACCCTCCTAAGGTTTATAGGAAATTTGTTTCTGACCCAAGGGTCAGAGAATAGCTTACTATAAATTTTAATTGGCTCCCAAGTAATTGCTAATTCATCTCTGACTTTGGCAGGAAAAAAATGAAACGTTAAAGGAATGGATTTAGCAGGAAGACTTTTTTTCTTTATTTTCTTTTTTATATGAGCACAATCTTACAGCTGCTAAAGCCTAACAGAGAAGATGGTAAATAAACATGTGGGGCTAGGGGTGTTCATTTGCAGAACTTTCTGCTTGAAGAGGAGCCTGGAAAACTGCAGGACTCATTTTGGATTATAAATCTTTTCAAATTTTTCTTGAGACAGGGCCTCACTCTGTCACCCAGGCTGGAGTACAATGGCACGATCTCGGCTCACTGCAACCTCCGCCTCCTGGGTTCAAGTGATTCTCCTGCCTCAGCCTCCCGAGTAGCTAGGATTACAGGCACATGCCACCACGCCCAGTTAGTTTTTGTATTTTTAGTAGAGATAGGGTTCTACCATGTTGGCTAGGCTGGTCTCAAACTCCTGACCTCAGGTGATCCGCTCACCTTGGTCTCCCAAAGTGCTGAGATTACACACGTGAGCCACTGTACCAGGCCTGGATTATAAATTTTTAATGCTGACAAAGGAGTTATCCTGCTACTGCCAGAAAGAAACTACACCAATTTTGCGATGCTGTGAGGCAAGGCACAGTGGGTGGGAGATGCAGAAGGAACAGGACACAGGAGGGCCTGTCTCACCATGCAAGTCACATGAAACCAAAACCAATCTAACTAAAGTTTGAGAAACTAAAGTCCCAGGTGTTGGACTCACCTCCTGCCCTTGTGGACTTCAGAGGATCCGTCTTCGTCCCCACGCATTCCTCTCATTTCCTCCCTCCCCAATTTTTTTCCCTGACATTTCTCTGCTCAAACTCACATTTTCTCTTATTTGATGTCTGCTACATATATAACATACAATATGTTTTAAAATGTATAGTAGAATCATCAAACATTGAAATTGAGCATTCTTTCTGGGAATTTATGCTGCCTGGCAGATAATGTCCATCTGTTCACTCAGCAGGCATTGCCGGGCACCTCTACCCTTGTCTTTCTCTGTCGTCGAGGCTAAAGAGAGAAATTTTCAACTTCCCCAATTGCCCATGGCTAGGTGGAACCGAGGAGTCAGGTTCCTGCTTAAAAACCCAAATACGGCTGGGCATGGTGGCTCACGCCCATAATCCCAGCACTTTGGGAGGCTGAGGCGGGTGGATCACCTGAGGTCAGGAGTTTGAGACCAGCCTGGCCAATATGGTGAAACCCCGTCTCGCTAAAAATACAAAAATCAGCTGGGCGTGGTACGGGTGCCTGTAATCCCAGCTACTCGGGAGGCTGAGGCAGAAGAATCACTTGAACCCAGGAGGCGGAGGTTGCAGTGAGCCAAGATCGTGCCACTGCACTCCAGCCTGGGTGACAGAACGAGACTCCATCTCAAAAAACCAAAACCAAAAACAAAACAACAGCAAAGAAACCAAACCCATGTGTGATTTTTTTCAGGCCTGACCAAGTGCTATTCCAAAGGTATTACCCGTCAGGCCTCACGGGAAGGCTGCACAGCCGGTGCCACCTCTGAGAGTCCCTGGCAAGGGGTCAGGCTCCTCTGGCTGCTCCTGCCCTTTTGTGGATCTGCATTCCTAGTCCAGGTGCTCCGTTCAGAGGGCTCAGGGACCCTTAAGGAAAGATACTTTTCTTCACTCTGACTCAGTACTTTTATACTCTCAGCTTTTTCCCCTCTCACTACCCAACTCCCCAGCCCATGGTGCACAACCCTTCAGGGAGCCTTTGGTTTGGGGTCCCCTCAACAGTGAGATGACCCCCATAGCTCTGCTGATCCCCCTGACCCTCAACCGTATGGGTGCATCATTCTTTTTTTTTTTTTTTTTTTTTTGAAACGGAGTCTTGCTCTGCCACCCAGGCTGGAGTGCAGTGGCCGGATCTCGGCTCACTGCAAGCTCCGCCTCCCGGGTTTATGCCATTCTCCTGCCTCAGCCTCCTGAGTAGCTGGGACTACAGGCGCCCGCCTCGTCGCCCGGCTAGTTTTTTGTATTTTTAAGTAGAGACAGGGTTTCACCATATTAGCCAGGATGGTCTCGATCTCCTGACCTCGTGATCCGCCCGTCTCAGCCTCCCAAAGTGCTGGGATTACAGGCTTGAGCCACCGCGCCCGGCCATGGGTGCATCATTCTAAGGGGAAAATGAAGCAGGGGAGCCCGGCACTCCCTCCAGTGTTAGCCTCTTGCTTGTAGTACTGCAGTGAGGGATTCAAGTCTTCGCTATTACTTCCATTTGGGCTTGTTGTAGCTTCAAGTGGCTACTCTAACACCTGACAGCTCAGCTCTCTTCCAGCTCTACAGAGCTCCTGACAGCCATGCAATGCAATTTGGGGCAATTTAATCTAAGAGGAATTCAGCTGCATGGTTATATAGGAGCACGGGTGGAGAATAAATGACATTCTGCCTAAAATACAGGTGTGATGACTGGAGACGCAGAAGCCATTCCATTATATGAACATGACATGATAAGCCAAGACCCTAAAGATGCTGAAAAGGGTCAACAGTGCTTGGGTTTTTTTTTTTTTTTTGAGGCAGTGGTCTCACTGTGTTGCCCAGGCTGGTCTCAAACTCCTAGCCTCAGGCTTCAGCCTCTCAAAATTGCTAGGATTACAAGTGTGAGCCACTGCATGAGACTGGGCTGTTTTTTGTTTGATTTGGTTTTTTTAGGGACAGGATCTTGCTCTGTCATCCAGGCTAAAATATAGTGATGTGATTACAGCTCACTGCAGCCCCAACTTCCTTGGCTCAAGTGATCCTCCCACCTCATCCTCCCAAGTAGCTGGGAATACAGACATGCACTACCACACCCAGCTAATTAAAAAAAAAAAAAGAGTTTAGTAGAGACAGAGGTCTCCCTATGTTGCTCAGGCTGGTCTCGAACTCCTGACCTCAAGTAATCCTCCTACCTTGGCCTCCCAAAGTGTTGGAATTACAGGCGTGAGCCACCGTGCCCAGTACTGTCTGGGTTCTTAATAACATTGTTGAGCCCTTGCCATAGCCTTGGGATATTGCTCTTTGTACTTCTTATGCAAGAAAAATAGATTCACAAGTTATTTGGCTCTCTTCCCATCAAAAGGAAAAGTCTAATTCTTTTTCCCTTAATTATGGATCAGCTTGAGCTTGTTCCTTCTAACAAATGGAAGATAGCAACATGCTAGAGCAATCACATGGAGGAAACTCAAAGGGATACAAGCCCAAGGGATCCCAGCTGTTCCAGCCCCCAGACATTAACTCAAAGGGATACAAGCCCAAGGGATCCCAGCTGTTCCAGCCCCCAGACATTAACTCAAAGGGATACAAGCCCAAGGGATCCAGCTGTTCCAGCCCCCAGACATTTGAATCTACTCAGGCACCAAGCAAGGAGGTGAACAGCCTTCAGATGATTGCGGCCCACTCCCAGCTGAAGCCAAGTGGAGCGCAGATGAGCTGCCCCTGCTGAACCCTGCCCAAATTGCAGATTTGGAAGCAAAATGAATATTGTTTTAAGCCACAGATATGTGAGTGTTTTGTTACATAGTACAAGGCGCCAGAACAGCTCTACCAATGTAAATTACAGTCAGATATGTTGCTATTTATAACCAAAGCATTCCTAACTTATAAATGTTGCAACATTAATAAGCAGAAAAAAGTGTAATAATCTTATCAAGGTAATACAAGATATTTGTTTAGTATAATTACCTTCATGGCAAGCCTCAATTTCATAAACTAACAACTTCAAGTACAACTTGGGCCTAATGGGCAGCTTTTTTTTTTTTTTTTTTTTTTTTTTCTGAGACAGGGTCTTGCTCTGTCACCCAGAATGGAACACAGTGACACAATCGTGGCTCAGCGCAGCCTCAAACTCCTGGGCTGAAGTGATCCTCCTACCTCAGCATCCTGAGTAGCTGGGACTAAAGGCAGGCCCCACCATGCCCAGCTAATGTATAGTTTTTTTGTAGAGATGGGGCCTCGATATGTTGCCCAGGCTGATCTCGAGCTCCTGGGCTCAACCAGTCCTCCAGCTCAACCTCCCCAAGAATTGGGATTATAGGCATGAACCACCACTTTTGGCCTCTGCATAGCATCTGATAGAAAATATAAAGCTGATACTATAAATTTTACATTAACAGATTTCTATAATTAAAAATCTTGGTTAGATTTTTTTTCCTTTACTTTTTTTTTTTTTTTTTTTTTTTGAGATCGAGCTTTACTGTTGTTGCCCAGGCTGGAGTGCAATGGCGCAATCTTGGCTCACTGCAACCTCTGCCTCCTGGGTTCAAGCGGTTCTCCTGCCTCAGCCTCCTGAGTAGCTGGGATTACAGGCATGTGCCACCATGCCTGGCTAATTTTGTATTTTTAGTAGAGACGGAGTTTCTCCATGTTGGTCAGGCTGGTCTCGAACTCCCAAACTCAGGTGATCCGCCCTCCTCAGCCTCCCAAAGTGCTGGGATTATAGGCATGAGCCACTGTGCCTGGCCTCTCTGCTCTTTTATTAGTAGAGTTAATATCCATTCATTGGGCACTTGCTATGTGCTAGGTGCTAAGGACACAATAGTGAACAAGACTAGTCACCTAAGATCCTTGTCCTAATGAAGCTTACCTCTTGTGGGGGGAGGGAACATGATAAAAATGCAGACAAGTATGTCAATATAATAATTTCAGATCGTAATGTTGTGAAGAAATTAGTGTGGTATATGTGGGGGAGATGGGGAACAGATAGCTTTGCTTTAGTTAAAATGTCAGGGAAGACATCTCTAAAAAAGAAACATCAGAGATGAGACCTGAGTGATGAAGGGAGCCAGCCATGGGAAGTTCTGGGGTAGAAGTGCTTCAGACTAAGGGAATAGCCAGTGCAAAGGGCCTGTAGCCAGAATAAGGTTGGTAGAGTCCACAACAGAAGAAAAAAAAAAGTGGGGACAAAGGGTGGGGTGGGGGAGATGGTATTAAGTGAGAGAAGGGGAGCATGCAGGACCCATATCCCTTAGGTCCTTGTAGGCCATAGTAAAGAATCTGGATGTTATTTTTGCAAGTGCAATGTTAAAGGTAGTGACAGGATATGATTTGCACTTTTAAAAGATCACACTGTGGAGAATGGAGTGCAGAGGGGCAAGAGTTGAAGCAAGGAGACCGGTTAGAAGGCTGCGGCAGTAATGAAGAAGAGATGATTACGGCTTGATTACACACTGCCAATGGAGGTGGTGAGGAGCTCTGAGATCTGGGATAAATTGAGACAGAGCTTGAAAGAGAGCTGATGGAAATTGCCAATAGAGTGCCGACAGATTTCCACATTGACTAGAAAGGCAAATTATTAATTTATGTGAATCTCAGTGGTTTTGCCATCATTTGAGTGTACCATCCGGTTGTCCCCTGAGCCTACATGTATGGTATTTGGAGGATAAATAGAAGGAGCACAAGGATGCAGACACTAAGAGTTTAAAGCTGAAGCCAGGCATGTTCTGTGCATTATTCCAAGCAGGTGTTGTTAATTAATGTCCCTCTCTGGCTGTATGGCAACAAGCTGTAGAGTCCCCTTCTGGGGCCATCCCTCTAGCTCTCAGTTCCTTTTGTTCCAAATCAGAGCACTAGGATTTGGGTTACTTAGGATCTCACATGAATCATTCTTGGGGAACTAGGGGCAGGGTAATGAATGCTACTAATTAGCCTGCTAAGTATTCTCTGTAACTAGAGGATATTTGGTTGCAACTAGAAAGCTGAGGTAATTATCTCTTTGTTATGTACAAATCTTATTTACATGAGCCACATGGGCATTTATGACCGATTAGCTCAGATAAATGGACATCCAGGCTAATGACAACATCACAGATTCATTCTCTGTAGAATACTTCTGTTTTAGGGCTGTAAACTGTATTCCTTGTAGTATGAGGTGGCCAGCAAGTCTGGGAACACAGATAATACTATTTTTATTATGTACGATTTATAAACCATTCATTATGCTTTTACCTGTGTTTCAAGAATTTGGTGGCCACCCTGGAGACACTTCTTGGGATATCTTTACCAAAACTCAACATACCAGCTCTCAAACCATTCTACCTTTCTGAGACGCACCCCATCCACAGAAGTGGGCTTCTAGGGACTCTGCCCATGTGAGTGACTCACCTAGCTGGCCTCAGGTGATTGGACAACAGCTGAACACTTGATTCAAGCAGGACCAATCAGATTCCTTCTCCCAGAAGTAAAAATGGAGAGACAGGCACAGAGTCTCTGTGAATGACAGAACAATCACCTCTAAACTTGCTGGGGTGGTTCAGCCATATTCAGCCTTGTGGATAAACAAGCAGAGAAAGCAGGACTCTGGTGTCAGAGAATGAGGTAGATGTGCAAAAAAAGTGGAGGAGAGATGAACCAAGAGTGCATCTTGGGAATGTGGATGCTTTTTCGTTCTCAACTTTGCCCTTCCTAAGGTCTGGCTGCACTCCTGCATTTGGTTCCTCAACACACTTTTGTATACATATACCAAACTCCCCCTTTGTGCCTAAGTGGAGTCCAGCTGGTTTCTGTCACTTGCCACCCAAGAGTCTTAACTAACATGACTTTAGATCTTGTCCACAGTCTCCCCAGCTATTGGTCATGAGGGTCAGGAAGGAATACATAGATAAGTATTAATCCGCTGTCACTGAAGTGGAAACAATTTAAGAGCATCCTCTTCTAGAATGATGCCAATACTATCATCTGTAAACACGAGGGGCAGTTGCATCCCATCCTGCAGAGCAAGGAAAGCTCCCCTTTCTATTCCAGAATCGACATTTTTCTATTAGAAAACAGTTTCCCTGAGGTACTGACAGAGGAATCTGCTCTTTGAAAAACAATTTCAAATCCTTATACTCCAGCAGATCTGCACCAAATGAAAAGTTGGCCTCAGATATCCGTGGCTGAAATGTCCTCAGAAATTGTTTGCACTGTCCTTTACTAAAACTAACTCTATCAAGTATGACCAAATAGACTTGCTTTCCCGGTCTTGGTTCTATGTACAATGCCACTAAACTGCATTTTATTTGATGAAAAAGGTGATGTTTCCAGTTTCGAATGGTTAGCAAAAGGTGTGTAATGTCCCTTCTTGTGTTTAGCTATAAGGGTCAGCAAAAAGTATCCCCCCAAAATGGTAAAAGACTTTAAATATAACAAGAAACGCAAGAAATAAGGAAAGTAAAAGGCTAGGCTGGGCACAGTGACTCACACCTATAATCCCAACATTTTGGGAGGCTGAGGCAGGAGGATCACTTGAAGCCAGAAGTTGGAGACCAGCCTGGGCAATATGGCAAGACCCCATCTCTACAAAAATAATAAATTAGCCAGGTGTGGTCGCATGCAACTTTTGTCCTAGCTGGTTGGGAGCCTGAGGCAGGAGAATCTCTCAAGCCCAGGAATTCAAGGTTGCAGTGAGTTATGATCACTGCACTCCAGCCCGGGCAACAGAGCGAAACTCTGTCTCCAAAAATAAATAAATAAGCTATATTTTTTAAACAAGAAAAAAATTAAAAAGGCTAACTACGCAAATAGCACAACCAGAAGCAGTGGGTGCAGGGCCGATCAGGAGGCAAATTCCTTAAGGGCAAGGGCCTTTTGCCCCAGAGCCAAGCACTTTGCCTGGAATAGAACAGGAAATAAATGTTTATAGAGTAAACCGATTGCATGAACACATGATTGAAAGCATTGATAAAATGAAAGCCAGAAAACTATATTACCCATTGCTAATAGGACACAAATTGGTTGCTGTCAAATTTAAAGTATTAAATCCTCCTGAATTTGCCCACCCAATTAGAATCTGATGTAGCCTCTGGCTACAAAAACTACGATTCTAAAAGCTCATCAGGCTCCCGCAGTTACTGCTTTTTTTTTTTTTTTTTTGAGACGGAGTCTTGCTCTGTCGCCGGGGCTGGAGTGCAGTGGCCGGATCTCAGCTCACTGCAAGCTCCGCCTCCCGGGTTCACGCCATTCTCCTGCCTCAGCCTCCCGAGTAGCTGGGACTACAGACGCCCGCCACCTCGCCCGGCTAGTTTTTTGTATTTTTTAGTAGAGACGGGGTTTCACAGTGTTCGCCAGGATGGTCTCGATCTCCTGACCTCGTGATTCGCCCGCCTCGGCCTCCCAAAGTGCTGGGATTACAGGCTTGAGCCACCGCGCCCGGCCTTTTTTTTTTTTTTTTGAGATTGACTGTGTCGCTCGAGATCTCGGCTCACTGCAACCTCCACCTCCTGGGTTCAACCGATTCTCCTGCCTCAGCCTCCCAAGTAGCTGAGAGTACAGGCGCGCTCAAGTGATCCGCCCGCCTCAGCCTCCCAAAGTGCTGGGATTGCAGGTGTGAGCCACCTCTTACACTATTTTGATTACAGGTGTGAGCCACTGTGCCCGGCCACTGCTCTTATACTATTTTGAATATAGGCTGGCCACAGTGGCTCACACCTGTAATCCTGGCACTTTGGGAGGCCAAGGCGGGTGGATCACCTGAGGTCAGAAGTTTGAGATCAGCCTGACCAACATGGAGAAACCCCATCTCTACTAAAAATACAAAAATTAGCTGGGTGTGGTGGCGGGCACCTGTAATCTCAGCTACTCAGGAGGCTGAGGCAGGAGAATCTCTTGAACCCAGGAGGTGGAGGTTGCAGTGAGCCGAGATCGTGCCATTGCACTCCAGCCTGGGCGACAGAGCAAAACTCCGTCCCAAAAAATAAATTTTTAAAAAAGAATATTGATATAAGTCACAACCCGAAGACCCCAACCTCCCCACTGCATATGTGACTGGGGAGTTCCCTGTGGACTCTTTCTGCGTGACCACTCTCGAGATCTTAATGGCTGCTGTACTTGGGCTGCCGGACACCATAAAGGACAAGACTGAAAGATTCACCTCCAACCTGGTGTTTGCAACCTGAGGCCAGTCCTGTCACAGGTCACAGGGAACCACTGCCACCCCTTTTAATTACAGTGTCTGGAGGAAGAGGCCGAACCCCTTCTGATTTGGAGAAAGCCTGGTTTCTTTATCTTATTAACAACAACTTATCCCAGCTCCAGTAATTACAGACCCATTCCTGAAGCAATCAAATTGCTTATTTGAAAGAAAGACGATTTCCTTTCCCTAATGAATGTGAACAGTCCCCCAGAGCCTGAAGGTATGGGTATGATGCCCCACTGTAACAATACAAAATGATTATAAATAAAGACACAGAGCTGCTCTGTTCTTAAACATGACCGCATGATCAATTAGAAAGACTTGCATGAAGATGGGACTCACGAGATTTTGTTTTAATTATCCTGCCCAAAGGAAAATGATACTTTGCTCTTTGCTGGCACCATTGTACAGAGAAGTTTAAAGAGACTTTGAAAACAGGATCCTGGTCATCCTTCTCAAACCACAGGCAAACAGGCAAACACAGTTGCCCTCATTTTTTGAAAGGGGAAACTGAGGTGTAGACAGATGAGTGTTTTCTGTGTTTAGCAGGCTATTTACAGACTCATATATCATCATATCCAACATGTTTTTTATGTCTGTCCTCTACTCAGCTGTTCTGATCATTGTATTTGAAAACTCATCAAAAAGGGGAGAAATTAACAAAAGGCTATAGAAAAGGTGAGCTTTTACTTTTATAAGCTGCCAACTTCTTAAAATAATTTTAAAATGAGGCGTGTGTGTGTGCCTGTGTGTGCATGTGTGCACGCGCGCACGCACACACACGTGTGAGTATGCCTTGGTGTTGGGGTCAGGAAATAGTAAGGATAGAAAGATAGGAAGAGGTGAGGGCACTTCACTGCAGCCCCTGAATCCGGGAGTACCTGGCCCTCCTTGAAGGCTGCAGCCTAGTAGCCAGAGGGCCTGGGATATAGCCAGCGACTGGGACTGGAGTAGCGAGGTTGATGAAAAATCATCTACTTTATAGTTCTGTCAGACCAGGGTACCCTTGGAATAAAATCTTTTAGAACTTGAAAAAATATCCACTTACTAGTGAATACAGGACCCCCAGCTGAGACTGCTGCCCAGGATGGCAGTTTATAATTAATATTTCATCAGGGGTCAAGCTGCAGACCACCAAGAAGGCCCTCTGAGACCATACTGAAAAATAAACTTGTTACTCTTTGCCATTTTTTAAAAAATAAAAAAGGGAATCCATTTGAAATTCATAGATAGGAGTCTGCAACTGCAAAATTTCCAATAAGATTAACTAAAAATTCCTGAGGAGCCTGAATATTTATATTTCCAGAGATTCTTTACTGCAGTATCAGTACTTCTTAGATGTGTTTCTTGTTCATGGATGGCAAGTGCCTTTGCACTGCTTCTTTGTACAATTTGCCACATGACTTTCCTCAGGAGTTGACAGAGTCCCCCACTCTCCCCTCCAAAAAAATTCAGAGGTGCCTTATTTCTGCTTACTTTTAAAGGAAGAGAACAAAATTATTTGAAAGGGTTTCTGGAATTTGACTATCTATATGGTTTGACCGTGTTAAGTGAATCAACTAATCACATTGACCAAATCACTAGCTAATTCAGTAAAGCAATCAGCTTAACTAATTGTCCAGCTGATGATCAAATCAATGAACTGGTCTTGTTTTGGATCTTTTGTTTTCGGTTTGCTTTGTTTTGACATTGGGTAGGCACAGCTCAAGTTGTGCAAGCTAGACATTCTTGCCAATGATTATAGAAAAGAAGTGGACAATATACTTAAAAATGTGAGAATCCATATGGAAAACAGAACTTCATTAAAGAATTAGATGGAATTAAATGGGTTAAGCTCATCAGAAAAAAAAAAATTAAAGGAAAAGGCTATTCTTACCAGGGAATGAAGTCTCTGCAAAAATTGATTATGCAGAGAGTCCCTTTGGGCCTTGGAACAATTAGCTCTCAGAAAATTAGAGGACAGCCTTTGGCTTCTGGGGATTCGAATGTAACAGGTGTCTGCTGTCCCTTAGGAAACTATTCACTCCTTCTAGCTGCTCATTTTTTGGCTGCCTGCCCCTGCAGGGTAAACCCAAACCCTTGAGAGTTGAAGATTTTGAATCATAGAGAACCTGAATAATTGGATTCTTGGAAGGCATTACTTTTGCAAGATTCCGCCACAGATGTACTTCCTGGGGTGTTTTCTGTGATAGAAAAAAAAAAAAAAATTCCCTTCTCCTACTGAGAACAGACAAGAACTAAGATGCCATATTTCCTGAAGTGGGTAATGGAGAGCAGACAGTATTTTTTTCTGTCCCTGTACTTAGGTACCTGTACTTAGGACAGCATGAACACTGGGGGAGGTGACTGGGCCTCCATCTTTTGAATACCTGAGAAAAGTGAAATGTGATCTCTGTGGTGATCAGGGTAGAGTTATTAGGCATGGACAGAAAGCATGGAGTGCACAAATGCCTTTGTGCAAAGGAGAGTGATTTTCTCATTTTACCTGCTGAGAAAGTGTAGAGGTATTTATGCCAGAACAGGTGTTATCAAACAGATGAAGGACAATCTGACAGAGTTAATTAAGGATCTTGAGCGTCAGGAGCCAGAGAAAGAGAGATCTCGTGTAGAAGGCAGGTATGGGAAAGTTAAGTCCGAGACGGAGGGTGAGTACTTTTCCCACAAAGGGGAGGCAGCACATTCTTGCTTCAGGGTGAAGGATACAACACATTCTGAAATGAGGTTTGGGATATTGTGTATTTTTAGCTGCTGCTGTGAAAATTCCTTCTAAGGAGGGAGCCATCTTTGCGGAAATTGCCTCTCCAAGTCTCCCTGGGTAGGGGCTAAGCCTCCAGGGTTTGGCTAGGCCAAGGCCCAGCTCTGAGAGGCCAGGGTGAGGTGAGGCTGCCTATAGAGGATGGAACCTGGGAAGAAGGGGAAGAAAGAGATGGAAAAGGCTTCCGGAGGGACCTGGGTGTGAAATGACTGGGTCTACGCAGGATGTGACTCCTCTCTGTGGCTCTTCAAATCTTCATAATAATTAAACTGACAACATGTTTGGTGGAAATCGATTTTTTTTTTTTTTAAACCAGTGAAATTGGGCCCCGGGAGTGGAACAGAGATACAACGTGTGGATGTAGGGTCTGGAGCGGAGGACCTCTAAAACTATGTCTATGCTAGGGGCACAGGAACCATGGTGGGCCCCACCTGATGTCTGAGTTTCAGAGTAAAACAAAGTGAGGCTTTGAGAGTGTTTGCTGTATGTTAATATGTGGTTGCAGAGATCAACACACAGCAGAAGAGAGAACCACTTTGCAATATAAAAATCTATATCCAGGCCGGGCGCGGTGGTTCATGCCTGTAAGTCCAGCACTTTGGGAGTCCAAGATGGGAGCATCACCTGAGGTCAGGAGTTCGAGACCAGCCTGGCCAACATGGTGAAACCCCGTTTCTACTAAAAATACCAAAATTACCTGGGCATGGTGGCGGGCGCCTGTAACCCCAGCTACTCGGGAGGCTGAGGTAGGAGAATCGCTTGAACCTGGGAGGCAGAGGTTACAGTGAGCCACTGCACTCTGGCTTGGACAACAAGAGCAAAACTCCTTCTCAAAAAAAAAAAAAAAAAAAAATCTACAGTGGTGATTCTTATTTAAGTGTACACATTGGCACTTTTTATTTTGAGGGAACTACGGTAGTATCTATCAAAACTTAAACTAGGAACAACCTCCAACTCAATAATTTCACTTCAAGGAGTCTGCCTTATAGGAACACTCAAATATGTGTACAGATATGTAAATGCAAGGAGGTTGTTTTGAAGCATAACTTGTAAGAGGAAAAACTTGGAAACAACCTGATGTCCATAAATAGGGAAATAGTCAAATTGATTATTATATAATTATATGGAAAGATCTCCAATAATTTTTTTTAATTGGGGCAAAATTTACATAACATAAAATTAACCAGAAACCATTTTTAAGTGTACAGTTTAGTGGCAATGAATACATTCATAGTGTGCAACTGAGTCAGCCAAATGCCTAGGCAGATAAGAAGGCGTCCCCAGAGACTCTCCAACCCGCCCCACAAGCGTTTACATCGGATGCTTTCGCGCAGATGAGGGAACCACCCGGGGCTTGTCTGGGCATGCCCACAGTGGACAGGAGCTCGACCTGCGCATTGGGGGAAGTGGGTGGAGCCATGGGGAATTCGCGCCCTACCCAGGGGAGGAGCCTGCTCTCTCCAGTTCCTGTGTGGTGGCCTGGGGTTCAGCCTGTGAGGTGGAGGGCGTGTTACAGGACTCCATCTCACTTCGCTGAGTTTTTTTTTTTTTCCTTTTTTTCCTTTTTGCCCAATAAAGTCCTGCTCTACTCACTCTTCAATGTGTCCGCGTGCCTAAATTTTCCTGGTGGTGTGACAAGAACCTGGGATTTAGCTGAACTAAAGAGTAAGGTTCTACAATACAACCATTACCTCTGTTTAGTTCCAAGACCGTTGTTATCACTCCAAAAGGGAGCCTCATACACATTAAGCAGTCACTCCTCATCACCCTTGAGAAATGATTTTTTGAATTTTTGAGACAGGGTCTTCCTTTGTTGCCCAGGTTGGAGTGCAGTGGTGCAATGGTGGCTTACTGCAGCCTCAACCTTTCAGGCTGAAGCAATCCTCCCACCTCAGCCTCCCAGAGTAGCTGGTATTACAGGTGTGTGTCACCGTGCCCAGCTAATTTATAATTTTTTTGTACAGATAGGGTCTCACTATGTTGTCCAGGCTGGTCTGGAACTCCTGGCCTCAAGCCAGGAGTTTCCCAAAGTGCTAGGACTATAGGTGCAAGCCACCACACCTGGCTGAGAAATGATTTTTTTTTTTTTTTTGAGACGGAATCTTGCTGTGTCACCCAGCCTGTAGTGCCGTAGGGCGATCTCAGCTCACTGCAAGCTCCGCCTCCCAGGTTCAGGCCATTCTCCTGCCTCAGCCTCCCAAGTAGCTGGGACTATAGGCGCCTGCCACCACGCCCGGCTAATTTTTTGTATTTTTTTAGTAGAGACGAGTTGTCACCGTGTTAGCCAGGATGGTCTCGATCTCCTGACCTTGTGATCCACCCTCCTTGGCCTCCCAAAGTGCTGGGATTACAGGTGTGAGCCACTGCGCCCGGCCGAGATGTGGTTTTTAAATGTCAGAATAGTATGAACAGTGTCATCCTATATATGTATGAAAACCATCCAAACTATGTCCTGTGTTTCCTTTTACTGACAGAGGCGTTGTAGAATAGTGGTTCTAGGCAGAGCTGCAGAGCCAGGCCACCTGGCTTTCAAATCCTGGCCCTGACACAGACCAGCTGTGCATCACTGGGGGTGTGTTTAGCCTATCTGTGCCTCTGTTTCCACAAGTGTAAATTGAGCATAATAGTAGTGCCTATAGAGCAGTTGTGAAGAGGAAATCAGTGAGGACAAGCCTAATACAGTTACTGTTTAGTCTACTTACTTCTGTGTTTGAAATATTCTTTTTTAAGTCAAAATCATGGGCAAATAAACCTATTGCCAGTGTAGGTAGCAGGTGCATGGAACACACATTCCTAGACTACTCCCTTTCAGGATACCAACTGAGGGCTACCCCAACTCAGTGCTTGCCTCTTGCTTAAAGCAAAGGCTGCAGGGAGGATGCACATTTTCATGCCAGCACAGAGCACCCTTTAAATCTCCTCAACAGCGTGGCAGAAATGTAGGCTTTAAAGAGCAACAAAATCCTGACTGACAAGATTCAAGGGAAGTACCTGATCAGAGAAGTACAAGAACAAGATTCAAGGAAGTACCTGAAAATGTAAGTTTTAGAACTTACATTTAGCTCAAGGGCCAGCAGGCATTTCAGAGAGCAAGAGGGAGGGTCTCTGTGAAGCTGAGATATCCAAAGAAGAAGGAACAGAGGGAAGAAGGAAGGAAGGGAAAAGGAAGAAGGAAGGAAGGAAGGGAAAAGGAAGAAGGAAGAGGGGAAGGAAGGGAGAAAAGAAGAGAAGGAAGAAGAGCGAGAAGGAGGAAGGAAAGAGAAAGGGAGGAAGGAAGAAAGAAGAAAGAAGGGAGAAAGGGAAGCAGGAAAGAAGGGAAGGAGGAAAGGGAAGAAGAAAGGGAGGAACAAAAGAAGAGGGTAAGAAAAAGAAGGAGGAAGAAAGGAAAAAGGAGAGAGAGGGAATAAGGAAGGAAGAGGAAACGGAAAAATAAAAAATAAGTTAGGATGAAGGAAAGGAAGAAAAGACAAGGTGAGAAAGTACAAGGAAACAGGTGGGCCCCAGCCCTGCTGTGATCTCAGGCCTCAGCTCTAAAGGGTTCAAGTAAAAACAAAGCACAGGCAAAGCCTTTCTTTTCTTTTTTTTCTAGATGGAGTCTTGCTCTGTCACCCAGGCTGGAGTGCAGTGGTACGATCTCGGCTCACTGCAACCTCTGCCTCCCGAGTTCAAGTGAGCCTTCTGCCTCAGTCTCTGGAGTAGCTGGGACTACAGGTGCGCACCACCACGCCCGGCTAATTTTTGTAGTTTTAGTGGAGATGGGGTTTCACCATATTGGCCAGGCTGGTCTCGAACGCCTAACCTCATGATCTGCCTGCCTCAGCCTCCTAAAGTGCTGGGATTACAGGCACGAGCCACCGCGCCTGGCCAGCACAGGCAGAGCCTTTCAACCAAAAGATCAAGAGATGTATTTGTGATTTCAATTTTTTCCTACTCAGTCCTAATCTACATGGAGGTCAGAAACTGGACAATACAAAGCTGCCATGCATCAAGGAAGGAACAAGCACAGCCGCCACCAAGCTCTCACATTCCCGGGTGCTTTCCAGGATGCCCCTCCAGGGTGTGAGAGGTGGTCCACCCCCAGAGGTGCCTGCAGAAACTGCTACAAGGGTGATCCCCTGAGAAACCTTTCACTTCGTTTCTGAATCAGAACCAGTGGACTTGGGGCTGCTGGACTGCCAGGGGCTTGCAAGTATTTGCCAAGGTTTGGAGGCAGTGAACACAAAGCTTAGGTCCAGCCAATTTCTTAGCAGAAGGCGGAAATGCAAGTACGGAATTGTCTTGCAGAAAAATGCAGTTTTGAACTTCTGTCTTTTCAAAGACAGTATTTTAAAACTCAAATGCTACGAAACTACCAGATAATGAGGTAGTTAGATGGAATTTTGCTAGCATATATTTGCAAATATTTTAAGAATGCTTTGTATACTTCTGTTGATTTAATGAAGTGATTGAAAAGGGTTAAGCCGCGTTTGGCATCTTCAAAATGGCGATTTTGCTTCTGATAACTTTCCAGAAAAATTAAAGGTGTTGTGAAGGATAAATTATAGTTTGATTCGAGTCGTCTTGTTAAAATGTCATTCCTCTTTCTCAGCAACCTACTTCCCGTCTCATTAAGCCAGTTGACTGGATAGGTCTAGACAATTATGACGATGATTTACTAGCTTCATGCTCAGTTGTCACTGGGAGCCGAGGGATGGAGGAAGGGAAGTCACATTCCCATCTTAGGTGTCTCTTAGAGGGACAATCAAGTCCTCAGCTGTAGCGTTAAACACAGCAATATAAAGCAGAGACACAGTAAAGCATTTTCACTGCTCTTATGAGCTGAGATATAAAATGAGATTTATTTGCAACAATCTGATAGAGAAAATTGAGTCCTGAGAATTGATGTCCTAGAAAGGCTTTCAAGTCAGCCGGAAGTTACTACAGGACGTGAGTCACACAGCAAAATATCAAAGAGTTGGAGGAGAAAAAAAAAATTGAGCTTTGACATTTTCTGCAGCCACTGTTAAAGAAATTGACCAATGTGTACAATATGAATTATGGTCACAATTACAATCTTCCCTGACTCAGTCTTTCCCAACAGTTGGATACCTTAGGCCCTTAGATTGATGTCATCATTCAGCTTTTTGCTTTTTAAAAAAATTCAGTTCTACTGCAGATAAATAAACAAACCCCCTAAATGGCTCTCTCCTTTCCCCCCAGAGGTTTAATCCTTATAAATAACTCCGAATAATTGTGATGTATCTTCTGGTATTTCACATTTTCTGAAAATTACCATTGAAATTTGAATTTAATGATATAATAACCCCCAGATATATTTTAAACTGAAAGTATAAACTAGAAGTTTTGGTGAAATCTCATTTACTCAGGAATTCATTTAGTGGCCACTATTTGCCATGATTTTAATGTGGGTCTGACATTGGTAGGTCATGTTCGGAGTGAAGATATATGCAAGTTTTCAATTTGTGTAATACAGTTAGTGCTTCCAGAATGTTTTCCATGTCTCTGCATGTTTGCAAATTACCAGAGGTCACAGATAAAATTTTAAAACGTGAGAGTTGTTCATGAACATATTTGGGCTTTGTCAAAATCAGGATGTCTGCCTTCCCTGTGTAGCTTACATCCTTTTTTTTAAATAAGTAATGGGTCTGAAGCTTCAGGACAAAGATGACCAAAACCAGTTTTTCTGCTGGGCCCTCTGAATTCTACCCAAGATAATGCTACACATTTATATAACGCCCACAGCTGCTTATGCTGCAGTAATTCTTTCAAAAGTTCTAGCAATCTAGACTCCTCTTTTTATTTGATTTGGGGATTTAGTCACTAATCTACAGTTACTTCTAGAAATAAGCAGATGACTGCTTCAAAAAGCAAAAACTTTCTGACACCTTTTATTACCCTCTAGACGAAAATGAGAACAGTAGTAATAGTCAAAGGTAACTGATACACTCAATGGTGGCTCACCACCTCATTTCAGACAACCAGCGGGGCTCAATGCACAGCTGCTCTTTTATTCTCTTCCAAGAGAGTTTGTATAAGAACTTTGCAAGCATTTCCTGTACAATTTGTCTTTCTGGGAAAATTGCATGTGGCATAGGTATAACTTGCTTAATAGTCACAATTTGTTAATTTCACCTTTTTTTCTTAAGAGAGGTGGAAAAAAATGACTAATTGTGTGGTGGGTGACAGAGAGTCTTTCTTTGGACCGTAAAAGGTAACTGGATCAACATTTCTTCAAACAATGTTACTGACTTAAAAATTCACATCTGCACTGTATTTATAGTTACCGTATTTTTTGACCCATTGCTTATGCTTGATAAAGACTTTTTTTTGAGACAGAGTCTTGCTCTGTCACCCAGCCTGGAATGCAGTGGCACAATCATGGCTCACTGCAGCCTCCATCTCCTTGTCTTAAGCAATCCTCCCACCTCAGCCTCCCCAGTTGCCTGGACCACAGGCTCACACCACCATGCCCAGCTAAAAAACAACACTCCCCGCGCTGCCTCACCAAATTAAAAAAGAAGAAGAAGAAGAAGGCTCTTAAGAAGTTCTCTTTTCTAAGTAAAAATTTGTGAAGCTATGTTTGTTCTTTCGTTACCATTCATTTCTAAGACCAAAGGATATTGTTCTCTACTTTCTTACCCCTAAACCAAATGTTTTTTTCTTTCTTTCTATGGTTATGTCATGTTAATTTTTTTGTTTGTTTGTTTTAGTTTTGGTTTTTTTTTTTTTTTTTTTGAGATGGGGTCTCGCTCTATTACCCAGGCTGGAGTGCAGTTGTGCCATCTTGGCTCACTGCAACCTCTGCCTCCTGGGTTCAAGTGACTCTCCTGCCTCAGCCTCCTGAGTAGCTGGGGCTTCAGGTGTGTTCCACTACACCTGGCTGATTTTTGTATTGTTAGTAGAGACAGGGTTTTACTATATTGGCCAGGCTGGTCTTGAACTCCTGACCTTGTGATCTGCCCCCACCTCCACCTCCCAAAGTGCTGGGATTACAGGCATGAGCCACCATGCCTGGCCATGTCATGTTAATTTTAATGAGACAAAGTATCTATCAAGCTTAAAATCATATGAGAAATTTGAAGGAAAATGATTATAGATTTTATTCAGAAAAGATACTCTGGGTCGTCAGTTATTCCTTTTTTTCTGATTATTAAGGCTGACTTTTTTTTTTTTTTAAACCCTTTATTCTGAAATATGTATGGGCTCACAGAAAGCTGCAACACTTACACATAGAATTCCATGTACTTGTCGCCCGTCTTCCCCTAGTGGTGACATCTTATATAACCATAATACGTATTAAAATCAATAACCTGGCATGGAATAACACTAGTAACTAGAGTGTAGACCTTACTCTGTGTTCACCAGTTTTTACATGCATATGTGTGTATGTGTGTGTGTGTGTGCCTATTTATAGTTCTATGCAATTTGACACCAGTTATAGATCGGTACACCATTACTGTTGTAGCTAACACAACAATTAGGATACAGAATTGTTCCATCAGCACAAAGGAACTCCCTCATTCTACCCCTTTGCATCCTCCCTCCCTCCCCTGTTCATAATTCCTGGCAACCACTAATCTGTTCTCCATCTCTACACTTTTGTCATTTCCAGGATGTTCTATAAATGGAATCATACAGTATGTAACCTTTTGAGATTGACTTTTTCACCCAGCATAATGTCCTTAAGACCCATCCAGTTTGTCGCATGTATCCATAGTTCATTCCTTTGCATGGCTGAATAGTATTCCACTGTATGGATATGCCAGAGTTTGCTTAACCATTCGCCCTTTGAAAGACATTGGGATTGTTCACAGTTTTTTTGCTATTACAAATAAAGCTACTATCAGCATTCATGTACAGATTTATTCTGTGTGTATGAACATAAGTTTTCAATTTCTCTGGGATAAATGCCCAAGAGGATATGATTGCTAGGTTATGTGGCAAATGCAGATTTAGTTTTATGAAAAACGTTCAAGAAATTTTCCAGAGTAGATGTACATTTTATACTTCCACCAGCAGTATAGGAGGGGTCCAATTTTCCCGCATCCTTGCCAGTAACCAACTTTTTTAGATGAGTAAGTGAACATGAAAACATTGTGAGATGACAAAGGCCACATATAGACTGGGCAAAGTATGTGAAAGGAGATATTTGTCTTGTATATGAGCCTCAGACAGCTTTTTTAGGAGAGAAGACACAGCAACATTTGTTGTAATATAAATTTCCCCCGCTCTTATCAGCCTGTAGCCATGTATCAGTTAGCAATGCAAGTGACAGAAAACTCTATACAGCCATTTAAGCACATGGGGCTGTTTTCCTCACAGAACAAGAAGTGCGGAAATCAGCGGCTGCAGAGGCTTAAAGATGGCTGCTGCTGCTGCTGCTTCAGGAATCATGTCCACATTCCTCCAGGAAGAAGACAGAAGGAGAAAAGGCAGTGTTTGTATCACAGAAAAAATTTTTTTTTTTTTTTTTTTTCAGAAACACCACTAGTGTTCTGTTTTGGTCACATTGCCGAGAACACTGCCTCAGATCCCCTCATGGCTGGAACAACACGGTAGGGAGAAGGGCCTTGGAATGCTGATTGGGTCTGGAATTCACTATTATCTGCCACAGGGGACCGTCAACATTAATGGTCAAACTTTGCCAGCTTAAGGCTTCCCCCGATGATGCATGGCCACATCCTGTCATAATGTCCTCCATCCTAAAGTATTTCTGGGTGTTTCTATGGGATAGCTCACTTGTGCTTATAAGCAAAGTCCAGTCCCACTGCTCAACACCATTGTCCTCTGCAGGTCCTGCAGGGCCCTCCCCTCCCCTAAGCTTCTGCTCTGGTCCTCTGGTTGTCGCCATGGAGGAACTAGAAACTTCACGCAGTTGGGGCTGCATTCCTTGCCAAAGTAGGGAGAGAGCTTTCCCCCCTGCTTTGGGCACCCTTTGTCACACTGTGTGCCATGCATTTCATGACTACCTTTCTGAACTCATTTCCTCACTTGAGCTTGGGAACCTTCACTCTTCATTGGTTCATACATTGTCCATGGGGTTGGACAGGTGACCAGACACGAGGCCATCCTTTCCACTGATAATGTATTTCTCATTCTTACATTCCCACAAAAGTACAACCTAACATGCCCTTTTTCCTTTCCTTTCCTTTCCTTTCCTTTCCTTTCCTTTCCTTTCCTTTCCTTCCTTCCTTCCTTCCTTCCTTCCTTCCGTTCCTTCCTTACTTCCTCTTTCTTTCTCTCTCTTTCTCTTTCTTTCTTTCTTTCTTTCTTTCTTTCTTTCTTTCTTCTTTCTTTCTTTCTTTCCTTCCTTCCTTCCTTTTCCTTCCTTCCTTCCTTCCTTCCTTCCTTCCTTCCTTCCTTCCTTCTCTCCCTCTCTCTCTCTCTCTTTCTTTCATTCGTTTTTTGAGATAGTCTTGCTCTGTCACCTAGGCTGGAGTGCAGAGATCCAATCTTTGGCTCAACGCAGCCTTGACCTCCTGGGCTCAAGTGATCCTCCCACCTCAGACTCTTAGGTAGTTAGGACTACAGGTGCAACCACACCCAGCTAATTTTTGTAGAGACAGGATCTCCCTATGTTGGCCTGGCTGGTCTTGAACTCCGGGGCTCAAGCAATCTGCCCACCTTGGCCCCACAAAGTGCTGGGATTACAGGCATAAGCCACGATGCCCGGCCTAGCATGTTCTTTCCACGGCAAACCAGCTCATGCAAATATACAGCTGTGTAGGGGACTTAGCCAGCCTTACCTGTCCAGACGTGAATCTCAGTGTAAGCTGAGAAAAGACCACCTGTGCACACTGTCTTCCTATTGGATTGCCTGTGTGAATTCAATTGGTCTGACTGAATCACTAACTCCTAACTCCTTCCTCCCTCATTGCTCACAGTTTCTTCCCCTGGTGTTTGTTCATGTTACAATGAAAAATGACAATTTTCCAATCAAGGATGTAGACCCAGTTAGAGCTTCTTTAGATTCTAGTGGGACAAAGGAAGCTCCTTCTGTTTTATACTTGGTCTTACCCAAAAGGACAAAAAGTGATCCCTCCTTTTTTCATTGCTGCCTTTTTGACTTAGTGCATGCAACAGTAGTTGGGATGTGCATTAGTTACCATGAAAATGTCAGTTGCTATAACAAAAAGGCCGATAGAACAGAGATCTAAGCAAGAGAGAAGTTTATTCTCTCTCAGATCTCAGAGCTGCTATGGGACCTCTACCATGTCAAACACCCAGCCACCCATGCTGTTGTTACTCTGCCATACTCAACACACAGCTCCAAACCCTGTGTCCAGTATGGCCGCTCTGGCTCTCACCATCATGTCTATATCTAGCCAGCAAGAAGGTGGAAAGTAGAATAGGAGGAAATATTTCTTTCCTTTTATGGGCATGACCAGGAAGTTCCCCATACAATTTTTGCTTAAATCCTGTTAACCTGACCTTAGAAGCACCGCCCTACTTAGCTGCATGGGAGTTGAGGCTGGGAGGTATGGTCTTTATTCTGGATATTCTGTTATCACAACAGAATTATACACTTTGGGGAGCATCTAGCAGAATCAGGTACAATGACCTCTAGATTTGGGGCCAGACAGGAATGCTACAATTTTGGGTGTTCTCAACCAGGGGCGATTTTACTCCCCTCTACCCCACTCTGCCCCCATCCCCTTCCAGGAGACATTTGGCAATGTCTGGAGATATCATTGTTTGTCCCAACTAGGAGGATGTGTGTTACTGGCATCTAGTGGGTAGATGCTGTAGATATTCTGTGATACACGAGACAACCCCTAACAACAACAAAAATTACTCAGCCGAAAATCTCAGTATTGCTGAGGTTGAGAAATCCTGCCTTAGGGATATGTCTTTACAAAGCCTTAGCCCACCACGTGTTAATCTCTCTCGCTTTCATTCTGTGCTTTTCTAATAAAATTTACAAGATTTAGGCATATAAATATGCTTCAATAAATTAGAATTAGAACTGTAAGACACTGTTAGCTCTGTTTGCCATAGGTCATTTTCACAAGAAAATGAAACTTTGTTAACCCCTATCTGTAGTTCCGCAACCACCATTACTAACCCAGCTTTAGTTCTGAAGAGGAAGGTTTCCTTCTTTGGGTTTTCTGAAGCTATTTAATAATATACAATATCCCACTAATCCCAAGTAAAGAAGAAAATCTATTCAATTAAAGGCAAGTGTAATTGTGTATAATTAATCACAGTCTTCTTAAGGGAAATAAACATAATTTGTTTTTAGTAAGAATGAATCTATAATTATTCAGTGACAGAGGAAAAACCATCCATTAGTATATCATGTTTACTTTTAATGTAGTGAAATGCATTGTAGTTTTTGCTGTTTCAGGCATGAAAACCTGTGTGTTAAATCTTGTCATTTCTGGTTCTGATAATCTGCTTTGGTGACAGATTAAAAATGCAGTTTGTCACATCAGGACATAAATCTTAAATAATCAACCTGAGAGAACAGTACCAAACCCTCCGGAGAGGTTTCCAACATGAGATGGTGACACTTCTTAATAAGCTCAGGATTAGTGATCTAACTTGTCACTGGTTCAGCTTAGGAAAAAGTAGAAAAATGACACAGTTGCTACAGTGTCCACTCAGGAGTTGTCTTCTATAAATCTGGAAAATCAACTTCTGGAAATTCTCCCCTGAGATGAAGATGTAGTGTGTGTCAGCAATGCATCACAGAAATCTTTCATTATTTTAGGTTGTTATTTAGACATCATACATTTTTCTTGGGGACAGAAACAAGCATACTGTTCTTCATTTCCTATTCGTCTAGATCCGAGCACTTTCCTTTTGGGTTCATAGGACTTTGTAATTATCTCTTTTAAAACATCATTTCACAGGGAGTCACGTGCTACCTTTGCATTTTTATTCCATTTCCACCTATTGTTTTTCATATCTTTATTATTTGCCTTTCCAATGAGACAGTGTCTTGGATAAAATGTTTATTTCTTTTATTTTGTTTATCCCACGACATTTAGTACAATTCCTTACATGTACGATGCATCTTTACTGACGGTTGTGTTTTCCCTTTGTTTAATCTCATGGCTATAACTGGGCTCTTGTGGTCACAAGTAGACTTAAAAACCATTGTAAGACTGCATGCAATTACACTGTTATTATTATGATGGAATACAAAATAATTTGGAACACAAAAGAGTAGAAAGGCCGAGCACGGTGGCTCACACTTGTAATCCCAGCATTTTGGGAGACTGAGGTGGGTGGATCACGAAGTCAAGAGCTCGAGACCATCCTGGCCAACATGGAGAAACACAATCTTTTCTAAAAATACAAAAATTAGCTGGGTGTGGTGGTACATGCTTGTAGTCCCAGCTACTCGGGAGGCTGAGGCAGGAGAATTACTTGAACCTGGGAGGCGGAGGTTGCAGTGAGCCAAGATTGCGCCTCTGCACTCCACTCTGGCGACAGAGCAAGACTCCATCTCAAAAAAAAAAAAAAAGATTAGAGAATAAAAGATTGGAATGTTGTGTGACTGTGACATATTTTAGGTAGGGAACTAAATGCACATATGTGTATTAAAACAATGTACAGAACTTTAACTTGTTGTTAATAATCTCTCTCTGCTTTCATTTTGTGCTTTTCTAAGAAAATTTCTGTTGTATCAGCAGATACAACAAATGATCTACCTGGTAAGGTCATTTAATGCAAAATGTGTCTGAAATATTAAGCTTATGTGGCAATGAAGGAAAACTTTTTAATATCCTTGCTCATTTGTGACGAAGAAGAACACGCAGAGCCTTTGGCATCCAGGCAAAGACTCAAGGCTCTTGTCACACTTCACCACTTACTAGCTGTGTATCTGTGAGTAACTTACTGTAACCTCAACTAGCTTCATTTTCACTGTGTGTACAATGGGGATTATGATACCTTCCTTTCAAAGATTAAATTAAATAAATTATCATTTACATCACCTAGCACACTGCCTGGCAGTGTCAGAGTTCTTGGGACACAAGCAATAGAAACCCACCCGACCAAACTTAAATGAAAAAAGCCCATTTATTAGAGTAATACTGGGGGCCTCATAGAATCAAGGAAGAGGTAAACAACCCAGTTTTAGGACTGGGGGACTCTGGGCATCTTAGCAACAGGAAGTCCTGACAGCTTTCTGGGCACAACATCTCCATAGGTGACTGGGCTCATCTTCAACCACTCTTGGTTCTTCTTAAGACATATATTTTTAGGAGACAGATGCTTTTCTCTGGACTAGGTTACCTGATTTTACAAAGGCTGGAGGATTGGGTTAAGTCACTGGCTGCCTCACTAGATCATCAAGAAAGTGGGAATGGAATTCTCCAGCCACTGGACTCCAGCCTGGGTGACAGAATGAGACTCTATCTAACAACAACAACAACAAAAAACCAAAACAATGAAAACAAAAACACCCTTCTATGGCTTCCTATTTTCTTTAAGATAAACACCAAAATCTGCAATGTGTCCTCGGAGGTTTAGCATAATCTGACCTATGCTTAATCTCTTTCCTCATCTTGTGGTTTTCTATTCCCTTCTTTCTCAAGCTTCAGGCACGTTACCTGAGGTTCAGTTTCTGGAATGGTTTCTGTCTTGGTCATCATGTAGCCAGGTGCCTAGACGTCTCTTCTCCACATTTCACAGCCCCTGCCCCACAGCTTTCTTCGCCTGATTGACCCTTTCTCATTCACCAAGACTCAACTCAAGTGGAACTTCCTAGGGAGTTTCTCCTGATTGCCCAGGCTAGGCTAATTGCCCGTTATTCATTTCTACGGCCCCTCCACCTGCACTTTTTTTCTTCACATTTTTCATAACTATAATTACTTGTTCAGCACCCCTCTTGCCCTCTATTGGCAGCATGAGGGGAATAACTGCAGTTCACTGCCGTCTTCCTCGGCTCTACTATGGTGAAGGGAGTGCAACACCTTCTCACTGTGCATCCGTGGGCTCAGGTCTTTAGAAAAACGAATCCCCCAGATTAACAAAGATGTGCTAACTAAATATTAATTTAAAAATGTGAACACAGCTGATCACATAATTTTATTATTTATTTATTTATTTGACATAGAGTCTCACTCTGTCACCCAGGCTGGAGTGCAGTGGTGTGATCTTGGCTCACCGCAACCTCCGTCTCCTGGGTTCCAGCGATTCTCCTGCCTCAGCCTCCCAAGTAGTTGGTATTACAGGTGTGTGCCACCATGCCTGGCTAATTTTTTTGTATTTTTAGTAGAGACGGGATTTCAGCACGTTGGCCAGGCTGGTCTCGAACATCTAACCTCAGGTGATCCCCCAGTCTCGGCCTCTCAAAGTGCTGGGATTACAGGTGTGAGCCACTGTGCCCGGCCATCACATAGTTTCAGAATTAGTCTTCTCCTTATTGATGTGGACCTGTGTTGTGATTTTTTTTTAAGTATGAAATATCTACAATATGAAGTATACATTTTCTGCTACTAAGGTTATTCTTAGATCATGTGAAATTAAATATATTGATATTTTGTGTGCTCCACAAAAAATTCCATGTCCTTAAAGATGGAGACAATAGACACTGGGGACTACTTGTGGGGGTTGGGAGGGAGAAGTGGGATGAAGGTTGAAAAGCTATTGGTTACTATGCTCGCTACCTGGTGGATGGGATTATTTGTATCACAAATCTCAGCATCATAAAATATACCCACGTAACAAACCTACACATGTGCCCCCCAAATCTAAAATAAAAGTTGGGCTTATTTAAAAAAAGAAGAAATAAAATTTTATTTCACAACTGTATTGGTATAAAGGTGAATATATTAATATTATACATAGACATTTTATCCAACCTAAAAGAAAAAATAAAGGTATTTGTTAAGCACAAAAATAGGCCAGATGCGGTGACTCACACCTGTAATCAAGCTCTTTGGGAGGCCAAGGCATGCAGATCACTTGAGTCCAGGAATTTGAGATGTGTCTGGGCAATACAGTGAGATCCTATCTCTATAAAAAATACAAAAAATTAGCCAGGCATGGTGGCGTGCACCTGGGGTCCCAGCTGCTTCAGAGGCTGAGATGAGAGGATTGTATGAGCCTGGAAGGTCAAGGCTACAGTGAGCCAAGATTGAGACATTGCGCTCCAGCCTGGGTGACAGAGTGAGATCCTCTCTCAAATAAATAAATAGGACAAAAACAAAAAATAAAAAGAGAGGAAAGAAAAAAATTCCATGTCTTTCATGTGTCATCTATACTGTTACTGTGAGACTGGTGTGTGTTAACATCTCTTCTTCATAGATACAATGAGGATGAGACACCCCATGGTCATTCACGTCCAATACAAGTGCTTTGCATGTGTATCTATTTCTGTCGGATTCACCACTTCATCAGTAGCTTCGAAACGTCTCCCAGAATTCCACATAGGTCCAGACTTGTGCTAAAAAGGAAATTGAGGATATAATAGATGCTATTATGTTATTCTGAGGACTGGAACTTTAGAAACATATTTGAGGATAATCTTTTGCAAATAAAGAAACTTGCCCAGGTTGAACCCTCAGGCCTCAGATATATTTTTTTAATGCATTGATTTGAAAGAAATGGAAGCTAGAAGCCAGAATTAATTAATTAATTAATTAATTTTTATTTTTATTTTTATTTTTGAGATGGAGTCTTGCTCTGTCACCCAGGTTGGAGTGCAGTGGTGCGATCTCGGCTTACTGCAACCTCCACCTCCCAGGTTCAAGAGATTCTCCTGCCTCAGCCTCCCGAGTAGCTGGGATTACAGGCGCGTGCCCCACGCCCAACTAATTTTTGTATTTTTTTGTAGAGACAAGGTTTTACCATGTTGGCCAGGATGGTCTCAAACTCCTGACCTCAAGTGACCCACCCACCTCCTCGGCCTCCCAAAGCGCTAGGATTATAGGCATGAGCCACCATACTAGACCCAGAATTGTGACTGACATATTTTGTGTGAGATACAAGAAGTAAGAAATATCAGACGAAGAACAAAAACAGAAGATGTTTTCTGACCTGAGAAATCAGAATAATAATATAAGGCAAGTCTGTCAATAGTGATGGCTGAACTATGGCTGTCTGATGCATAAATCCAGAATTCCTATTTCCCATTGAAAAGAGTTGCTACTAATTATTAATAATTGTAAGGCGATGACATTGTGCTAAGCATTTTATATAGGATCAACCTATCTTATGGCTGTCAATAACCTCATGCCAATATTGTTTTCCCTTTTTTTTGCATAAAGAAATCTTAACCCAGAGAGTTTAATAACTTGCCCAAGATTACACAGCTTGTGGTAGAGCCAGAATTCAAATTCAGTAGACTAAATCCAGGGTTATATATGATGCTATATTGCCAGTTTTATATATGTTTATGAAATTTTACCTGAAACAGTTAGAGTCTATGTTGTGAATGATGTCATCTGTCACTTTTTTTTTTTTTTTTTTTTTTTTTTTTAGAGACGGGGTTTCTGTCTGTCACCCAGGCTACAGTGCTGTGGCATGGTCACAGCTGACTGCAGCCTAGACCTCTTGGGCTCAAGCAATCCTCCCACCTTTGCCTCCTAAGGAGCTAGGACCACAGGCATGCACCACTACATACAGATAATTTTTCAATTTTAATTTTGTAGACACAGGATCTCTCTGTGCTGCCCAGGCTGGTCTCGAACTCCTGGGCTCAAGTGATCTTCCCACTTTGGCCTCCCAAAGTGTTGGGATTACAGGCGTGAGCCATGGTGCCTGGCCTCTGTCATCTTCTAAGTCAATTCTTTTCAACTTATTTATTCCATCTCGATTTAATAGAAGGGAAAAAGGATATTTTCCATAGTTTTGGTTAAGGATCATCTACTTTATACTCATTTATTTAAAATTATTGTGGTTTAATGGTTAGCCTAGAAAATTAGCCAAATAAATTAATGTCATTTTTTAAAATAAGATGAATTCTGGCCCATTTTTTTGCCCGTTCATAGGTTATATAGGGACCCATAGATATGTACTCCTCAACTCAGCAACTTAAGAAAATTATAAGTGCTACTTGCCAGAGGGGACTGATTCATACTCCTTATAGGATTGGTGTCTGTTTCACTTCTTAAAAATTCATATCTCTCTCCTCATACATTATCACCTCCTTTTCCATTTCTCTTCATATTACTATATGTTGCTTGCTGGTTCTGGGACTCACTACTGGTTACTTGGAACAAAACATTTACAGATTTCATGAGACATTGAGTTCAGCTATTAATATTTGAAAAAGAGAAAAAGGCAGTAGTCTGTTAAGGAGACTAAACGGTGTACATGTTGCATGTAAAACAGAGTTTATTTTGAGCAAAGATCCCCTAGGGGAATGCTGCTTGTATGGTGTATCTGATCTGCTGTGGAGCACATGCCCAGCCAAGCCTCCTTTAATAAGGCCGCCCACTCTGAGCCCCTGTGGCAACGGCGCTTGGCTGTGGGTGCACCTTCCGCCTTTGAGCACCCCACTCACTCACAGAGCAACCTGCCTCCCCCGCCAACTGCTCTCCACAGGCGTTAATCCATCCCCTCATTAACGACCAATCCAATTCTCTGTCTTGAACAAAGGGAGTCAGAGTTTAGTCCCTTGAACTGAAAAGTCCTATGGGGCTCAGCCATTTTCAACTGTGTGATTAGTAAATAAAGTGGGTCTGCAGGAAGAACAAGAAATTTAAAACAGAGGACAGCAGACAAGGGGGTTCTTATGGCCTCAGAGAGCATTAAGGGGGCAGAGGGATGTGCTGCTGTGGTCCCCGAGGTTCCCAATGAGGTCCATCTCCAGTTCCACGTGGTCCCAGCTTGCTTTTTGTTGATGTCATATTCTGCATCATAAACACATATTTGAATTGCTTTAGAGGACTTCTCTTTCTTGCAGCCAAAAAAAATCTCAACTACAATTACAACTATCGAAAGTCAGTTTCCAGATTTGGATTTATGTGTATATGGTACATTTTCAGCATTCCTGGGAAGATGAGGGAGAGACAATACAATGTAGTGGTTGGGGAGAAGGCTCTGTAGCGAGACTGCTTGAGTAGAAATTCCAGAAGTTCTGCCACTTACTGGTTGTGTGATCTTGGACAATCTAACATCTCTGTGCTTTGGCTTTCTTGTTTGCAAACAGAAGGGTAGCAATATTTTTCTACATCATAGTTTGTTGTGAGAATTAAACACACATAGACAGTGTGCTTGGCACATCGCGTTTAAGTTACCCATTGAGCATTTGCTGTTATCTTGGAAAGGGCTTACTTTTGTTTTTGTTTTTTGAGATGGAGTTTCACTCTTGCTGCCCAGGCTGGAGTGCAATGGTGCAATCTTGGTTCACCATAATCTCAGCCTCCTGGGCTCAAGCGGTTCTCCTGCCTCAGTCTCCTGAGTAGTTGGGATTACAGGCATACGCCACCACATGGCTAATTTTGTATTTTTAGCAGAGACGGAGTTTCTCCATGTTGGTCAGGCTAGTCTCGAACTCTGGACCTCAAGTGATCCATCCGTCTTGGCCTCCCAAAGTGCTGGGATTACAGGCATGAGCCACCGTGCCTGGCCAGTAAGCGCTTACTTTTACACACCCACCCACCAACACACTCTCACAAACACATATATATATACACATACATATAATAATGCACACATACCTATAATATATATGTATAATAAAATATACATGTGTGTATATATGTATATAGATGTATACACACACACTTGCCTCCCTCCCCCCCCCACCTATCTGGCCTGAGCCTGAGCCTGAAGCTCTATGTTCCTATCTCACTTCATTCATATTTACAGCCTTTATCACACTGTATCGTAATCTGCTTAGTTGTGTTTCTCTCAACACACGTGAGCTCCACAATTCAGGTAATTGCCTTCTTTGCCCTCTTATCCCCAGAGCTTTACATCTGATACTGGGGATGTTCCTGAGCTCACAGTAGATTCATATTGTTGAACAGGGAGATGCTAGATGATATTTCACTGTTAGATTGTCTTCCCTTTAGCTTAACACTTGACTCTCTGCTCAATTTACATGTCCCTAGGTGACGTAACACTTTATGCTGTTACATTATTTACCACACAGAGAGAATGAATTTCCAAGTCCTCCCTGAAAGTAAGCTTTGGCGAGAAGATAGGAGAGGACCTCGAGGGGTCTGGATGCTGTGGGCCATAGGCAAGTGAAGAGGATGAAATTTACAGTCTTCCTATTTCTGCTCTGGAATAGGTCTCATAGTAACATTCTCTCCCCAACCCAACTCACACAAGCAGCAGTGGCTGCATGGTATCACCTAGCAGCACGTTGCAGCTTGCTTGTCGTAGAGAAGAAAGTGAACAGTCACATTCTATTGGTCTGCTGGGACTGCCGTAACAAAATACCACAGACTGGGTGGTTTCAACACCAGAAATTAATTCTCTCACAGTCCTGGAGCCTGAAAGTCTGAGATCAAGGTGCAATTGTGTTGGTTTCTGGTGAGGCTTCTCTTCCTAGCTTGCAGATAGATGCTTTCTTACTGTGTCCTCACATGGTCTTGTACAGGGAGGAAACAGAGAGGGAGAAAGAGAGAGAGAGAGAGAGAGAGAGAGATTTCCAGCACAAGCTCTCTGGTGTCCTATTGGATTAGGGCGCTCCTGTTAGAACCTCATTTAATCTTAATTATCTCTCTAAGGGCACTATCTCCAAATACAGCCACATTGGAGGTTAGGACTTGAACATATGAATATGGTGGGGAAGGGGGGGGAGGGGCACGATTCAGTCAATAACACACATTAATCCCAAGCGGAGGCCTATTTTAATTAAGTTTTGTGTATGGCCCAAGTATTCTACTCTGTATAACTATTTAATCAAAATCCAAGCTGAGAGATGGGTCTCTGTAGCCTGTAGATGAGAAACAAAAAGCAGTGATCCTTAAAATGAGATTCCTACAATCACACAGGTGCCATCTGGAAATGCAGAAGCCATTACATGCAAGTCAGTTTCAAATGTTAAACCACACAGTATCGATTCTGGCTTTCCCAGGTGACCTTGGAAGAGTGAGAACGTCTTGCAGAGCCCAAGTGCAGGGGAGGCTGCCAGGCCAGGGCCCCTGATACAGATCTAGGAGTCTGAGTAGCTGTAGGGCTTGGATGGGGAAGGCTCATTTAAGTCTGGGAAATGCAGCAGGTGAGTTGAGAGCCACAAGAGACTATGCAACCCGAGGGTAGAGCTGGGAAGGCCCTGAAACAAAGAGATGGAAATGGAATAGTAGGAGGCTGGAGTCAGAGGATTGAGGCCAGTCTTAGAACTAATTTCAGGAACACTGAGTTTTCCTCTTCTATGTGGCTTGGCAGGCATGCTGCATTTGGGGCCTGATTTTAAGTATCCAGAGCTGGCTTTACATCATTAGAAAATTTTTGGCTGGGAAAAAAAAAGAGTTTCATAAAAGTTCAGGCATTATGCTCTCCCATGGTACTTCCTGGTGAAATGTCCAACCTAAGTGACCTCATCTAGGCATAATACTAACTCTACTTTGACTAACAATCTCTTTCATCATTAAAAGTGAATTTTTAATTCGGATTTTTATTCTTCATGTATAAATTATGTTATCACCTAGTTGGCTTTGCAACATAATACATGGATAGTAGCTGTAGTTATTCATTCTTAGCAATCTTTCTTTGTTATTATTTATTTATTTATAGAACATTATGTCCCGAAAGAAGAAGCCTTCTCTGACCCCAGGCCCCCACATTGGGTCAAAACCCCTAGTTATGTATGATCCCTTCTAGCAGCCTGTACTTCTCCTTTATAGGTCTTCCCACCATTGGAATTAAATAGTAATTGCATGATTAATTGTTTAATGTCGGTCTTCCTTGCCAGATTATTTTCCCAATGAAAACAGGAGCCAGGTCTATCTTAATCACAGCTGTATCGACACTGGTTCTTCCTTATAGCAATAAATTCCTTTTAAATGAGTTATTTCATTCACTCATTGATTCATTTGTTAACTCATTTATTTAGTATTCACAAGCCTTAGGAACTGTGCTACAACAGGGAAACAAAAACTAATGTGATCATTTCTGGATTCGAAGTGTTGGCAATTTAGTACAGAAAGTTTTTAACCATTTTATTTTATGTTTTATGTTTTTTTTTTTTTTTTTAAAAGATGAGGTCTCACCATGTTGCCCAGGCTGGTCTCAAATACCTGGGCTCAAGTGATCCTGCTGCCTGCATCTCCCAAAATGCTAGGATTACAGGCGTGAGCCACTACACCTGGCACTTAACCATTTTAGGTGAAAGTTCCCCTGGAGAACCCAGTGAAGGAAGTGGACTCTTGCAAGAAGCTACTCATCTAAAAAGCACATGAGATTTTGTATTCAGCTTGGTAGGTTCACAGATCCTTGAGAATCTATTCACTGTCTTCCTAAAATTATGTGGATTCTGAGGTCACAGTAAGTCCATGAAATACAGACTTGAAGACACATACAAGGTAAGAGGACGGATAAAGAAGGACATCAGCATGTCCTCCTTTGGGTCAGGAGAGGCTTCCACTGCGGGAGATGTTTGAGCCACGTTTTGAATGACAAATCTTATGTTACCAGGGGAAGTAGTGGGAGCATTCGAGGTTGAGAAGACAGTGTTTGGAAAAGCATGGATGTGTAGAAGTGGGAATGGTATTTAGGGAGGAGAATCAGTAGGACTTTGTGACTGATTGGATGTGGGATGTGTGAGAGAGGGAAGGAATCAATTCCATACTTCTGCCTTAGGCAACTGAGTACTAGGTTTAGGTCTCGGTGGGCAGCCTCAGAGGCATAAACGCCAATTCAACAAAATAACAAGCTCAAGGGCCACATTTTTTTTCCACTCAAAATAAAATAAGCTTTTAAAAGTGATAAAAAGTACATTCCTTACAATTTAGATTACCCAGCAGATTGGATACAAGAAGGCCAATGAGGAAATCAACACGCTTTTTAATCATAAAAGTTATATCTGTGCAGCCACACTAATGCAGCTTTCTCATCTTTCTTCTTGAAAGAAGAGCATGGTCTGTGTGAGAAGCTATGCTGGCCACATGCAATTTGGGTCATGCAGATTATCATCACTGCCTGAAGAATCCTGGGAGACTGCTTGCTGGCAGGAAGGCTTACACTTCAATTATGGATCTGATAAGCTGGATGTGCTTAGTATGGTGCGTTTGTAAAGAGGATTCTCAATGAATATTCAGTCATAATTCATAAATTTCTTATAAATAAATTTTCCTGCGTATTTGGAATCTTAGGCATTATAAATCTTGACGTATGAAAAAATATTCATGAAAGGTACAACCCCCTTATAATTAGTTGCAGATTCAGATTTCATATAACAGGACACTAGGCTTTAAATTAAATTTTTTTCAATAACAATTCCATTGGGATATAATTTGCAAACCATGCAATTCACTCACTTAAAGTGTACAATGCTTTCAATGAGTTTTTATTTACTTTAAAAAGTTTATGTTTTCTAACTTTTAGCAATTAAATGGTATTCCTTTTGTAATAAAAAAATACAAAGTATGCATATTTAAAAACTTGTATAACAGTCCTTATACATAAGGAATTTTCTCCTTTGATTGTTGGAGACAAGAGAAAATATATCTTACGTGAGTTTAAGTTAAAGTATAAAATATGGTTAAAATATTACCACAAAAGTGGCATGTTTAGTTAGAAGGAAAGACTAAAGGTGGGTTGTTCTAATGGCTTTCTTCAATGTCCTGCTGGGTAGGGAGACCCGGTTTAATTTACAGATCCTCACTTCACTATTAGGGGCTTACAGAGAAACTTCCCCTGCTGTAACCTTCTCAGCTAATGGGTGATGTGCTGTGATAGATGTATTCTCACCCAGGATAGTGGTGATATTGTATTAAGAGGGAAAAAAATAAATAATTACCTTGGGATTTAACCTGAGGTATGTGTTGAAGAAAAAGCCCAACTTATCCATTCACTGTATATATACAGTGAGAAAAGTTGGAAAGTTTTCACAATTCTGAATGTCACCTCATATCGTGTTAGTGATCTTTGTGATAGATGGCATAGATCTAAAAACCATGTTTTTTTTTTTTTGCTAAAATAACAATGTGTAGAAAACAACAATCATTTTCCTAGAAAATGGAGAGAACTGTTCAAAAGATGAACCTCTCTGGTTTGACCTAAGGTGTAGAAATACAAATGGCATTTAGGCTGACCCTTATATTGGTAATTTATGTAAAACAGTTTTTTCTTTCCACGATTGCATAGTGTATAGTAGGAAAGTGAATAGACAAATTTGATCTGACCCATTTTTACATCACTGGGAAACTAATGTTTGTTTGTTTTTTTTTTTTAGAAAAATTTTATTTTGAGACAGGGTCCTGCTCTGTCACGCAGGCTGGAGTGCAGTGGTACAATCACGGCTCACTGCAGCCTCAACCTCCTGGACTTACATGATCCTCCCAACTCAGCCCCCAAGTAGCTGGGACCACATGTAGGCCACCATGTCCAGTTAATTTTTTTGGTATTTTCTGTAGAGATTGGGGTAGGAGGGGGGTCTTACCATGATTCCCAGGTTGGTTTTGAACTTCTGCTCAAGCAATCCTTCTGTCTCAGCCTCCCACAGCGCTGGGATTACAGGCATAAGCCACCATGCCTGGCCTGCTAATAGTTCTTAAATGCAGCTCTTATCTTGTTACTTCTGCAGTTAAAGGCCTGTTTAATGCTTGGCACCTGACTTTAAAGCTGACTATAATATAGCACCATCCCAAATTTCCTCAGGCCTGTTTCCTCATTGTTTCAAACATATATTGTTTCAAAGACACGTTTTTTATGTGTGACTGTTTGCTTATATTATTTAACTTCCTTTGTATTTGCTTTTAATAAAGTCTAATAGATGCTATAAAAACAGCCTTACAATCTCTTTTTCTTTTCATGAAGCACACTGTCTACTACAATGCTTAGTGTGCCATTTAGGAGGACCCATGAGGAGGGAGTTTTGCTCAGGCTTCTCTGCTGCATAACCAGGAGGCTTATTTCTTACACAAATTACCACTTGTAATTATATTTTCTTTGTTGCTTTCACTGGCAGGAAACTCTAAGTTTATAAATCTCTTCTTTAATACTAAATAGATTCTTATAGCATGACTTTATTCGTATTTTTTCCACTGACTTAATTTATTATTCTGGCCTTGCGGGAGAAGGGGCAGTGATCCTCTTTGCCTTCTAAAATCAAATACTCATGTATTTTTGCAAACCATTTCAAATCTTTTATTGGCTCTAAACGGAATAGGAATAACAAATTTAAAATAATGCTCAACTTTTTAATAGACTTTTTGCTCTTATTTTCCTTTTTTCAAACCTCACCCAGCCCTCAAATCCAGCTTTTCCATGCATGCCTTCATTCTTCACTGATCTCCGTTTTCTCCGAGCTCTTGTGTTAATATAATTTTGCATTTTACTAAGCATGATTTTGGATACCTCCTAGTGTTTCATGTGTATTAGTCCTGTAGTTCTGGGGTGTAGTTTTTTTTAGTGGTAGGGACCATGGTTCATACTTTTCTGAATCATCTAGTAAAATAATATTGTATGAAGAAATGCTTTCTTTTTACACTATGATTGTAACAAACATTGACATTTTTAGCTTATTAACTGTCAGAGCACCCAGCACATCTTCAGAATTGCAGGAACCCATTTTTGTTTCTCTACAGCAGCCGAAGCTTGTTTCATAGATCTTGCAAAACTATTCAATCATTCAGTTAAAATTCCTTGACCTCCTGCTGGATGATGTTCGACAGGGCATTCATCTTCACGACATCCTTCGCGATGAATGGTAACAACTGGGCGGGTAGAGGTCTATTTCTGCAGCATCCTGGGGGAGGAACAGATAGGGTAGGTTTTGGTGTGGGTGCGATACTTGGGGACTTCTTCAACAGGTAGGACATCAAGTCTGTAGGCAAAACAAAACCTGGGCGAAGGGCAAATACCGGAGCCCCGACCGGCTCAAGCCCACTAATGCTTGCTCTAGGTTCTAACTACGTGATCAACTCGTCCCGGTTTGCCAGGGAAAGCCCAGCGTCTTGACAACCCTGTCAGTTCCGAACAAACCGGGTTGATTGGTCACCGGGGCTCGAATCCCGACTGATAACGACCCAGCGGAGACAGAGGATCCCCCACAGTGCCGTAAGTACATTTCCCACCGAGCAATGCGCCGGCGCCAGTTGCTCTCCTGCGTCAAGACTACAAGTCCCAGCGTGCATCTAGGCCCCCTCCAGGCTATTCTTCCGCCGGGGGAGCTCTCGCCGGCGTACTTGTTAGGCGCGGCACGGAAGAGTCCGTGCGTGATGACGTCGACGCGGCGTCGCCGAGCTCTTCGCCCCTCTTTACGCCTCTTGCATTACCAGAGTCAGGCCGCAGGAGGTGTCGGTGTCGGTGTCGAGCGGCGTATTTTTCTTCTGCGGGTTGCCTTTTGTTTTTCCTTTGGAACCGCGGTTGTTCAAAAGCTTGACGGAACTTGGAAGGGGACTCCCACTCCCCTCCCTCTTTCCGTCGAGTCTGTGACTCCGAGATGGACAAAGTGTGTGCTATTTTTGGAGGCTCCCGAGGCATTGGCAGGGCTGTGGCCCAGTTAATGGCCCGGAAAGGCTACCGCCTGGCGATCATTGCCAGAAACCTGGAAGGGGCCAAAGCCGCCGCCGGTGACCTCGGCGGTAGGTACCAAACTGGAGTTGTCCAGTGTATGGCCGCGGTCCAGGCGCTTAAAATCTTTGTGAAACGAGCGGGTATGGCCTTACAGGGCTCTGAGGTTTCTCGATGCAACCGCGTGCAGGCGCTTTCCCGTTCCAAGGGTGGAATGCGTCTCGTGCAGAAAACCCCGATCTCCCTGTGCCTCGCAGAACGCCAACAGCGCAGCCTGCCGCCGAGGGCTGAACACTTGGGGTTTTCTTTGAGACCTCGTAGTCTTATGAGGCCCCACTAATCAGCACCCTCCGCCCTGCGGCTAGTGCTAACCCTGAGGAACGTCGCTGTTGTGGGAGAGAGCCACGTAACCGTTTACTTTTAATGTAGGGAAAAGGGCGAGTTCTCGGCCCCCGGAGACAGGGCTGGGCCGAAAGGAGTTCAGGCAGGATAGGTGGGAGTGCAGGTATTAAAGGGCTCCCTTCAGTTTTGCCCAAGGGCGGTGCTTTGGCCTTGCGCGAATACACAAAGCAGTGTTTCATGAAGAAACCCTTTTGAGTACCAGCCAGTTTTGAGATATACCTGATTTGCTTTAATGTTACTAAATTGTTTTGGTGAGTTTTGCAAATGGACAATTGAACTTTGTTCTGCCAAATTCTTTTTTGTTGCATTTAAACTTAAGGATTTTTTATTTCCGGGTTATTAATAGTGGATTAGTCATTTTGTGAATTTAACTCTTCCTTGATTTAGGGAGAAAGGACGTTAGAAAGATCAGAAAATGGTATTTGTTTAATTACTAGACTGGACAAAATTATACTTCATTTACTATCAGGGAGGCATAGGGAGAATAGAGGCCTAGGGGTGCGTCTTGCGGCTCTTACTGTTTTCGTGTGTGTGGTTTGTGTGATTTTTTTTTTTTTTTTTTTTTGAGACGGAGTCTCGCTCTGTCGCCCAGGCTGGAGTGCGGTGGCGCTATCTCAGCTCACTGCAAGCTCCGCCTCCCGGGTTCACGCCATTCTGCTGCCTCAGCCTCCGGAGTAGCTGGGACTACAGGCGCCCGCCACCACGCCCCGCTAATTTATTTTATTTTATTTTTTAAGTAGAGATGGGGTTTCACCGTGTTAGCCAGGATGGTCTAGATCTCCTGACCTCGTGATCCGCCCATCTCGGTCCCAAAGTGCTGGGATTACAGGTGTGAGCCACCACGCCCCGGCCTTTTTTTTTTCTTTTTTTGAGAGGTCTTCCTTCCCATTTTGTTACCTGGGCTGGACTCCAACTACTGATTTACTGGGCTCTGGAGATCTTCTCACCTCAGCCTCCCAAGGACCTGGGACTATAGGCGCCAGGTGTGGCTGTTCTTTTTTAAGTTAACATTATTGATCGGTTTGGTATCACCTGTTCAGTGCCGGTTGGGAGAGTATTGGGCTCTCTAAAAGAAAAAAAAATCCTGTAAGTTATAACTCAGGGAGAGTGCCAGTGAATGCTTCTTGAAGCTCATATTCCTTGCCATTCTAACAAAGGACGGGAAGAGTGGTGACCCTTACCGAGTCACCCCAAGCCATCAGTGTTTGCTGGACTGGATTGATGCCATTAGTTGAGCTTTCAAAGGTGATTTTGGACACCACAAGTCTTCAGGTGAAAACCAAGAGTAAGACACAGGATGCTTTTGGGCCCTGCATTCCTTTGAATCGTGTTCCATGAGTGATTGGTTTTCATCTAGAAAGTATAATTCCCCAGGTCACTTACTGTTTCCAAAGGCTTGATGTCGTAATGTTGGTGTAAGCATATTTGTCAAGGTCAGACAGGAAATAAGCAATTGTTTTAGCTTTTAAAAACAATTCTACATTTTAGAGTATTAAAATGGTAGATTATTACATAGGGAATGATGCTTTATTTTCCTTTGAAGTGTTTTTTGGCATTTAATTATTTTTTAAAAAATGGTAAGTAACAGTTGCTTTTAGTAAAGTGTCCCCCCCCCCCCCCCCCCCCCCCCCCCCCCCCCGCCTCCCGTGGTTTATAGTTTTAGCATTTTTACAGCTTCCTGTGTTGTCTCTCCTGATGGTCAGGTTTGAATAATAGTCGTTATAATATATGTGCCATAGTGCATCCGTAGCACTTAAAAAGAAGAAACCTCAGAGTTCCTGTTCAGGGCCAAAGAAACTAATTCAACAAAAACCTGACAGAATTAGACATAAATTTCAAAAAAGAATATAAAACCCAGAAGACTGTCTGATTGGGTAGTGTGAGTTCAGTGTTAAAGCTATAAATACTGTTAGATGAATCTTACAGAGGCTTTATAACTTGAAAAAGCCCTCCCCTCTTTGTTGATTAAAAAGAAAATTTTAAAATTAACTTTCTGTAGTAGTACTTTATTTCCTCTTTGTTCCCCCATCCCAGTTTGATTAGACCAATTCTATGAAAGCCAGGCCTCATGACATTACTTTTTTAATCTCTAGGTTCTAGATTAGCATAGGCCTGCCATCTTAGGTAAATGCTTAACGAATGTGTATTGAGTACATTTAAAATTTGAATTATAACTTACAATTAATTCTTATTTGACTTTTTTATGTAGGAGATCATTTGGCATTTAGCTGTGATGTTGCTAAAGAACATGATGTTCAAAATACATTTGAAGAGATGGAGAAACATTTAGGTCGAGTAAATTTCTTGGTAAATGCAGCTGGTATTAACAGGTTGGTCACAGATTTAAATAAATTTCTGATATATATTTACAACTTTTATTCCTAATATGTCTTTGATTAGTATAAGTTAATATGTTTATTTTATTTTTAACTAGGAGTAAAAACTATTTTAAAACTTGTCAATCCATAATTCTTTTATATTGAGATACAACATATAATAAATGTCCAGCTTAATCGATTTTTAAATTTTATTTTTTTTTTTTTTAATTTTATTTTTTGAGGCGGAGTCTCGCTCTGTCCCCCCACACTGGAGTGCAGTGGCGCAATCTCGGCTTACTGCAAGCTCCGCCTGCCAGGTTCACACCATTCTCCCGCCTCAGCCTCCCGAGTAGCTGGGACTACAGGCACCCGCCATCACGCCCGGCTAATTTTTCTGTATTTTTAGTAGAGACGGGGTTTCACTGTGTTAGCCAGGATGGTCTTGATCTCCTGACCTCGTGATCCGCCCCCCTCGACCTCCCAAAGTGCTGGGATTACAGGCATGAGCCACCGCGCCCGGCCCAGCTTAATCGATTTTGACATTGTAGTCATCACACATATTGAGGTGTAGAATGTTTCCAGTGCTCCAGAAGGCAGTGTCTTCTCAATACTTTCTTGTTGGTAACTATTTTCTGAGTTTTGTCACCATATATACGTTTTGCCAGTTTGTGAACTTAACACTAATAGAATCATGGAGTGGATATTATTTTTTAAAAGATGAATTTATGAGAGAATATTTAGAATAACATACTAATTTTCTTGCTAAACAAGGCTTAGTATGACAGTTGCTCAGGTCATTCAAACTATTTTGGCTACATGGTACTACTTTTAGGGGTTAAGAATATTTCCACTCAAGCTGAGACGGGGTAAGAACCTGTCTTCCAAGTGGATCCTTTTTGGTTTATCAATTGTTATTTTAATGTTTCTCGCGCCAAGTTCAAAATGGGACTCTAGGTATTCTAGTTATTCTAGCTCAGATAGGAAGCACTTCTTGCACTCTACTTTCAGTAAAAATGTCATATTAGTCTTGACTTTTTTTGTTTGTTTTTATCTTACTATACACTGTTATATGCTGTTTCATTTTGTAGGGATAGTCTTTTAGTAAGAACAAAAACTGAAGATATGGTATCTCAGCTTCATACTAACCTCTTGGGTTCCATGCTGACCTGTAAAGCTGCCATGAGGGCTATGATTCAACAACAGGGAGGGTCTATTGTTAATGTAGGTGAGTCTTCACCTTTGTGAATTTATAATTATCCCATAATACCTTACCATAAAAATATGTAATCCACTAATTTGTAATTTATTGTGAAACATGAATGAAATTTATATTATCTATGGAAAAAAGGATTTAATTAATTGATTAATGAGTAAAATAAGAGTCACACATTCACATCCCTATAGGAGTCAGGCCGGTGTTAAGTGAGTGACACCACTGAGTACTAGAAAAATGACAGTACCAGCCATGTGATAAATGATATCCAGCGCCCATATGGAATGGTGGAGGCCACTACTTAGATTCAGTAGATTGTTGGTGTGCAAGAATGTGGTCCCAGTTTTGCCAGCAATTTTGATTTTTCAAGAGAAATTGGACCATCCTGATTTTTATGTGAAACTTTTTGTTTTTTTTTTTAAATAGAGACAAGGTCACACTATGTGGCCCAGGCTGGTCTTTAACTCCTGGGCTCAAGTGATTCTCCTGAAGTGCTGAGATTATAGGCGTGAGCCATGTGCCTGGCCAGGAACCTAATTTTTAAAACATGGACAAGGGATTAAAGTAGACAGTAGGGGCTAAGTAATATTGTCTACAGCAGTTGCATGGGTTACTATTAAATCTTGTGTAGAGGTTTAAAGGAGGATAAAATTTCTCTGTTTTTAAGAATGGATGTAAGTAACCCTTAGTTTTCAGTTCATCTAACCCACAGGGCAGATAAACTGTGGAGTATATGCCTGTAGAACTTAAAATGCAAAGTGACTTGAAATTTTATTTCAGTTTGGTAATTTGGAAATACTAGTATGCAATTTGTTTTTATTTTCAAATGGTAAAACCTTAAAAGGCCACAAAAGGGGGATGCTGCTCCGTAAAAGTAAATGACCCTGTTCTTTTAAATGTAGGAAATGGTTTTCCAAGTCAGAATTTAGGGTTTTTCTGTTTTGAAAACGAGAAAAGGAAAGAATACTATGCTAATAAACTGAGGGGACATGAGAGCATTTTGGACATTTACCCTTAAAGATTTAAGAGATCCATTTTCTTATATAAGAGATTAGTCAATGAGTCAACCTTTGCCTTTTAACACAGCCAGATAAGGACTTGGAATATTTATAAGCAGGCAGACAGGCCTGTATCTGTCACCTGATAACCTGAGGTATATTTATTTAACTCTAAAATATTCTTTTTGTTTTCAGGTGTATTTAAAAAAACCCATCAGTCCTCCTTATGCATGCAAAACTTTCAGAATTGAGCTAAAAGTAAATAATAGATAATAAAAAGTAAATTGAGAATCTTACTGCAGAAAGGACTACTTTAAACTGCCAGACACTTCACTGATGTTTCAGAAATTATCACTTTTTGACCTGATGAACAGTAGTGCATGGCACAAATCAAAGCTGCTAAAGCTTCTGTTTGGTATTTCTTTCTTTTTTTTTTTTAAAGCCACTCATATTTAGCCACCAACTTTAGTGACACTATTGTTAATAAGTTCTGATAACCTGCTACCATCTGACCAGCCCTGTTTGGTATTTTTTTCGTGCATGTATTTTTCTTTTTTTGTGTCTCTCTGTATTTTTCTTTCTGATAAACACTTCTTTCTCTCTCTATATGCATTTCTTCGGTCTGATGTCTTTTCTCTCTGTGTACTTCATAGTTCTCTTTCTTTATTGTTAATTGGCCGACAATATATAATGTAGATAAATATTCTAATACTGAACTTGTTGATTCTAATAGATGTTTGGAATGTTTTCTTTTTTTAAAATTACTTTTAAAAAATTTTGTGAGGTTCTTGATTAATTTTTATATCATAAGTACAGGTCAGTGGTGCAGAAAATTACTTCCCCACTTCTGTTTTGCAAGAATTTATTTGCATATAGTTGATACTTGAATTAAAAATTATTACATATTCATTAGATGTGGTCACTCAAGAATCTTCAGCAGGCAGTACTGAATGTAATGAAATTGCACTTTTACAAAATGTTTATAATTGAAGCTTTGCCAATTTAGATCAACAGTACAAGCATGTCTCGCAGATATTGTAGCTTTGGTTCTACTCCACCAGAATAAAGCGAATATCTCAAGAATGTAAGTCACACAAATTGAATTGCTGCAATCTCATGATAAAACAAATGGGTGAGGAGTTGCTTCTTATGTATGGATAAAGTTGTTTCTCAAGATGGAATCTACTCCTTGTGAAGATATGAATAGTGTTGAAATGACAAAGAATTTAGAATATCCTATAAACTTAGTTGATAAAGCAATAGCAGGGATTGAGAGGAGTGGCTCCAATTTTTAAAGTTCTACTTGGATAAAATGCTATCAAACAGCATCACATGCTGCAGAGAAATCTTTCATGAAATGAAGAGTCAATCAATGTGTCAAATTTTGTCTTATCCAATTGTTTAGTTTCTCAGTGCATGTAAAAGTTATATTATGATCTATTAGGTATGCAGTAGCATTATATCTAAAAAACAACGTAAATACTTTGTTGCTAAAAAATACTTTATTGCTAAAAAGTGCTAATGATCATCTGAGCTTCTTGCAAGTCATAATCTTTTTGCTGGCATAGGGTCCCGCCTTGATGTTATGTTGATGGCTGCTGACTGATAATGGTGGCTGTGGCAATTTCTTAAGACAAAATTTTTTATCCAAGTAGAACTTTAAAAACTGGAGCCACTCCTCTCAATCCCTGCCATTGCTTTATCAACTAAGTTTGTAGGGTATTCTAAATCCTTTGTCATTATCCAAGTAGAACTTTAAAAACTGGAGCCACTCCTCTCAATCCCTGCCATTGCTTTATCAACTAAGTTTGTAGGGTATTCTAAATCCTTTGTCATTTCAACACTATTCACATCTTCATAAGGAGTAGATTCCATCTTGAGAAACAACTTTGTGTATCCATACGTAAGAAGCCACTCCTCACCCATTTGTTTTATCATGAGATTACAGCAATTCGGTCACATCTTCAGGCTCCAGTTGTAATTCTGCTCCATTGAAGTCTTGGACCCCACAAAGTCGTCCATGAGGGTTGAAATAACTTCTTTCAAACTCCTGTTAATGTTGATATTTTGACGTCCTGCCATGAATCACAAATGTTCTGAATGATATATGGAACAGTGAATCCTTTCCAGAAGGCTGTCAATTTACTTTGCCCGGATTCCTGAGAGGAATTACTATTTATGACTGCTATAGACTTATAAAGTGTTTCTTAAATAAGACTTGAAAGTCAAAATTATCGCTTGATCCATGAGCTGAAGAAAGGATATTGTGTTAACAGGCACAAAAACAACATTAATCTCCTTGCACATCTCTCCATCGGAGCTCTTTGGTGAGCAGATGCATTGTCAATGAGCAGTAATATTTTGTTTGTGGCACCCCAACAGCAGTGAACATCAAGAAACACTGACCACAGATCATTATAACAGACATAATAATAATGAAAAGGTTTAAGATGGTGTGAAAATTATCAAAATGCGACAGAGACACAGAGTGAGCAGTGCTCACAGTGAGCCATGCTGTTGGAAAAGTGCTAATAGGATTGCTTGATGAAGGGTTGCTACAAGCCTTCAATTTGTTTAAAAAAAAACCCACAATATCTGCAAAGCACAATGAAGCAGAACAATAAAATGAGTTATGCACGTAATTCAATTTTAGTGAGATTTGTCTTTAAATGAACTAGTTTTTAAAGAGAAAATGAGAGCTTTCTGCCTTATGTCTGTGTTGTAGAATCATAAAATTAGTCAGCTTTTGTCCGACTAATTTTTTTTTGGCTTTAACCTCTACCTGCTGGAAGCCTTTATAAATACCACAGAATTTTCATACAGAGTTTTCATCATATCTGACATACTCAGAAATTAGAGTATGTCCCCTTCACATAATGGATCAATTTGCAAGCACCTGCATTGGCAGTTTTATATCAGCTGCTTTCAGATGCTGTTTTCTTTGTGTATCTGGAGCAGACTTGGACTCATATCTTCCGTAAATGACTGATGACAATGGTTAGAATTTCTAATTTTAACAAAGGACAAGGTGAAGTGGGTTTTACCTTTTTGTTTACTATAAATTTTCTGAATTTTCAAATAACCCCATTAATTGAATTTAATATGCTTTTTTTTGTCCTAGGAAGCATTGTTGGCTTAAAAGGCAATTCTGGCCAGTCCGTTTACAGTGCCAGTAAAGGAGGATTAGTTGGATTTTCACGTGCTCTTGCTAAAGAGGTAGCAAGAAAGAAAATTAGAGTGAATGTAGTTGCACCAGGTTAGTGAAAACTTTATTAAAATAACTTGATTATGATTATTGTTTTATCAGGAAACCATTATTTGGAACATTAGTAATTGACATCTTGGTAGAATAGTTTGTAAAATGATTGTGAAAAGAATGAAATAATGAACTGGGAGACTCAAAAAAATTTCTTGTACCTCATGTTCTATATAAAGTCTATCTGTTAGCCTGTTTGCATTTATATAAAGGACTATCTGAGGTAATTCATAAAGAAAAGAGGCTTATTTGGTTCTCGGGTGTGCAGGCTGTACAAGCATGACACCAGCATCTGCTCAGCTTCTGGTGAGGCCAAGGAAGCTTTTTTTCAGTCACAGCAGAAGGTAAAGAGGTAGCAGGCAAGTCATATGGGGGTAGCAAGAGCAAGAGAGAGAGGAGGTGGCAGGCTCTAAACAACCAGCTCTGGCGTGAACAGCGAGAACTCATTTGTTACCATGTGGAGGGCACCAAGCTATTCATGAAGAATCCGCCTCCATGACCCAAACACCTCCTACTAGGCCCACCTCCGACACTGGGAATCACATTTCAACATGAGATTTGGAGGGGACAAACATCCAAAACATAGGAGTCTTTATTTTTAAATTTTGCACTAATGGAATAACTTAAGGTGGAGAGAGTCTTAGAGATCATTTTTTCCAGTCATTTTTGTAGATTAGAAAACTGTACCTGGGATTCAGAGTGACTTGCCTAAGGTTATACATCTAGTTTATGGAAGAACTGTTACTAAAAGCTTTGTCTTTTGATTTCCACCTAATGGAAGCTTAAAAATAATATCCTACCAGGTGTAGTAGCTCATGCAGGAGGCTGAGGCAGGAGTATTGTGAGGCCAGGAGTTCCAGATCAGCCTGAGCAACATAGCAAGATGCTGTCCGTACCGAAAGAAAAAAAAATTAGCCGGGCATAGTGGTGCATACCTATAGTCCCAGCTACTTGGGAGGCTAAAGCAGGAGGATTGCTGGAGCCCAGGAGTTGGAGGTTGCAGTGAGCTATGATCATGCCATTGTATTCCAGCCTAGGTGACAGAGCGAGACCCTGTCGAGACTCTGTCTCTATAAAAATAAAAAATTTCTTTCTAGGTTTCCTTTATATCATTACACAAACTTTAGATAGTTTTGTTCTTTTACTACTATGGTCTGTGTAAACTATCTGGAACCTCCCATTTTCCTAATTTTTACTTTTCCATTATTTGCCTTTTGCCAGGTTACTAGTTGATAAAATTGCCTGGATTAATGAAAAGGGTAATAAAAAGGTGCTAAAACTCAAAAATACGTTATCACTAATTAGCTGGTGTGCTAGAAATTTTGATTAAGCATTTACTTGGTTTTTGAGTAACACAGGTGTTTTTATCTACCTCTGCCAGTTAGCCATGGAATCTTTGTCCTAGTCTACTGTAGGTACTTAAGAATTAATCACCTATATAAGAAAAGGCAGTTTATTTTGGTTTGCTGATCATTTGTAAGAAAGAGAGGGCTGAAGTAGACGTTTGCCACCTTTCCCTTTCCAGTCACTAACGGCTCCAGCTTGGGCCTTACAGTTGGTGTTTTCTTTGGCACTGAGGTTGAGCCAGCAGGTATCAGGGATTTATCAAAATATCCTGTTAACCCTTTTGGTCTATAGTGTGTCCTTATTTCAATTCTTTTTTTTTTTTTTGGCACAGCGACTAGCTACATTCAGACATTCTAAATCTATGAATATTTGATAAGTGACTGTGGTTCAGATACATCTATTTTCTGGGAGTAGGGAGAGAAAGAAAAAGAAAAAGCAATCCAAAAGCAGCATTTTTGTTATCTTAGTGCTGTTTTCTCTTTGTGTATGCTTTATGTAAGCTGATTGATTTTTAGCGTTAGCCTAGATGAGCCATCTATGGAATAAATTATTTGTGGTTTGGAACTACATGTATTTGCTTCCCTCTCTTTTCAGGATTGGAATACTGTGGGTAATGAAGGGTTAATTTTAGTTCATGATAATTTAAAAGCTGAATGTTTTACAGGAAATGCAAGTGTTCTTAGCTAACAGTAACTCATGCAGCAAACTTTCTGGCATGTCTCCTACATGCAGGGGCTGTGCTAGCTCCCCAGATACAGGAATGAATAGATATTTCTGCACAAGGAGCTAAGTATAGTGAAAAAGACTGACATGTAAACAAATAATTGCAATGTCTTATGATAAATATAAAATAGAGGTACATATATGGAGCTATGGAAATATTGAAGAAGGAAAGAATGCTTAATTTTGTCTAGTTAAGAGTAAATAGTTGTCAAGGCAGTAGACTAACTAGTGGGAATCCAGTTTGCATACTAAGGGGAAATTTTAAGATTGTTATGGAAGTGTGGTTGTAGTCTTTCTTTCTTAAAGATTTTACTTTCCAGTGCAGTCTTTTTTTTTTTTTTTGAAAGTGGTGGTTTTATTTATCACTCCCCTTTTTCGTTGAGCATAGAACCCTTATAGAGCATAATATATATTTATATATTATGGATTTCCAGTGCAATTTATACTACAGATAACGACCTGTAGCTGAACATGTTGCCATTTAATAGGGTGGCCTTTATGTATATTTAGCAAATTTGATGGTATGAATATGCATCATTGCTCAGAAGCAAAGTGCAACTTGAAATAGTAGAATTACATCAGTTCTATGGATTATTTACCAACTTTATTTTAGATAGTAATTTCAACCAGATTCTTCAACAGATCTTCTAACAGAGCTAACAAACATCAGAGTTAACAAATATGTGTCCTTTTATGTCAGTTTTCCTGGTCACCTTCAAATAGAGTTTCCAATTAGCAGGAAAACAGTTTAAAAGCAAATTAAAACAGGAAAAGCAAGGAACAAGGAAAATAATACATTAGGCTGCCATTCATTGCCTAATATTGTTGACCGTTCTTAAAGATCAATAGCTGCTAATCTTTGGTATTACTTTAAATATGAAATAAACTGTTCATGGTAAATCTTACTGATTGGAAAATATTGAATATTAGAAACAACATTTGATAAATGGAACCTATAATGGCTATATTACTTCAAAAAAATATGTGTTTTGAATAGATAATATTGTACAAAATTCAAAAGTACAAAAAGGCATGAAGAATCTTTTCTCCTCTGGACATTCAGTTACTTAAAAGTAATTGCTGTTAACTACATAGTTTCTTTTGTATTTCATATAAGCCAGTAAAGCAGGCTAGGCGTGAGTGTAAGAAAACACAAATTGTATCATGCAATTCACAGTGTTCTGTATCTTCCTTTTTTCATAGAACAATATACCTTGGTGATGTTTCTATGTTTTTCCATTTAGAGCTGCTTCACTTTCTAAAATAACAGCTTTGTGGAAATACAATTCACATACCATACAATTCACCCATTTAAATTGTACAATTCAGTGGTTTTAGTAAGTCACAGAATTGTTCAATCTTTGCCACAGTAAATTTTAGAATATTTTCATCATCTTTAAAGAAATCCTAAACCCATTAGCATTCATTCCCTATTTCTTTCCAATCTCCCCAGGTTTTGGAAACCACCAAACTACTTTCTGTCTCTACAGATTTGCGTATTCTGGACATTTCGTATAAATGGAATCATGTAATAATTGGTGTTTTGTGACTGTTGTGTCACTTTTAATGGCTGAATGAAAACAGAAAATAATGTTTGTTTTAAGAGTATGCCTAACTTATTTAACCTGTTGTCTTTTGATGGGCATTTATTTTGTTCTGAACTTTTTCTGTTACAACTGCAGTGACAATACTTGTATATAGTTTATTTTGCACATTTGCAAGTATATGAGTGTAATCTTGGGACTGGAACTGCCAAGACCTCAGAGGTATATGCATTTTTGATTTTGACAAATAGTATTGTGTTTATTTCTAAAGGATACTTTAAGTGTTTCAGCATTTTTATTTATTTATTTTTTAAGTTGAAGAGCTTTTGTGTTTACTGCTTGGAGAAAATCTTGGTGACAGATTTGCATGGGTTTGGCAGCTACTCAGAGCAGATATTCTAAGTGTTCTTATGTGCTGTTTGGAATGAAGTGGATTTCTCACTCTGCTTCCTTCTACAAACATAATATTAAGACATAGAAATTTGTTCTGGTTAAAATCTTGGTTTGGTTTTTTGGTAAGAGTCTTATTTCTTCTCCCTTAGAAAAGTGTCTGTGGTTGTTTTTGTTATTTTTGAGTCCTGGAAACTTTAATCGAAGAGTGGACATCTGAGCTGGTAGATACATCAAATAGTGCCCCATCTCACAATCGTTAGTACTAGTGATAAGCTAAAATCCTGATGCCTTTTTAAATATAAAGGCTCTGCTGTATATAACAATGTTGAAAACTAAAATAATGACCTAGGAATATGGAAATGAAGTGTTTCTATTTATACTATATAGCTAGTCAGAAATAGATAAAGGAAACAACCTTTTAAAAAAAATTGTTAAAAATTTTTTTTGAGATGGGGTTTCACTCTGTTGCCTAGGTTGGAGTATAGTGGTGCAGTCTTGGCTCACTGCAGCCTCGACCTTCTGGGCTCAAGCTATCCTCCTGCCTCAGTAGTAGCTGGGAATATAGGCATAAGCCACCACGCCTAGCCTATATCTTTAGAGTTTATCAAATATAAATTCTCACTGGGCAGGAGTCATGCATTTACTTTTATGAGCAAGAGTATCCCTGTTCCTAAAGAGTTCCTGTAAAAATTGTACTGGGTTTTTAATCACATATATGGAACTAAACTAGAAGTATCTTTACTCTAAATTGGTTTAGTGCTTGTCATTTCAGTTATCTTTTCATTGATTTAAGAAGTGATAACTTTGTAGCCAATTGGAAACCTCTGACTGTCCAGGTGATGCAGTAGCATCATTTGTTGGACAGTGGCATCTACTGGTAATTTGTAAATTTTATAGCCTATTTTGAAAGGCATTGTAAATATATACCTGGCAAAAAGGGGAGTAGAGCACAATTTCCAGAATTTTATAAATGAAGTGAAAGAATGATATGGGGGAAGAGTCCTTTGGGGCCAAGAAGAGAGAGCACAGACCAGAAAGTAATACAAGCAGAAAGAAGGGTGTGTGAGTTGTTTAAGGACTGTTAATCTCTCTCTTCAAGTCTGTGATACATGATATGGAATCCAAGAGACTATTTATATGTCATGCCCTGGGTTGTGAATATATTTATAAATGAAGATCATGTGGTTCATAACCTTTAATATAAAATGACATGGAAGTTCCATACAGCCCAGAGTAATTTATCATTAGAGACTAGCTTTACATTTGTAATTTAATTTCTGATAAATTTTAATTTCTGATAAAGTGGGGACAGATACATGAGTTTTAAAAAGCTACAGACAGATTATTAGGGCAGTAAAACTATTCTGTATGCTACTGTAATGGTGGACACATGATATTATGCATTTGTCCAGACGTGTAGAACTGTACAGTCTAAAGAGTGACCTCTTAGCTTGTGAAGACAAAATGGTATTAAATAAATGAATAAATAAATACATAAAATAAAGAGTGAACCCTAATATAAACCATGGGCTTTACTTAATAATGTATCAATATTGGTTTATCAGTTGTAAAAAATGTGCCACACTAAGGTAAGATGTTAGTAATAGGGGGAAATGGGAAGGAGGGGTGAAAAGGGGGTGCATGGGATCTATCTGAACGTTGTATTCAATTTACTGTAAACCTAAAATTCCTCAAAAGTGTAAAGTTTATACGTGTTTTAAAAAGCTACAGAAAATGAAGAGAGGCTCTTTGGACATGTGCTTGTCCTCCATAGAAAATAACATAATCACAGAGGAAAAACCAGCATTGGTGAATTCATCCCTTCCTTTCAGCTTGGCCTCTTTCATCCGCTTTACTTTTAGTGCAGAGTTCAGTGATGGCTAGCAGCTGTCCCTTGATATTTGTTATCCCAAGTATCCATTCATAGGTCTCTGGAGAGGTTGTGGCAAGCTTTCCCCAAATAAATCACACCCTTGTCTTCTAAGCTTTAGCAGTAGAGGGAGACTCTTCATTCGAGGTGGGTGGCTGAACATTCCTGTTCTGGACTTCTTGTAATCATGTTGGATTCAGATTGTACAGATCCGACCTAACATAGACATAGACCATAGCAGAGATGAATCCAGGCTGTAATGTTTAACAGGACCTTATTAAAAGCTTCAAGATGTCAGGCTTTATCTGTTCCATATCTAGCTTACTTGGTTGTTTTTGGGGATCACATGTCTGTCCTCCAAATTGGAAACCCCTAACTCTCCAGGAGATGCAGTAGCATTATTTGTTGGACAGTGGCACCTACTGGTAGTTTGTAATTTTTATAGCCTAGCGTGAAAGGCATTGTAAATGTATACCTAGCAAAAAGAGGAGTAGAGCAAAATTTCCAGAGTTTTACAAATGAAGTGAAAGGATGATATGGGGGAGAATCCTTTGGGGCCAAGCAGAGAGAGCACAGACTAGAAAGTAATACAAGCAGAAAGAAGGGTGCCAGCCTGTGTCCGTGTGGTTGAGGTTATCTTTCCATCTCTCTGGGATTGTCCCTGAAAGTGTCTCACTGCTTAGGTCTCCTTGCCTGTCTAAGGCTTGGAGACCTTCCAGTATCTCATGCCTTATTCTAGATCTGCTTTTTTCCCGAGATGAAAAAACATGTTCAAATGGTCACTCACAACTTTTGTGGCCTTACTTTTTGTGTCCAAAAGGACAAACATATCAGAAATAGCATCTACCCAGAAGAAGGGTCAATCAGTTCCTTTCAACACAGCATGGATGAAAACCCAGGTTAGCATTAGTGCTTCTTGAATTGGAAGTATTCTAACCTCTATGTACCTACCAATGTGAGAACTGAGGGCCCTTTTAGGGGAACTTACTTTCCTAAATTTCAAGTAAAGTTGTCATGAAGAGTACTTAATGAGGCATACTTTTAATCTTTGAATCGTAGGGTTGCAGGGCTAACAGAAACCTCAGGCCAGGCTGCATGGTGGCTTACGCCTGTAATCCCAGTACTTTGGGAGGCCAAGGCAGTCTGATCACTTAAGGCCAGTAGTTTGAGACCAGCGCAACCAACCTGGTGAAACCCTGCCTCTACTAAAAATACAAAATTAGCCTGGTGTGGTGACGAATGCATGGAATCCTAACTACTCAGGAGGCTAAGGCACGAACCCGGGAGGTGGAGGTTTCAGTGAGCCGAGATCATGCCATTGCACTCTAGCCTGTGTGACAGGAGCCAAACTCCGTCTCAAAAACAAAACAAAACAAAACAAAACAAAACCAAAAACTAGCCGGGCATGGTGATAGGTGCCTGTAGTCCCAGCTACTGGGGAGGCTGAGGCAGGAGAATCGCTTGAACCTGGGAGGCAGAGGTTGCAGTGAGCCGCAGTTGTGCCACTGCACTCCAGCTTGGGTGACAGAGCCAGACTGTCTCAAAAAAAAAAAAAAAAAAAAGCAAAAAAGAAAAAAGAAACCTCAGAGATCTGTCATTTTCCATCTATTTCATTCATTTTATGATACAGAAACAGTCATTCAGTTGCAAATAGTACATGACTGTTGGGAACAGGCCCCCAAATCTGGCCATAAACTGGCCCCAAAACTGACCGTAAACAAAATCTCTGCAGCACTGTGACATGTTCGTGACGGCCATGACGCCCATGCTGAAGGTTGTGGGTTTACTGGAATGAGGGCAAGGAACACCTGGCCTACCCAGGGTGGAAAACTTCTTAAAGGTGTTGCTGAACCACAAACAATAATAGCATGAGTGATTTGCACCTTAAGGACATGCTCCTGCTGCAGATAACTAGCCAGACCCATCCCTTCATTTCGACCCATCCCTTTGTTTCCCATAAGGAATACTTTTAGTTAATCTATAATCTATAGGAACAATGCTTATCACTGGCTTGCTCTCAGTAAATATGTGGGTAAATCTCTGTTCGAGGCTGTCAGCTCTGAAGGCTGTAAGACGCCTGATTTCCCACTCCACACTCTATATTTCTGTATGTGTGTCTTTAATTCCTCTAGCGCTGCTGGGTTGGGGTCTCCATGACTGAGCTGGTCTTGGCACAAGATTTTTCTCAGGTTATAGCTTTAATAGTATTAGCAGAGCAGGGAACAGAATCTAGTTTAATGTATCCTAATCCAGTGGTTTTTTTAACCACAAAATACTGCCTTTGAGAAAAGGCCAGGCCAGCAGAGTCAGAAGTGGAGCCTGGGATTTGCGTAGTCACAAGGTCTTTCTTGCAAACCACTTCTACTGTAGTTTATCGTGTTTTTCTGTTTTTGTTTTTTAGGTTAAAATGCATCGATATATATGCTGAGAGTTTGTGAGAGTTACTGGGAAGTATTCTATGCTAATTTTGCTAGAGTTCGAAAAGAACTTAAAGGATAATTGTGTCTATCTTTGAGAAAATAACATGAACTTTTACATGTTTTTGACAACTTTTATTCATTCTGCTTTTATTATGAGATGAGGTTTGCTTCCTAGGATACTCTCTGAGACACTTTTGTAAATACTTTTGTTGGCTGGGCACAGTGGCTTACGCCTGTAATCCTAGCACTTTAGGAGGCTGAGGTGGGTGGATCACCTGAGGTCAGGAGTTCAGGACTATCCTGGCCAACCTGGTGAAACCCCGTCTCTACTAAAAATACAAGAATTAGCTGGGCGTGGTGGCATATGCTTGTAGTCCCAGCTACTGGGGAGGCTGAGGCAGGAATTGCTTGAACCCAGGAGGTGGAGGTTGCGGTGAGCCGAGATCACACTACTGCACTCCAGCCTGGTGACAGAGTGAGACTCTTGTCAAAAAAAAAAAATAAAATAAAATAAAAAGGAAGATACGTGTGTCTAAAGGCAGAACACTTTGGATAGCAAGAACCCCCATGATATTGTTAAGATGATTGGATTGCCTGTTGATTATTGTGACTCTTCACTGTAAATTAAGTTTCATTTACAGTTCGTTGGAAATTCTACAGAGGCTAGTATCAATATCTGTGTTAGCTGCTCCTCCTTTTATTCTTGCATTCCTTCTGGCCTTCTCATTCTTCTTAAAGATAAGAGGATATGAAGGAAATATTGCTGACTTTTAAAATAAATGCGGTAAGATTTTATGGCAGAGAAGACTATTTCACAGTGTAATTTCACAGTGAAACACACATAATACAAAATTAGTTTTGTTATTCCAGGCCTTCATTACAGACTCTCTGAAGGTAGTCCTGTGTGTATTTTTTCAACAACTTTTTATCTGAATACGAAAGTAATATATATATCTGTTGTAGATAGTTTGCAAAAAGCAGAAAAATATAAAGAAAATAAAAATCATTACCTGTAATTCTAGTATCTAATGATAATCACTGTTAATATTTTGGTATAATAATACTTTTTTCAGTCATTAGTATAAGTTTTTTGTTGTGTTTTTAATAGTGGTATAACAATTCATTTGTAACCTACATTTTATACACAAATGTTATTTTTAGATTTAAATATCCTTCTCTAGCATAATTTTAAGTTTTTATTTTTATCTTATTTTATCATTTATTTGTATAAATACAAATGAATGCAGGTGCAGATGCAGTTTTGTTACATGCATAGATTCATAGTGGGAAGTCAGGGCTTTTAGGGTGTCTATCACCTGAATAACACACATTGTACCCATTAGGTAATTTCTTATTCACCTCCGTCCCACCCTCTCACCCTTCTAAATCTCCATTGTCATCACATCCATGTATACACATTCTTTAGCTCCCAGTTACAAGTGAGAACATATAGCATTATTTTTAATACCTGCATTATTTTGTTGTATGGATGTATCATAACTTATTTAACCAGTTTCTTATTGAAAGACATTTAGCTTGTTTCAGTTTTTCCCTAATGAAAGTGTCATTCATAAGCTTCGTGATAGACAAATCTATGAATATTTTTCACAAGACTTTTAAGAATATGCATAGATATTTATAACTGCAAACCTAAAGAAAGGAAAGTTAAGTAATTACATAGTATTGCATAATAAACCAATGGCCTAATGTTAATTCTTAATTCATTGTTTACTTCACATTTATTATGGTACTTTAAAAGGTAATATATTTAGGTTTATCTATAGTTTGAGCTATAAATGATTTAGTTTTAACATAAGGCAATTTGGAAACTATATTTTTGCGATTGCACATTATATGTTTACTTCACATGTCATGTTGAACTTTTAGTCCATCTATTTTTCCTGACCTTAAAAAAATTTTTTTCTAACTATTCTTTTCATGAGGATAAATATTGCTTTCTTTTTAATAACCCAAATGATTGAGTAATATACAGGATACTGATTTTAAGTTAAGCATTTTATTAATAATATGTATTTGTATGTCCTGTATTAATCTTACAAGATTTTCTTCATAAGTCTACAGTTCTCTCTGGTATATATTTGCAATTATTTAGGATTAGTTGGTTATATAATATGTAGTTAGTTCTTTATACTGTAGAACTTTTTACTGAATACACCAGTACTATATTAAATTTTGAATTTCCTGTGTTTACTTGTATCAGAATTCGATGTGATCATAAGATTTTAAAATACGGATATGGGAAATGTCGGCCTTTCTAATCATCAGCTACCAAATCAGTTCATGTGTCCACTTTTGTGATGCCTTCCTTCCTTTGACACTACTTTCCACTCTCTTCTATCCCTACCTTAGTGAAAATTAATCTATTCGGTGGTATTTTATGTATACTTCTATCAGGATATTCACCAGACTTCTTACATCACAATTAGGTGTGCAAGTGACCATTTCCTCCACAAATCATAGGTTCCCCAAAGAGTGGAATTTTGTTTCATTCATGTTTGTATCTACCTACTTACATTTTGCTAGGTGGGCCAGATGCTTGGGGGTCAGATATTTTAGTGTCCAGTAAATATTGATTGAGTTAAATTGTATAAAAATATAGGCTTGGTGTCTTGATTACTAACAAAACTATTTTGTTTTGTTTTGCTTTTTTTGAGATGGAGTTTCGCTCGTCGCCCAGGCCTGGGGTGCAGTGACGCGATCTAGACTCACTCCAACCTCCGCCCGCCTCCCAGGTTCAAGCAATTCTCCTGCCTCAGACTTCTGAGTAGCTGGGATAACAGGTGCCTGCCACCACACCCAGCTAGTGTTTTGTATTTTTAGTAGAGACGGGGTTTCACCATGTTGGGCAGGCTGGTCTCGAACTCCTGCCCTCAGGTGATCTGCCCGCCTTGGCCTCCCAAAGTGCTGGGATAACAGGCTTAAGCCACCACACCCAGCCAACAAAACTTATTAAAATTATTTAATAATTTCAAATTATAAGGTGGGTGTGGTGGTTCATGCCTGTAATCCCAGTACTTTGGGAGGCTGAGGTGGGCCGATCCCTTGAGTCCAGGAGTTTGAGACCAGCCTGGGCCACATGACGAAACCCCATCTCTACAAAAAGTACAAAAACTAGCCGAGTGTGGTGGTGCACACCTATAGTCCCAGTTACTTGGGAGGCTGAGGCAAGGGGATCACTTGTGCCCTGGAGGTCCAGGCTATAGTGAGTCATCTTTGTACCACTGTGTTGTAGCCTGGGTGACAGAGCAAGACCTTGTCTCAAAAAAAAATTTTTTTTAAAAAAATAATTTCAAATTAAAATATTCAGAAACAAATTTATTATGTTTTTTTGAAATTCAGCAGATGTCTTAGTGTGTACCCTTTTCAACTAAACAAACATTTCTCTTTTAGGATTCGTACACACAGATATGACAAAAGACTTGAAAGAAGAACATTTAAAGAAAAAAATTCCTCTTGGAAGGTTTGGAGAAACTATTGAGGTGGCACATGCGGTTGTGTTTCTTTTAGAATCACCATATGTTACAGGACATGTTCTGGTAGTGGATGGGGGATTACAACTCATTTTGTAATTTATAGATTATTCAGTTATAGGGGTAGTTAGCATCAAGGGCACACTTTGGCTGCAGATTAGACAATTATACCTACATGGGTAACATTTGCTAATCAAATTTGCTGATGCTACAAATGTTAATTTCTGTCTTTATAAAAATATGTCTGAAAAGAACAATGTGTGACAATTTTTTTTTTTTTTGGTCTAAGTTACAGCAGTGTTATTTTGTTTAAAAAGCCTTCATGAGATACAATTCACATACCATATAAATCACACATTTAAAATATACAATTCATTGGTTTTACCATGTTTAAATATATGTGCAACCATCCCCCCAGACAAATTGTGTTTTCTAAAGGGTATGTATCACTTAACTTCGGTTACCTTATAGACTGTAGCAATCTTAGTGTATAGACATTTTGCAAGTCATGTAGACAAGTATTGATTTATATATTTTGCCTCAAAAGTGGAAAAATTATATTGTCTAATTATGATGAATTATTTTCTTGTATATTTTCTAAAAGTTAAGCTTATGGGCTATTGCCAAAATAAGAGTATTTAGAGGACACTGATTAGTTGTCAATACTTTAGCAAGCCCACTAACGATAAATATATTCCTTTTGCCTGTGCTTGGGTGATCAGTTTTTATACAAGTTGCAAAACATAGTGTTCATTAAAGACGTGAATTTAGAATTGATTTCTTTGAGTGGTATTTCTCTTGATTGAGCAACTGGACAAAATAATCTGCAAATTTAAATGTGGTGCATTGGACCCATTCTTGAGAAATTCTCATAAGTGATGAGGATTAGCCCTTGTCTTAAGGTTTTATTTTATTTTTTTTTTATTTTTATTTTTTTTTAGACGGAGTCTCGCTCTGCCGCCCAGGCTGGAGTACAGTGGCCGGATCTCAGCTCACTGCAAGCTCCGCCTCCTGGGTTCACGCCATTCTCCTGCCTCAGCCTCCTGAGTAGCTGGGACTATAGGCGCCCGCCACCGCGCCCTGCTAATTTTTTGTATTTTTAGTAGAGACGGGGTTTCACTGTGGTCTCGATCTCCTGACCCTGTGATCCGCCCGCCTCGGGCTCCCAAAGTGCTGGGATTACAGGCGTGAGCCACCGCGCCCGGCCGTCTTAAGGTTTTAATACCTGGTACAGTAGTGAGCTGCATAGATCTCATGAACTTGGGACGTGTTTTTTATTCATGAAGAACTTAGAATAGTGAACTATTAATATTTAAAAACAGAAATATAACATTTAAAAAATTAAGAGTATTTTGCATTAGTGATTATGATTCTTGTCCCAAAATTCTGGAAAGTAATAAATTCTGTATGAATAACCATAAGTAATAAATAAATTTGCAATAACAGTAAATTAAATGTCTTTACAAGAAGCAGTTAAAGCACTGGGTCCTAAGTGAGAATATTTGCCTGGGAGTAGAGATAAAGACACAAACTGAATGTAAAATACCAGGTAATGATTATTTTGCACTGAACTCTTTTATGGGGAATAGTATGATATTTTCAGTGTCACTCCATTCATGTTGATTTGGAGTTGACAATTATTTTGTGTAATTGTGTAAATATTTAATTTTATATTGAAAGTGCAAAATTATGAATGGGATATACTAATAAATGCAAAGTAATAACAAAAATCAAAGCAGTGTTCTAAATCAAGATTCTGGGTTCCTTAATTATTTTAATTATTTTAAATTTATCTTTGAAATAGTTTTCTAAGATTAATCTACTCAGGATATGAGAAAGTCAATTAAGTGTGAGTATCATTAAACAAATTGTCTATTAAATGCAAGATGTGGTAACATATAGAATTTATCGGGCATTACCAAGTCTGGGCACATATAGGAAATGCAGCACTCAGGATGGTTTCAAATGTAGTAGCTGATGCTTGTAAGGTAGGAGAGCTTATTCAGACATGGTAGATAGTTTCCCTAATGCTGTCTCACCTACTGGCCTTTGTCTACCTGTACTTCCCCATTATGGCAGTCCATTCAGTCTTGAGTTTTCTTCTCTGGACACCTTATGCTCTGAAATCACGAGCAAGGCTGATTCAACTGGTGATTTGGGTAGAAAGCAGTATCTTCTGCTGACATTAAGATGTAGATTATAGATAGGTTTAGCCTTTAAGTGTATGTTTTTATACTTTAAAATAAGAAATATAAACTTTTAAGCTATTCCACCTCCTCCCCCAGCCTATCTCCTACTGGTGGAATATATGGAGAGATCTTGAAAGAGGTGAAATAAACCTTCACTGCTCCACTCCAGGTGAATCCATCCACTCCCACTGACCTAGTAGAATTTGTAATTTAATACTTACATTCTATTTCTGAAATCAGTTGTGAACTGTTGCCTTGTTTTCAGAGGTTTGAGAAAACCTCAGTGAATTCGTTTTTTAAAATCTGCTATTCTGAGAAGCATTGAATGAATTCTTAAGAAGACTCATCTGTAGCTGTTTGCAGACTCTTATAAGCCCATAAGGGTTCTGTGCTTAGCATGAACAAAATAAGGTTTATAGGTAAAGCCAATGTATTACAAATTTTTTTTTTTGCATGGAGGGCTTTAAAATTTGTGCCCTTTTTCATATTTTATTCATATTCAATTTATGGTTTATAACTGCTTTTTAGGGAGATAATTATATGTTATAAATTAGTTTTTGGGGGAATAATTGTGCAAAGAGGAGAATTTAATTTACATACTTCTGTTATTCAAAATAAAGAGAGAAGACTATGCTGCATATTCAAGAGTTGTGCCTTACATTGGTGAAACATTTTTTCTAAGATTTTCAAAAGGAATGTATAAATTGAGAAATGATACCACTGTCCTAACTTGATAAACATACTGTTCTTAAATAAAGTATTTAATGATTTTAAACTTTCTAATGTTAATTTTATCTTTGTCTGCAACTATAAGAGTTTAAAAATTTGTCTTTCAATTACATTGTAAAACTTTTGACGGACGAGACCGTACTGTTTTCCTTCATTTAACTAATTAAGTAATTCAACAGATATTGAGTGCTTACTAAATATTTTGTATTTGTTTTGATACCCACACCTTGCCTACTTATCTCTGAATATGTTGGATATATGCAGTAAAATATTCATTAGTCGTTACATTGTGCCATGGTTGGGGAAATCATTGAGATAATTCTGTTCTGACTCTCAGTTCAATATCTTGGAATATTTCCTGGTCACATTCCTCTGGCTTTTTTTTTTTTTTTTTTTTTTGGAGGCAGAGTCTCGCTCTGTCGCAGGCTGGAGTGCAGTGGCCAGATCTCAGCTCACTGCAAGCTCCGCCTCCCGGGTTTACGCCATTCTCCTGCCTCAGCCTCCCGAGTAGCTGGGACTACAGGTGCCCGCCACCTCGCCCGGCTAGTTTTTGTATTTTTTTTAGTAGAGACGGGGTTTCACCGTGTTAGCCAGGATGGTCTCGATCTCCTGACCTCGTGATCCGCCCGTCTCGGCCTCCCAAAGTGCTGGGATTACAGGCTTGAGCCACCGCTCCCGGCCTCCTCTGGCTTTTTATGTGACTTTAATGCTTGCTTTCACTTTATAACTGAATTTGCAAAGTGAATCAACTATTTTCTCTTAGACAGTATGCTTTCAGTTTGAGTAATTGTTAATACCAGCAATTTAATTAGAAACCTTTGGCCTAATAATCCAAATGGAGATGGTATCAGTATTACCTGGAGAATATTTTTTAAAATAAATTTTAAACATACGTCAGAAGCCCCCTCCCTGGAAATTTTAATAAGTGATAGGGTGAGGGAAATGTAGAGATACATTTAAGATACTTTTTAATTTATTTAATTAAATTGATTTATTTTGAGATAGGGTTTTGCTGTGTTGCCCCAGCTGGAGTACAGTGGCATGATCACAGCTCACTGCCGTCTCCAGCTCCTGGGCTCCAATGATCTTCCTGCTTTCGCCTCCCAAGTAGCTGAGACAACAGGTATTGAGTGCTTACTAAATATTTTAGTAAGTGCTGGATTACAGGCATGAGCCACCATGGCCTGGCCAGGAAAATTTCTTAAGGATTCAGATCATTCATTCACAAAATATTTATTTATTCATACTACATATGTAACACTCCTTGTCATAGGAGGTTAGAATGGTGAGAAAAAAATATTTAGTAAAATATTTAGTAAGCCATGGATTTAGGAATCCATTTGGATTATTAGGCCAAAGGTTTCTAATTAAATTGCTAGTATTAACAGTTACTCAAACTGAAAGCATACTGCCTAAGAGAAAATAGTTGATTCACTTTGCAAATTCAGTTATAAAGCGAAAGCAAGCATTAAAGCATTTAGTAAACCATGCCTGGCTAATTTTTTAATTTTATTTTTGTAGAGACAAGGTCTCACTGTATTGCCTAGGCTGGTCTTGAACTCCTGGCCTCAAGTAGTCCTCCTGCCTTGGCCCCCGAAAGTGCTGGATTACAGGCATGAGCCACCATGGCCTGGCCAGGAAAAGTTCTTAAGGATTCAGATTGTTTATTCATTCACAAAATATTTATTCATTCATACTACATATGTAACACTCCTTGTCATAGGAGGTAAAATGGTGAGGAAAAAAAACAATAAAAAAATGAACTCTTAAGTTTCTGGAGCTCACAGAGTAATACAGTATGGTGGGGTCAAGCAGACTTAATCACATACATGTAAAATTGCAACCAAAATAGGCATTACAAAAATGAGAAGCTCTTGTTGCTGTTAAGTAATTAGGGGAATTTGACCTATTCTAAAAGGTCAGGAATGACTTCTCTGAGGCAAGGATTGTTGAACTAAAGTTAGACTACAGTTGGCGCTCAGTATGTTTGGGGATTGGTTCCAGGATCCTCTGAGGATACATAAAATGTAGTATTTGCATATAGCTTATGCACATCCTCCCGTATACTTTACATCATCTCTAGATTACTTACAATATCTAATGCAATGGAAATAGCTGTTATATTTTTTATTTGCATTATTTTTGTTTTTATTGTTTTTTCCCCCCAAAATATTGTTTTTGGATATTTTCGTTTTTTGCTTTCTAACTTTTATTTTAGATTTAAGGGGTACATGTGTAGGTTTGTTATATGGGTAAATTACATGTCACAGGGGTTTGGTGTACAGAGATAGTTTTGTCACCCAGGTCATCAGCATAATACCTGATAGGTAGTTTTTCAATCTTCTCCCTCCTCCCACCCTCCACTTTCAAGTAGGCCTCAGTGTGTATTGTTCCCTTTTTTGTGTCCATGTATACTCAGTGTTTAGCTCCGACTTATTCTAAATGAATTAATGCAGGAACAGAAAACCAAATGCCACGTTTTCATGTGTGGTATTAGGATACTTAGGATAATGGCCTCCAGCTCCATTCATGTTGCTGCAAACGTCATGATCTCATGGTCTAGTTTATTTTTTGTAGCTGTGTGGTATTCCATGGTGCATATGTACCACATTTTCTTTATCCAGTCCACTATTGATGGGGATCTAGGTTGGTTCCATGTCTTTGCTGTTGTGAACAGTGCTGCAATGAGGGCATGAGTCTTCATTTTTAGAATGATTTATATTCCTTTGGGGATATATGCAGTAATGGGATTGCTGAGTCAAATGGCAGTTCCATTTTAAGTTCTTTGAGAAATCTCAAGACTGTTTTCCACAGTGGCTGAACTAATTTATATTCCACCAGCAGTGTATAGATGTTCTCTTTTTTCCACAACCACCAGCATCTGTTGTTTTTTGGCTTTTTAAATAATAGCCAATCTGAGTGGTGCGAGATGGTATCTCATGGTGGTTTTGATTTGCATTTCCCTAATGTTTAGTGATGTTGAGCATTTTTTCATATGCTTATTGGCTGCACGTATGTCTTTTGAGAAATGTCTGTTCATGTCCTTGCCCATTTTTTAATGTTGTTGTTTTTTGCTTGTTGATTTGAGTTCCTGATAGATCCTGCTTGTTAGACCTTTGTTGGATGCATAGTTTGCAAATATATTCTCCCATTTTGTAGATTGTCTGTTTATTCTGTTGATAGTTTCTTTTGCTATGCAGAAACTCTTTAATTATGTTCCACTTGTCAGGTTTTGTTTTTATTGCATTTGCTTTTGGAATCTTCATCAAGTTTTCACCTGGGCCCATGTCCAGAATGGTATTTCTTAGGTTTTCTTCTAGGGTTTTTGTAGCTTTAAGTTTTACATTTAAGTCTTTAATGCATCCTGAGTTGATTTTTGTATATGGTGAAAGGCAGGGGTTCCGTTTCAATTTTCTGCATATGTCTAGCCAGTTATCCCAGCACCATTTATTGAATAGGAAGTCTTTTCCTCATTGCCTTTTTTTGTTGACTTTGTTGAAGATTTGATAGTTTTAAGTGTGCGGCTTTATTTTTGGGTTCTCTAACCTGTTCCATTGGTTTGTGTGTCTGTTTTTGTGCCAGTACAATGCTGTTTTAGTTACTGTAGCCTTTTAGTATATTTTGAAGTTGAGTGGTGTGATGCCTCTAGCTTTGTTCTTTTTTCTTAGGATTGCTGTTGCTATGACTCTTTGGGCTCTTTTTTGGTTCCAAATGAATTTTAGAATGATTTTTTGTAATTACGTTAAAAATGTCATCAGTAGTTTGATAGGAATAGCATTGAATCTGTAAATTGCTTTGGGCAGTATGGCCATTTTAACAATATTGATTTTTCCTACCCATGAGCATAGAGTTTTTTTTTTTTTTTTTCATTTGTTTGTGTTGCTTCTCATTTCTTTCAGCAGTGTGTTATAATTCTCATTGTAGAGTTGTTTTACCTCTCTGGTTAGTTGTTTTGCGAAGTATTTTATTTTTGTGGCTGTTGTGAATGGAATTGCATTCTTTATTTGACTTTCAGCTTGGATGTTATTTGTATAGAGAAATACTACTGACTTTTGTACATTGATTTTGTATGCTGAAACTTTCCAGAAGATGTTTATCAGACCTAGGAGCCTTTAGGCATAGACGGTAGGGTTTTCTAGTATAGCATTACATCATCTGTGAAGAGTGATCGTTTTACTTCCCCTCTTCCTATTTGAATGCACTTTCTTTCTTTCTCTTGCCTGATTGCTCTGGCTAGGACTTCTAATATTATGTTGAATAGGAGTGGTGAGAGTGGGCATCCTTGTCTTGTTGCAGTTCTCAAAGGGAATGCTTCCAGCTTTTGCCTGTTTAGTATGATATTGGTTATGGGTTTATTTAGATGGCTTATTATTTTGAGGTATGTACCTTCAATGCCTAGTTTGTTGAGGATTTTTAAGATGAAGAGATGTTAAATTGTACCTAAAGCCTTTTATCTGTCTCTTGTGAAGATTACGTGGTTTTTGTTTTTGTTCTGTTCATGTGATAATCACATTTATTGATTTGTGTATGTTGAATTAACCTTGCATCCCAGGAATAAAGCTTACTTGATCATGGTGGATTAGCTTTTTCATGTACTGCTGGATTTGGTTTGGCAGTATTTTGTTGAGGATTTTTGCATCTATGTTCATCAGAGACACTGGCCTAAAGTTTTCTTTTTTTCATTATGTCTCTGCCAGGTTTTGGTATCAGAAGGATGTTGGCCTCATAGAATGTGTAAGGAAGGAGTCCCTCCTTGACTTTTTGGCACAGTTTCAGTAGAATTGGTACCAGTTATTTTTATATCTGGTAGAATTCAGCTGTGAATCTTTCTTGTCGGGCTTTTTCTAGCTGGTAAGATTTTTATTACTGATTTACTCACTGTTTGTTATTTGTCTGTTCAGGGTGTCAGTTTCATCCTGGTTCAATCTTGGAAGATAGTATATTTAAGAATTTATCCATTTATTCTAGGTTTTCCAGTTTATGTGCATAGAGGTGTTTATAATAGTCTCTGAGGATTAAAAAAAATTTCTTTGGGGTTGGTGGTAATGTCCCATTTGTCATTTCTGATTGTGTTTCTTTGAATCTTTTCCCTTTTTAAAAAAATTAGTGTAGCTAGCAGTCTATCAATCTTATTTATTCTTTCAAAGAACCAATTTTTGGTTTTGTTAATCTCTTGAGTGGCTTTTCTCATCTATTTCATTCAGTTTAGCTCTGATTTTGGTTCTTTTCTTCTGCTAGCTTTGGAGTTGGTTTGTTCTTGTTTTTCAAGTTCCCTAGGTGTGATGTTAGGTTGTTAATTTGAGGTCTTTCTAACTTTTTGATGTGGGCATTTAGTACTGTAAACTTTGCTTTTGACATTGCTGTTGCATCTTTGTTTTAATTAGTTTCAAAGAATTTCTTGAATTCTGTCTTAATTTCATTGTTTACCCAAAAGTCATTCAGGAGTAGATTGTTTCATGTCCATTTAATTGTACGTTTTGAGAGATCTTGTTGGTATTGATTCCTGTTTTTACTGTGCTGTAGTATGAGAGTGTGGTTGGTATGACTTTGGTTTTTTGAATTTGTTGAGAATTGCTTTATGAATGAGTGTGTAGTCAGTTTTAGAGTATGTTCCTTGTGCAGATGAGAAGAATGTATATTCTGTTGTTTTTGAATGGAGTGTTCTGTAGATGTCTGTTAGGTTCATTTGGTCAAGTATCAAGTTTAGATCCTGAATATCTTTGTTAGTATTCTGCCTCAGAGATCTGTCTAGTACTTTCTGTGGGATGTTGAAGTCTCCTACTGTTAGTTTGTGGTTATCTACATCTCTTTGTAAGTCTCTATGAACTTGTTTTATGAATCTGGGTGCTCCAGTGTTGAGTGTGTGTATATATATATATTTAGGATAGTTAAGTCTTGTTGAATTGAAACTTTTTATCATTATGTGATGCCTTTCTTTGTTCTTTTTCATCATTGTTGGTTTAAAGTTGGTTTTATCTAAAATAAGAATAGCAACCCCTGCCCCTTTTTGTTTTCCATTTGCTTGATAGATCTTCTTCCATCCCTTAACTTTGAGCATGTGAGTGTCCTTCCATGTGAGATGGTCTCTTGAAGACAGCATACAGTCTTGGGTCTTGCTTCTTTATCCAGTTTGCCATGCTGTGCCTTTTAAGAGGGGCATTTAACCCGTTTACATTCAAGATTAATATTGATATGTGTGAGTTTTATCTTGTCATGTTTTTAGCTGATTGTTATGTAGACTTGATTTTATTAATATATTTGCTTTATAGTGTTAATAGTCTGTGTACTTGAGTGCATTTTGTGGTGGTCAGTAATGGTCTTTCATTTTCAAATTTAGTACTCTCTTATGGACTTCTTGTAAGGCAGACCTGGTGGTAACAAATGCCCTTAGCATTTGCTTGTCTGAAAAGGATTTTATTTTTCCTTCACTTATGAAGCTTAGTTTGGCTGTATATGAAATTCTTGGTTGGAATTTCTTTAAGGATGCTGAGTATAAGCCCCAAATCTCTTCCGGCTTGTAGTGTTTCTGCTGAAAGGTCTGTTGTTAGCCTGATGGAGTTTCCTTTGTGCGTGACCTGCCCCTCTCTTTCAGGGATGCTAATGAGTCATAGATTTGGCATCTTTACATAATTCCATATTTCTTGGAGGTTTTGTTCATTTTTAAAAATTCTTTTTATTATCTGACTGAGTTAATTTGAAAAACTGTTCTTTGAGATCTGAGATTCCTCAGCTTGATCTGTTCTGCTATTAATACTTCTGATTGTTATGAAATTCTTATAGGGAGGTTTTCAGCTCCATCAGCTCAGTTTGGTTCTTTTTTTTATTTTATTTTTTTGAGACTGAGTCTCATTCACTGTGTTGCCTAGGAGTGCAGTGGCGCAATCTCGGCTCACTGCTACCTCTGCCTTTTGGGTTTGAGCAATTCTCCTGCCTCAGCCTCCCAAGTAGCTGGGATTATAGGCATGCACCACCAAGCCTGGCTAATTTTTGTATTTTTAGTACAGACTGGGTTTTACCATGTTGGCCAGGCTGGTCTTGAACTCCTGACCTCAAGCAGTCCACCCACCTCGGCCTCCCAAAGTGCTGGGATTACAGGTGTGAGCCACCACAACTGGCCTAGTTCTTTCTTAAAAGAGCTATTTTCATATTTTTATCTTTAGAATTGTTCTACTGGATTCCTTAGATTCGTTGGAATGGGTTTCAGTTGTCTCCTAAATCTTGATAATCTGAATTGCCATCTAGATTCCGAATTATGTATCTGTCATTTCAGCCGTTGCCTTCTGATTAAGAATCAATGCTGGGGAGCTAGTGTGGTCATTTGTAAATAAGGAGACTCTCTGGCTTTTAGAGTTGCCAGAGTTATTGCACTGGCTCTTTCTCTTCTGTGTGGGTGCTAATGTTCCTTTAACTGTGGTGTAACTTGACTATAGTCAGTTGCCTTCATTTCTGGATGTTTTCAGAGGGCCAGGTCTGTGCAGGGTCTTTATTTGTGGTTGAATTCTTTTTTCTTTTTCTCTTCCTTTTTTTTTTTTCAGACAGAGTCTTGCTCTGTTGCTTAGGCTGGAGTGTGGTGGCATGATCTCAGCTCACCACAACCTCTGCCTCTCAAGTTCAAGTGATTCTTCTACCTCAGCCTCCTGAATAGCTGGGATTACAGACATGTGCCACCACACCTGGGTAGTTTTTGCATTTTTGGTAGAGACAGGGTTTCACCATGGTGGCCAGGCTGGTCTTGAACTCCTGACCTCGAGTGATCTGCCCACCTCTGTCTCCCAAAGTGCTGGGATTACAGGCATGAGCCACCATACCTGACCTATTTGTGGCTGAAATCTTGTCTGTGTTTTCATAGGCGGGTAGATTAGCAAAGTATTTTTGGTGTTGAAGTTAGGGCTGTGATGTGTTTAAGCATACTGGCCAGTAGGTAGGTTCTTGCTCAGCCCTGCGTCTCCTTTTTTTGCGTCTCCTTCCATTTGTAGTCATGTGCTTCTCAGCGCTCCAAGTGAACCCCTTCTCAAGTGGGAGAGGAGGGTGTGGGCTCCTCTCCCACTTGGGTGCTGCAGACCTCAGCTTGTCATTCCCAGGCTTGGCACTGCAGCCCTGGGGCAAGCCAGACTTTTTGTTCTCTCTCCGTCTTGAGGGCAGCAGAGAGGGGGGCCTTGGCAGTGTCAGTGGTAGAGGGCTTTTCATTTGTCTCTTTCGGTTGCACCACAGGGATTTACATAGCCGTTGTCAATCAGAATAATCATCCCAGTGTGTTGCGGGCCCAAGCTAGGGAGGCCCTGCCTGATGATGAGCAGGGGAATTGGGGGCTCACAGGGAAGACAGACTGGCCTCTTCATAGGGCGGCTGCTGCATGCTGGAGGTGAGAGTAAGGCACTCAGGATCTTTGTTTCTTCCCCAGTCTGAGGGTAAGTGGCAAGGGCAGTACCACTGCAGTGGCAGTGGCAGAGGGGCTGTCAGTTGCCTGTGGGAGCTCCGTCCCTGGGAAATGCAGAGCCACTGCGAATGGGAATATTCAGCTGGGGGTGGGGCAACTGCTCTGGGGGCCAAAGCCAGAGGCCCTACCAGGTGAAGAGTAGGTGGCGGGGACTCACAGGGAAGAGAAACTGGTTTCTCTCCCTGTGGTGGCTGTGATGTGCTAGAGGTACCAGTGAAGCAACCAGGCTCTTTCTTCCTTCTTCAGTCCAAGGGCAGCTAGGGCAGTACCGCTGAAGCTGCAATGGCAGAGGAGTGTCTCTGGTATTTCCTCACCAGGCAAACACAGAGCTGCCACTGACTGATCAGTCAGGGGCTGGGTGGCTGTGCTGGGGGCCCAGTCCAGGAGGCCGTGTGTAATGAGGAGTAACATGGACAGAGACCTGTGTGGAAAACAGTCTGGTTGCTTTTCTGTAAGGGAGCTGTGCTGTGCTGGGGGCCTGTGATAGTCCTGAAGCTCTTCCTTCCATTCCGAGCCAGAGGGCAGTAGGGGCAGGGGCTGCAGTAGTAGCAAAAAATGGTAGACCTGCCTCCTACCACTGGGAGTTCCATCCTAGGGAAGTGCAGAGCTGCTACCAGCTGAGAGCTCAGTGGGTATGGGGTGGCTGTGCTTGGTGTGTGTGGGGCAGGGAGAGGGGCTTGTTGGGGACAAGTCGGAAGGCCCTGCCCAAGGAGGAGTAACAGGAGGAGGAACCTGAGTGGAAAATAGTCTGGCCAATTTTTCCGTAAGGCAACTATGGTGTGCTGGAGGCTCAAGATAGTCCTTAACCTCTTTGCTCCCTTCTGATTCTGATAGCAGTTGGGGTGGGGGCTGTGCAGCAGCAAAAGTGGCAGGCTGTCTTTTACTTCTGGGAGCTCTGTTTCAGGGAATTGCAGAGCTGCTACCAGCTTGAGAGCTCAGGCAGGGGTCGGGATCCCAGGCCAGTGGGCTTTGCCTAGGGTGGTGTAGTTGGGGCAAGGCTTGCAGTTTGTCTCCTTCTCAGTACTGTGGATGCAGCCTCTCTCCTGGGGATATGTGTGAGAACCTGGCCTTCTTTGTTGGCAGAGCTACAGCTGCTGGTACAGGAGTGCTCAGGGTTCCAAGACCCTTGGCACTCCATTTGTGCCTAAGTGGCACACTCCACACGCTTTCTGTGTCAGCCTGGAGGCCGCAGGGGAAGGGAGTCAGGGGAGGTCTCCAGAGCCTGAAATTGCAAAGGTTTGTGGCAGAAACATGGATTCCTGGGGCTCTTATTCATCATTTTCCTGCAGTGGGGAGCCTCCCTTGGCACCGTACCAATCCCAGGTGGGCTGCTGTCCTGTCTTGCTTTTTTCTGTTCTATGTGGGTTGCATTGCTTCCTCGATGAATCCCAACATGTCCTCTTGGACTGTTTAGTTAAAGAGCTAGCGTTTACTGGCCACTCTGTCTTCTTTCTGTGAGAGCAGCACACACCAGCTGCTTCTAGTCAGCCATCTTGCCACTCCCCTCCCCCTAAAATTTTTGATCTGTAGTTAGTTGACTCCAAGGAAGTGATCACACAGACACGGAGGGCTGACTGTAAAGCCTTTCATTCAGAAGGAACAGCATGGGTAAAGATCTTTTGGTGACAAGAAACATTGTGAGTCAGGAATTGAATTGCCATGATACCTGGCATGCAGAGGAGGAGAGCATGGTATGAGATGAGGCTGTAGGTCTAGACGATGCAGATCTTTGGAGGTCATGTTAAGGGTTTTGAACTTTATCCTAAGAAGTCTTGAAAGATTTCAAGTAGGAGGATACATGATGTATTTGGAAAGATGATTCTGGCTATAGTGTGGAGAAGAGGTTGAAAGGGGCTTAACTAGTGCAGGAAGACCCATGTGTGTAGTAGTTCAGGTGAGAGGTAATGGAAAATTGAGTCTAGGATAATGAGAATAGAAATGGAGACAAGCAGTCAAACGAGATTTAGGAAATCAACAATACTTCGTGATGAATTGAATCGAGGAAATGTGTTTCTGATGTATAAATCTGGATGAGTGGTGGTGCCATTCACGAAAAACACTGCGTAAGAGCAGGTTTGTTGATACTTGGCAGGGAGATCATGAGTTCAATTTAAAATATGCTGATTTTAGGGGCTTTGGAGATAGAAGAGAGACATCAAATATGTATGGGTCAGGAACTCAGAGGGGAAATCTGGGCAAGAAATATATCATCTGTGTAGAAACAGTTATTAAAGTTTTGAGCATTAAGGAATGGAAGAGATGGCTTAGGTAGAGAGTTTAGAGTGAGAGTTTAGATGATGATAATCGCAAATACTCAGTATTTACTATGCATCAGGCACTGTTCTATGTGTGAGCATAGGATGGAACCTCGAGGAACACCAGCAGCATTTACTGACAAGTTAGAGATAGATGAGCCTGCAAAGGAGTCTAAGAAGGACTAGTTGGAGCAGTAAGTAGAAAATCAGGAGAAAGCTGAGTGCTAGAAGCTGATGAAAGAAACTTTTCTTGAAGGAAGGAGTTCTTGATATCAATACTGCTAGGCATATAAGATGGATTGCTAACATGAAAATCATTGGTAACTTCAATAGTAATTGTTTTTGTGGGGGAGATGCTGGAAAAGTTGGCCAATAAGAGACAGGACTAATGTGCAGCTCCTGCTTAGATGGACAGAACAGGGTCTGGAGACTCACACTGTGAACCTTTACTCCAAGAACCACCACAGGAACATATCAGGAAAACTGCAAGAATTCACAGATCCTTTATAAGAAGTGACTTGTCACTGCAAATGCTGTGAGACAGCAAAAAACTTTGAGTTCCCGAAGTGTGAGGGGGGAAAAGTTGGCCTCCAGACACACATACCCAATGGGAAAATGTGTCAGGCCCCTAGTGCAGTTAGGGAGGCATGGCAGGAGTGAGACTGGTCTTGCTGACTGTGGGGGAGTTGGGTGAGGCCTGTCACTGTCAGCTTTACCCCAGTTCCCTGGCAACCTATATGATGCAGCAGAGGCAGCCATAATTCCCTTGGGAACATAACAAGCCCTGCCCAAGGAGAGTCTGAGCTCAGACCCACCTAACCCTGCCCCGACCTGATGGTTTTTCTCTCCCCACCGTGATAGCCAAAATCAAAAGATGTAATCTCTAGGGAGCTCTGTGGCCCTGCCCAGTACCCAAGAAACCTGAGTACTCATCCTGGCCAAAGTAGGGCAAGATTATATCTCCCTTCTACTACTGCAGCTGGCACGGTCTTGAAAGCATCACCTCTTGGCTAGAGGCCAATGAACTCAAGCCACTACAGCAACTCAGAACAACTCTGCTCCAGAGAAGGAGAAAACAGCAGGTAATTCTACCACCTGCCACACCCTAGCTAACTAGAGGTCCTGAGTCTATCCATGTGACAACTTCACTGCTAACATAACCAGCATTCAAGAAAACCAGTGCACTAAATTACAACCAAGGACTCCCACAGAGTCCACTTCACTCCCCTGTCACCTCCAATGGAGCAGGTGCTGGTATCCATGGCTGGGAGACCTAAAGATGGATCACATCACAGTATTCTTTGTAGACATTCCCCAGTACCAGCCTGGAGTCTGGTAGCTCTGAAGGGTGGCTAGATCCAGAAGGGCAGTAACAATCACTGCAGTCTGGCTCTAAGGTAAGCCCCATTCCTAGAGGAAGGGGGAGAGAACCACATCAAGGGATCACCCATGGAACAGAACCTGAACAGCAGCTGTTGAGTTCCAGATCTTTCCACTGAAACAATCTACGCAAATGAGAAGGGACCATAACTCTGGTAATATGATAAAACAAGATTCTGTAATAACATCTCCAGGAGATCACATTAGCTCTCCAGTAATGGATGCAAACCAAAAATAAGTCTCTGAATTGCCAGAAAAAGAATTCAAAAGGTTGATGATTTAAGCTACTCGAGGAGACACCAGAGAAAGGTGAAAACCAACTTAAAGAAAAAAAAAAAAATACAGGATATGGATGAAACAGTCTCCAGAGAAATAGATATCATAAAGAAAAGACAATCATAATCCAGAAATGAAACAGACACTTAGCAAAATGCAAAATACACTGGAAAGTTTCGGCAATAGAATTGCACAAGTGGAAGAAAACATAAGAGCTCAAAGACAAGGCTTTTGAATTAACCCAATCCAACAGACAAAAGAGAATAAGAAAATGAACAAAGCCTCCAAAAATTTGGGAGTTATTTAAACGACCAAATCTAAGAATAGTTGGTGTTCTGAGGAAGAAGAGAAATCTAAAACTTTGGAAAACTTATTTGAGGGAACAATCAAGGAAAACTTCCCTGGTCTTGCCAGAGATCTAGACATCTAAATACAAGAAGCTCAAAGAACACCTGGGAAATTCATCGCAAAAAGGTCATCACCTAGGCACATGGTCATCAGGTTATTGAAAGTCAAGATGAAGGAAAGAATCTTAAGAGCTGTGAAGCAAAAGCATCAGGTAATCTATAAAGGAAAACCTATCAGATTTCCAGCAGTTTTCTCAGCAGAAACCCTGCAAGCGAGAAGCAACTGGGGTCCTATCTTTAGCCTCCTTAAACAAAACAGTTATCAGCCAAGAATTTTGTATCTAGTGAAACTAAGTTTCATAAATGAAGGAGAGATAAAGTCTTTTTCAGACAAAGAAATGCTGAGAGAATTCGACACTACCAAGCTAGCATTACAAGGAGTCCTAAATCTTGAAACAAAATCTTGAAATACACAGAAATAGAACCTCCTTAAAGCATAAGTCTCACAGGATTTATAAAACAATAACACAATGAAAAAAACCCCAAGGTATTCAGGCAGCAACTAGCATGATGAATAGAATAGTACCTTACATCTCATTACTAACGTTGACTATAAATGGTGTAACAATAACACAATGAAAAAAACCCCAAGGTATTCAGGCAGCAACTAGCATGACGAATAGAATAGTACCTCACATCTCATTACTAACGTTGACTATAAATGGTGTAAATGGTCCACTTAAAAGATACGGAATAATCAGAATGGATAAAGATGATTCAAGACTACTATGAATACCTTTATGGGCACAGACTAGAAAACCTAGAGGAGATGGACACATTCCTGGAAATATACAACCCTCCTAGATTTAACCAGGAAGAAATAGACATTCTGAACAGACCAATAACAAGTAGTGAGATTAAAAGAGTAATTAAAAAATTGCCAACAATGAAAGGCTAGGATCACATGGATTCAGAACTGAATTTGGTCAGACATTCAAAGAAGAATTGGGGCTGGGTGTGGTGGCTCACGCCTGTAATCCCAGCACTTTGGGAGGCCAAGACAGATGGACCACCTGAGGTCAGGAGTTTGAGACCAACCTGGCCAACATGGTGAAACCCCATCTCTACTAAACATACAAAAATTAGCTGGGTGTGGTGGCAGGTGCCTGTAATCCCAGCTACTCGGGAGGCTGAGGCAGGAGAATTGCTTGAATCCAGGGGGTGGAGGTTGCAATGAGCTAAGTTCACACCATTGCTTTCCATCCTGGGCTACAAGAGCGAAACTCTATCTCAAAAAAAAAAAAAAAAGAAAAAGAAAAAAAGAATAAAGAAACAAAACGAAAAGAAAAGAATTGGTACCAATCCTGCTGAAACTATTCCAAAAGATAAAGAGAGAATCCTCCCTAAATCATTTTATGAAGCCAGTACTATCCTTATACTAGAACCAGGAAGGAACATAACAACAACAACAAACTACATACCAATATCCCCAATGAACATAGATGCAAAACTCCACAACAAAATACTAGCTAACTGAATTCAACAACATATTAAAGATAATGAACCATGATCAAGTATATTTCATGATGGGGATGCAGTGTTGGTTTAACATACACAAGTCAATAGATGAAATACACCACATACACAGAAGTAAAAACAAAAATAATGATTATCCCAATGGTTGCAGAACAAGCATTTGACAGAATCCAACAGCTTTTTGTGAGTAAAACCCTCAGCAAAATCAGTAAAGAAGGAACATAGCTTAAGGTAATAAAAGCCATCTATGACAAACCCACAGCCAACATTATACTGAACGGGGAAACGTTTAAAGTATTTCCTCTAAGAACTGGAACAAGACAAGGATGCCCACTTTGACTACTTCTATTCAACACTACTAGAAGTCCTAGCCAGAGCAATCAGACAAGAGAAAGAAATGGCATTCAAATTGGTAAAGAGGAAGTCAAACTGTCACTGTTTGCTGATGATATGATCGTATACCTAGAAAACCCTAAAGACTCATTCAGAAAGCTTCTAGATCTGATAATGAACTCAGTAAAGTTTCAGGATACAAAATCAGTGTATACAAATAAATATCACTGCTATACACCAACAGCGATCAAGCTGAGAATCAAATTAAGAACTCAACCCCTTTTACAACAGCTGCAAAGAAAATAAAATATTTAGGAATATACCTAACCAAGGAGGTAAAAGATCTCTACAAGGAAAACTACAAAACACTGCTGAAAGAAATCACAGATGACACAAACGAATGGAAACATATCCCATACTCATGGCTGAGTAGAATCAATATTGTGAAAATGACCATGCTGCCAAAAGCAATCTATAAGTTCAGTGCAATTCCCACCATAATGTCATCACCATTCTTCACAGAACAAGAAAAAACAATCGTAAAATTCATGTGGAACCGAAAAAGAGCCTGCATAGTCAAAACAAGATTAAGCAAAAAGAACAAATCTGAAGGCATCACATTACCCGACTTCAAACTATACTACAGGCTATACTTACCAAAATAGCATGGTACTGGTATAAATATAGGCAGGTAGACCAATGGAACAGAACAGAGAACCCGGAAATAAAGCCAGATACTTATCGCCAACTGATCTTTGACAAAGCAAATGAAACCATAAAGTCGGGGAAAGCACACCCTATTCAACAAATAGTGCTGAGATAATTGGCAAGCCACATGTGGAAGAATGAAACTGGGTTCTCATCTCTCACCTTATACAAAAATGAATTCAAGATGAATCAAAGACTTAAATCTAAGACCCGAAACCATAAAATTTCTAGAAGATAACATCAGAAAAACTCATGTAGACCTTGGCCTAAAGACTTCATGACCAAGAACCGAAAAGCAAATGCAACAAAAACAAAGATAAATAGATGGGACTTCATTAAACTAAAAAGCTTCTGCACAGCAAAAGAAATAATCAGCATCATAAACAACTCATAAAGTGGGAGAAAATATTCAGAAACTATTCATCTGACAAAGGACTAATATTTAGAATCTACAAAGAACTCAAATCAGCAAGAAGAAACAAATAATGCTATCATAAAGTGGGCTGAGGACATGAGTAGACAATTCTCACAAGAAGATATACAAATGGGCCAGGTGCAGTGGCCTGTGCCTCTAATCTCAGCACTTAGGGAGGCCAAGGCAGGTGGATTTTTTGAGGTCAGGAGTTCAAGACCAGCCTGGCCAACATGGTGAAACCACATCTCTACTAAAAATACAAAAAAAAAAAAAAAAAAAAAAATTACTGCGTGTGGTGGTGTGTGCCTGTAATCCCAGCTACTCAGGAGGCTGAGGTGGGAGGATTGCTTGAACCCAGGAGGCAGAGGTTGCAGTGAGCCAAGATTGTACCACTGCACTCCAGCCTGGGTGACAGAGTGAGACCCTGTCTCAAGAAAGATAAAAAATAAAAAGGATATACAAATGGCCAACAAACATATGAAAAAATGCTCAACATCACTAATCAGGGAAATGTAAATCAAAACCACAATGTGATACCACCATATTCCTACAAGAATGGCCATAATTAAAAAATAAAAAATAATAGATGTTGGTGTAGACACAGTAAAAAGGAAAAGTTTTACCCTTGTGGGAATGTAAACTAGTACAACCACTATGGAAAACAGTATGGAGGTTCTTTAAAGAACTAAAAGTAGAACTACCATTTGATCCAGCAGTCCCACTACTGAGTATCTATGCAGAGGAAAAGAAGTCATTATATGAAAGAGACACATGCACATGCATGTTTATAGCAGCACAATTCATAATTGCAAAAATATGGAACCAACCTAAATGCCCATCAACCAATGAGTAGAGAAAGAAAATGTTATACATATATATATATGGAATATGGAATATGGAATACTATATATATATATATATATGGAATTCCATTTATATATACATAAATGGAATACTACTCAGCCATATAAAGGAATGAAATAACAGCATTCACAGCAACCTGGATAAAGTTGGAGACAGTTATTCTAAGTGAAGTAACTCAGGAATGGAAAACTGAACATCGTATGTTCTCACTTATGAGTGGGGGCTAAGCTGTGAGGATGCAAAGGCATTAAGAATGACATAATAGACTCTGGGGACTTGCAGGGAAGAGTGGGAGGGGGATGAGGGACAAAAGACTACACATTGGGTGCAGTGTACACTGTTCAGGTGATGGGTACATCAAAATCTCAAATCACACCTAAAGAACTTATCCATGTAACCAGATAACACCTGTTCCTTAAAAACTTGAAATAATAATTTGAAAAAAAAAGTAGCCTACTCAAAAAAGTTTTCTTTTGTGAATTGATGAGGACATAAAGCACAAATCAAGTAGGGAAAAAATTGAAATTGGTTCTTCACATGATACACAAAGATAAATTCCAGATGAAAAAAAGAACTTAAATATCAAAATAAGATGTTTAGTAGAACATATGGAAGTGAATATTTTTCTGATTCTGGGGTGTGGCAGGAGTTCTTAAACATAAAAAAGAAAAGTTTGGTCAAATTGACTATATTAAAATTAAGTCCTATTTATCAAAAAAATCCCTTAAAGATGGCGAAGACCGATTACAAACAGATAAATGAGTTATGCAATATAGATAACTAACAGTATCAAGAATATATAATGCACAATAAATCATTAAGAATAACCTGATAGGAAAATGGGCAAAAGATAAAAAACAGGCATTTCACAGAAGAGGAAACACATAGCCAACATATGTTGAACCTGTGTTCACACTAGAGATATGCAAATCAAGACCACGTGAGATTTCAGTTGACATTTGAGTGACAAAAATTAATAAGTCTGATAAAATCAATTGATATAGGGCAGGGCTTCTCTAGCTTCAGCAGGAATTATCTATGGATCTTTTTTTAAAGGCATCATTTGATTTAGAGGATTTGGAGCGGGGCCTGAGATGCTGTATTTCTAACAGATTTCCAAGTAATGCTGATTCCACTGGTCTGTGGACTGCAATTTCAGTTGCAAAGTTGGAGAGTATGTAGATCAGCAGGATCTCTTAAATATGACAGGTCCATTTTTGTTGTTGTTGCTGTCAACTGGCGGCCAGTCTTTGCTTCTTGAGGCTGCCTGCATTCCTTCTCAAGTTTCCATGGGCAACATGGAGGCTCAGCAGTGGCAGGTTGAGTCCCACTCATGCTTTGAATCTGTCAAACTCCCTCCTTCTGCTGCTGTTTTCTGATTCCAACTAGAAAAAATTTCTTTGCTTTTAAGGGTTCATGTGATTATATTGGGTCTAGTCAGATTATCCAGGATAATCTATATTTTGAGGTGTATAACCTTGGTTATATTTGCAAAACCCCATGAGCCATGTCATGTAACATTCACAGGATCCAAGGATTAAGGAATAGGCATCTCTAGGGGGATCATTCTGTTTACCACAATGAAAAATTATGATCTTTCGCTCAGTTCCTAGACTTGGACAAGTTCTCTGGTCCAGATCTAATCAGTTTAAGGGTCTCCTTGATGAAGAACCCTGCAATAATACAGCAAATGTACACAGAGCAGCTGTCCAGGCTTTCTCAAGGGAATCTGTGCTCACTTGTCCAAGTAACAGTACACTGGAGAAAGGAATCTAACCAGATATTTCAAAGATTATTGGGAATACAGTCAAGCTAACGTTGTTACCCGGGTACCCAAAACACCATAGTGGCTCCCGTGTTAATGGGAGCATATGGAGATGGGGTAATGAATGGAGTGCTGGCCCAAGTCTGTTTACAGTTGGGTCTACTGTGTCCCTAGGCATACTCTGTGGTCATTTTCCCACTTCCTGAATGCATAATCAGCATGGACATATTTAATAACAGGCAGAACCATCACACTGGTTCTTTGACTTATGGAGAGAGAATTATCATGGTAGGAAAATACCAATAGAAACCACTGAACCTTCTCTTTCTGTGCAAGATAGTAAATCAAAAATAATACTATATCCTGGTAGAATGGCAGAGATTCATGTCAGTCTCAATGACTTAATGGTTGAAGTGTGGTGATTCCTATCATATTCCTACTTAATTAATCAAACTGTCCTTGCAAAGGACTGATGGAATGTGCTAGGTGATGGCGAACTATTACAGTACATTTAATCAAGCAATTTCCTGGCCACAGCTGCTGTACCAGAAATGGTATCTTAACTAAATGAGATGAACACAGCCTATGGTACTTCATAAGCAGCTATTGACATGGCGAATGCCTTCTTTCAGTTCCTGCCTGTCAGGAAAGAGAATCAGAAGGAGTTCACATTCACTTGGAATTGACAAAAGTACACATTTATGGTCATGCCCTAGGACTGTGTCATCTCTTCTGCCCTCTGTTACAGTATAGTCCAAAGGGACCCTGATTGCCTGGACGTTCAGTGAAACATCATGATCCACTCTACTGATGATATCATGTTAGTAACACACTTGGCAATGCCCTACAATCTTTTTCTCCCTTGCATTTTTATCACACTTGTTTGGTAAAATCATAAATTTACATGGTAAACTTTGGATTTTTTTTCCTGTAGAAAATGTAAGAGCTATATTAGAAAGTCATAAAAAAGGGCAGATTGGTTTTATGCTGAATTCACAATTACCAACCTCAAATGGTGACTTTTATTTTCTCTGAGAAATTACTTGCTGGCTTTTGGTGTGGCAAAGGAAAGGTACTGGTGTTTGAGGACAGTAGAGGATGTTTGAATTTGTCATTATGGAAAGAGAGAGAGTGAGGTGGTTAGAAGACAGTATAAAGATCAGGTAGTGTTGAGGGCCATCTTTGGAGATGCACTAACACAACAGTTGAGGCATGGAGTATCCTATAATCATGTTTCCTCCCATACTCATTTTTGGAGATTTTCTGGGATTAATAATTGCTTTCTTTTATATTGGTGTAGTTTGAAATGTGTCTATTATTATTCTGTCTTCAAACTCAACAGAACTCTAGAATTTCTCTCAATACCATGGTCTATCAGTTTTTGTTTATTTGAGATATACTTTTTAGTACCCCTTCTCACCCACTGTCCATCCACCTGCTCCAGTATGGACTGAATGGTTTTTTGTGTGCTGCACAATTTTTAAAGTGGGACTTTCCTTCACCACCATCCTAGAAATTTCTTTTGGCTTATTTCTGTTTTCAGTGACCTATTTCCTAAGTAGCAGAGACTGCTGGTTGTTTTCCAAGATCCCTTTCCTTCATAATAATAGAACTCCCTATTTTTAAAAAATTATACTTTAAGTTCTAGGGCACATAAAGGTTTGTTACATAGGTATGCATGTGCCGTGTTGGTTTACTGCACCCATCAACTTGTCATTTACATTAGGTATTTCTCCTAATGCTTTCCCTTCCCCAGCCCCCACCCCGCAACAGGTCCTGATGTGTAATGTTCCCTGCCCTGTGTCCATGTGTTCTCATTGTTCAACTCCCAGCTATGAGTGAGAACATGCCGTGTTTGGTTTGCTGTCCTTGTGGTAGTTTGCTTAGAATGATGGTTTCCAGTTTCATCCATGCCCCTGCAAAGGACATGAACTCATCCTCATCCTTTTTTATGACTGCATAGTATTCCATGGTGTATATGTGCCACATTTTCTTAATCCACTCTATCATTGATGGACATTTGGGTTGACTCCAAGTCTTTGCTACTGTGAGTAGTGCTGCAGTAAACATATATGTGTTTGTGTCTTTATAGTAGCATTATTTTTTTTTTTTTCAGACGGAGTTTCGCTCCATCGCCCAGGCTGGAGTGCAGTGGCGTGATCTCGGCTCACTGCAAGCTCCACCTCCCAGGTTCATGCCATTGTCCTGCCTGAGCCTCCTGAGTAGCTGGGACTACAGGTGCCCATCACCACGCCCGGCTAATTTTTTGTATTTTTAGTAGAGACGGGGTTTCACTGTGTTAGCTGGGATGGTCTCAATCTCCTGACCTTGTGATCCGCCCACCTCGGCCTCGCAAAGTGCTGGGATTACAGGCGTGAGCCACTGCGCCCAGCCCTATAGTAGCACGATTTATAGTCCTTTGGTTATATACCCAGTAATGGGATCGCTGGGTCAAATGGAATTTCTGGTTCTAGATCCTTGAGGAGTCGTCACGTTGTCTTCCACAATAGTTGAAGTAATTTACACTCCCACCAACAGTGTAAAAGAGTTCTTATTTTTCTACATCCTCTCCAGCATCTGTTGTTTCCTGACTTTTTTTCTTTTTTTTTTTTTTTTTTGAGACGGAGTCTCGCTCTGTTGCCCAGGATGGAGCGCAGTGGTGTGATCTCGGCTCACTGCAAGCTCTGCTTCCCGGGTTCACGCCATTCTCCAGCCTCAGCCTCCCTAGTAGCTGGGACTACAGGCATCTGTCACCATGCCCGGCATATATATATATACACACATACAGTGTAAGGAAATTAATTTTTGTATACAGTGTAAGGAAAGGATCCAGTTTCAGCTTCCTACATGTGGCTAGCCAGTTTTCCCAGCACCATTTATTAAATAGGGAATCCTTTCCCCACTGATTGTTTTTGTCAGGTTTGTCAAAGATCATATATATGTATATGCCGGGCGTGGTGACAGATGGCTGTTTGTCTATATATTGGTATATATATATGCATATATATATATTTTGTATCTTTAGTAGAGACAGGGTTTCACCGTGTTAGCCAGGATGGTCTCTATCTCCTGACCTCGTGATCTGCCCACCTCGGCCTCCCAAAGTGCTAGGATTACAGGCATGAACCACGTTTCCTGACTTTTTAATGATCGCCATTCTAACTGGCGTGAGATGGTATCTCATTGTGGTTTTGATTTGCATTTCTCTGATGACCAGTGATGATGAACATTTTTTCACATGTCTGTTGGCTGCATAAATGTCTTCTTTTGGGAAGTGTCTGTTCATATCCTTTGCCCACTTTCTGATGTGGTTGTTTGTTTTTTTCTTGTAAATTTGTTTAAGTTACAAGATTCTGGATATTAACCCTTTGTCTGATGGGTAGAGTGCAAAGATTTTCTCCCATTCTGTAGGTTGCCTGTTCACTCTGAGGATAGTTTATTTTGCTGTGTAGAAGCTCTTTAATTAGATCCCATTTGTTTATTTTGGCTTTTGTTGCCATTGCTTTGGTGTTCTGGTCATGAAATCTTTGCCCATGTCTATGTCCTGAATGGTATTGCCTAGGTTTTCTTCTAGGGTTTTTGTGGTGTTAGGTTTTACATTTAAGTCTTTTATCCATCTTGAGTTAATTTTTGTATACAGTATAAGGAAAGGATCCAGTTTCAGCCTTCTACATGTGGCTAGCCAGTTTTCCCAGCACCATTTATTAAACAGGGAATCCTTTCCCCATTGCTTGTTTTTGTCAGGTTTGTCAAAGATCAGATGGTTGTAGACATGTGGTGTTATTTCTGAGGACTCTGTTCTGTTCCATTGGTCTATATATCTGTTTTGGTACCAGTACCATGCTGTTTTGGTTACTATAGTCTTGTAGTACAGTTTGAAGTCAGGTAGTGTGATGCCTCGAGCTTTGTTCTTTTTGCTTAGGTTTGTCTTGTCTATGCGAGCTCTTTTTTGATTCCATATGAAGTTTAAAGTAGTTTTTTTTCTAATTCTGTGAATAAAGTCAGTGGTAGCTTGATGGGAATAGCATTAAATCTATAAATTACCTTGGGCAGTATGGCCATTTTCACAATATTGATTCTTCCTATCCATGAGCATGGAATGTTCTTCCATTTGTTTGTGTCTTCTTTTATTTTGTTGAGCAGTGGTTTGTAGTTCTCCTTGAAGAGGTCCTCCACAGCCCTTGTGAGTTGTATTCCTAGGTGTTTTATTCCCTTTGTAATAATTGTGAATGGGAGTTCACTCATGATTTGCCTCTCTGTTTCTGTATTATTGGTATATAGGAATGCTTGTGATTTTTGCACATTGATGTTGTATTCTGAGACTTTGCTGAAGTTGCTGAAGTCAGCTTAAGGAGATTTTGGGCTGAGATGATGGGGTTTCCTAAATATACGATCATGTAATCTGCAAATTTTTAGTTTCATACATGGATACCAAAAACAAAAACAAAAAACGTGTCCTAAACTGCCTTAAAGTTAAGTGTGACCATGTGACTGAATGCTGACCGATGAAATATAAGCCTTAGAATCTGGTTCATGGTAGCTCAAAGTGCTGAACACAGTGATCTACACATACGTGCACAATAAATATTTGTTGACTTACTAAATCAATGTTTCCTCAGCCTTGGAGACCCTTCTTTCCTGAGAAGAGTTTTTCTTGCTTATTGAAATCTTACTTTTCAAGACTGCTCTCAAATACCATGTCATCCAAGAAGTTTTCCTTGTCCTCTCCTCCATCAGAGTTATTTCTTATATTAATGTTTATACTTCAGTTTGGGGAGTTACAGCTGATACCCATTCTCTTGATAGTGACCTCTGTGTGGTTGTTAACAGTGGCTGGGTTTCTTTGATATGAAGAGTATTGCATACTATTCTGTGACATTTTTACCGCTGCTTACCAAAAGAGAGACAGTACATTGGCTTGTGGGGAGAAAAATATATTGTTTTTAGGCTTTACTTGTTTCCATTGGATTGTGTGCTTCCATTGAAGGTCATCTTTATTTTTTATTTTCCTTGCCTTGCTATGTGTCTGGCATTATGCATAAGAAAATCAATTGATTTTGACAAAACTTAATGGCCTCAAGAAAGCTGAGGTTAAAGGAAAGAGAGTTTGAGAGAACATATGCATACTCAGATCTTTGTTTTCTATAACAGCCTAAATTTTAACCAGACAGTTGTCTAATCATGGAACACAAGCAAGGGGAATGTAGTTGAATGATTTTAATTGTCAGAGTACTGTTTGTGATGGCTCAGATGCCATTTCCATAGAAATATACCTACTTGCTTGATCATGCTGGTCAGAGCAAACTTTCCCACCTGCTGGATCCCATTTATGCATTTAGCTTGATGGGTTACTATACTACTGATGAACTATATTTCCTGCCAGTTGCATTTTAGTCATTCCATCCTGGGAGTACTGCCATTCACTGTGACTGGGTTTGGATGTTCCCCAACTGTTCTTGGGCATGACGTTAAAAAAAAAAGATTTTTGAATAACCAGCTAATCTTTACTGTGTATGGAGACACAGTAATTATACTCCCATCGGCGCTTTTTGTTTCTTTGGTCTTGGAGCATCCCTCTGCAACCTATTCTGTGGCTGATGGTTCAGTAGCTATTAATAGTTTATACAGGAGGTCAGGCACGGTGACTTAGGCCTCCCATCACTTTGGGAGGCTGAGGCGGGCAGATCACCAGAGGTAAGGAGTTTGAGACCAGCCTGGCCAACGTGGTGAAACCCTGTCTCTACTAAAAATACAAAAATAGCCGGGCATGGTGGTAGGCACCTGTAATCCCAGCTATTTGGGAGGCTGAGGTAGGAGAATTGCTTGAACCCAGTAGGCGGAGGTTGCAGTGAGCTGAGATCACACCTCTGTGCTCCAGGCTGGGCGACAAGAGTGAGACTCCATCTCCAAAAAAAAAAAAAGTTTATACAGGAGTTTCTGAATTTGCTAATGTTCTTGGGAACTCAGGTGCTCTAATTGTCAATCCATTGTCTGTGGCATAAGACATCTGTGTTCTGTTATCTTCTCTGAATGAGTAAGTAACTCTGCTTTCAACAGTTACCCACCTTTTTAAAGAACATCTGACTAGAGTAATTTATGAAGTATCTGGATATTAAAAATTATTAGCATTTTAATTTTTCCTAGCTGAGGTGCTATGATAACCTCAGGATAAAACTGGCTTTTGGCAGTCAGTTGTGCTGAAACCAAGCATAATTTAAGTGAGGGCTTGACCATCCACATCTTTCTGAGTGCTTCCTCAGTCCTTTCCATTAGTTTTAGTGGAACGAACATGGATTTTGAAATACTGGAATTAAAATTCTGTTTTAGCACTTATAGTTTTACTTGGACAATTATTTAAACTACCTGAATGATAGGTTCCTAATGCTCAAAATGAGGACTATACTTGTTAAAGTAAGTGTTTGAAATACTTTGTATCTAGTAAACATTTAATACAGGTTAGTCGCCCTTCTCTTCTCTGTTTTTAAGAATTCTAAAAGTTTTTTTGCCCCTTAGGTTCTGTGACATCTCATTCCTTATTTTCTTTCTCTTTCTTATTTTCTTTATTTATTTCTTTTATGTGATCCTTTACTCTGCTGGTCTTTTAGCTGTTGATTTCTCAAAGTTCTGTCCTGGGCTGTCTTCTTATTCAACACATTTCCATTAGCAATCTAGATAGTTTTTATAAAAATGCGTATAATATCCCAGTATATCTTCACTGTAGCTTGTTTTTATAGTTTGGATTCATATATTTAACTGTATTTTTCTTGAATATCCTACAGATTCCTCAAATCCAACATGTACAAAATGGAACTCATCATCTTTCACTACCAACCAGCAATTCTTCTATGTTCTTAATCTTAATATTCACTCTCAGTTATTAAGTGGATCAAGCCAGAGACCTGAGTATTATCCTCAAGTCTTTCTTCTCTTCCATCCTACACATTTACTTATTAATCAAATCTTATTAAGCCTAATTTCCAAGCAACCTTGAGTTCTTCTAACTCCTTCCATCCTGATATCCATTGACGTGGTCTAGACTTGGAAAATTATTATCAGCAGTAAATCAGAATACCTACTTTTTAACATCTTCACCTGTCTTGAGTTATAAAAACACTTTGCTGTGAATGTAATATATGGTTGTGTATTTTCCATAAAGTATTTCCCTTTCAAGAAGGGGAGAGAGTAGCAAAAAAGAAAGAAAGAAAGAAAAAAAAAAACAAACCTCAGTTTTTGACTTATCTTTTAATTTTAGGATTTTATTTGAAATACATAGTAAAATGGTTTTCCTTTATGTTTTCTTTCATTGCTGTACTCTTTCAGAGATTACCTAATTTTTAATTGTTTACATCTTTTTTCTCTTTAAAAACATTTAACTCTTTAATATAGTGGGTTTTTTTTTTTTTTTTTTTGCCTGCCTCCTCTCCTCTCCTCTCCTCTCCTCTCCTCTCCTCTCCTCTCCTTCGTTCCTTTCCTTCTTCCCTCGCCTCCCTTCCCCTCCCCTCTCCTCTGCCTTCGTTTCTTTCTTTGACAGAGTTTCACTCTGTTGCCCCGGCTGGAGCGCAATGGCACAATCTTGGCTCACTGTAACCTCCGCCTCCTGGGTTCAAGCAATTCTCCTGCCTCAGCTTCATGAGTAGCATGGCGCCTGTCGCCATGCTCAGCTAATTTTTGTATTTTTAGTAGAGACGGAGTTTCACCATGTTGGCCTGGCTGGTCTCGATCTCCCGACTTCAGGTTACCCACCTGCCTTGGCCTCCCAAAGTGCTGGGATTACAGGCATGAGCCACCGCACCTGGCCTTCTTTTCTTTTTTTAATATAGTGTTTTTAAAGCTATTTTAGTTCATGGATCTCATGGAGAAACTGGAAACTGGACTTTCCACCTAGAAAAGTACACATATTGAATTTTACACTTTTAGGGGATTCACAGTAGACAGCCAGAAACCATGGATGTTTTAGATTCCTTTGGATAAAGCATCTCTAAACTGTCTAGAAATTCTTTTTTGTTCATAATATAATATTCTATAGATATTGAGACAACTCTTTACGTATAAGACAATAAATTTTTATGTGTATATATATATATATATATATATATATATATAGAAAAGATGTAAGATTTACAGTTTCCACCTTACTTTTGATATACTTGGCATAGGGATGAAAACTTGGCACTTAGCTCCTTGTTTAAATCTGAATCTGCAACTGAATAAGGTATTCATATGATTTGTGTCTCAGAGTTAGTGCCAATTATAGAAAAAAATGTCAATAGGACAGTAAAAGCGTCAGTGTCATCTCTTGCCTTTCAGTTGGTGAGTGCTGCTTTTATACTGTTACCTAGTACTCATGACCACTGTCTTGTAATATACAATCAGACTTGACTTTATAGGCTCTAAAGTTGCCTGTCCCCATCAAAGTCTCTTGTGGAATTGCTCAGAGAGCAGTTTGAGATTGGATAGAGCTCATTCAGATTTTGGTGTTCATGACTAATAATTTTGACTGGAGAGAGCTTGTGCTTGTAGAGTTGTGTTATTATCTAAGTTGAAATAGATGCCACCACATCCCTACCAGCATAATCTAGCAACAGGAAACATGCTCATTTTGGTAAGAGGTACTCTCTCTTCTAATATAAAGACTTTTAAATCTCAGCAAACATATTTCTTTCTTGTGGCAATCTTGTTTTTAGAAAGTACATGGATTTAAGAAAGTAAATATTAATATGATCGCTTACACTATATTCGAGAGTAGTTTCATGTAGTACTTATTCTAATAAAGGTGTTTTTAAAAAGGAAATAGTAAATAGCATCTATACAGCATTTACTGTGTTCTTGGGTTGGAAGACTCAATATTGTTAATTGATCTGTGTATCTTTTCAGTACAACTGATAGTATACAAAAGTGGAAAAACTTGTTTCTGCTATCTGAATGCCTCTGGTGAGCTTCTCTGGATCCTTCAAGACTTCCTGAATATTTCATACATTCTCTAGTTATAGCACATACTGCATATATTAAAATGATTTACCCATATTTTCCACTAGATTGTGAGCTCATGTAGTATTTGTTATATGGGTCCATGTTTCTCCTCCCTTGTTTTGGTACTTTGAAATAATAGTAGACACTGGAGAAATGTTTACTGCATTAAAAGCAAAAACAAAAGTGGTTAACTTTGAGATATGTGGCTATAATGTGTTTATGAAATAATAATTCCATGTAGAAATTACCCTCTTTTACCAGATAAATTGTACCAAAGACAGAGAGTTTGCTTCTGGAATGGCAGCAAACAATAGGAAAATTGGAAGAAATTCCATTTACAGTAGCATCAAAAGCTGTAACATTTAGGAATGCATTTAACAGAAGTATAAAACCTGTATGTTGAAAATTAGGTAATATTGATGGATGGAAATTAAAGATCTAAATAAATAGACAAATTTACCATGTTCTTGGGTTGAAAGACTCAATATTTTTAATATGTTAGTTTTCTCTAATTTGATCTGTATATAAATTCAGTACAATTCAAATACAAATTTCAGAAGGTTTTTATTTTTTATTTATTTTTTATTTTTTATTTTTGAGATGGAGTCTGGCTCTGTCGCCCAGGCTGGAGTGCTGTGGCCGGATCTCAGCTCACTGCAAGCTCCGCCTCCCGGGTTCACGCCATTCTCCTGCCTCAGCCTCCCGAGTAGCTGGGACTACAGGCGCCCGCCACCTCGCCCGGCTAATTTTTTATATTTTTTTTTTAGTAGAGACGGGGTTTCACCGTGTTAGCCAGGATGGTCTCGATCTCCTGACCTCGTGATCCGCCCGTCTCGGCCTCCCAAAGTGCTGGGATTACAGGCTTGAGCCACCGCGCCCAGCCTTTTTTTTTTTTTTAAACAGAAATTGAGGCCGGGCGTGGTGGCTCATGCCTATAAATCCCAGAATTTTGGGAGGTCGAGGCGGGCGGATAATGAGGTCAGGAGTTTGAGACCAGCCTGACCAACAAGGTGAAACCCCATCTCTACTAAAAATACAAAAATTAGCCAGGCGTGGTGGTATGTGCTTGTAATCACAGCTACTCAGGAGGCTGAGGCAGGAGAATTGCTTGAACCCTGGAGGTGGAGATTGCAGTGAGCCGAGGTCACGCCCTGCATTCTAGCCTGGGCAACAGAATGAGACTCTGTCTCAAAAAAAAAAAAAAAAAAAAAATTGATAAGCTGATTAAAAAATTCGTGGGACTCTAAACCACATAGATTAGCCAAAGCAATTTTATAAAAGGTGAACAAAATTGGAGAAATTATATCACCTGATTTTAAGACAAACTATGATGTGACAGTAATCAAGACTGTGGTACTGGTGAAAGGATAGATATATATATAGATCAGTGGAGCTAAAGAGAGAACTCAGAAGCGGATCCACACAAGTATGGTCAATTGATTTTTGACAAAGATGCCAAGGTAATTTCAAAGAAGAAAAGGAAAGACTTTGAGCAAATGGGGTTGGAACAACTGGATAGCCATGTGAAAAAAGTTGACCTTAATCCCTACTTCACACTATACAAAAAAATTAATTTGAAATGGATAAGACATAAATCTAAAAACTAAATCTATAGAACTTCTGGAAGAAAATATAGGAAAAAAGTGACTTTGGGGTAGGCGGTGTGATTCTTTAGATAAGACACAAAAAACATAAACCATACAGGAAAAAAATGATAAATTGGGTTTTATCAAAATCAATAAATTTTGCTCTTTGGAAGATACCATTAAGAAATGGAAATGAAAAAGAAAGTCACAGACTAGGTGAAACTATATATATATACATACATACATGAAAAAGGACTTTTAACCAGGATATATAACAGACTCTTAAAACGAATAATAAGACAACAAAATAAAACGTGGCCAAATGATTTGAATAGAACTTTCACAAAAGATATCTGAGTAATTGTAGGTATGTGAAAAGATGCGCAGTAGCTTTAGTCACCAGGGAAATGCAAAGTAAAACCACAATGAGATACCACCAGATACCCATTAGAATGGCTGAAATGAAAAAGGCTGACAATACCAGTTGGGGATATGGAGTAACTAGAACTTTGTTGCCGGTGGGAATGTAAAATGTTACAAACTCTGCAAAACTGGCATTGTCTTAAAGAGTTGAACATACACTTAACATAAAATTCAGCCATTCTACTCCTAGATATTTTCCCAATATAAATAAAAATACGTGTTCACACAAAGATTTGTATATTATTGTTCATAGCAGTTTTATTCGTAATAGCCAAAATTGTAAGCAGTCCACATATTCATTAATAAGAGAATGAATAAACAAAATGTAATCTATCCATACAATAAAATATTACTTAGGAATACAAAATAGCTATTATACACTTAGATAAATTACAAAATAATTATGCTGAGTGAAAGAAGCCAGATTCAAAAAGAGTATGTATTTGTCTGTTCTCCTGCTACTATAAGGACATAACTGACAGTGGGTAATTTTTTTTTTTTTTCCTGAGATGGAGTCTTGCTCTGTCACCCAGGCTGGAGTGCAGTGGCATGATCTCAGCTCACTGCAGCCTCCACCTCCTGGGGTTCAAGCAATTCTCCTGTCTCAGCCTCCCGAGTAGCTGGGATTACAGGTGCCCGCCACCACACCGGCTAGTTTTTATATTTTTAGTAGAGACAGGGTTTCACCATTTTGGCCAGGCTGGTCTCGAACTACTGACCTCATAGGTAATTTATAAAGGAAAGAGGTTTAATTACTCATAGTTCCGCAGGGCTGGGGAGGCCTCAGGATACTTACAGAGGGGAAGCATGGCAGAGGGGAAGCAAACATGTCCTTCTTCACATGGTGGCAGTAAGAAGTGCAGAGTGTAGGTGGGGAAAACCCCTTATAAAACCATCAGATCTCGTGAGAACTCACTATCACAAGAACAGCATGGAGGTAACTACCCCCCATGATTTAATTACCTCCCACTGGGTCCCTCCCACAACACATGGGGATTATGGGAACTGTAGTTCAAGATGACATTTGGGTGGGAACACAGCTGAACTATATCAAATGTATATTGCATAATTCCAGTCATGTAAAATTCTAGAAGATGCAAACTAACCTATCATGGCAGAAAGCAGAACAATAATTGTGTAGACCTGGGAGTGAAGGGAGGGGTGGACTTCAAGGTGCATGAGAAAACTTTTATAGGTGGTGGAAGTAGTTTGTGTCTTGATTCTGGTAGCAGCTTCGTGAGTGTATATGTTTTCAAAATTCAGATACACTTTAAATGAATGAGTTACATCTCAGTTAAGTTGGTAAAAAGAAAGGGAGGATAGTGGTGATGGGAGAAGGTTTCTGAATTTTGGTTGAGGAAACAACCTCGGGCACACAGCATTTGGAGAACAAAATTTCCCCCTACCTACACTAAAGGGCACAATGTTTAAATAGTCTTGTAGTGACTAGTCATATGTCATCTAGTGTGACGTTTGTCAAAGTGATTTTTTACTCTTTTAATTAGAAACCTCTTTAAGAGTAAGTACATCATTTTTAGTTTAGTCTAAATAAGAACGTTTAACATTGGTTTCCTCCTCTGAAAGCTTTTGAGTGATAAAGGCTTCAAGTGAATGGTGGCGATGTGGTATTGGGAATATGTTCTGAAGAGACAATTTCTTCTTCCTGGGAGTGATGGAAATCCATGCCTCATCTTTAAATCATTTTAGCTAACTCACATATTATTTAAGTATCTGTGGGCATATTTGAAATTAATACCTACTGCTTTTGCCAGGGGGAAGATAGGAATCTTGTTCATGTATATTTTTACTGGAATTTTGAGTGATGTCTTATACTACTCATCTACTATAAGGTGATTAAGTCACTAATTCTTAGTGTCCTTTCATAGATGTCAAACATCTCAGTATAGGGTTTCACATATTTTGCAGGGAGGTTAATGGAAAAATAAGGCCTTTGGAGACAGATAGTTCTGGTTTCAAGTTCCAGTTCTGTAAGTAATTGTGGTTTTGGCAAATTATATCCTTTCTCTAAGCCTGTTCTTCACCTGGAAAAGAGAATAACTCTTCCTACACTTATTGTAAGGATTAAGCGAAATAGCATTAAGGTACTGGTATAAACCTGGCATGTAGCAGGTACTTAGTAAATATTATTTCCATTCCCCCCCCCCCTTTTTTTTTTGAGACAGGGTCTGGCTGTGTCGCCCAGGTTGGAATGCAGTGGTGCAATCTAAGCTCACCACAACCTCTACCTCCTGGGCTGAAGCAATCTTCTCCCCTCAGCCTTCCACATAGCTGGAACTATAGGCACACGCCACCATGCCCATCTAATTTTTGTGTGTTTTTTTTTTTGTAGAGACAGAGTTCTGCCATGTTGCCCAGGCTGGTCTTGAACTTCTGGGCTCCTGCCTTGGCCTCCCAAAGTGCTAGGATTACAGGAGTGAGCCACCGCGCCCAGCCTATTTCCCTTACTCTTGATAAGGAATGCTGGTGCATTGTATCTGGTGTCCTCCCAGTGCTGGAAGCATTATGTTTTATATTCCAGTCTTTTCCCCTTTGCTGATATACATTCTGAGCCTTGTTTTTCAAGTCCTATTTTCAAATTTATCTATTCATTTTGATCTGAAACATATGGGTTCTGAGCAGTATGATTTCTGGTTTGTTCACAAAATGTTAACTCTGATCTATATTGCTGAACATATCTCAGAGAGTGAATACTTTTTCTAAAAGCAGTGCTGCTGTGCAGATTGAATTTTATATACATCAGAGACTTTAATACCCTTAGTTAAGGGGTCAATTAGAAGTAAATATTTGTGGGGGCGGAGCAAGATGGCTGAATAGGAACAGCTCCAGTCTCCAGCTCCCAGTGTGAGTGACACAGAAGACGGGTGATTTCTGCATTTTCAACTGAGGTACCCGGTTCATCTCACTAGGAAGTGCCGGACTATCGGTGCTGGTCAGCTGCTGCAGCCCGACCAGCAAGAGTTGAAGCAGGGTGAGGCATCGCCTTACCTGGGAAGCGCAAGGGGGAAGGGAATCCCTTTTCCTAGCCAGGGGAACTGAGACACACACCTGGAAAATTGGGTAACTCCCACCCCAATACTGCGCTTTACCAAAGGTCTTAGCAAAGGGCACACCAGGAGATTATATCCCACACCTGGCCGGGAGGGTCCCCACCCACGGAGCCTCCCTCATTGCTAGCACAGCAGTCTGCGATCTAACGGCAAGGCAGCAGCAAGGCTGGGGGAGGGGCGCCCGCCATTGCTGAGGCTTAAGTAGGTAAACAAAGCCCTGGGAAGCTCGAACTGGGTGGAGCCCACAGCAGCTCAAGGAGGCCTGCCTGTCTCTGTAGACTCCACCTCTGGGGACAGGGCACAGCTAAACAAACAAAAAAGCAGCAGAAACCTCTGCAGACGCAAATGACCCTGTCTGACAGCTTTGAAGAGAGCAGTGGATCTCCCAACATGGAGGTTGAGATCTGAGAACGGACAGACTGCCTGCTCAAGTGGGTCCCTGACCCGTGAGTAGCCTAACTGGGACACATCCCCCACTAAGGGCAGACCAACACCCCACACCTCACACTGCGGGGTACACCCCTGAGACAAAGCTTCCAAAGCAAGAATCAGACAGGTACACTCGCTGTTCAGCAATATTCTATCTTCTGCAGCCTCTGCTGCTGATACCCAGGCAAACAGGGTCTGGAGTGGACCTCAAGCAATCTCCAACAGACCTACAGCTGAGGGTCCTGACTGTTAGAAGGAAAACTAACAAACAGGAAGGACACCCACACCAAAACCCCATCAGTACGTCACCATCATGAAAGACCAGAGGCAGATAAAACCACAAAGATGGGGAAAAAGTAGGGCAGAAAAGCTGGAAATTCAAAAAATCAGAGCGCATCTCCCCCTCCAAAGGAACGCAGCTCATCGCCAGCAACAGATCAAAGCTGGACGGAGAATGACTTTGACGAGATGAGAGAAGAAGGCTTCAGTCCATGAAACTTCTCAGAGCTAAAGGAGGAATTACGTACCCAGTGCAAAGAAACTAAAAATCTTGAAAAAAGAATGGAAGAATGGATAACTAGAATAATCAATGCAGAGAAGGCCATAAACGAACTGACAGAGATAAAAACCATGACACGAGAAATACGTGACAAATGCACAAGCTTCGGTAACCGACTCGATCAACTGGAAGAAAGAGTATCAGCGATTGAGGATCAAATGAATGAAATGAAGTGAGAAGAGAAGTCTAAAGAAAAAAGAAGAAAAAGAAATGAACAAAGCCTGTAAGAAGTATGGGATTATGTAAAAAGACCAAATCTACGTCTGATTGGGGTGCCTGAAAGTGAGGGGGAAAATGGAACCAACTTGGAAAACACTCTTCAGGATATCATCCAGGAGAACTTTCCCAACCTAGTAGGGCAGGCCAACATTCAAGTTCAGGAAATACAGAGAACGCCACAAAGATACTCCTCGAGAAGAGCAACTCCAAGACACATAATTGCCAGATTCACCAAAGTTGAAATGAAGGAAAAAATCTTAAGGGCAGCCAGAGAGAAAGGTCGGGTTACCCACAAAGGGAAGCCCATCAGACTAACAGCAGATCTCTCAGCAGAAACTCTACAAGCCAGAAGAGAGTGGGGGCCAATATTCAACATTCTTAAAGAAAAGAATTTTCAACCCAGAATTTCATATCCAGCCAAACTAAGTTTCATCAGTGAAGGAGAAATAAAATCCTTTACAGATAAGCAAATGCTTAGAGATTTTGTCACCACCAGGCCTGCCTTACAAGAGACCCTGAAGGAAGCCCTAAACATGGAAAGGAACAACTGGTACCAGCCAATGAAAAAACATGCCAAAATGTAAAGACCATCGATGCTAGGAAGAAACTACATCAACTAATGAGCAAAATAACCAGTTAATATCATAATGACAGGATCAAGTTCACACATAACAATATTAACCTTAAATGTTAATGGACTAAGTGGTCCAATTAAAAGACACAGCCTGGCAAACTGGATAAAGCGTCAAGACCCATCAGTTTGCTGTATTCAGGAGACCCATCCCACATGCAGAGACATACATAGGCTCAAAATGAAGGGATGGAGGAAGATCTACCAAGCAAATGGAGAACAAAAAAAAGCAGGGGTTGCAATCCTAGTCTCTGATAAAATAGACTTTAAACCATCAAAGATCAAGAAGGCCATTACATAATGGTAAAGGGATCAACTCAACAGGAAGAGCTAACTCTCCTAAATATATATGCACCCAATACAGGAGCACCCAGATTCATAAAGAAAGTCCTTAGAGACTTACAAAGAGACTTAGACTCCCATACAATAATAATGGGAGACTTCAACACTCCACTGTCAACATTAGACAGATCAACGAGACAGAAAGTTAACAAGGATATCCAGGAATTGAACTCATCTCCTCACCAAGCGGACCTAATAGACATCTACAGAACTCTCCACCCCATATCAACAGAATATACATTCTTCTCAGCACCACATTGCACTTATTCCAAAATTGACCACATAATTGGAAGTAAAGCACTCCTCAGCTAATGTACAAGAACAGAAATTATAACAAAGTGTCTCTCAGACCACAGTGCAATCAAACTAGAACTCGGGACTAAGAAACTCAATCAAAACCGCTCAACTACCTGGATACTGAACAACCTGCTCCTGAATGACTACTGGGTACATAAGGAAATGAAGGCAGAAATGAAGATGTTCTTTGAAACCAATGAGAACAAAGATACAACATACCAGAATCTCTGGGACACATTTAAAGCAGTGTGTAGAGGGAAATTTATAGCACTAAATGCCCACAAGAGAAAGCAGGAAAGATCTAAAATGGACACTCTAACATCACAATTAAAAGAACTAGAGAGGCAGAGCAAACACATTCAAAAGCTAGCAGAAGGCAAGAAAAAACTAAGATCAGAGCAGAACTGAAGGAGATAGAGATACAAAAAACCCTCCAAAAAATCAATGAATCCAGGAGTTGGTTTTTTGAAAAGATCAACAAAATTGATAGACTGCTAGCAAGACAAAGAAGAAAAGAGAGAAGAATCAAATAGACGCAATAAAAAATGATAAAGGGGATATCACCACCGACCCCACAGAAATACAAACTACCATCAGAGAATACTATAAACACCTCTACGCAAATCAACTAGAAAATCTAGAAGAAATGGATAATTTCCTGGACACTTACACTCTCCCAAGACTAAACCAGGAAGAAGCTGAATCCCTGAATAGATCAATAGCAGGCTCTGAAATTGAGGCAATAATTAATAGCCTACCAACCAAAAAAAGTCCAGGACCAGATGGATTCACAGCTGAATTCTACCAGAGGTACAAGGAGGAGCTGGTACCATTCCTTCTGAAACTATTCCAATCAATAGAAAAAGAGGGAATCCTCCCTAACTCATTTTATGAGGCCAACATCATCCTGATACCAAAGCCTGGCAGAGACACAACAAAAAGAGAATTTTAGACCAATATCCCTGATGAACATCGATGCAAAAATCCTCAATAAAATACTGGCAAACCGGATCCAGCAGCACATCAAAAAGCTTATCCATCATGATCAAGTGGGCTTCATCCCTGGGATGCAAGGCTGGTTCAACATACGCAAATCAATAAACATAATCCAGCATATAAACAGAACCAAAGACAAAAACCACATGATTATCTCAATAGATGCAGAAAAGGCCTTTGACAAAATTCAACAGCCCTTCATGCTAAAAACTCTCAATAAATTCAGTATTGTTGGAACGTATCTCAAAATAATAAGAGTTGTTTATGACAAACCCACAGCTAATATCATACTGAATGGGCAAAAACTGGAAGCATTCCCCTTGAAAACCTGGCACAAGAGACAGGGATGCCCTCTCTCACCACTCCTATTCAACATAGTGTTGGAAGTTCTGGCTAGGGCAATCAGGCAAGAGAAAGAAATCAAGGGTATTCCGTTAGGAAAAGAAGAAGTCAAATTGTCCCTGTTTGCAGATGACATGATTGTATATTTAGAAAACCCCATTGTCTCAGCCCAAAATCTCCTTAAGCTGATAAGCAACTTCAACAAAGTCTCAGGATACAAAATTAATGTGCAAAAATCACAAGCATTCTTATACACCAGTAACAGACAAACAGAGAACCAAATCATGAATGAACTTCCATTCACAATTGCTTTTAAGAGAATAAAATGCCTAGGAATTCAACTTACAAGGGATGTAAAGGACCTCTTCAAAGAGAACTACAAACCACTGCTCAGTGAAATAAAAGAGGACACAAATAAATGGAAGAACATACCATGCTCATGGATAGGAAGAATCAATATCATGAAAATGGCCATACTGCCTAAGGTAATTTGTAGATTCAATGCCATCCCCATCAAGCTACCAATGAGTTTCTTCACAGATTTGGAAAAAACGGCTTTAAAGTTCATATGGAACCAAAAAAGAGCCCGCATTGCCAAGACAATCCTAAGTCAAAAGAACAAAGCTGGAGGCATCATGCTACCTGACTTCCAGCTATACTACAAGGCTACAGTAACCAAAACAGCATGGTACTGGTACCAAAACAGAGATATAGACCAATGGAACAGAACAGAGTCCTCAGAGATAATACCACACATCTGCAGCCATCTGATCTTTGACAAACCTGAGAAAAACAAGAAATGGGGAAAGGATTCCCTATTTAAGAAACGCTGCTGGGAAAATTGGCTAGCCATAAGTAGAAAGCTGAAACTGGATCCTTTCCTTACTCCTTATATGAAAATTAATTCAAGATGGATTAGAGACTTAAATGTTAGACCTATACCAATAAAACCCTAGAAGAAAACCTAGGTAATACCATTCAGGACATAGGCATGGGCAAGGACTTCATGTCTAAAACACCAAAAGCAACGGCAACAAAAGCCAAAATTGACAAATGGGATCTAGTTAAACTAAAGAGCTTCTGCACAGCAAAAGAAACTACCATCAGAGTGAACAGGCAACCTACAGAATGGAAGAAAATTTTTGCAATCTACTCATCTGACAAAGGGCTAATATCCAGAACCTACAGAGAACTCAAGCAAATTTACAAGAAAAAAAAACCCCAGCAAAATTGGGCAAAGGATATGAGCAGACATTTCTCAAAAGAAGACGTGCATACAGCCAACAGACACATGGAAAAATGCTCGTCATCACTGGCCATCTGAGAAATGTAAATCAAAACCACAATGAGATACCATCTCACACCAGTTAGAATGGCAATCATAAAAAAGTCAGGAAACAACAGTTGCTGGAGAGGATGTGGAGAAATAGGAACACTTTTACACTGTTGGTGGGATTGTAAACTAGTTCAACCATTATGGAAAACAGTATGGCGATTTCTCAAGGATCTAGAACTAGGAGTACCATATGACGCAGCCATCCCATTACTGGGTATATACCCAAAGGATTATAAATCATGCTGCTATAAAGACACATGCACACGTATGTTCATTGTGGCAGTATTCACAATAGCAAAGACTTGGAATCAACTCAGATGTCCATCAGTGACAGACTGGATTAAGAAAATGTGGCACATATACGCCATGGAATACTATGCAGCCATAACAAAGGATGAGTTTGTGTCCTTTGTAGAGACATGGATGCAGCTGGAAGCCATCATTCTCAGCAAACTATCGTAAGAACAGAAAACCAAACACTGCATGTTCTCACTCATAGGTGGGAACTGAACAATGAGATCACTTGGACTCGGGAAGTGGAACATCACACACCGAGGCCTATTATAGGGGGGGAAGAGGGGTTGCATTGGGAGTTATACCTGATGTAAATGATGAGTTGATGGGTCCTGATGAGTTGATGGATGCAGCACACCAACATGGCACATGTATACATATGTAACAAACCTGCACGTTATGCACATGTACCCTAGAACTTAAAGTATAATAATAATAATAATAATGAAGAAGTAAATATTTGTGCTCATAGATTATTAAGGAGCTGCCAAGCAACCATGTCATTTTCCCATGGTACAATGATGTCAGTTCTAAGGCTGGTTTTCCCGGCCCTTAATCTTTGATCCATAGTTGAGGCAGGCTGGAGGTAGGGATGGGGATATATTCCTACAGGATACTTTGGAGTTCTACCTTGCATAGTAATCCTGCTTTGCTTTCCAGTTTTCCACCACTGGGAAAATAGTTTGTCATTCTTGTGAGTGAGAAATGTCACCTAAGCTACAACCTGAAAGCAATTAAAGAGAAAACTATAGTAGCATAAAATATGTTCAGCTGTCTTTGAAAGAGTGTCTACTATCCGTAGCTCCAGCAATACTGTTACTTTTAATCGCAAAAACCATAGTTACTTTTGCACCAACCTAATAGTTTAGTGTTTGTTTAAGTTTAGTTTTTCTGTTTATCAGTTATACATTATTTGGAGAGTTATTTCCTATTTCTCAAAGAGAATCACTTTAATCTCTGATTCATTTGGTATTAGCCCCCTTATTTCTAATTACCATATTTCTTGATTTTTCAGAATTAGGCCTCATCTATTGACTTCTCACTAAGGAAGAGGAGGATTTACCTCTCTTTGACCAGCACCTTACATTGGTATATGCAAGCATACTTCCCATCCTGCCATCCTCCAATACAGTTATATCATAATCATTAACTACATTATGACAATTACATAAATATAATTCACAGCTAAACTATGTAGGATTTGATAGTTACTTTTCCTTGCCTGCACAGTATTTTGTTTTTCCTGGAATTGATAATTCTATTTCTTGTTCATTTAATTAGTTATCTGCATTCTCAACACTAATTCATTAATTCCAAACTATTCTCAGTTGTATAAATATCCTGTTCATATATTCAGAAACATTGAGTAATTTATCATTTTCATATCTTGAATAAATATTTCCTGGAGTCTTCTGATCTGTTGCAATCTTGACTGATTGTTTCCTGCTACATAGCTATTGTTCAGGGGCAGTATATTCTTGTGGGTTTTCTTTGCCTCTCGAATACGTTGGATCCTCTCTTCCATGGATCTCATGTCTTCCTTTTCTTGGTTTATGACTTCATTTGGTGGAGTAAATCTTCAAGTAACTTTCTGAGAAAGTGTGTTTGGGAGACAAAATATTTGAGACCTTTCGTATTTGCAGATGTTTTAATTTCCCATAGCTGAATTGACTGAGTGTAGAATATGCTGTGGTTTAAGTACCCCCTCCAAAACTCATGTTGAAATTTAACTGCCATTGTGATAGTATTAGAGGTGGTACTTTTAAGAGGTGATTAGGTTATGAGGGTGGAGTTTGCTTGCCTTTCTGCTTTCTGCTATGGGATGATGCAAAAAGAAGGCCCTCACCAGATGGCTAAGCAGATGCTGGTACCATGTCTCAGCCTTCAGAACCATGAAGCAAATAAATCTCTTTTCTTTATAAATTACCCAGTTTGTGGTATTCTGTTATAATAGCAGGAAATGGACTAAAGTTACTAGACTGGAAACATTTTCCTCAGAATTTTGAAAGAATTGTTTCATTGTCTTAAGTCTTTCAGTGTTGTGCTTAAGAAGTTTTAAATAAAATGTATTTTATTTGTGTGTGTATGTGTTTTTGCCTCTGAAAGTGCTCAGGACATTTTCTTTACTTTCATTGTTATAACATTTTATTGTGGTAGGCTTTGATTTAGGTCTTTTCTCACCTGTTGGTGGATTCCATAAATCTCTCTTTCTCTCTTTTTGTACTACTTTCTGGGAGATTTCCCCAGTTTTATCTTCAAACTATGTTTGAGTCTTTAATTTTAGCTACTTATTTTTTTACTTTCTGAGAGTTCCTTTTCTAAATATTTCTTATCTATAGCATCCTGTGCTTGTTTCCTGGATGCAGTGTCTTCTGTTATTTCTTTGAGCTTGGACAAATTAATAATAGAAATTTTCTTCTCTGTGTGCTCTAACTTTCCAAGCTTCTGTATTATTTAGATCCCTATCATGTTAGATACTGTCTTAAAATGTTTGGCAATCCTTGGCTATCTTCTTATGCTTAACAGTGGAGTGTTAACAAGCAGATTGGGCTGGGCATGGTGGCTCACGCCTATAATCCCAGCACTTTGGGAGGCTGAGGCAGGAGCATCACTTGAGCCCAGGAGTTCGAGACCAACCTGGGCGACACAGGAAGATCCTGTCTCTACAATAAATAAATAAATAAATAAATAAGCTTGGCAGATGGTGCACGCTGTGGTCACAGCTACTTGGGAGGCTGATGTAGGAAGATTGCTTTGTCTGGGGACACTGAGAGGCTGCAGTGAGCTGTGATTGTGATTGTGCCACTGCACAGGCAATGGAATAAGATCCTGTCTCCAAAAAAATAAAAAAAATGTTGATCAGAGTGAACCCAGGTTTTATTAAGCCTCTAAATCTACTGTTTACCTCTGGATCCAGCTGTCAATTTGTAGGCAATAGAAATACTGAGGACACAACCCTGCTTGCCCACTGTCTGGAAGCAGAAACAGATTCGGTGCTTTTGGGGGGGCACGTGGGAGTAAGACCAGCCTTTCGACTGGTGTGGGAGCTGAGTGAGGCCTGTGACTGCTGGCTTTCCCTCCCTTCCCTGACAATCTGCAGGATTCAGCAGAGGCAGCCATAATCCTCCCAGGTACACCACTCCATTGGTCTGGGAACCTCGCCCACATCCTCCATAGCAGCTGCAGCAAGACCCACCCAAAGAGAGTCTGAGCTTAGACATGCCTAGCCCTTCCCCCACCTGCTGGTCCTTCTCTACCCTCCCTAGTAGCTGAAGACAAAGAGTGTGTACTCTTGGGAGTTCTAGGGCCCTGCCCACTGCCAGTTGCTTTCCATACTACCACAGCTGATGCCCTCTGGAAAGTGCCACCTCCTGGCAGGAGGCCAACCACAAAAATAGAACATTAAACCACGAAAATTAAGAATCCTCGCAGAATCCATTTCACTCCCCTGCCACCTCTACTGGAACAGGTGCTGGTATCCATGACTGAGAGACCCATAGACAGTTCATATCACAGGACTCTGTGCAGACAACTCCCACCAGCTGGAGCCTGGTAGACTTGGTGGCTAGACCCAGAAGAGAGATAACAATCACTGCAGATCAGCTCTCAGGAAGCCACATCCATAGGAAAAAGGGGAGAGTGCTACATCAAGGGAACACCTCGTGGGACAAAATAATCTGAACAACAACCTTCAGCCCTAGACCTTCCCTCTGACAGAGCCTACCCAAATGGGAAGGAACTAGAAAACCAGCTCTGGTATGACAAAACAGGGCTTTTTAACAGCCCCCCAAAATCACACTAGGTCACCAGCAATGGATCCAAACCAATAAGGAATTTCTGATTTACCTGAGAAAGCATTCAGGAGGTTAGTTATTAAGTTAATCAGGGAGAGCCCAGAGAAAGGCAAAGCCCAATGCAAGGAAATCCAGAAAACGATACAAGAAGTGAAGGGAGAAATGTTTAAGATAATAGATAAGCGTAAAGAAAAAATCAAAACTTCAGGAAATATTGGACACACTTATAGAAATGCAAAATGCTCTGGAAAATCTCATCAATAGAATTGAACAAGTAGAAGAAAGAAATTCAGAGTTTGAAGTCAAGGTCTATGAATTAACCCAATCCAACAAAGACAAAGAAAAAAGAATAAGAAAATATGAATAAAGTCTCCAAGAAGTCTGCGATTATGTTAAACGACCAAACCTAAGAATATTGGTGTTCCTGAGGAGTAAGAGAAATCTAAAACTTTGGAAAACATATTTGGGGAAATAATTGAGGAAAACTTCCCCAGTCTTGCTAGAGACCTAGACATCCAAGTACAAGAAGCACAAAGAACACCTGGGAAATTCATCACGAAAAGATAATCACCTAGGCACATTGTTGTCAGGTTATCTAAAGTTAAGATGAAGGAAAGAATCTTAAGAGCTGTGAGACAAAAGCACTAGGTAAACTTTAAAGGAAAACCTATCAGACTAACAGCAGATTTCTTAGCAGAAACCCTACAAGTTGGAAGGGATTGGGCCCCTATCTTCAGCCTCCTCAAACAAAACAATTATCAGCCAAGAATTTTGTATCCAGAGAAACTAAGCATCATATATGTGGGAAAGATAGTCTTTTTCAGAGAAACAAATGCTGAGAGAATTTGCTACTACAAAGCCACCACTACAAGAACTGCTAAAAGGAGCTCTAAATCTTGAGACAAATCCTGGAAACACATCAAAACAGAACCTCTTTAAAAGCATAAATCTCACAGGACCTATAAAACAAAAATATAGTTTAAAAAGCAAAAATAAAAAACCAAAGTACACAGGCAACAAATAGCATGATGAATGGAATGGTACGTCACATCTCAATACTAACATTGAATATAAATAGCCTAAATGATCCACTTAAAAGATACAGAACTGGCCAGGTGCGGTGGCTCATGATTGTAATCCCAGCATTTGGGAGGCTGAGGCAGGTGGATCATGAGGTCAAGAGATTGAGACCATCCTGGCCAACTTGGTGAAACCCTGTCTCTACTAAAAGTCTAGCTGGGCGTGGTGGCAGGTGCCTGTAATCTCAGCTACTCAGGAGGCTGAGGCAGGAGAATTGCTTGAACCTGGGAAGTGGGGGTTGCAGTGAGCCAGGATTGCGCCACTGTACTCCAGCCTGGTGACAGAGCAAAACTCCATCTCAAAAAAAAAAAAAAAGATACAGAACTGCAGAATGGATAAGAACTCACCAACCAACTATCTGCTGCCTTCAAGACACTTACCTAACATATAAGGACTCATGTAAACTTAAAGTAAAGGCGTGGAAAAAGGCATTTTATGCAAATAGGCACCAAAAGCGAGCAGGGGTAGCTATTCTTATGTCAGACAAAATGAACTTTAAAGCAACTGCAGTTAAAAAAGACCAAGAGGGAATCCTTTCCCCATTTCTTGTTTCTCTCAGGTTTGTCAAAGATCAGATGGCTGTAGATGTGTGGTATTATTTCTGAGGACTCTGTTCTGTTCCATTGGTCTATATCTCTGTTGTGGTACCAGTACCATGCTGTTTTGGTTACTGTAGCCTTGTAGTATAGTTTGAAGTCAGGTAGCGTGACGCCTCCAGCTTTGTCCTTTTGACTTAGGATTGTCTTGGCAATGCGGGCTCTTTTTTGGTTCCATATGAACTTTAAAGCCATTTTTTCCAATTCTGTGAAGAAAGTCATTGGTAGCTTGATGGGGATGGCATTGAATCTATAAATCACCTTGGGCAGTATGGCCATTTTCACGATATTGATTCTTCCTATCCATGAGCATGGTATGTTCTTCCATTTGTTTGTGTCCTCTTTGATTTCACTGAGCAGTGGTTTGTAGTTCTCCTTGAAGAGGTCCTTTACATCCCTTGTAAGCTGGATTCCTAGGTATTTGATTCTCTTTGAAGCAATTGTGAATGGAAGTTGATTCCTGATTTGGCTCTCTGCTTGTCTGTTACTGGTGTATAAGAATGCTTGTGATTTTTGCACATTAATTTTGTATCCTGAGACTTTGCTGAAGTTGCTTATCAGCTTAAGCAGATTTTGGGCTGAGACAATGGGGTTTTCTAAATATACAATCATGTCATCTGCAAACAGGGACAATTTGACTTCTTCTTTTCCTAACTGGATACCCTTGATTTCTTTCTCTTGCCTGATTGCCCTAGCCAGAACTTCCAACACTATGTTGAATAGGAGTGGTGAGAGAGGGCATCCCTGTCTTGTGCCAGTTTTCAAAGGAATTTTTCCAGTTTTTGCCCATTCAGTATGATATTAGCTGTGGGTTTGTCATAAATAGCTCTTATTATTTTGAGGTACGTTCCATCAATACCAAATTTATTGAGCGTTTTTAGCATAAAGGGCTGTTGAATTTTGTCAAAAGCCTTTTCTGCATCTATTGAGATAATCATGTGGTTCTTGTCTTTGGTTCTGTTTATATGCTGGATTACGTTTATTGATTTGCGAATGTTGAACCAGCCTTGCATCCCAGGGATGAAGCCCACTTGATCATGGTGGATAAGCTTTTTGATGTGCTGCTGAATCCGGTTTGCCAGTATTTTATTGAGGATTTTTGCATTGATGTTCATCAGGGATATTGGTCTAAAATTCTCTCTTTTTGTTGTGTCTCTGCCAGGCTTTGGTATCAGGATGATGTTGGCCTCATAAAAAGAGTTAGGGAGGATTCCCTCTTTTTCTATTGATTGAAATAGTTTCAGAAGGAATGGTACCAGCTCCACCTTGTACCTCTGGTAGAATTCAGCTGTGAATCCATCTGGTCCTGGACTTTTTTGGTGGGTAGGCTATTAATTGTTGCCTCAATTTCAGAGCCTGCTATTGGTCTATTTAATAAATGGTGCTGGGAAAATTGGCTAGCCATAAGTAGAAAGCTGAAACTGGATCCTTTCCTTACCCCTTATACGAAAATTAATTCAAGATGGATTAGAGACTTAAATGTTAGACCTAATACCATAAAAACCCTAGAAGAAAATCTAGGTAGTACCATTCAGGACATAGGCATGGGCAAGGACTTCATGTCTAAAACACCAAAAGCAACGGCAGCAAAAGCAAAAATTGACACATGGGATCTAATTAAACTAAAGAGCTTTTGCACAGCCAAAGAAACTACCATCAGAGTGAACAGGCAACCTACAGAATGGGAAAAAATTTTTGCAACCTACTCATCTGACAAAGGGCTAATATCCAGAATCTACCAAGAACTCAAACAAATATACAAGAAAAAAGCAAACAACCCCATCAAAAAGTGGGGAAAGGATATGAACAGACATTTCTCAAAAGAAGACATCCATACAGCCAACAGACACATGAAAAAATGCTCATCATCACTGGCCATCAGAGAAATGCAAATCAAAACCACAATGAGATACCATCTCACACCAGTTAGAATGGCAATCATTAAGAAGTCAGGAAACAACAGGTGTTGGAGAGGATGTGGAGAAATAGGAACACTTTTACACTGTTGGTGGGATTGTAAACTAGTTCAACCATTATGGAAAACAGTATGGCGATTCCTCAAGGATCTAGAACTAGAAGTACCATATGACCCAGCCATCCCACTACTGGGTATATACCCAAAGGATTATAAATTACTCTACTACAAAGACACATGCACACGTATGTTTCTTGCGGCACTATTCACAATAGCAAAGACTTGGAATCAACCTAAATGTCCATCTGTGACAGACTGGATTAAGAAAATGTGGCACATATACACCATGGAATACTATGCAGCCATCAAAAAGGATGAGTTTGCGTCCTTTGTAGGGACATGGATGCAGCTGGAAACCATCATTCTTAGCAAACTATCACAAGAAGAGAAAACCAAACACCGCATGTTCTCACTCATAGGTGGGAACTGAACAATGAGATCACTTGGACTCGGGAAGGGGAACATCACACACTGGGGCCTATCATGGGGAGGGGGGAGGAGGGAGGGATTGCATTGGGGAGTTATACATGATATAAACGTCATGCACATGTACCCTAGAACTTAAAGTATAATAAAAAACAAAACAAAACAAAAAAAAAAAACAAAAAAAAAAAAAAAAAAAAAAGACCAAGAGGGACATTATATAGTGATAAAAGGCCTTGTCCTACGGGAAAACATCGCAGTCCTAAAACATATATGCGTCTAACACTGGAGCTCCCAAATTTATAAAACATTTACTAATAGATCTAAGAAATGAGATAGAAAGCAACAGTGGGAGACTTTGCAACTATTACTCCCAGAAAGTAATAGTGGGAGACTTTAGTACTCCACTGACATCACTAGACAGTTCATCAAGACAGAACGTCAACAAAGAAACAATGGATTTAAACTCTACCTTGGAACAAATGGGCTTAATAGATATGTACAGAACATTTCATCCAATAATCAGAGACACTTTCCATTCAGCAGCGTGTGGAATTTTTTCCAAGATAGACCATATGATAGGCCACAAAACGAGCCTTAATAAATTCAAGAAAATTGAAATTATATCAAGTGCTCTCTCAGACCACAGGGGAATAAAATTGTAAGTCAACTCCTAAAGGGAAACCTACAAAACCATGGAAATATGTGGAAATTAAATAACCTGCTTTTGAGTCAAAAATGAAATCAAGATGGAAATTTAAAAATTCTTCAAACTGAATGACAGTAATAACACAACCTATCAAAATCTCTGGGATACAGCAAAGGCGGTGCTAAGAGGAAAGTTCATAGCCCTAAATGCCTAACAGAACATAGCAGACATTCTAAGGTCACACCTCAAGGAACTAGAGAAATAAGAACAAACCAAACCCAAACCCAAACCCAGCAGAAGAAAGGAAATAACCAAGATCAGAGCAGAACTAAATAAAAATAAAACAACAACAACAAAAAATACAAAAAATAAATGAAACAAAAAGCTGGTTCTTTGAAAAGATAAATAAAATTGATAGACCATTAGGAAGATTAACCAAGAAAAGAAGAGAGAAAATCCAAATAACCTCAATAAGAAACGAAACGGGAGATATTACAACTGACAGCACAGAAATACAAAAGATCATTCAAGGCTACTGTGAACACCTTTACCCACATAAACTAGAAAACCTAGAAGAGATGGATAAACTCCTAGAAAAATACAAACCTCCTAGCTTAAATCAGGAAGAATTAGATACCCTGAACAGACCAATAACAAGCAGTGAGATTAAAATGGTAATTAAAAAATTATCAACAAAAAAGTCCAGGACCAGACAGATTCACGGCAGAATTCTACTAGACATTCAAAGAAGAATTGGTACCAATCCTTTTGACACTATTCCACAAGATAAAGAGGGAACTCTCCCTAATTCATTCTATGAAGCCAGCTTCACCCTAATACCGAAACCAGAAGAGAACATAACCAAAAAAGAAAACTACAGACTGATATCCCTGATTAACATAGATGCTAAAATCCTTAGCAAAATACTAGCTAACCAAATCCAACAACGTATCAAAAAGACAATCTACCATGATCAAGTGGGTCTCATACCAGGTATACAGGGATGGTTTAATATATGCAAGTCAATAAATGTGATACACCATATAAACAGAATTAAAAACAAACATCAAATGATTATCTCAATCGATGTGGGAAAAACATTCTACAAAATCCAGCATCGTTTATGATGAAAACTCTCAGCAAAATCAGCATACAAGGGACAATACCTCAATGTAATGAAAGCCAGCTGTGATAAACCCACAGCCAACATAATACTGAATGGGGAAAAGTTGAAAGCATTCCTTCTGAGAACTGGAACAAGACAAGGATGCCCACTCTCATCACTCTTCAACATAGAACAGGAAATCCTAGCCAGAGCAATCAGACAAGAGAAAGAAATAAAGGGTATCCAAATCGGTAAAGAAGAAGTCAAACTGTCACTGTTTGCTGAAGATATGATTGTTTACTTCAAAAACCCTAAAGATTCCTCCAGAAGGCTCCTAGAACTGATAAAAGAATTCAGCTAAGTTTCTGGATACTTAGATTAACATACACAAATCAGTAGCTCTTCTATACACCAACAGCGACCAAGTGGAGAATCAAATCAAGAACTCAACCACTTTTACAATAACTGCAAAAAAATTTAAGTACTCTGGAATATACCTAACCAAGGAGGCTAAAGACCTTTACAAGGAAAAGTACAAAACACTGCTGAAAGAAATCATAGATGACACAAACAAATGGAAACACATCCCATACTCATGGAAGGGTAGAATCAATATTGTGAAAATGACCAACCATACTGCCAAAAGCAATCCACAAATATAATGCAATCCCCATCAAAATACCACCATCATTCTTCACAGAATTAGCAAAAACAATTCTAAAATTCTTAAGAAACCAAAAAATTGCCCATATAGCCAAAGCAAGACCAAATGAAAAGAGCAAATCTGGAGGCATCACGCTACCTGATTTCAAACTATACCATAAGGCCATAGTCACCAAAACAGCATGGTACTGGTATAAAAACAGGCACATAGACCAATGGAACAGAATAGAGAACCCAGAAATAAACCCAAATACTTAACAGCCAACTGATCTTCGACAAAGCACACAAAAACCAAGTGGGGGAAGGGATACCCTTTTCAACAAATGGTGCTGGGATAATTGGCTAGCCACATGTAGGAGAGTGAAACTGGATCCTCATCTCTCACCTTATGCACAAATCAACTCAAGATGGATTAAGGACTTAAATATAAGACCTGAAACTATAAAAATTCTAGAAGGTAACATTGGAAAAACTCTTCTAGACATTGGCTTAGGTAAGGATTTCATGACCAAGAACCCAAAAACAATTGCAGTAAAAACAAAGATAAATAGCTGGGACTTAAACTAAAGAGCTTTTGCGTGGCAAAAGGAACAATCAGCAGAGTAAACAGACAATCCACAGAATGGGAGAAAATCTTCACAATGTATACATCTGCCAAATGACTAATATCCAGAATCTGCAATGAACTCAAATCATTAAGATAAAAACAAACAATCCCATCAAAAAGTGGGCTAAGGACATGAATAGACAGTTTTCAAAAGGCGATATACAAATGGCCAACAAACATATGAAAAAATGCTCAACATCACTAATGATCAGGGAAATGCAAATCAAAACCACAATGTGATACCACCTTACTCCTGCAAGAATGGCCATAATCAAAAAATCAAAAAACAGTAGGTGTTAGCATGGCTGTGGTGATCAGGGAACACTTCTACACTGCTGGTGGGAATGTAAACTAGTACAACCACTATGGAAAACAGTGTGGAGATTCCTTAAAGAACTAAAAGTAGAATTACCATCTGATCCGGCAATCCCACTACTGAGTATCTACCCAGAGGAAAAAATGTCATTATATGAAAAAGATACTTGCACGAACATTTATAGCAGCATAATTCACAATTGCAAAATCATGGAACCAACCCAAATGCTTGTCAATCAATGAGTGGATGAAGAAACTGTGATATATATGTACGGTAGAATACTGCTCAGCCATAAAAAGGAATGAATTAACAGCATTCACAGCGACCTGGATGAGACTGTTATTCTAAATGAAGTAACTCGGGAATGGAAAATTAAACATCATATGTTCTCACTGATATGTGGGAGCTAAGCCATGAGGACGCAAGGGCATAAGAATGACACAATGGACTTAGGGGACTTGGGGGAAGGGTGGGAGGGGGTGAGGAATAAAAGATTACAAATAGGGTGCAGTGTATACTGCTCGGGTGATGGCTGCATCAAAATCTCACAAATCACCACTAAAGAACTTACTCATGTAATCAACCACCACCTGTACCCCAGTAACCAATGGGGAAAAAGAAAAGAAAAGAAACACCGAGGACATAGGAACATACGGAATTGCACCGTGAGTAATCAGCAAACTCCAGGGTGCAGAACACTCTACTGGCCTAAACAGTCTGCTTTCATCGATAGATAAATTGTAAGAAAAAGAAAGTGATGGGAAGGAATTTTCAGACTAAAAGAGACTTTAGAAACTTACTAAATTTTAAAATGGGTAAACCAAACTGTACATTCAAAGTGATTAAAATGGGAAATATTATGTTGTATATCTTATCCCAATTAAAAAAAAAAAAAAACAGGGGCACGACTAAATTATAGATCTGTGGGGCATGTAGAGGGACTTCTGAGGTGTCTGGCGAAGTTTTATTTCTTGACCTGGATGATAATTTCAAGATTGTTAGCCTTATAATAAATCGCTAAGGTATATATTTGTTTTATGTGGTTTTCTGTATCTGTGTTTTAAAGTAATTTTTAAAAGCAGATTGAAAGCTCCATGTGCATAGTTGGGATTGCTGGCAGTGGTCTTCGCTGTGGGATGGTGTATGTGAACAGACTTTGTAACTGGTGGAACCCCCAATATCAGTTTCTTTAGCTCATCAGTTCTCAAATGTTTTGGTCGCAGGACGCTTTTATGTGCTTAAAAAATGACTAAGGACCACAGAGAACTTTTGTTTATGTGGATTACATTTGTCAGTATTTACTATAATAGAAATTAAAACTGAATTTAAAAATATTTATTCATCAAAAATACAAGAGTAAACCCGTTATATGCTAACATAGATAATGTATTTTTTAATGAAAAATGACTCTATTTTTTAAAGTAAAATATTGGAAGAGTGACATTACTTTACATTTTTGTGAATCATTTTAATGTCAGCTTAATAAAAGACAGTTGGATCCACATCTGTTTCTGCTTTCAATATCTTACAGTATCACACATGGTGCAGCATTTGAAAACTCCACTCTGAACTTTTGAGAGAATTAGAGTAAAACAGGCAAATGACATTGTAGAATTATTTTGCAAATAGACTTGACCTTGCTTACGCTCTGAGAGGAGGGAATCTTAGGAGTTCCTGGACCACACTTTGAGAACCATTGTTATAGCTGTTTTTCTCTCGAGCTGGTCAGATTCTCTAGAGAAGACTCTCCTGTCTGGAAAGCTGACTGTCAACATTCCTGACCATCAGTCTTCTAACTAGCAGCGTTCTGGAACCCAAAGAGGGAAGAAAGCTGTAAAGTTTGATTTTGTTCTTCAGTTGTCAGCATGGTAGTCTGTAATAAACTATTCCTGGTATCTCTCAGCTAAGGAAGCTTATATTTTAAGGTTCCATCTCTCATGCAAGGTATAGGAGAGGATGAGAGAAGTCTAATTGCTATTTTAAGCACTGCCCTCCTGTCGACTCGCAGAAGTACCAAAATCAACTAATTTTATTGTCTTTTAGGAATTCTGTCATGGAAGTTTGATTGTTTTTCACTTTTTCCTATTTCTGGCCAAAATTCAGCTTTGTGGGTCTGCTTGTAAGTTAGTGCCTAACTCCCATCTGCTTTCTAGCATTTGTCTCTTCTTTCTTGTTCTTTTGGATTTATGCCTTTAAAAAGTAAACACATAACTGTCCGAGGTTTTGTTGTTGTTTGGGGACATAGTAGGGCTCAAGGTACTACCTTTAACTGGAAATCCCAGCAGTGCCATTTAAATGGTTGTTTCTCTAGCACTTATTTGCATTTTGTGGTAGTATACTATTTTCCTGGGATAAATGCATGTCCTTAGAGAGGCTTTGCCTTTCCCATCAGATAATCCTCATTCTCACAGTGCGAAGGATTCTGGTGATATTATCCAGCATTCTTGGGAACCTGAACAAATCAAGTGAGGCTGCCTCTGCTGAAGCAGTAACCACTAATTCAGCAGATCAAGAAAAATGAAGTTCCTAAGGCCCCCTGAAGACAGGCTCATTGGCAGAGAACAGACTGTCTTGGTCTGTTGTTCTCACCAAGTACCTGTAAAGAACCATGTGCAAATACCACTGTCTTTCCTGAAGGAAGATTATTTAGTACTAACTTTATAGAGATTCTTTGAGGTTCTTGAGACTACAATGGATAAATTTGGACCTTAGTATCAATTGAGCAGGGAGGGAATTAAGATACCTGATCCTCCTAAGACAGTGGTTCTTAAGCTTTGGTGTGTATTAGAGTCATCTGGAGAGCTTGTTGAAATTCAGAGTGCTGGGCTCCACTCTCAGAGTTTCTGATTCAGTAGGTTTGGGGTAGCATTCAGGAATTTGCGTTTCTAGTAAGTTCCTGATAGACTGGGGGTCACACTTGGAGGACTGCTTTATACAAGAGCTAACTTAAAACTTCCCAAAAGAAGGAATTTAGTGAAAGCATGGTTGTTGTCTAACACAGTTATTTCTAGTGAAGTAGGCGAACTCTTTAATTAGATAAAGTTTTAACATAGAGAAGAGAATATGAATAAAACGAAATGTCACATGCTACAAATGAAGTCCTGAAATGTCACATGCTCTGAGCAGCACAAGTTGTGATTGATATTTCTGGTTTTATTTGCTTGACAGGCTGTGTTTATGAGGGTCAGTAAGCAAACAATTGAGAACCAGACCACATAGGAATATAAATGAATACATATAAATTCCATTGCACTTTAGAGGCATGTTGGCATTAAACATCATCTTGTCCAATTCTTTATAAACACAAAAAGAATTATCTCTGACACTTTTTTCCTATTAAATTCTTCCATGTTCTTTTCTTTTGAAGAAATACACTTTATGAAAATGTATATATTGTCTAAATTCATTATTAAACTATCCCTTGTGGTTGAAGAACTTAAGATCTCATGAAAAAAATAAAGGTTGCGAGACTAAGATTGACAGTAAACTCATAACTTTTTTCTTTTGTTTTCTCTCTCTCTTTTTTTTTTCTTTTCTTCTTTTCTTTTTAGAAGTAGGGTCTTACTTTGTCTCCCAGGCGGGAGTGTAGTGATGTGATCATGGCTCACTGTAACTTCAAACTCCTGGGCTCAAGCAGTCCTTCTGCCATAGCCTCCTGAATAGCTGGGACTATAGGCAGTACCACCACGCCCATGCCTGGCTAATGTTTTTTTTTTCTTTTTTTGTAGAGATGGGGGTCTCACTACATTGCCTAGGCTGGTCTCAGACTCCTGGCCTCAAGCCATCCTCCCACTTTGGCCCCCCAAAGTGCTGGGATTACAGGTGTGAGCCATTACACTCAGGTAAAAACTCAAAACTTTATGAGTGAACTCATAAAAATAGAAGTATTTTAGTGTTTGCTGAAATAATGAAGACGCTTTTTCAAAAGGGAAATGCCAACATTTTACAAATTTAAAAAGTGCTAAAAAGCATTTATTACCCTTTGATTGCTTGAAATCTTTTAGAGTCTCCCTTTTCAGTACTTTCTATTAGATTCTTGTAAAATGGTGTTGCATTATCAGAGGCTTTTTGTTTTTTGTTTTTGTTTTGTTTTGAAACAGAATTTCCCTCTTTCAGCCAGGCTGGAGTGCAGTAGTGCAGTCTTGGCTCACTGCAGCCCCCACCTCTCAGGTTCAAGCGATCCTCCCACCTCATCTTCCTGAGTAGCTGGGACTACAGGTCGTGCCACTATGCCCGGCTAATTTTTGTATTTTTAATAGAGATGGGGTTTCACCATATTGGCCAAGCTGGTCTCGAACTCCTGACCTCAGGTGATCCACCCGTCTCAGCCTTCCAAAGTGTTGGAATTACAGGCATGAGCCACCGCGCCCAGCGTGTAGTGGTTGTTTAGTTCCCCATTCACATATTCAACTTCTCTCTGATACTTTGGCTTGAAGTTGTTCACTCCCAGCATATTTTGATGGTTGTGATGTAAAAAGTTATGGAGGACGTTTTAGAGCTCTGCTCAACTTACTAATGGCTGGGATAGCTTTCTCAAGCATGACTATAATGTATGTTGGATATAGTCATTTGGCTTTGCTTCTGGGTGCTTTCAGTGGAAAGGACCCTGTATGAGTTCCTTGGTTATTGATAGCCTTTGTGCGGTGGCTTTCTCAAATGCCAGTTGTAGTAGTGATATATTAGGCATATGAGTTGGCTCACTACCTTCTACAGGGCTGGGATTGCAGAGGTCTCAGGAGGCTTGTCTCATTCTCCAGTGCTGTATGTACCCTTTGTCAGTGGACTTTGTATTGGGTTGTGTAGTTTGACCTTCAGGCCTATAGGTGGCACAATTGTCAGTAGGGTGCAGATAGCTCTGATATATTGATTTCCTTTCTTTTGGATAAATGCCACTAGTAGGATTGCTTAATCGTATGGTAGTTCTCTTTGTAGTTTTTTGAGGAATCTCCATACTGTACTCCATAGAGGCTGTGCTAGTCTACATTCCCACCAACAGGTATGAGTTCCTGTTTCTCTACATTCTTGTCAGAACTTATTATTTTTTCTTTTTGTTAATAGGCATTCTAACTAGGATGAAATGATATTTCATTATGGTTTTGATTTTTATGTCCTTGATTAGTGATGTTGAGAATTTTTTCATGTATTTGTTGGCTGTGTCTATGTCTTCTTTTGTGGAATACCTGTTCAGATCACTTGCCTATTTTTTAATAAAAATTTTTTTTGCTGTTGAAATGTTTGAATTCTTTGCATATTCTGGATATTAATGCCCTGTCAGATGAAGAGCTGGCAGATATTTTCTCCCATCGTGTGGGTTGTCTATTCACTCTGTTGATTATTTCCTTTGCCGTGCACAAGCTTTTGGTTTGATATAATAATATTTATTTTTACTTTAGTTTCCTGTGCTTCTAAGGTCTTATTCATAAAATGTTTTTCTAGACCAGTGTCCTGAAGCACCTTCTCAATGTTTTTTTCTAGTCGTTTTGTAATTTTGAGTCCTACATTTTAGGTCTTTGATCCATTATTTTTTCTTTTTCAATTAAGATTTGAATGTGGAATTTTAAAATTTCTTTTTTTTTTTTTAATTGTACTTTAAGTTCTGGGATACATGTGCAGAATGTGCAGGTTTGTTACATAGGTATACATGTGCCATGGTGGTTTGCTGCACCTAACAACCCGTTATCTAGGTTTTAAGCCCTGCATGCATTAGGTATTTGTTCTAATGCTCTCCCTCCCCTTGCTACCCACCTCCCAACAGGCCCCAGTGTGTGATGTTCCCTTCCCTGTGTCCATGTGTTCTTATTGTTCAACTCCCACTTGTGAGTCAGAGCATGTGGTATTTGATTTTCTGTTCCTATATTAGTTTGCTGAGAATGATCGCTTCCAGCTTCATCCATGTCCCTGCAAAGGACAGGAACTCATTCTTTTTTATGGCTGCAGAGTATTCTATGGTATATATGTGCCACATTTTCTTTATCCAGTCTATCATTTATGGGCTTTTGGGTTGGTTCCCAAGTCTCTGCTATTGTAAATAGCGCTGCAGTAAACATACATGTACATGTGTCTTTATAGTAGAATGATTTATAATCCTTTGAAGAATATGAACAGACACTTCTCAAAAGAAGACATTTATGTGGCCAAGAAGCATATATAAAAAAGCTCATCATCACTGGTCATTAGAGAAATGCAAATCAAAACCCCAGTGAGATACTATCTCATGCCATTTGGAATGGCATTATTAAAAAGTCAGGGAACAACAGATGCTGGGGAGGCTGTGGAGAAATAGGAATGCTTTTATACTGTTGGTGGGAGTGTAAATTAGTTCAACCATTGTGCAAGACAGCATGGTGATTCCTCAAGGATCTAGAACCAGAAATTCTATTTGACCCAGCAATCCCATTACTGGGTATATATCTTTTTTTATTTTTCAGTTAGGATTTTGATGTTGAATTTGATGCATTTTTAGTTGATGTTTGTGTAGAGGGATGTTGAATTTTACCAAATGCCTTTTCTGCATCTGTTGAGAGGATCATATGATTTTTTCCCTTTATTTTGTCGAAGTGATGTATCATGTTTACTGATTTGCATATATTGGGCCATCTTTGTATCCTTGGGATATATCCTACTTGATCATGGTATATGATCTTTTTTAAAAAAATTTTATTATACTTTAAATTCTGGGATACATGTACAGAACGTGCAGGTTTGTTACATAGGTATACACGTGCCGTGGTGGTTTGCTGCACCCATCAACCCGTCATTTACATTAGGTATTTCTCCTAATGCTATCCCTTCCCCAGCTCCCACCCCCTGACAGGCCCTGATGTGTAATGTTCTCTGCCCTGTGTCCCTGTGTTCTCATTGTTCAACTCCCACCTATGAGTGAGAACATGCAGTGTTTGGTTTGCTGTCGTTGTGATAGTTTGCTGAGAATGATGGTTTCCAGCTATCATTGATGGTCATTTGGGTTGGTTCCAAGTCTTTGCTATTGTGAACAGTGCTGCAATATACATACGTGTGCATGTATCTTTACAGTGGAATGATTTATAATCCTTTGGGTTTATGCCTGGTAATGGGATTGCTGGGTCAAATGGTATTTCTGGTTCTAGATCCTTGAGGAATCGCCACACTGTCTTCCACAATGGTTGAACTAATTTACACTCCCACCAACAGTGTAAAAGCGTTCCTATTTCTCCACATCTTCTCCAGCATCCGTTGTTTCCTGACTTTTAATGATCGCCATTTTAACTGGCATGAGATGAGATCTCATTGTGGTTTTGATTTGCATTTCTTTAATGACCAGTGATGATGAGCTTTTTAAATACATGTTTGTTGGCTGCATAAATGTCTTCTTTTGAAAAGTATCTGTTCATATCCTTCACCCACTTTTTGATGGGGTTGTTTTTTTTTTCTTGTCAATTTGTTTAAGTTCTTTGTAGATTCTGGATATTAGCCCTTTGTCAGATGGGTAGATTGCAAAGATTTTCTCCCATTCTGTAGGTTGCCTATTCACTCTGATGATAGTTTCTTTTGCTGTGCAGAAGCTCTTTAGTTGAATTAGAGCCCATTTATCAATTTTGGCTTTTGTTGCCATTGCTTTTGGTATTTTAATCATGAAGTCTTTGCCCATGCCTGTGTCCGGAATGTATTGCCTAGGTTTTCGTCTGGGGTTTTTATGGTTTTAGGTCTTACATTTCAGTCTTTAATTCATCTTGAGTTAATTTTTGTATAAGGTGTAAGGAAGAGGTCCAGTTTCAGTTTTCTGTGTATGGCTAGCCAGTTTTCCCAGCATCATTTATTAAATAGGGAATCTTTTCCCCATTGTTTGTTTTAGTCAGGTTTGTGAAAGATCAGATGGTTGTAGATATGTGGTGTTATTTCTGAGACCTCCATTCTGTTCCATTGGTCTATATATCTGTTTTGGTACTGGTACCAGACTGTTTCTATTACTGTAGCATTATAGTATAGTTTGAAGCCAGGTAGCGTGATGCCTCCAGCTTTATTCTTTTTGCTTAGGATTGTCTTGGCTATGCGGGCTCTTTTTTGGTCCCATATGAAATTTAAAGTAGTTTTTTTCTAATTCTGTGAAGAAAGTCAATGGTAGCTTGATGGGAATAGTATTGAATCTATAAATTAGTTTGGGCAATATGGCCATTTTCATGATATTGATTCTTCCTGTCCATGAGCATGGTATGTTTTTCCATTTGTTTGTATCCTCTCTTATTTCCTTGAGCAGTGGTTTGTAGTTCTCCTTGAAGAGGTCCTTCACATCCCTTGTAAGTTGGATTCCTGGGTATTTTATTCTCTTTGTAGCAATTGCGAATGGGAGTTCACTTTCACTCATGTCTTGGCTCTCTATTATTGGTGTATAGTAATGCTTGTGATTTTTGCACATTGATTTTGTATCCTGAGACTTTGCTGAAGTTGCTTATCAGCTTAAGAAGATTTTGGGCTGAGATGATGGGGTTTTCTAAATATACAATCATGTCGTCTGCAAACAGAGACAATTTGACTTCCTCTCTTCCTATTTGAATACCCTTTATTTCTTTCTCTTGCCTGATTGCCCTGTCCAGAACTTCTAATACTATGTTGAATTGGAGTGGTGAGAGAGGGCATCCCTTTCTTGTGCCAGTTTTCAAAGGGAATGCATCCAGCTTTTTCCCATTCAGTAGGATATTGGCTGTGGGTTTGTCATGAATAGCTCTTATTATTTTGAGATACATTCCATCACTACCTAGTTTATTGAGTGTTTTTAGCATGAAGGGGTGTTGAATTTTGTCGAAGGCCTTTTTTGTATCTATTGAGATATTCATGTGGTTTTTGTCACTGATTCTGTTTATGTGATGGATTACATTTATTGATTTGCGTATGTTGAACCAGCCTTGCATCCCAGGGATGAAGCCAACTTGATCGTGGTAGATAAGCTTTTTGATGTGCTGCTGGATTCAGTTTGCCAGTATTTTACTGAGGATTTTTGCATCGATGTTCATCAGGGATTTTGGCCTGAAATTTTTTGTTTGTTTGTTTTGTCTCTGCCAGGTTTTGGTATCAGGATGATGCTGGCCTCATAAAATGAGTTAGGGAGGATTCCCTTTTTTTTCTATTATTTGGAATAGTTTCAGAAGGAATGGTACCAGCTCCTCTTTGTACCTCTGGTAGAATTCGGCTGTGAATCCATCTAGTCCTGGACTTTTTTTCGTTGGTAGGCTATTAATTACTGCCTCAATTTTAGAACTTGTTATTGGTCTATTCTTCCTGGTTTAGTCTTGGGAGGGTGTATGTGTCCAGGAATTTATCCATTTCTTCTAGATTTACTAGTTTATTTGCATAGAGGTTTTTTTTATTTTTTATTTTTTTATTTTTTAAATTTTTTTATTATACTTTAAGTTCTAGGGTACATGTGCATAATGTGCAGGTTTGTTACATATGTGTACTTGTGCCATGTTGGTGTGCTGCACCCATCAACTCGTCAGCACCCATCAACTCGTCAGCACCCATCAACTCGTCATTTACATCAGGTATAACTCCCAATGCAATCCCTCCCCCTTACCCCCTCCCCGTGATAGGTCCCGGTGTGTGATGTTTCCCTTCCCGAGTCCAAGTGATCTCATTGTTCAGTTCCCACCTATGAGTGAGAACATGCGGTGTTTGGTTTTCTGTTCTTGCGATAGTTTGCTGAGAATGATGGCTTCCAGCTGCATCCATGTCCCTACAAAGGACTCAAACTCATCCTTTTTTATGGCTGCATAGTATTCCATGGTGTATATATGCCACGTTTTCTTTTTTTTTTTTTTTTTTTTTTTTTGAGATGGAGTCTGGCTCTCTCGCCCAGGCTGGAGTGCAGTGGCCGGATCTCAGCTCACTGCAAGCTCCGCCTCCCGGGTTCACACCATTCTCCTGCCTCCCAAGTAGCTGGGACTACAGGCGCCCGCCTCGTCGCCCGGCTAGTTTTTTGTATTCTTTAGTAGAGACGGGGTTTCACCGTATTAGCCAGGATGGTCTCGATCTCCTGACCTTGTGATCCACCCGTCTCGGCCTCCCAAAGTGCTGGGATTACAGGCTTGAGCCACCGCGCCCGGCCATGCCACGTTTTCTTAATCCAGTCTGTCACAGATGGACATTTGGGTTGATTCCAAGTCTTTGCTATTGTGCATAGTGCTGCAATAAACATACGAGTGCATGTGTCTTTATAGCAGCATGATTTGTAATCCTTTGGGTATATACCCAGTAGTGGGATGGCTGGGTCATATGGTACTTCTAGTTCTAGATCCTTGAGGAATCGCCATACTGTTTTCCATAATGGTTGAACTAGTTTACAATCCCACCAACAGTGTAAAAGTGTTCCTATTTCTCCACATCCTCTCCAGCATCTGTTGTTTCCTGACTTTTTAATGATTGCCATTCTAACTGGTGTGAGATGGTATCTCATTGTGGTTTTGATTTGCATTTCTCTGATGGCCAGTGATGATGAGCATTTTTTCATGTGTCTGTTGGCTGTATGAATGTCTTCTTTTGAGAAATGTCTGTTCATATCCTTTGCCCACTTTTTGATGGGGTTGTTTGTTTTTTTCTTGTAAATTTGTTTGAGTTCTTTGTACATTCTGGATATTAGCCCTTTGTCAGAAGAGTAGATTGCAAAATTTTCTTCCATTCTGTAGGTTGCCTGTTCACTCTGATGGTAGTTTCTTTTGCTGTGCAGAAGCTCTTTAAACTAATTATTAGTTTAATTAGATTCCATTTGTCAATTTTGGCTTTTGTTGCCATTGCTTTTGGTGTTTTAGACATGAAGTCCTTGCCCATGCCTATGTCCTGAATGGTATTACCAAGGTTTTCTTCTAGGGTTTTTATGGCGTTAGGTCTAACATTTAAGTCTCTAATCCATCTTGAATTACTATTCATATAAGGAGTAAGGAAAGGATCCAGTTTCAGCTTTCTACTTATGGCTAGCCAATTTTCCCAGCAGCGTTTCTTAAATAGGGAATCCTTTCCCCATTTCTTGTTTTTCTCAGGTTTATCAAAGATCAGATGGCTGTAGATATGTGGTATTATCTCTGAGGACTCTGTTCTGTTCCATTGGTCTATATCTCTGTTTTGGTACCAGTACCATGCTGTTTTGGTTACTGTAGCCTTGTAGTATAGTTTGAAGTCAGGTAGCGTGGTGCCTCCAGCTTTGTTCTTTTGACTTAGGATTGTCTTGGCAATGCGGGCTCTTTTTTGGTTCCATATGAACTTTAAAGCCATTTTTTCCAATTCTGTGAAGAAAGTCATTGGTAGCTTAATGAGGATGGCATTGAATCTATAAATTACCTTGGGCAGTATGGCCATTTTCATGATATTGATTCTTCCTATCCATGAGGATGGTATGTTCTTCCATTTGTTTGTGTCCTCTTTTATTTCGCTGAGCAGTGGTTTGTAGTTCTCCTTGAAGAGGTCCTTTACATCCCTTGTAAGTTGGATTCCTAGGTATTTGATTCTCTTTGAGGCTATTGTGAATAGAAGTTCATTCCTGATTTGGCCCTCTGTTTGTCTGTTACTGGTGTATAAGAATGCTTGTGATTTTTGCACATTAATTTTGTATCCTGAGACTTTGCTGAAGTTGCTTATCAGCTTAAGGAGATTTTGGGCTGAGACAATGGGGTTTTCTAAATATACAATCATGTCATCTGCAAACAGGGACAATTTGACTTCTTCTTTTCCTAACTGAATACCCTTGATTTCTTTCTCTTGCCTGATTGCCCTAGCCAGAACTTCCAACACTATGTTGAATAGGAGTGGTGAGAGAGGGCATCCCTGTCTTGTGCCAGTTTTCAAAGGGAATTTTTCCAGTTTTTGCCCATTCAGTGTGATATTGGCTGTGGGTTTGTCATAAATAGCTCTTATTATTTTGAGATACATTCCATCAATACCGAATTTATTGAGCGTTTTTAGCATGAAGGGCTGTTGAATTTTGTCAAAGGCCTTTTCTGCATCTATTGAGATAATCATGCGGTTTTTGTCTTTGGTTCTGTTTATATGCTGGATTATGTTTATTGATTTGCAAATGTTGAACCAGCCTTGCATCTCAGGGATGAAGCCCACTTGATCATGGTGGATAAGCTTTTTGATGTGCTGCTGGATCTGGTTTGCCAGTATTTTATTGAGGATTTTTGCATCGATGTTCATCAGGGATATTGGTCTAAAATTCTCTTTTTGTTGTGTCTCTGCCAGGCTTTGGTATCAGGATGATGTTGGCCTCATAAAATGAGTTAGGGAGGATTCCCTCTTTTTCTATTGATTGAATAGTTTCAGAAGGAATGGTACCAGCTCCTCCTTGTACCTCTGGTAGAATTCAGCTGTGAATCCATCTGGTCCTGGACTTTTTTTGGTTGGTAGGCTATTAATTATTGCCTCAATTTCAGAGCCTGCTATTGGTCTATTCAGGATTCAGCTTCTTCCTGGTTTAGTCTTGGGAGAGTATAAGTGTCCAGGAAATTATCCATTTCTTCTAGATTTTCTAGTGATTTGCGTAGAGGTGTTATAGTATTCTCTGATGGTAGTTTGTATTTCTGTGGGGTCGGTGGTGATATCCCCTTTATCATTTTTTATTGCGTCTATTTGATTCTTCTCTCTTTTCTTCTTTGTCTTGCTAGCAGTCTATCAATTTTGTTGATCTTTTCAAAACACCAACGCCTGGATTCATTGATTTTTTGGAGGGTTTTTTGTGTCTCTATCTCCTTCAGTTCTGCTCTGATCTTAGTTATTTCTTGCCTTCTGCTAGCTTTTGAATGTGTTTGCTCTTGCCTCTCTAGTTCTTTTAATTATGATGTTAGAGTGTCCATTTTAGATCTCTCCTGCTTTCTCTTGTGGGCATTTAGTGCTATAAATTTCCCTCTACACACTGCTTTAAATGTGTCCCAGAGATTCTGGTATGTTGTATCTTTGTTCTCATTGGTTTCAAAGAACATCTTTATTTCTGCCTTCATTTCGTTATGTACTCAGTAGTCATTCAGGAGCAGGTTGTTCAGTATCCATGTAGTTGAGCGGTTTTGATTGAGTTTCTTAGTGCCGAGTTCTAGTTTGATTACACTGTGGTCTGAGAGACAGTTTGTTATAATTTCTGTTCTTGTACATTTGCTGAGGAGTGCTTCCACTTATGTGGTCAATTTTGGAATAAGTGTGATGTGGTGCTGAGAAGTATGTATATTATGTTGATTTGGGATGGAGAGTTCTGTAGATGTCTATTAGGTCCGCTTGCTGCAGAGATGAGTTCAATTTCTGGATATCCTTGTTAATTTTCTGTCTCATTGATCTGTCTAATGTTGACAGTGGGGTGTTGAAGTCTCCCATTATTCTTGTATGGGAGCCTAAGTCCCTTTGTAAGTCTCTAAGGACTTTCTTTATGAATCTGGGTGCTCCTGTATTGGGTGCATATATATTTAGGATAGTTAGCTCTTCCTGTTGAATTGATCGCTTTACCGTTATGTAATGGCCTTCTTGATCTTTGATGGTTTAAAGTCTGTTTTATCAGAGACTAGTATTGCAACCCCTGCTTTTCTTTTGTTCTCCATTTGCTTGGTAGATCTTCCTCCATCCCTTTATTTTGAGCCTATGTATGTCTCTGCATGTGAGATGGGTTTCCTGAATACAGCAGACTGATGGGTCTTCACTCTTTATCCAATTTGCCAGTCTGTGTCTTTTAATTGAAGCATTTAGTCCATTTACATTTAAGGTTAATATTGTTATGTGTGAACTTGATCCTGCCATTATGATATTAACTGGTTATTTTGCTCGTTAGTTGATGCAGTTCTTCCTAGCCTCGATGGTCTTTACATTTTGGCATGTTTTTGCAATGGCTGGTGCCGGTTGTTCCTTTCCATGTTTAGGCTTCCTTCAGGGTCTCTTGTAAGGCAGGCCTGGTGGTGACAAAATCTCTAAGCATTTGCTTATCTGTAAAGGATTTTATTTCTCCTTCACTGATGAAACTTAGTTTGGCTGGATATGAAATTCTGGGTTGAAAATTCTTTTCTTTAAGAATGTTGAATATTGGCCCCCACTCTCTTCTGGCTTGTAGAGTTTCTGCTGAGAGATCTGCTGTTAGTCTGATGGGCTTCCCTTTGTGGGTAACCCGACCTTTCTCTCTGGCTGCCCTTAAGATTTTTTCCTTCATTTCAACTTTGGTGAATCTGGCAATTATGTGTCTTGGAGTTGCTCTTCTCGAGGAGTATCTTTGTGGCGTTCTCTGTATTTCCTCTGTTTGAATGTTGCCCTGCCCTACTAGGTTGGGGAAGTTCTCCTGGATGATATCCTGAAGAGTGTTTTCCAACTTGGTTCCATTTTTTTCCCTCACTTTCAGCCACCCCAATCAGACATAGATTTGGTCTTTTTACATAATCCCATACTTCTTGCAGACTTTGTTCATTTCTTTTTCTTCTTTTTTCTTTAGATTTCTCTTCTCGCGTCATTTCATTCATTTGATCCTCAATCGCTGATACTCTTTCTTCCAGTTGATCGAGTCGGTTACTGAAGCTTGTGCATTTGTCACGTATTTCTCGTGTTGTGGTTTTCATCTCTGTCAGTTCGTTTATGGCCTTCTCTGCATTAATTATTGTAGCTATCAATTCTTCCACTCTTTTTTCAAGATTTTTAGTTTCTTTGCACTGGGTACATAATTCCTCCTTTAGCTCTGAGAAATTTGATGGTCTGAAGCCTTCTTCTCTCATCTCGTCAAAGTCATTCTCCGTCCAGCTTTGATCTGTTGCTGGCGATAAGCTGCGTTCCTTTGGAGGGGGATATGCGCTCTTATTCTTTGAATTTCCAGCTTTTCTGCCCTGCTTTTTCCCTATCTTCGTGGTTTTATCTGCCTCTGGTCGTTGATGATGGTGACGTACTGATGGGGTTTTGGTGTGGGTGTCCTTCCTGTTTGTTAGTTTTCCTTCTAACAGTCAGGACCCTCAGCTGTAGGTCTGTTGGAGATTGCTTTAGGTCCACTCCAGACCCTGTTTGCCTGGGTGTCAGCAGCAGAAGCTGCAGAAGATAGAATACTGCTGAACAGCGAGTGTACCTGTCTGATTCTTGCTTTGGAAGCTTCCTCTCAGGGGTGTACTCCGCCGTGTGAGGTGTGGGGTGTCGGTCTGCCCCTAGTGGAGGATGTCTCCCAGTTAGGCTATTCAGGGGTCAGGGACCCACTTGAGCAGGCAGTCTGTCCGTTCTCAGATCTCAACCTCCGTGGTGAGAGATCCACTGCTGTCTTCAAAGATGTCAGACAGAGTCGTTTGCGTCTGCAGAGGTTTCTGCTGCTTTTTTTTTTTTGTTGTTGTTGTTGTTGTTTAGCTGTGCCCTGTCCCCAGAGGTGGAGTCTACAGAGACTGGCAGGCCTCCTTGAGCTGCTGTGAGCTCCACCCAGTTCGATCTTCCCAGGGCTTTGTTTACCTACTGAAGACTCAGCAATGGCGGGTGCCCCTACCCTAGCCTCGCTGCTGCCATTTCGGTTAGATCGCAAACTGCTGTGCTAGCAATGAGGAAGCCTCTGTGGGCGTGGGACCTTCCCGGCCAGGTGTGGGATATAATCTCCTGGTGTGCCCGTTTGCTTAAAGTGCAGTATTGGGGTGGGAGTTACCCGATTTTCCAGGTGTTGTGTGTCTCAGTTCCCCTAGCTAGGAAAAGGGATTCCCTTCCCCCTGCGCTTCTCAGGTAAGGCGATGCCTCGCCCTGCTTCAGCTCTTGCTGGTCGGGCTGCAACAGCTGACCAGCACCGATTGTCCGGCACTCCCTAGTGAGATAAACCCAGTACCTCAGTTGAAAATGCAGAAATCACCTGTCTTCTGTGTCACTCGCGCTGGGAGTTGGAGACTGGAGCTGTTCCTATTCGGCCATCTTGCTCCGCCCCCCCATGCATAGAGGTTTTTATAGGATTCTCTGATGGTAGTTGGTGTTTCTGTGAGATCGGTGGTGATATCTCCTTTGTCATTTTTTCTTGCGTTTATTTGATTCTTCTCTCTTTTCTTCTCCAGTAGCTTGGCTAATGGTGTTTTTGTTGATCTTGTCATGAATTCATTGATTTTTTGAAGGATTTTTCATGTCTCTTTCTCCTTCAGTTCTGCTCTGATCTTAGTTATTTCTTGTCATCTGCTAGCTTTTGAATTTGTTTGCTCTTGCTTCTCTAGTTCTTTTAAAGAACACTTTAAAAAGAGTGTTGAGTTTAGATCTTTCCTGCTTTCTCTTGTGGGCATTTAGTGCTATAAATTTCCCTCTAAACACTGCTTTAGCTGTGTCCCAGATATTCTGGTATGTTGTGTTTTGTCTTTGTTCTCATTGGTTTCAAAGAACTTATTTATTTCTGCCTTAATTTTGTTATTTGCCCAGTAGTCATTCAGTAGCAGGTTGTTCATTTTCTATGTAGTTGTGTGGTTTTGAATGAGTTTCTTAATCCTCAGTTCTGATTTGCTTGCATTGTGGTCTGAGAGACTGTTATGATTTCCATTCTTTTGCATTTGCTTAGGAGTGTTTTACTTCCAATTATGTGGTAAATTTTCGAATAACTGTGATGTGGTGCTAAGAAGAATGTATATTCTGTTGATTTGGGGTGGAGACTTCTGTAGATGTCTATTAGGTCTGCTTGGTGCAGAGCTGAATTCAAGTCCTGAATATCCTTGTTAATTTTCTGTCTCGCTGATCTGTCTAGTATTGACAGTGTGGTGTTAAAGTCTCCCACTATTATTGTGTGAGAGTCTAAGTCTCTTTGTAGGTCTCTAAGAACTTGCTTTATGAATCTGGATGTTCCTGTATTGGGTGCATATATATTTAGGATAGTTAGCTCTTCTTGTTGCATTGATCCTTTTACCATTATGTAATGCCCTTCTTTGTCTCTTTTGATCTTTGTTGGTTTAAAGTCTGTTTTATCAGAGACTAGCATTGCAACTGCTGGCTTTTTTTTTTTTTTTTTTTTTTTTGCTTTTTTATTTGCTTGGTAAATATTCCTCCTTCCCTTATTTTGAGTCTATGTGTGTCTCTGCACGTGAGATGGGTCTCCTGAATATGGGACACCTATGGGTCTTGATTCTTTATCCAATTTGCCAGTCTATGTCTTTTAATTGGGGCATTTAGCCCATTTACATTTAAGGTTAATATTGTAACGTATGAATTTGACCCAATCGTTATGATGCTAACTGGTTATTTTGCCCGTTAGTTGATGCAGTTTCTTCATAGTGTTGATGATCTTTACAATTTGGTATGTTTTTGCAGTTGCTGGGACTGATTGTTCCTTTCCATGTTTAGTACTTCCTTCAGGAGCTCTTGTAAGGCAGGCCTGGTGGTGACAAAATCTCTCAGCATTTGCTTGTCTGTAAAGGATTTAATCTCTCCTTCGCTTTTGAAGCTTAGTTTGGCTGGTTATGAAATTCTGGGTTGAAAATTCTTCTCTGTAAGAATGTTGAATATTGGTCCCCACTCTCTTCTGGCTTGTAGGGTTTCTGCAGAGAGATCTGCTGTTAGTCTGATGGGCTTCCCCTTGTGGGTAACCTGACGTTTTGTGATCCTTCAAAGATGATCTTTCTCTCTGGCTGCCCATAACATTTTTTCCTTCATTTCAACCTTGGTGAATCTGATGATTACGTATCTTGGGGTTGCTCTTCTCAAGGAGTATCTTTGTTTTTGTTCTCTGTATTTCCTGAATTTGAATGTTGGCCTCTCTTGCTAGGTTGGGGAAGTTCTCCTGGATAATATCCTGAAGAGTGTTTTCCAGCTCGGTTCCATTCCCCCGTCACTTTCAGGTACACCAGTCAAACGTAGGTTTGGTCTTTCACATAGTCCCATAATGTTTGGAGGCTTTGTTCGTTCCTTTTCATTCTTTTTTCTCTAATCTTGTCTTCATGCTTTATTTCCTTAAGTTGATCTTCAGTCTCAAATATCCTTTCTTCCACTTGATCGATTTTGGCTGTTGATACTTGTGTGTGATTCATGAAGTTCTTCTGCTGTGTTTTTCAGCTCCATCAGGTCACTTATGTTCTTCTCTGAACTGGTTATTCTAGTTATCAATTCGTCTAACCTTTTTTTAAGGTTCTTAAGTTCCTTGCATTGGGTTAGAACATGCTCCTTCAGCTTGGAGGAGTTTGTTATTACCCACCTTGTGAAGCCTATTTCTGTCAATTCGTCAAACTCATTCTCCCTCCAGTTTTGTTCCCTTGCTGGTGAGGAGTTGTGATCCTTTGGAGGAGAAGAGGCATTCTCATTTTTGCAATTTTCAGCCTTTTTGCACTGGTTACTCCCCATCTTTGTGGATTTATCTACCTTTGGTCTTTGATGTTGGTGACCTTTGAATGGGGTTTTGGTGTGGACATCCTTTTTGTTGATGTTGAAACGATTCCCTTCTGTTAGTTTTCCTTCTAACAGTCAGGGCCTTCTGCTGCAGGTCTGCTGGAGTTTGCTGGAGGTCCACTCCAGACCCTGTTTACCTGGGTATCACCAGCGGAGGCTGCAGACAGTAAAGATTGCTGCCTGTTCTTTCTTCTAGAGGCTTCATCCCAGAGGGTTACCCACCAAATGCCAGCGGAGCTGTCCTGTATGAAGTATCCGTCGACCTCTGCTGGAAGGTGTCTCCCACTCAGGAGGCATGGGGTCAGGGACCCACTTGAGGAGGCAGTCTGTCCCTTAGCAGAGCTTGAGCCCTGTGCTGTGAGATCTGCTGCTCTCTTCAGAGCTGGCAGGCAGGAACGTTTAAGTCTGCTGAAGCTGCACCCATAGCCGCCCCTTCCCCCAGGTGCTCTGTCTCAGGGAGATGGGATTTTTATCTATAAGCACCTGACTGGGGCTGCTGCCTTTCTTTCAGAGATCCTCTGTCTGACTATAGTGGCTCTGCCAAGCTGTGGTGGACTCCACCCATTTCGAATTTCCTGGCGGCTTTTTTTATGCTGCAAGGAGATAACTGCCTACTCAAGCCTCAGTAATGGCAGACACCTCTCCCCACGCCATGCTGGGGTGTCCCAGGTCGACTTCAGACTGCTGTAATGGCAACGAGAATTTCAAGCCAGTGGATCTTAACTTTCTTGCTGGGCTCCCTAAGAGTGAGATCCACTGAGCTAGACCACTTGGCTCCCTAGCTTCAGCCCCCTTTCCAGGGAGTGAACGGTTCTGTCTTGCTGGCGTTCTAGGAGTCACTGGGATATAAATAGAAACTCCTGCCACTAGCTCAGTGTCTGGCCAAACGGCTGCCCAGTTTTGTGCTTGAAACCCAGGGCCCTGGTGGCACAGGCTCCTGTTCTATAGGTGCAAAAACCATGGGAAAAGGGTAGTATCTGGGCTGCAATGCACCATCCCTCATGGCACAGTCTTTCACAGCTTCCCTTGGCTAGGGGAGGGAGTTCCTCGACCCCTTACACTTCCCAGGTGAGGCGACGCCCCACCTTGCTTCTGTACGCCCTCCATGGGCTGCACCCACTGTCTAATCAGTCCCAATGAGATGAGCTGGGTACCTCGGTTGGAAATACAGGAATCACCTGCCTTCTGCATTGATCTTGCTGGGAGTTGCAGAACGGAGCTGTTCCTATTTGGCCATCTTCAGTGTGTGATCTTTTTGATGTGATGTCAGATTGAATTTACTAATATTATGTTGAGGATTTTTGCATGTATGTTCATTAGGGATATGTAGTTTTGTTTCATTAGAGTCTGTAGTTTTGTTTTTTTGTTATGTCCTTATCTGGTTTTGGTGTCAAAATTATGCTGGTCTTGTAAAATAAGTTTGGAAGAATTCTCTTCTGTTCAGTTTTTTGGAATAGTTTAAGAAGAATTGGTAGGTTTTTTTTTTTTTTTTCTTTTTTAATATTTGGTAGAATTTAGCTGAGAAGTCATCCAGTCCTGGTTTTTTCCTTATTGGGAGGCTTTTTATTACTGATTTGTTATCATTACTTTTTATTGATCTGTTCAGGCTGCTTCTTTTTGGTTCAGTCTTGGTAGATTGTGTGTGTCCAGGAATTTATCCATTTCCTCTACGTTTTTAAATTTATTGACATATGGTTGTTTATGATAGATCCTAATGATCCTGTGTGTCTCTCTACTATCAGTTGTGACAGCTCCTTTTTTGTTTTTGTTTATTTGGGTCTTCTCTCTATATTCTTAGTCTAACTATTGGCTAGTTGATTTTGTTTATCTTTTCAAAAAACCAACTTTTTGTTGATGTTTTTTATTTTTTAAATCTCAGTTTTGTTTAATTCTACTCTAATCTGTATTATTTATTTCCTTCTGCTAATTTTGGATTTGGCTTGCTTTTGTTTTTTGTTTTTTGTTTTTTTTTTTTTACTTTTCTAGTTTATTTTAAAACTTGTTTTGGAGACTGGGTCTTGCCATGTTTCCCAGGCTAGGGTGCAGTGGCTTTTCACAGGCTAAATTGGAGTGTGCTGTAGTCTCAAATTCCTGGCCTCAAAGCAATCCAGCCCGAGCCTTCGGAGTAGCTGGGGCTGTAGATGTGCACCACTATGCCCAGTTTTTTCCTAGATTCTTAAGATGAATCATTCAGGTATTAGAAATCTTTTTACTTTTTTGATATAGGTGTTTATTGCTGTAAACTTCTCTTAATCATGCTTTTGCTGTATCCCATAGAGTTTGGTATGTTGTGTTTCTGTTTTCATTCGTTTCAAGGAATTTTAAAATTTCCTTCTTAATTTCTTCCATCACCCATTGGTCAGTCAGGAGCATGTTGTTTAATTTCCATGTATTTGTACAGTTTTGAATATTCTTGTTATTGATTTCCAGTCTTATTCCATTGTGGTCGGATAAGACACTTGATATGATTTCAGTGTTTAAAAAGTTTTTGAGCTTGTTTTGTGACCTAATATATGGTCAGTCCTGTAGAATGTGCTGATGAAAAGAATGTGTATTCTGTTGCTGTTGGGTGAAATGTTCTGTAGGTGTCTGCTAGGTCCATTTAGTCTGTAGTACAGTTTAAATCCAATGTTTCTTGATTTTCTTTTTTTTTTTGAGACGGAGTCTCGCTCTGTCGCCCAGGCTGGAGTGCAGTGGCCGGATCTCAGCTCACTGCAAGCTCCGCCTCCCGGGTTTACGCCATTCTCTCGCCTCAGCCTCCCGAGTAGCCGGGACTACAGGCGCCCGCCATCTCGCCCGGCTAATTTTTTGTATTTTTTTAGTAGAGACGGGGTTTCACCGTGTTAGCCAGGATGGTCTCGATCTCCTGACCTCGTGATCCGCCCGTCTCGGCCTCCCTTGATTTTCTGTCTAGATGATCTGTCCAGTGCTGAAAGTGGAGCATTAAATTTCCCAACTGTTATTTTACTGAGGTCTATCTCTCCTTTTAGATCTAATAATATTTGCTTTATATACCTGGGTGCTTCAGTGTTGGGTGCATATATATTTACCATTGTTACATCTTCTTGCTGAATTGATACCTTTATTATTATATAATGTCCTTCTTTGTCTCTATCACTTTTTAGTTAAATAGCCTGTATTATCTGATATAAGAACAGCTACTCCTGCTCACTTTTTGTTTCTGTTTTCATTGATTATTTTTTTCCATCCTTCACTTTCAGTCTTTATGTGTCTTTTACAGGTGAGGTGAGTTTTTATTTGGCAGCATATAGTTGCATGGTTTTTTTTTTTTTTGAGATGGAGTCTCGCTTTGCCACCCAGGCTGGAGTGCGGTGGCCGGATCTCAGCTCACTGCAAGCTCTGCCTCCTGGGTTTATGCCATTCTTCTGCCTCAGCCTCCCGAGTAACTGGGACCACAGGCGCCCGCCACCTCGCCCGGCTAGTTTTTTGCATTTTTTAGTAGAGACGGGGTTTCACCGTGTTAGCCAGGATGGTCTCGATCTCCTGAGCTTGTGATCCGCCCGTCTTGGCCTCCCAAAGTGCTGGGATTACAGGCTTGAGCCACCGCGCCCGGCCAGTTGCATGGTTTTTTAAATTCATTCAATGTCTTTTAATTGGGGAATTTAATTTGTTTACATTCAAGGTTATTTATTGCTAGGTGAGGATTTACTCCTGTTGTTTTATTGATGGTTTTCAGTGTATATTCCTTTCTCTTTAATCCTCCTTATGATTTATTTTTGTGGCTTAGTGGTTTTCTGTAGTGATAAGGTTTGATTTCTTTCTCTTTCTCTTTGTGTATCACCTCTACCAGTGAGTTTTATGATTTCATTTGTTTTCATCATGGTGGTGATGAAAACAGATCTAAAACTCTCTTGAGTGTTTCTTGTAAGGCTAATCTAGTCTTCCCTTAGTTTTTGCTTATCTGAAAAAGACTTTATTTTCCTTCATTTCTGAGGAATAGCTTTGCTTATATTTAATAAAGAATATTAAAACAATATGCTTTACTGACAATATTTTTCTTTTAGTACATTGAATATATATATTTTTTTCCCGGCCTGTAAGGTTTCTGCTAAGATATCTGCTGTTGGCCTAATGGGTATTCCTTTATACGTGACTTGACATTTTTCTCTTGCTGTTGTTAGAATTCTTTCTTTGTATTTGACTTTTGACAATTTGATTATAATATGCCTCAGAGGTGACCTGTTTAGGTTGAATCTCTTTGGGGACTTTAAACTTCTTAGATCTAGATGTTCATCTCTTTCCCAAAACTTGGGAAGTTTTTGCTATGATTTCATTAAATCTGCTTTTTATACATTTTTCCTTCTCTTCTCCATCTGGAGTTCCAAAATGTAAATATTTGGCCACTTAATAGTGTTCCATACATTCTGTAAGCTTTCTTTATTCTTTTTTTTTTTTTTTTTGTCTGCATGAGTTATTTCAAAAGGCCTACCTCCAAGTTCAGAAATTCTTTCCCCTGCTTTGTCTAATCTGTTGTTGAAGCTCTTGATTGCATTTTTTATTTTATTTATTGAATTCCTCAACTCTAAGATTTCTGTTCGTTTTTTTTTAATGCTCTTTGTTGAATTTCTCATTCAAATCATGAATTATTTTCCTGATTTCATTGAACTGTTTAGCTGTATTCTCTTTACCTCACTGAGCCTCCTTGAGATTATTATTTTCAATTCTTTTTGTGGCATTTCATGTATTGCCTTATGATTCGGGTGTGTTACTGGAGCATTATTGTGTTCTTTTAGAGGTATCATGGTTTCTTGTGTTTTCATGTTTGATATGTTCCTTGATGTTGACTTCTACGCATCTGGTAGAACAGTCACCTCTTCCAATTTGATGAAAGGTTTTGTAGGGAAAGACTTATTTGTATTGGTGGATGTTAGAGTGTCAGTTAGGTGGGGTGTGTTAGCTTTGGTTCTAGTTGGATGCAGTACTCTAGTGTCTGTGCAGATTCTTCAGCTGTAATCCACTCTGCTGATGTTTGTAAGTGCCCAGTGGCCTAGACTGTGAGGATTTGTAGCACTGGTGGTACAGCTTTGCTGGGGTGGGCTCACTGGACTGTTTCTCAAATTGGAGGCATGTGTGTGCACAGTGTCAACCAACTTGGGGTCTTGCTTGCTGGGATTGGGGCCACAGGGATGTTTGTCAGGCCCTGGATACAGGCATGCTCATTTGGCCTGGGACTGTGTCTGCCAGAGGTGAGCCAAGTAGGCTGTTTCTTGGACTTGGGACAGTGGTGTGCCTCTTAGCCAGCCAGGGGGTGTGTCCATAGGGGCTGAGCCCATGGGGCTCTTTCTTAGGCCCTGGGCATGGTCATGTGACTGCTCAGCTGGCTTAGGGGTGTGTCCACTGGAAGTGAGTCTCCCAGGGCATGGGCACAGGGCTGCTAGGAACATCTAGGACTTGTATGCTGGGATTGGGCCTACTGGACTGTTTCTCATGCCCTAGTCTGGGCACAGGTCCACTGGGTAGGCCTGGGGGCATGTCCATGGAGGTAGGGGGCATTGGGCTGTTTCTCAGGCTTAGGAGATAGGCTGGTAGTTGTTCTACCAGGGGCCCAGTTTGGCCAGCTCAAGGGTAGTTATGTATGCTTTGGGAAAATTTGCCAGACTGTTTCTCTGCCTGGAAGTGCAGGCAGTGATGGTTGGTTTTCCTGCTATGCAGGACCAGAGAGAGTCACAGCCAGTCCTGGGCCCAGGTTCTGAGCCTCCAGGGTTGTGGCATTGCAGCCACCCATGTGGGTTTGCTGGAATGACAGAGCCACGGGGCTGGAGAGGTGTATTTGCTACTGGGCCCCACAGCAGGCACCTGAGGGATGGAGAGTACATATCTCATGTTCCTCATCCAGAGGAATGCAGCTGTGCAAATCCACAGGGGCTCTCTAAAGTCAGTTTAGGGCTTGTGAGGACAGTGGAATTCTGTAGTAGGGATTGTAGGTGTTTGCAGTGGTAATGGGGGCTGATGGGGCTCTGCTTACGTTTTCCCAGCAAAGGAAAGTTTCTTCTCTTGACTCCAGGCCAGTCAGGGTTGGGGGGTGCAGGGGCATGGGGCAGCAGAGACAAGGTGTCCCTATGCTGCCTTCTGACCGACGGTACCTCTCCACTCCCCCACTGCACTCTAGTGCTCTTCCATTGACACTTCAGTTGAATGTTAACTGTTTGTTCATTTCTTGGTCCTTTCTTGGGGGGATGAATGCCAGGAACCTCTAGTCAGCCATCTTGCTGACATCACTGTTATGTAACTCCCCTTCCTTGTCAAATACTGTTTTTCATATTTATCCATGCCAATAGAAATAAATCCATTTCTTCACCTTTAACTCTGAATAGTAAGTAATATTTCATTATATGAATTAATCAGTTTTGTTCCTTCTTCTACTAATGGGAAATTAGGATTTCCTCAAATTTTTTATCCTTTTCTACATATTTAAGTTTCTGTGGGGCCTGGTTCTTAATTTTTTTTGTGCCATATGCCTTTTTGACCCTCTAGTAAATCATCTGGATCCCTTCTTAAAATAATGTTCATGAGGCATAAAACACACAGGAAAAAAATTATTTTTAAGTAATTATCAAAGTATTAAAAACAAATTTATAATACAAATGCCTATATAAATTACAACATCTATTGGTAACTCTAACAAGTGCCATAATTTTGAAGTAATGCTGAATTTAGATGGATTTTAAGATATTTCAGTATTTGTAATATAATTGCTACCAGGACAGTCCCAGGTATTTTATACTGTTGTGTTTTGTGCCTACATTCATAATTGAGGGAAATTCTAAATTTCAGCTAGGGGATAATTTTTTTTTCCATCCAAGTTCACAAATTTTAACCATCTGTGTAATTTTGTTGGGTGTGTACACATTTTGTAATTGAAATTTTAGTTTCTAACTACACGAAAATAATAGCTGAAATTTATTGAGCTCTTACTGTGTGTCAGGTACCATGTCAAAATTATCCCATATAATCTTCACAGCAGCACAGAAAGAGGGGTGCTGTTTTGATCTCCATTTTCCAAATAAGGAAACAGAGGCTTAGGGAGGTAAAGTAACTGCTTATGGGTCACACATGATCAAAATAGCTAGGATTCAAAGCCTGGCTGGCCAACTCCAACACTCAAGTTCCTCACCACCATAATATAGAAGTTGTATTTCTATAATTTAAAGGAGTCTAACTAAATTTACCGGATGATACAGTAGGTTCTAGCTACAATCCAAGGGGATTGTCATGTTACATGTTACACGTTCATAAAAGGGAAAATCAAGGACAAATTCAGCATTAAAATATATAATGAATCTTGTAAACTACATAGCAAGTCATGGGGTACAGAAGACAATGTGAAATACACAATTTAGTCTAATTCAAATGTATTCAAATGTATCCTCAAAGCTCCATTATATTGCTTATGTAAAAGATAAAATATTTTTACCTTATGGAGGCTGTGAATTACATAAGTGACCAACTTTCTCTTTCCCATAGTAGGAAAGCCTAGGCCCAAATATGTTGTCCATCTTTTGAACTATGTAGATATTAATGCTATATGTATATATGAATATGGGTGTATGTGTAATCTCATTCCTTGTTCCATTTATACTTATTTTCTTCCTTTTTCCCCTCACTTTTAATTTATATCATCTTGCTGTATTTTATGTATCCTTGTATGTCATGACACTCATGTATTTACATGCATACGTACAGTACACTGCTGTGGCAGGCAGAATTCTAAGATGGCCCCGATATCCCCATCCTCTGGTGTATACAAACCTTCTCTCAGTTATCCAATCAAATGGCAATCTAGCTGCTACTTTGAAGGAATTTGTAGATGTAATTAAGGTTCCCCAAGTCAGGTGACTTTAAGAAAGGGAGATTATCTGGATGGGCCTGACATAATTTAAAAGGGACTGGGCCTTTGACGCAAGAGAAAGTGTGAAAGGGGTCTGAGGTGAGGGAGATTCTCACTAACCCTGAAGATGGAGAGGGCTACATGGCAAGGAATACAGATGGCCTTTAGGAGCTGAGAACAGCTCCTGGCTGAGGGACTAAATGAGACGTTTCTTCTACAATTGCACAGAGCTATCACAACCACTTGAATTTCGAAGAGGATCTTGAGCTCCAGATGAGAATACAGTCCAGCTGATACAATGACTTTAGCTTTATAAGATCCTGAACAGAGAACCCAGCTACATCCTGCCTGAACTTGATTTACAGAACTGTGAGTAATAAATGAGTGATGCTGAAGCCTCAAACATCAAAGTTTATGCTAAGTTATGGCAGCAATAGAAAACTAAAACTGAATATTTTGCTTCACAAAACTGCAACTATTATTTGTCAAATATTTATTGATGTTAAATCCACATTACACCAGCACAACAATCCAAAGTAGTATGATAGTACTTTTTTTTTTTTATAAATACAATATAAAGGTGGCAAAATAATGCTAGTTAATCCCAAACCCAGCAAATCAGCAAAAAACGTCACATTCAGAACAATTTGGCAAGTAAGACATAAGTCATAATTCTACAATAGAGATAGGTCCATGAGAGACTATGTATGGTATCTTAAATTCCGTATTAGCAATGCATTGAAGTGTGGTTAAAGAAACTTGAACCACACTGCATAGAACATCTGCCACCCGGTGCTCAAGCCTATTAATCACTTAAACCTTGGTTGGTTGGTGTTCTTACAAAGAAGTAGAAAGCTGTACATGTGAAACAGTAATATGAAATATATGTGGTGGTACACAGATATAAAATTACTTTAAAAAATACTACGTATGAATTGAGTAACTGAGCTAAGAGAGGCCACTTATTATAAATAATGAAAGATACATGTGTTTTGCATAAGGAATACAGTGTTTTCTTTTCATAGCAAAGTACCATTAAAGCCTCGTATTTTATACTACTAGGTCAAATTATTTTTTCTCCTTTTAAAATTTATTGGTTCCGACTTAAAACCATCAAGTCTGGTCAGAATCAACTCAGTCTAGCTGAATCAGCTCAGTCTAGCTGATGCAAAATCATATGCATTCAAAAAGCAATCTTTACTGAGATGCCTTTATAAACCTTGGAATCCAGCACCTTCTTAAGGCAGTTTCATGGCAGCAGGGAAGTGAACTAATAATTTTCATTCACCACATCTTGGTGCCTTTGAAAAAATACTTTATGGCACAAACCTGTTTTTGTCTCTCCTTATGTCTCCACTTCCTTCAAGTAGACTAGATCCTACAGGCAATTTCTCATTTATGCCACCATGCAGTCTCAATCCATTTTCAACTTGCTCTACATACCTAAAATCCTCCACTACTACACAAACTTCAGACACACTGCAATCTCCACCGCATATGTACTCCACACTTCCAGCTGGCCCTAGGTTCCTTGACTTGTGAATGGCAGTGCTTTTTTCACTTATGTTTGAAGAAAACCAAAGAAAAGCCTGGCCTTTGCTACCTCTCCTGCGCCTTTAACTTTTATCTAAATGAACACACTATAATTGTGCTGGTTGCATTTTCCTTCATTCTCCTCCCTACTCCTTCCAAACCTCTGATTCCTCCAAATACTATATATGCCTTGGTCATTTGGGTCGTTTGGATGCTTTTTGTGGAATGAACTGTAATATATTTCTGCTTTATTCAGAGCACTTTATATTATTTATATTTAAATTAGCCTTTTAATATGGTTTGTAAATAAGTTTCCTACCAAGGTAGCATGAAAACACAACACATAAAGAAAAAAAAAAGTTAAGAACTAAGGTATTAACCTTGTTAGAAAACTCTTTTGATATTAATAAAATTTAAGGCAAGTAGTTCCTTCCTTATGATTTAATATAAAAACATTTGCAAAGACAAGGCATTTACTTGGATTTCTTTGTCATTTCTTCTTTTTTCATCCTTACATATTGCACTTGGTTCACTTATCTGTCTGAATACACCGTGCTTCAGAATCATTGTAGTATTGTATTGTTTGTGGTACAACTGCCTCATTAAACATTTCACACTATCAGGCTACACAGCACCTATATCTTGTGTTTAAAGGCACTTGTAGATAATACAAATTGTAGTTACCTGTGAATAATTGATTTCCTTTAGTATTTTGGCAGTTTAGATCACTTTAATCAAAGCAATTCCAAAGTTTTAAATTGGACAGTAAATGTGAATTTTCTGTGCAATGTGTATATTTATATTAGCATTATCTACTTGAACTCTAAGTTTGGTATATCAAGTAAGAAAAATATTATTTTGGTGGTTTTTTTTTTTTTATTTCTTATAGTCAAAGATATGTTTCTGCCTTTTACATAATGTGACAAAGGAATATGTTGGTCAAGGCAATGGCTGTTTCAGTGTTTCAGCTTTAACAAGAATGCCGGATTACAGGTCCTCACTTTCTACCAAGGCAGTATTCAGTGTCAGGTGAGATGGGTTGGCTTCAGGTTGGAACGCTGCTTTGATGTCTAGTCCCTGGTCCGAAAGTGCTGCATAGCGACTGGCTGAGGGCCGCACTTTTTTTGGCTTGGTGCTCTGTGACTGCTGATGCCACTGGGCTACAAAGAAAAAGAGTAAATAAAGATTTTTAATTAAGATATACTTGGAGAGCCTTTAGATATTTCAAAAATATACAGAATGTCTAGATATATGCCAGGCACATACTCTGTGAAAACTGAACACATCCATGGTAGAAACATGGAAATTTAGGAACACTGTTGCATTTTATTCAAATGTTGCAGATTTACTGTCTATACAGGGTAGTGGGAATAAAGCAGCTAGATTACAAAGGTCAAGAGTAGTTTATCTTTTTTTTTTTTTTTTAACTAAACACTGCAGCACAGGGAATCCTTTGGAATAGCTGATAAGCTTCCTAATTCTTATCCCCCCTCTCCTTTTAAAAAATATTTTTTCTTCAATAATTACAGCACTTAGGAATTCTGCTGGATGTGGATGCTTTAACACTAATCAATCAACTGAAAGGAATTGTACAGTAGGGAAAGTTGAGGCCACACATTTCTTGATGACCCTCACAAAGTTATTTCAAGAAGAGGCAAAATCTGAAATAAATTCTTAATTTTTTCTAGTTTTCTTTTTATGTCAATGGATCACATAATGTTTATTGTACTAGACTATAAATTCAATAGGAATAATTTTAAATTTAGGATGCATATACACAAATATACAAACACAAGTCTACTGCTGGCTGCTTAAGATATATTAATGAGAAAAGCACTAAGCCACAAAAGTACACATTCCAGGATCAATGGAACACACGTTTAGAGTGCATTAGGACACTGCAATAGAATACAGGAAGAAATGTTAAAAGGCAGTCATTTGCAGAACACAGTAACAAGAACATGTGAAAAACATGGTTATGCCTTTGCCTACTGTTAACTCCTAAGGATGCTTGAGTAATGAAGCCACAACTAACTAGCCAATGTAAGAGAAATCAACATGCATATTTTGCTAATAATTCAAAGTTCCTGAATGATACTTGGGTATTTGTTTTCCTGGTGTGGTTCGCTATTAATGTCGAGAAACTATAAACAGAAAGAGAGAGAGAGCAATATGAATTTTTGACAAAACACAATAGTTGTTTATAAGATTATAAAGAGTAATGTGATTTGCTGTCTAGATATCTAATTTTTCATAATTTAATGAGTAAATGCAATGAAATGAGATGAAGTGGCACTCACTGTAAACGTCCAGCCTGGCAGTACAGGACACAATCCCTGCTTCATTCTTGGCTGACACAGTATACCACCCAGCATCTTCTTTTGTGGCTCCCTGAATGAGCAGGCAGATGTAGCCATGGTTGTCCTGGTGCATGCTGGAGAAAAGGATAAAGTCATTAGGGTTCTAAATTTTTTAAAAATGGCTTGGACATGAAGCATCATTTTTTAATTAGATCATTAGAAACAGAATTGTGCAAGTTGCTGATAATAGGGTCATACTTATTCTGTAGAGACTACTAGCCCCATTAAAGTTAACGGGAGAAAGAACAGACGTCAAGAGTCGAATACATCTGTGTACTTAATTCCTAGTTGAAGAGTTGAAGATCTGCCTTTACAAAAACCACTGAATAGTCTTTTACCACTAAAGCAAATGAATTCATCTTTTCTTTTAGATAGAAAGATAAACACTTAAGAAATCACCATTAGATCAAATACCATTATAGCTTCCTTCTAAAAGCTTAATCCTACATTGGGTAAGCATGGTTGTTGTCTTTGATTTCATCAACAGCATGGCTTTTACACAGATTTCCATGCTATATAAAATGTATCTTTTGATACATAAGTAGGACTGAACAGTTATGGATCAGGTTCTCATTGTGCATTCTTACCTCACTCGGTCAGTGCTGTGAGTGAGTGATTCATTTTCTTTCTTCCAAAATATCTGAGGTGGTGGCACTCCCAATACACGACATTCCAGCCGTACTGGGTACCCATCAGCAACTCCTGTGTTTTGGAGCTTCTCAATAAACACAGGGGGTTTGTGTGCTTCTTTAGCTAAGAAAACATGAGATGAATTCTCTATCAATGATACACAAAAGAAGCACTAGAAAGAATTCAGAAGACTTTTGGAATATTGCTTGAATAGATCTTTTATGATACCATTTTTTACTCCAGGTGGTAACCAGTTTTGCAAAGAACATAAAATGTATAGGTCTTATTGTCGTAGCAACTCATCAGTAAGAATAACATCTACCACTTTGGAGCACTGCTATGCAGGGTACTAGTTATGTAGAGCTTCATACACATTTTTATGATTTAATCCTTAGGAAAACACTGTGAGGCATTATATTCCCATTTTATATATGGAGAAACTAAGTCACAGAGATATCTATTTGCCAAGTGTCACACAACTAGTAAAACAGACAAGAGCCGGGACTGGATCAGATCTGACCCCAAAGATTTTGCTTCCAATTACTGTACATCACCATCTTCTGACAGGAGTGCTAACTGACGCATACTGAGATATCTATGTGTCTTTTGGACCCTGAGTCTGTGTCCTAAAGGACAAATATGATCAAAAGGCATATTTAACAGCAGAAAAATGAAATTTTAGTTTGAGGTTAGAGGAATGAAATCAATCGTAGCATGTAAGAATATAGAGTACTTTGTACAAAACTTGAAAGCATGGCTAACCTGTAGCACCACAGCCCACATATTTACCACATTCTTATGTGAAAACATCTTGGTGCCATTATCAGAATCATAATCCAAGAGTTTTATCAAGACCTCCTGGGTTTTATTCTCATTGCTACTTTATTTCTTGAAAGAGCTCAGTGACTTAGTACGTTTAGAAGAGCACTAGGAATCAACAGATTGTGTTAAATCCAATCATCAGCTTACTAAGTGGGACCCTGGTAAAAGTTAGAGAAGATTTGCTGTGATTATCTCATAAGGCTGATGTGAGGGCCAACTGATACATAACATAACTGAAGCACTTTGCATACAGAGGTATAAGAAATAAATGTTTTGTTATGTTCTTTCTTAAAAGAGATCAGGTAATCAGAATCTTTACTTACACCTAACTCTTAAGGATGGTATAAAAACCTTTCCATAAATGTGTTTTCCTTTTAGGCTTCTCAAAGCATAAGACTTCATGTAACAACACTTTTACAGAATAATCAGTGAAAAAGCAAATGTGAGTGTAGTTTGACAATGACTTTGAGGGTAGATGACAACGTTGTTTTAAAAACTAGGGGTGTATGTGTGTATATATATATACATATATATATGTGTGTATATATATATAAGCAAATTATTTGGTTCTTGGATTCCATACTGCTGTTACTATTTCTCTGTGTAACACTGGGGGCCACTGCACACACAGGAGGTCAGATGACCCAAAAGAGCTAATGAAATCTTTTTCTCTCTTTGCCAGGTTAGTGGGAGAAATGAAAGATTTCTGTTTCTGTTTTGCTAGGCCTTATAACCATGTCCTCATTGGCTATTTTGATGATACAATCTACTTTTTCAATACTTTGATGTATTTTCCATATTGGTTAGTAATGTAGAATTAGTTTACATTTGTAAGTCTGATGTTCATGCTGTCAGAGAGCAAGGATTCACAGATGAGCCTACCAGCAACCACAAGCTCCAGGCTGAATGAGTTCTGTCCTGCTCGGTTGGTGGCTATACATGTGTAGATGCCGGCATCACGTGACGTGACTGGCTCTATGATCAGAGAGTGCACCCCGTTCTCACGCACCAGCATCTTGTGAGCACTGTCAGGGCGTATGGGCTTGCCATCCAGTTGCCAGCTTAGATCTGGGGTTGGTAACCCACTGACCTAAATCATAAAAGAAATACATGTAAATTTTTGTATTAAAACAGAGTGAAATCACTGATAGCGAAGAGGTCAGCATAAATTCCTCCTTCAGTAGCACAATGGCTTTTTTTTTTTTTTTGACAGAGTTTCACTCTTGTTGCCCAGGCTGGAGTGCAATGGCACAATCTCAGCTCACTGCAACCTCCACCTCTCGGGTTCAAGCGATTCTCCTGTCTCAGCCTCCTGAGTAGCTGGGATTACAGGTGCCTGCCACTACACCAGGCTAATTTTTGGTATTTTTAGTGGAGACAGGGTCTCACCATGTTGGCCAGGCTAGTCTTGAACTCCTGACCTCAGGTGATCCGCCTGCCTCAGCCTCCCAAAGTGCTAGGATTACAGGTGTGAGCCACTGCACCCAGCCAAGAGATGGCTTTTACTATCAGCTCATGTTACTCTTCTGCTTAAAACTTTTCAGTGGCTTCCTGAGCACTCACCAGCTTACATATAAACAATTCTTACAGAGCAACCTAGAGATGACTGAGATGGGATTTTAAAAATTATGGTCATTGTCTTACTTTGCCCAGGACTATAGAGATTAATGGGATGATGTCAGCACCAGGCTCTGGGCTTTTTTGAAAAAAGATGCTCAACAATAACAAATAGCTGGCATTTATACACAGTACTGTAAAGCTTCTCATCAAGGAGTAGCCGTAGTTATGGAGAATGCATTTGTCAGCACATAGGGCTGCTATTATTATTTTATAATCCTTGAAACTGAATAACAAGAGCAATACGAAATTATCCAGAAAGCCATCTCAACAAATTACCATCACAATGGAAACATCATAAAATCTTGAGGCCTTGACAGCTGTGTTGACCAGAGATCAGATAAAAGCACATTTAATTGCTAATAACATGTTGTGCTGCAAAGGGTCAGGATGGTTGCCATCTGCCAGCTTTTTAGTTTTGCCCTTGATTTTGAATGGAAGAAATGCACTGTTAAGGAAGGCCTTTTTACCCCCTACCCCCAGCTTTACTAGTAGGAAGTTATATACAAAAAAAATGTCACTTAGACTGCAAAACAGTTCTGAAGAACCAGCTTTGCCAGAATCAGCCAGAGGACTCACAAATTCCATTCCTGCTACGTGATACTCACTGATACTACCCGCAGGATGCCTCCCACCACACATGTAACAAAGGGCTACGGCATTTAAAGTAAATTTAAATGACTGGTTAAAAGGATAAAGAGGTTTTGGAAACAAACAGCAGTAGTTAGGCAGCTTGGCTTCTGAGATGCTCAGGCTCTGTGTTCTCCCATCTATCCACTTGTTGTCCCCAGCTCTCCATATACAGTGCTTGACCTGTTTGGATGTCATCAGAAGTGGTGTGGAGGAAGAGGGAGTGGACATCTTTGATCAGGCTCCTTGTTCCCACATCCAGAAACGAAGTGGCACTGCTTCTTCCTACTTTACCAGGTTAGATCCTATATAAGCCATCTACTGACTGAAGTCACAGTATGTTTAGTAGGAGAGATGCCCAAAGCATGGGTACTCTCAAACCACATGATTCACAGTGAACCTACCCAGTGGATAGTTATTCATGCTAGGGCAAAGAGAATGCCCCTTCTACCTTTTTTCTAACCCATTCTCCTGGCTAAGTAAAGACAGCATGATCTCAGGAGCTGAAGGTCCCCACCAGCAGGTCACAATGTAACTAGATCTCTACTCTTAGGGCACATGGACATAGTGGGGAGAGAAGAGCATGCTTGTTGCTATAGGAGTGGAATTAGTTATTTTCCTGAAAATTGAGTACCAGTCAAGGATAATCAGTGTCTAGGAATGTTCCTCAGGGGCTAAAAGGGGAGGGAGCTTTTTAGAGGAAAAGCAAACCACTGCTTTAGTGTTTGGTGTTTGGCTTATCTTCAGGACTTTTTCCCCTTTCAAAGCTTAAATACACTGATTTTTTTTTTTCTTCCTGATCTATCTGTACATGTGGCAAGATTTTTCACTTTTTTTTTTTTTTTTTAAATAGACAGAGGCTCGCTCTGTCACCCAGGCTGGAATGCAGTGGGCACAGTCTCAGCTCATTGGAACCTCCGCCTCCTGGGTTCAAGCAATTCTCTTGCCTCAGCCTCCTGAGTAGCTGGGATTACAGGCACCTGCCAGCATGCTTGGCTGATTTTTTTGTATTTTGGTAGAGATGGGGTTTCACCATGGTGGCCAGGCTGGTCTCGGACTCCTGACCTCAGGTGATACACCTGCCTCGGCCTCCCAAAGTATTAGGATTACAGGCGTGAGCCACTGTGCCCAGCCGATTTTTCACATTTTCTTTATCCAGGTCAGATCATCATAGTGAAATAAATAAGCAGTTTACTTTTTGTTTCCAATATTATTTTAATGGCAGGAGTTTTAAGGACACTTATGTGCCAGTCCCGTGAAAGACAGTACTATTATTTCTTTCTTAAATATGATTAAAAATAGAGATAACAGTGTGGTGAATGTCTATATACCCATCATTTAGTCACTCTTATTTTTTATATTTTAAAATAAATCTCAGATTTCATATACTGTTACCCCCATATAGCTCAGTATGCATTTCTAAAAACAAGACTTTTCTTATATAATCACAATTCCATTTTACACATAAAATAAATAATTCCTTGGTATAATCTAATGATCTATTTAAAATAAAATTCTCCTGGTTAACTCAAAACATCATTTTACAAGTGGTCTGTATGAATTTTTAAAAGTATTTTTTAATTGATAAAAATTGTATATAATTATGCACATATTTTAAAATATGTATATGCTGTGAAATAGCTAAATTGAGCTTATTAACATATGTATGACTTCACATGCTTTTTTGTGGTAAGAACACTCAAAACCTACTCTTAGCAATTTTCAAGTATACAGTACGTTGTTATTAACTATAGCCACCATGTTGTAAGACGGATCTCTTGAACTTATTCCTGTCTAAAACTGAAATTTTATATGCTTTGGCTAACATTTCCCCAACTCTCCCTCTCCCCATCCAGCCCCTAGTAATCACCATTCTATTCTCTGCTATGAGTTCAACTTTTTTAGATTACACATGTAAGTGAGATCCTGTAAGTATTTTATCTTTCTGTGCCTGGCCTATTTCACTTAACATTATGTCCTCCAGGTTCATCCATGTTGTCACAATGACAGGATTATAATTTTCCACCGTGTGTCTATGTATGTATATATATATCTCGTATTTTCTTTATTCATTCATCTGTTGACACTTAGGTTGATCCCATAGCCTGGCTATTATGAATAGTGCTGCAATGAACATGGGAATGTAGATATTGCTACTAATATCTTTTTTTTTTTTTTGAGACAGGGAGTCTTGTTCTGTTGCCCAAGTTGGAGTGCAGTGACACGATCTCAGCCCAGTGCAACCTCTGCCTTCCAGGTTCAAGTGATTCCCCTGCCTCAGCCTCCTGAGTAGCTGGGACTACAGATGCGTGCCACCCACCTAGCTACTTTTTGTATTTTTAGTAGAGATGGAGTTTCACCATGTTGGTCAGGCTGGCCTCAAACTCCTGACCTCAAGTTATTCACCTGCCTCAACCTCCCAAAGTGCTGGGATTACAGGTGTGCACCACGACACACGGCCTCTGATTTCATTTTCCTTGGATATATAAGCACTAGTAGAATTAACTGGATCATATAGTAGCTCTACTGTATAATTCTTAATTATAGACCAAAAATGAAGTAAATTCTCATATATATATATAGACTGAAACCCAATTTGTGTATTTATACTGTAAAAAATGATCCTGAGAAATAAAATATTTTTGTTATATTTATTTTTATACATTTCTGCAATCCCAGATTTACTTTCTGAAGAAACAATGCCCAAATCCTCTAAGCAGCTTATATTTGTGTTCTGATATCCCATAGAAACCAGCAGAGGGAGCCCAAATAACTTTTTAAAACCTTATCCATATTTAAGAGTTAAACTGAATTTAAGATCAGTAAATAGTGGGGCAAAAAAGAAATCAAACGAAAAATTTTAGAGCAGTGTTTCTTAAACATTTTTTCCCTAGACTCCTTTGAGAAATGGATGAAAATTATCTTACACACGTAATTTTGTAGGTAATTTCAGAGTTCAAACACCTAATGAAGCCTGCCTACCCAAGGACTGTGGGTTAAAAAGCCTTGCTGTAGGCCGGGTGCGGTGGCTCATGCCTGTAATCCCAGCACTTTGGAAGGCCGAGGCGGGTGGATCACGAGGTTAGGAGTTTGAGATCAGCCTGGCTGACATGGTGAAACCCCGTCTGTACTAAAGATACAAAAAATCAGCCGGTTGTGGTGGCGCGCACCTGTAATTCTAGCTACTCAGGAGGTTGAGGCAGGAGAATCACACTTGAACCCAGGAGGTGGAGGCTGCAGTGAGCCGAGATCACGCCACTGCACTCTAGCCTGGGTGACAGAGGGAGACTGTCTCAAAAAAAACAAAAAGCTCTGCTGTAAAACAGATGAAAGAAAGATGTCACTCTCACTTCTCTTAGAATTAGAAAATGGGGGCTGGGCACAGTGGCTCACACCTGTAATCCCAGCATTTTGGGAGGCTGAGGTGGGCAGATCATGAAGTCAGGAGTTTGAGACCAGCCTGACCAACATGATGAAACCCCATCTCTACTAAAAATACAAAAATTAGCTGGGCATGGTGGCGCATGCCTGTAATCCCAGCTACTCAGGAGGCTGAGGCAGGAGACCACACCTGCACTGTAATCCAGGAGATTACACCACTGCACTCCAGCCTGACCAACATGATGAAACCCCGTCTCTACTAAAAATACAAAAATTAGCTGGGCATGGTGGCGCATGCCTGTAATCCCAGCTACTCAGGAGGCTGAGGCAGGAGACCACACCTGCACTGTAATCCAGGAGATTACACCACTGCACTCCAGCCTGACCAACATGATGAAACCCCGTCTCTACTAAAAATACAAAAATTAGCTGGGCATGGTGGCACATGCCTGAATCCCAGCTACTCAGGAGGCTGAGGCAGGAGACCACACCTGCACCTGTAATCCAGGAGATTACACCACTGCACTCCAGCCTGGGTGACAGAGCAAGACTCCGTATCAAAAAAAAAAGAATTAGAAAATGGGAGGAATAAAAGTCAGAGTAGATATATGGATACAAAATTTGTATGAAAAAAGAATGAAGACATGGTAGATTTATCATATTTATTATTTCAATATTTAAAGGGATAAATAAAACTCCTGATGACTTTCTAGAGTATGTCATGTAGGGTTCTGAGTAAAGAACATATTTAATTTAGATTTAAAAGTAAAGAATCATAGTAAACAATATATAAATATCCAGCATATTTCACTTTTCCCCCACTTAAGCTAGAATCATTCTATTTTTTGAGACAGGGTCTTGCTCTGTCAGCCAGGCTGGAATTCAGTGGTTCGATCACATCTCACTGCAGCCTTCAGCTCCCAGGCTCAAGCAGTCCTTCCAACTCAGCATCCCAAGTAGATGGGACTATAGGCACATGCCACCATGCCTGGCTAACTTTTGTATTTTTGGTAGAGATGGGTTTCTCCATATTACCCAGGCTAGTCTTGAACTCCTGGGATCAAGCGATCTACCCGGCTTTGGCCTCTAAAGTGCTGGGATTAAAGGTGTGAGCCACTGTGCCCAGCCCTCATTTTATACTTTATGTAATTTCCCCAAAAGGAACTATAGAGAAATGGCAAGTGAGAGAGAAGTGAGGCAATAGGATATGCAAGCAATAACAAAATCTTACTTTGCAGTCCATTCTGCAGAGTTTTCCTTCTTGAACAGTCAGATCTCCAGGAGCCTGCAAGAAGTGAGGTCTGAAGAATCGCTCCTGAATTGGTTCATTTTCGTCTCCACTGTCCCTTGATCTAGAACGAGGCCTTGAAACAAGAAAGATGACATATAGAAATATAGAGAGTAGTTATTTACAGACTTTTAGTCATCTGTTTTCTTAAAATACATGGGTTTATAATATGATTTCTTTATCTGATCCCTATATCTAAGATTTACACATTAAAAAATCAGAAAAGCAAAATCTTAATTTGGAAGTTTACTATAAATTTAATTACCTGCCAATTGCAGGGTTCTATAAATCATAAAAGGGGAAATGGAAAAAAATGGGGTGTTATATATTAACATTTTTCCTAAATGTTTTTACACCTTTATGAAAAGTAGCATTATTGCTCATTTATTACCAAATCTTTTTGAACAGAAGTTACTAGAACTTTCCACTGTGATTTTCAAATTTGTAGGAAATTAAAAGTTCTGATGATCCTATAAAATTCAATATATTTTTAATTAAAATTCCTTTTTATATTAAGCAGGAAAACAAATTACATTTTTAGGCAAGTTTTCTTTTGCATTAGTTATCCATATGCCTAGAGGCATTATTTTTTTGCTTTAAAAAATGAGATTGTACAAATCTCCCAGATTCTGTGCATCTCTGTCACTTTTAAAGGTTGCCAGAGAAACCTTTAAGAGGAATACAGTTGAAAGTAATTGCAGCGAAGACTTAAAAGATGTTGAATACAAATTCTGTATGTAGTCACTACAAGAAAAGTTTAAAAACACTTCACTAGGAAAAGCAAGAGTGGAACAAATGAAAGAAGTATACTAGGCTAATAATTATTAGCTTTTTAATATAGTTTACCCTTCTCCAAGTATAGATCTAATTTATGAGAAAAAGCTTTCCAGGACCCACTGATATATGGAAAGGCTTAAATGTGTTGTGCACAACAAGAAAAGCAAAGAGAATAACGCAAGACAATGGACTGAATACTGTATATGCAGTGTTTATACTCAAAGATACAGGCTAGCATCCTGTGAACAGGCATTGCCATGATGAAGTTAATCTGCACATGCTCTGGTGCCAGAACTGTCTTCCAAATGTTGAACAAAAGTCGTTGTGGACCCAGTCACACCAAGGAGGTGTAGACACACCACTTGTTTGATGCTTACTCAGTTTTCTGCCTACTCTCTCAGCTAACTATGTATTCTCTTCACTAAAGGCGTTTGCACCTATGGCCTGTAATTTAGAGTCAGGACTATTTGAGAATATTCTGTCTATAAAATACCTAAACAGGCCAAGTTGACAGTATGGTTGACTCACTGTATTTTTTTCTTTAAGTGCAAATTTGTTACTAAGAAGTAATATCCTTTCTCTATCCCTGCCTACCATTGTTCCATCAGTGTTCTTGCATAGACTCAGAACTACTAGGAATGAAAAGCATCTCTATTGCTAGCAGATATCTGAGTATTTAAAATGTGACAAATCTTACCTACAAGATTTGTAGTCTAATGGTCTTATGTTTTGAACTAAGGGACTGAAAAATGAACATTAATAAATGAGCTGATTTTAAGAAACCTAGTGGCAATAGTTTTTAATGGTCAACTCACACAACTGTTGGTTAGAGAAGTTTGGTTTCCAACATTTGTGTACCATTTCGTGGTATTTTCATATGCCATTTAAAAGTGCTGATTCTTGATTTATTTGTCTATAGAATATGTCTGTTTAACAAACTAATAGTATATCTGGATGGGCTTAGCACACATCAGCAAATGTTTGCTCCCATTCCCTTTCTGCATCGCAAAGGAGAATAATCAAGGAGCCACACACTTCAGGTTTGTATTCATATTCTGTCTTCCAATTATGTTTACTTTTGTGGTTATATGATTCTAATAGTACTAAATTTATAGTAATAAATAAAATAATAGCGACACTTATGGGAAGGAACATGTTAAATACCTTCTGACATGAGGATGGCCTGAGGGAGACCGGGGACTTCGACCTCTTTGGTTGACAGCCTGTACCATTAGCCGTCCAGTACAACTGATGCGGCCCTATAGAAATATTAGGAAATAAATGATTTGTTATTTAAAACTATTAACCACTAAGCATTATCATGCCTACTGTCCTATTCTCTATAAGACATTATTTCATAAGAAATCAGTGTGCCATGTTAGTAATCGCTGTAACCCTTTTCAGAAAAACATTTTCCCTGTGAGTTCAGTGCCTCAGTAAAACTGTTTTTACCTGAAGAACTTGAAGGTGATGAGGCCTTTTTTGAAAATCTTAAGTAAGCTTTACAGTTTTATCTAGGATGGTATTTAAAATGACAACCTTTGATTAATTGTAACCAGCAAAGGTCTCCATAACACACGACGCTGAATTGTAAAATATAGCAGGACATCAGTCTCTTGTGAAGATTCCATTTTCATGGTCATCTACCAGCTGTAGCCAATTCTGAAATCAAACCTAGATGATTTCAGTTTTTTTAGTAATATACTAATTATAGTAATATACTAATATATAGTATATCGTAATATACAAATTAAATGTTAGTGGCTGGCCGGGCGCAGTGGCTCATGCCTGTTATTCCAGCACTTTGGGAGGCCAAGGCAGGTGGATCATGAGGTCAGGAGTTCGAGATCAGCCTGGCCAATATGGTGAAACCCCGTCTCTACTAAATAAATACAAAAATTAGCTGGGCGCGGTGGTACACACCTGTAATCCCAGCTACTTGGGAGGCTGAGGCAGAAGAATTGATTGAACCCGGGAGGCGGAGGTTGCAGTGAGCTGAGATGGTGCCACTGCACTCCAGCCTGGGTGACAGAGCGAGACTTCGTCTCAAAAAAAAAAAAAGTTACTGGCATCCCTTTCTTAAACCATGTATTAAAATGAGCATGATAATGATAAAATGAGTGTTATGTAAGAAGTATGAGTGGGATGATAAGGAGAGCTTCATGAGTAAATGAAGCCATATTCTCATGAAATGAAAATATTTGAGATTTAAAAACCGGAAGCAGTTAAATACCTAAAATATGTGGGTCATATGATAAGGGCCTATGTAATAAAAAAAAAAAAAAAACCTATATTTTATCTCTTAAATTTGTCAATTGAAATTTTGATGGGGTGGTGGGGTCGGGGAGATAGCCAGAAGTTGGTGAATGGATACAAAATTACAGCTACATAGGAGGAATCAGTTTTAGTGTTTCACAGCACTGTAGGATAACAACAATTTATTGTGTCTTTTCATATAGCTGGAAGAGTGGATTTTGAGTGCTTCCAACACAAATGATAAATGAGGTGACAGATATGCTAATTACCATGATTTGAGCATTACACATTTTATACATGCTTTGAAATATCACACGGTACCTCATAAATATGTGTAATCATTATGTCAATTAAAAATAATAGCAAAAAAAGAGATTGATAAATGCTGTCATATGTGAACAGACAAGTGATACTCAGGGCACCCAGATGACATGGATAAGCCACACATTGTTACTTTGGTTTTTGTTTCAGCTCCTTCTCTTAATTTTTTTTTTCACTGTTACCAGCACAGTAGCAAAAAAGATGATTTTTCTCCTTCACTCTCTCAGAAGAATGAGAAGATGTGCTTCTAAATTTTGATGACTGCCAAAGGTAACAGCAAGAGAGGAAAAACGAGAAGCAGATGTACCACCAATGATTAGACTTAGTGAATTCTAGCTCAGAGTTGATGAGAAGCCCTCATGCACTTACACTCAGAATAAAATTATTCCATTGGCTCTCAGTTTCATTGCAAGCTGCCTATAGAGACAGGTAACAGAAGCTGCAGTGTTCTGTGTGTTTTGAAGAACTGCTTTCCAACTGTGAGTAGACTGGAGTGAGGGTCAGGGTGAGGGCACTAGTGGAGGGAATGCAGAGAAAAAAACCCCTAGTAGGATTCAGTGAAGGGCAGGACTCTAACTGGGTGGGGGGTCTCTGCAGGTCTCCTAAAACCTGGACTTCTTTAGGGCTACAACCACCCAGAAAAGGCAAAGACATAGGAATGTAATACAGACAGGAGAACGAGGAATTACCAAAAAGAGGTCATCACAAAGAAACAAACATAACTGGTTTTATACCACTACATATGTGACTCCCTCTGGCACTCACGGTGTTTGCTATTGAGGTCACGGTTAAAACACTGTGTTTCCTGAAAATTTCCAAGGAGACATGAAGTCTAACATTATGAAGGAGAATTATTTCTAACTCAGATTAACTGTATCTGAAGCACAGGCCACTTGATACAGATTCTCTCATGCTAAACTCTTGGCAAACATTTAGGATTCCCTAAACTAGCTTGAAATCTAAAAATTCATTTCATCCAACTTCTCCAGATCTGTACTTGCTATAGAAAATCTAGATATAACTTGCTTAGAAGACCCCCATCATGAACTATCCAACTGATGCATCATACAAGATAACAAATGGACACATAAAATTAATGATTCTTTTTGGAGGTTGAGGACAAGGAAGTGTGTGTATTGTTCTACACAAATAGCTTCAATTGTACTGATATGGGATATGGCTTCCTTATTATGTACTTTGCGGCTTCCATGATGAAATGCTTATAATTTGGATATATCCTTCCTTGTGACATGAAGCCCAGAAGATCCACAGTAAGTTAAAATGAACTAATCATTTATGCAGTTAGAAAAAGATATAATGTAAGTTAAATTCAGACTTAACCTTGAATTTGGACAAGGAGGTATGGGTTGTTACAAACAGTCAAACAAACCCACTCCACTAACCTGGATTTGAGTTTTGACTTTTCATAAAACTTCGAGCAAATCACTGAATTCGTTCAAGCCTTTGTTTCTTCTTCTATACAAACAGGGATGCTACATATATCTCTCACAAGGATGTTTTAAGGGTTAAATGATGTAACCTAAATGCTCTTGTAAATATCAAATGATATGTGACATCATAAATTATCATTATTAGATTCCTCATAGCTGGTACAGTGTTACCACGGGTCTGAGATGTTATGCATGGACATGCATCAAGATGGTTTTTAGGAGCAGCTTGGTGGACCCCAGTAAGAATTTCCATGTGAATATACTTTATGTGAGGTATATGCTTACCTCCTTTTAAAATTCCTTCATATTTAACCAATATCTCCCCTGCCACTTAGTAGTCTTAATCCTGGGATGGGCCTCAAATACCTTCGTGTGGCACTCAGTGGCTCCGGAATCAGTCTAAGTTTGCAAACCAGTTCTGCTGTCCCTTACAGACGAGTGACTTTAGGTAGGTAACTTAATCTTTCTAGTTTCCTTCTCTGTAAAATAGGACTATATAGTTAATACCTAATGGGTTCTTATGAAGATTAAAGGCATTAATACTTGTAAAGCACCTGGCAGCATTGTGTTTTGCATGAAGCCAGTGCTCAAAATGTTAAATTATTGTAGCACTCACTATGGATATAATTATAATAACCAGTTTTGAGGCATCCTTTAGAATTGTTTATGTAATGGGATTTTATTTTTCTTGTTATTAGAATGTAATTTACTCTAAAGGAAAAACAAAATACCTTTGGCATAGGAGGCAGATTATGTGGGAAGCAGATTAACCTTTTTAACTTCTGCTGGTGCTTGAAAGGTGCTAAGCACAATCATACTGAAATGTGCTTGTTAGTGTGATGGCTGCATTTGATGTGGAGGAGGAAATGCGCTATTCAACTCTAAACAGATCCTTGATATGCTTAGCCCGCCTCTTCCTCCCCTCTCCAAAAACAAACAAACAAAAAAAAACAGGTTGGCATACTACTCTGGAAAGGTCACACATTTCTACACTGTTTTCAAGTTTTTCGCTGCTACTGCTTAAAACCATATATACAAATATTGCCACAGAATATTTCCTTAACTTCCCAAATTTAAGAAAAAGGAATAGTTACCATTTGTAATCTTTCTATTCTGATACCAGCCTTCACTTCTGAACATGAAAGGGGAAGGTGTGGTCTTCAGGAGGCAGAATTATTGGTTTGATTTATATAATGTTATTGGCTAAATATATTACTAACCAATACATAACCAGGAGCATTTAGAGAGCATCCAAACTAAGAAGTTGTATAATTTTGTCGTTTTTGTTTGGGAAAGAAAAAAAAAAACCAGGGTTCAGTGAAGCTTTTTTAAAAAGATGTCTTCAATGTGCATAATAGAAAGTTCAGGTTTTTAAGTCTGAACATACTGTTTTTGACAAAGATCATACAGAATTAGCAATAAGTGATTTTAATAATATGCCTAAAACCCTGGTAATCATAGTAGGCTCTGATGCACATTAATGCTGTTGCATTTGCTTTTATTAATTTTCTCATTTCTATCTGCTTTACTATTAACGTAAGAATAATGGAAGGGAATGTTTAAAGTGAAGTTTGAAATGAGCCAGGAAACCTTATAATGCTAAAACAAAACACAAGCAACAAACTAACATTTTATATTTAACTCAGTTGTGTGTTACTTTTCTATTCCAAACAAATCCACAGAGTTTAAAACTTACATTACAAATAAGTTTGAATTTTTAAAGTGATTCTGTATGAAACATCCAGCCTGTAAACATTATTTCACACCTTGTGCAAGGCCAATTATTTATATAATATGGAAATAACATTTATATTTCATAGTTTATGAAATTTAACTTGTGGCACACAGGTCTTCATAGAAGCTTGCCACTTGTATACATAATGCAGTTTGAGGAAACATCAAACTGCAGAATACCCATTCCAAAATCCAAGTGCAATACAAAGTAACTTAGCAACACAACAAAACAAAGTAAAACATTCGTGTTTAGATGTAGTTGTTCTTAAAGACAGGATTAGAGTCTAAAATAAACTGTATTTGTGATCCTCATTTTGGCATTCTGTTTGGTGTAACTGCACAATCACTCATTATTTTGCTAAACTATGTGATTGCGTTGGTCTCTTCTGAATTGCTGGAGCTACACACATCAAGTGTGACATACAGCCCAGTATATGTTTGTGTGTTCTATCCCAAGTAGAATTTGGATGCAGTCAACAATATCTAATGTTTTTCTTATTCCCAAAAGATTAACCCAGGTGGAAAAATATCATATTCTATAAATATTCTGCTGACCTTGAGTATTTTCCTCCCTCCTTGGTTCTCACTCTTCTCTTGGCTGCCTGCTGTAATTATTTTCCACTGCTCAGGAGAGCTCTGCCGTCTGTGTTTCATTACTGAACTAATTTTTCCACTCTACTCTTCCTCTTCTCCTTGGTCATTTCACATCACCTGGGCTATAGTGTACTAGAAAACATACATGTATTCTCCCTTTCAAACCCAAATACTTTTTTTTTCTAAACCCTAATAACTTTTAACATTTCAAAATTTAAGGTAACTAAAGGGCATTAAGGAAGTAAGGAGTCAACTTCAGTTTTCTGTCAACTACACTTTATGCTTTTGGGATTACTATGTCTTGAAAGATTTAGCGATTATGAATTTTTTTTACCACCTTTTATGACATGACTATTTCAACTCATGTCTTAATTCATAAATTACAAGAACAAAATGTTTTAATATATGGTAACAGATGTTGTAAAGTTGAGATTCTAACAGTGTTAAACATTTCCAGAATGGCATCCCTATAGCAACAAATGGTAACTTATACCAAGAGTTAGGTAGAAAAATGGTCTGTCACTGGTCATGGTTTAAATGTCACTTTGTTTTTCTAATGGGTAGTAAAGTTCACTCCAATTTTTAAGTGATGACTCACAGAACTTATATCTGTCATATTTGGACATACCAGTTACTAAAGACCCCAAGACAGAAAAGAGGGGTTTTACTCTTGGAATTAAAATCAACCAGGCAACATGCTCAGAAACTTGGAACAAATACTACTACTGCAAAGTGCCGTAAATATCGAAATTCTCTCACAACAATTTCAATGGGACATACCCATCTACACACTGAGGCCTAGACTCAGAGTCATTTCATAAGTTTCCCTTCCTTTTGCCTGTCTTGGGTTATTTAGGTAAAGAAGATTCTTAGCCCTACCCCTTAATTAAGATATTGGGAGTGTCAACTGATCTTTGGAGTCGGTTGGAATACTTAATAGGTAGTGTTAGGAACTGGTCTGGTTACTGTGATGCCTGGGTTCTTTGAATCTTTGTTTTTTTGCTCCTTTTGATAGACCCAGAGTAGTTATTTTACCTTTGGCTGAAATCACAGGTTGGATAGGATATTCTGTTAGGAGGGCTGGTCTAGTCCACTTTTCATTGCTTTGTCTTCTCTCCAAAGGGTAGCACAAAGAACCAGAGAGGGTTAACCATGGGGCTCAGCCTGGGATTTGCAAAGCAGTGAATTACTGAGGCCTGGAATGAGGGCAGTGATCACTCTCTTTTGGGGCTTCTCTTGGCCCTGAGGGTGCTGAGAGCAGAGAGCAGCTTCCCAGCTTCCTGTGTGGCTGATGTCAGCTGTGCTATGGGTGTGGCCGTCCTCTAGCTCACAGCTCCTCCACCCAAGCCCACAGCTGTGGCAGTTGTGGCACAGCCACATCTGCTGCCTAAGTTCTTTCCCATGGGGGTGATAAAATGGAAAAGCCGGGAGGTCAGAAGACCACACACCAACAACATACTGGGTAGAAATTCCACCCCAAATTGACTTGCTTACTTTCTGACAGTACTGTGGGAACGGAGTACCTAGACACGGAACTGATCCTTTACATCTGGTTCCACAGGCTTCTGTTATAGGCCTGTTGCTTTAAGATGGGGTAGTTACTGTCTCTGAATGAAAATAATGACAATAAGTAGCATTTATTGAAACTATACTATGTGCCAGGTAAACAGAATGCTTTTTACATGTACTATTTAAATCTGTATTACTATTATTCTCATTTTACGAAGGAGGAAACAGGCAGAGAAGTTAAGTGACTTGCTAAGGTCACACATGTAGTGAGTGGAAGAGCTAGAATTCCAGCTCAGATCCGCCTGATGCCAAAGTTCATGCTTGTAACCCCTGTATTGCACGGCCTGCCGGCCTCATCCTAGGTTTTTTGGTATCATCAGTGTTGCCCTACAATCTTGGCGTTTGTAGTAACATTTCTGTTTTATTTCCTTCCTTTCCTTTTTTCCCTATGTTTACAAGGTTTTCTTTTTTTTTTTTGGCATTATATATTGGGCTTTGGGTAAAATCACATTTATTTTCTAAAAGTTTAGTTTTGGCTAATGGCAGTGCTTTGGGAGGCTGAGGTGGGAGGACTGCTTGTGCCCAAGACTTCTAAGTTGCAGTGAGCCACGATCATGCCACTGTACTCCAGCCTGGGTGACTGAGGAAGAAGACCTTGTCTCTATGTAAATAAATAAAAATTTATTTTTTATTCTAATTGACAAATTATAATTGTATATATTTGTGGGGTACAATGTGATGTTATATGTATGTAATATGGAATGATCCGAGGGAGATCTGCAGCAGCTCACCTTCATCTAGTGACCTCATAATAATTTGTCAAGAGAGTTTAAATGATTGGAGACTACTGACCCCCGAGGCTGGCCTGCTGTCTTAAACTCTGCACACTGCCATTGGCCATGAGCATTAAGTCAGTCCTTCCCCACTGAGAACTTTTCCACATGTAAAAATGCATTACTATAATTTGAGGAAGACACTAAGCAGACTCACAATTGCAGTTTTACGTTTATGTTCTTTTGTTCTATAAAACGACTTATTCCAATAACAATTTATAACATGCTAAGAAAAATGCCTTGAAATTAATAGCAGGGTCCTAGTGTTGGAAATACTTAAGGACTATAGATAATTCCATCCCATAATATATCCCAGCCTTTCTAGGGCAAAAGAGGAATGAACGACCCAACACGAAGAAAAATTTTGGATTTTGTCAGTTTTCCACCATTTTCTTCAACAGGCAGAAAACTAAACTAAAAGCTAGAATTTGTTAATGTCAAGGAAATGCACTGAAAATATACTAAGGAAAAAAGAGGCCAAGGCAGGTTGATCACCTGAGGTGAAATCCCGTCTCTACTAAAAATACCAAAAATTAGCTGGGTGTGGTGCTGCTGAGGCAGAAGAATTGCTTGAACCCAGGAGGTGGAGATTGCAGTTAGCCGAGATCACACCACTGCACTCCAGCCTGGGCAACAGAGCAAGAGTCCGTCTCAAAAAAAAAAAAAAAAAAAAAAAAGCAAGTTCCACTTTTGTTTCTTCATATATATCAAAGATAAACACAAACATTAAAATGCAACTTCATAATAGTGATTTAGACTTTTTCAGGGGGATGGTCATGTGTTCATTGATTAAAAAGTTTAGAACTTCAAGAATGTGCATTAATATAGAAGCTTTTCATTAACAGTGAAGAGTTTGCTGTGTTCTATCACAACTTGATTAGCTGGATAATGTTTTCATTGTGATCTTAGTATTATTGCCGAAAAATATATTTATATGACCATGGAATATCAGAATATAATAAACCTTGAACAAACTTTATTTATTTAGAAACAGAGTCTCACTCTGTCACCCAGGCTGGAGTGCAGTGGCATGATCTCAACTCACTGAAACCTCTGCATCCCAGGTTCAAGTGATTCTTGTGCCTCAACCTCCTGAGTAGCTTGGATTACAGGTGCATACCACCACACCTGGCTAATTTGTGTATTTTTAGTAGAGACAGGGTTTTACTATGTTGGCCAGGCTGGTCTCAAACTCCTGGGCTGAAGCAATCCACCTGTCTCAGCCTCCCAAAGTGCTGGGGTTACAGGTGTGAGCCACTGCACCCGGGCCAGAAACTTTAATTAAGTTTGTAGCATCATTAAAATTATTTACATAGTTTCTAATGCTAAATATTTTCTTCAAAAGAAATAATATGGAATGATATAAATAGATCAGAGATTCTAAAAAGATGACTTCTAGAGAAAACTGTTCGTTTTGCCATGCCTTTTTTTCCTTTTTAAAAGTGTATTATTTATACGACTTTTACAGACTTAGTAAAACTACCTGTCATACATTGAGCTCTTAAGGTACAAAATAACTTCTTACTCATTTTTGTATCCCCTATATCCAGCATAGTGACTAAAATGTATAACATAATAAAAAAGAATTTGCAGGCTTGAACTGGCAACACGATACCTGCAGCCTCCTATTAAATTCTAAGAAGGCAACTGATTTTTTGACCCTAAGTTAAAAGCAAATACAAGAGAAAACATTTTGATGAAAACTGATAAACCTGAATGGTAACAAAATTACCATTTGTCTACTCTTGCACATTAAATCCCACTGATGTTTCTTTTAAAATATTTACTTTGTTGAGTTTTTCTTATACAGCCTATGTATGCCACTCACTCTCTTTTCCTCCTTTATTTTCTTCATGTAATTTTATATGATTTACGTAAAGTAATATAACTTCATGTAAAGTTATATTATTTATGTATTTGTTAATTGCTTTTTTTTTTTTTAACCATAGGACTTTCTCCAGTCTATCACTGCAACCCCGTCACCCACATAGAAAGTGTGTACATATTAGACCCTTAATATTTGTGGAAGGAATGAACATCTGCACCATAATCATTCCTGTAGAACAACATCTGATGGAATAAATAAATATTCATGAAAAAAGAATTCTTCTATCCTCTGAAACCAAGATGGATGTAGAATTTGGAAAAATAGTTTCATAAATCAAAGAAACTTCTTAACTTCACCTTTTAAATAGTTCCTTTGTCCAATCAAATGCCTGTAAGCACTAGACACAGAACTGAGCCCAGAACTATATCCTTCTTTACCTGAGGGTTTGCAGCCATAATTGTATAATTCCCATCGTCATCTAGGGTGGAGGCTGTGGTATAGAGGGAGCAGGTCCCATCGAGATCTCTTTGAATGGTGTAGTGATCACTCTTTGGAGAGATCTGCTTCCCATCTTTAAACCAGTAGATCTGCGAATAGAAACAAAGATTAAAGATTAAGAGTTTGTGTATTCCTACTCTATTTGGAGAACTGAAAGTAGTAACAGTGTGGTTTGCAGAGCTGATCTGAGTTTTCATGTTAAAACGTTAAACCAAATACCTGAATAAGAAATTGATTTTTCAGTGAAAAAAAGCAGGTAAAAATTTAAATTCTATTGGAGTTTTTAAATTACATACCTTCCTTTTGTTTTTAAAAATGTGGTACTTACATTCATATATTATTTATATGAAGAGATATATTGAATTTTGGCAATGATTATTTCTATGAAGTGGCATTACAGGCTGTTTTTCTTTTTGCTTCTTTCTTTTTTCAAATGTACCAGCAATTAAAATGTATTGTTTATAAAATAAAAGTAAAAAGGTTGTTTTGGAGAACAAAAGCAGACCCCAAACTCTAACCATTTCACTGAATTGTGTTTGACAAATAAAAGAGGTTGGTAGGGAGGGAGGTAATGACTAAGGGTTGGTGATGGGTGGAACACTATTGCTTCATTTCTGGGCCAGGAAGCATATGACCAAAGGTTAAATGTCACCTATCCCCATTATGTTAAAGAAAACACAGTAGTATTGAAAAGTATAATAATTTTCAGATATATAACTTGGGTTAAAAAATTAAATGTGGGCCAGGTACAGTGGCTCATGCCTACCTATAATCCCAGCACTTTGGGAGGCTGAGGAGGATTGCTCAAACCCAGGAATTCAAAACCAGCCTGGGCAACACAGTAAGACCCTGTCTCTACAAAAAATTAAAAAAAAAAAATTATCTAGGTGTAGTGGTGCATGCCTATAGTCTTAGCTATTTGGGAGGCTGAGTCAGGAGGATTGCTTGAGCCCAGGAGGTTAAGGCTGCAGTGAGCCATGATCATGCCACTGCACTCCAGCCTAGGTTACTGAGGCCCTGTCTCAAAAGAAAAAATGTGAAAAATAAAAGTAGATTTTGACTAAATACAATATTTTAAAGTAGTCCAAAGGTCCTCTTTCCTTCCCTCACTTTTAAACAAAACCAATTGTCCATGGATGTCTGAGTTCTGAGGTTTTGTTTTGTTTTGGAGACAGGGCGCCCCAGGCTGGAGTGCAAAGTGCAGTGGTGCAATCTTGGTTCACTGTAACCTCTGCTTCCCGGGTTCAAACAATTCTCGTGCCTCAGCCTCCAGAGTGGCTGGGATTACAGGTATGAGCCACCATGCCTGGCTAAGTTCATTATTATTTTTGATTTAGTGGAACAACACAGTTGAAAGATAGGCTCATCATAATGAATCACAGTGCCAACAGCCCTAACATGACTGAGATGCTGAATTAATAGCTACATCACCCCACCTCCAGACTTACTAGATAAGCAAATAAACCTTTCCTTTTTTAAGCCATAGCAAGTTCTTTGTTGTCATTTTTTTGTTCCTTGAAGCCAAAAGTATTCCTAACTGATTCCTAACAAAAGAAATATACTGTAGACCCTTTAGTTGTTAAAACAAACTTCTTCCTTCATGTAAATCAGTGTAAATTGGTAACATAGACTGGCATTCAAATTCAACTGTCTGTCAAAGTATTTGAATCTGAAAAATCTTTTTGAAACCTCCATCCTAAGAAAGGAAAAGACTAGAAATATATAGCACTAAATAAATGCATGAATTATCAGGATATGACTGCTCTAACTTTTCAAACTCACATTTTTCAGATAGCTCCAAATTTACAGAAACTATATTATGTATTAAACTCTAGAATCTAAAAAGTAATCATCAACCAGACTAATAACTTTCAGTTCTAAAACTTAAATTTTGTAAAGTATCATACTTCATAATTATTTTACTTTTTAGTAGTTGATGCTTTCTTTTTCTTTTTTTTTTCCTTTAAGACGAGTCTAGCTCTGTCGCCCAGGCTAAAGAGTGCAGTGGCGTGATCTTGGCTCACTGCAATTTCCACTTCCTGGGTTCAAGTGATTCTCTTGCTTCAGCCTCCTGAGTAGCTGGGATTACAGGTATATGCCACCATGCTCAGCTAATGGTTTGTATTTTTAGTAGAGATGGGGTTTCACAATGTTGGCCAGGCTGTTCTCAAACTCCTGACCTCAAGAGATCTGCCCGCCTCAGCCTCCCAAAGGGCTGGGATTCCAGGCATGAGCCACTGCGCCTGGCTATGGTTGACTATTTCTGATGGAAAAAAGAAGCTGTAATAAGTATACAATTACTTCCTTTTGCATTGTTGCCACAATGCCAGTTCTTATTTCTTTAATCATATTTTTTCACCTCCATTATACTTAGCATACAACTTTCAAATAAGATCTAAGAAATATTTCCAAAATTTTACCAAGCCTACTAATGCAGGGAGAAATTCGGGAGGGCACGAGAATGAGAATAGGGTAAATTAGAAATTATTTTCAATCTTCCTATGGCTCGACTAGAACAAGCATGTCAAGGGAGGAATAAAATATTTTTAAAACATAAGCCTAAAAAACATGTATTTCTTTAAACATGAATATTCCATAGTTTAACAATCCTAATGTAATTTATATGGCATATGCCAAAGTAGACCTTTAATAAATGAGAGAGGGAAGAAAAGAATGGGAAGGAGAATGAAGGTTGAGGGATAGGAAGGAGGGATGAAAGAATAACATTTAACAATAAAAAGTTTAAACAATTAAGTTAGCTGTGAAACATTTAAATTTATATTAGGAAGAAAATACAGTTATATTAAAAACAAAAGCCCATCTTTCAAGTTAATGTAGTATTCTATAAGAATCAATAATCTTAGAACTTGATCAGTGATCTTAAGTCTTGTGTAAGTTTTGAAAATAATGTAGAATCTTTTTGTGAATATCTTGGAAGTTCAAGATATAATTCCTTGTTGAATTTCATTCATAAGCTACAAATACATGCATTTGACAACATGTTGTGAATACACAGCTGTTAACGTAAATTATGCCAAGAATATTGTAAAAAGTTTTCTACAACAATGGAGTTTATTTTAAAAATCCCATTTTATTAGGAAGTATATAGGGTTTGAAAATTCAAGGCTTTTTTCTTTGATCTTTGACTTTGGCGTTGCATGTCAGTTTTAAGAAAAGAATATGATGGTAAAAACCTGCCATAGTGGAAAAATAAAACAATGCACGGAGCTATTGGAAATTAACACCTACAAGTGTCAGGTATATATATATATATTTATCACTTTTCCTTCTTTCATTTAATGCAACTATTAAGCTTTTTATTTCAATGAGTACATTGCTCTATGCTTACTTTATAAATTTGTATTCTTGTTCTTTCATTATAGTTTCCATTCTTTTAAAATTTTTTTCAATCAATTTAAAGTTATTTTAGAGGCTACTTAAGATTGTTCAATATTGTGCAATACTTAGCCTTCTGTTTTTCTGTTTCTTGTACTATTGGCTCTTACTGTGGTTTGGATGTCTGTCCCCTCCAAATCTCATGCTGAAATGGGATTCCCAATGTTGGAGGTGGGGCCTGGCAGGAGGTGACTGGATCATGGGGGTGGATCCCTCATGAATAGTTTAGCACCATCCCCTTGGTGGTAAGTAAGTTCTGGCTCAGTTAGTTCACATGAGATCTGGTTGTTTAAAAGTCTGGGACCTCCACCACTTCTCTCTCTTGCTCCTACTCTTGCTGTGTGATTCACCTTTTCCACCTTCGCCTTCGCCATGATTGTAAGCTTCCTAAGGCCTCACCAGGAGTAGATTCCAGTACTATACCTGTATACCATGCAGAACTGTGAGCCAATGAAACCTTTTTTTTTTTTTTTTTGAGACGGAGTCTCATTGTCGTCGCCCCGAGCTGGAATGCAGTGGCATGATCTCGGTCACTGCCGAGTAGCTGAGATTATAGGCGCCCACCACCATGCCCAGCTAATTTTTGTATTTTCAATAGAGATGGGGTTTCACCATGTTGGCCAGGCTGGTCTTGAACTCCTGACCACCCATCTCGGCCTCACAAAATGCTGGGATTACAGGTGTGAGGCACCATGCTTGGCCAATAAAACCTATTTCCTTTATGAATTACCCAGTCTCAGGAATCCCTTTATGCAAAAATGGCCTAACACAACTCTCCTCATGGTTATTTCTTCATATATTATTACCTTTATATAAGGCAATTTTTTGTTTGCTTCTAAGAATTTTAATCATCCAGCACTAAATTTCACATTTCTCAGCTTTTGGCTCCCTATCATATGATAGTGTAGTTTAGGGGTTTTAATTTTTTGCCTTCTTTATTCTTTTCACTCAAGTTCTAGGGAAAAGTGTACTCCTGTTTATCGCCTTGCTGGGCTAGTAAACAGGGATTCTAAGGCCTTCCTTTAAAGAGAGGGCAGGCCGGGCGCGGTGGCTCAAGCCTGTAATCCCAGCACTTTGGGAGGCCGAGACGGGCGGATCACGAGGTCAGGAGATCGAGACCATCCTGGCTAACATGATGAAACCCCGTCTCTACTAAAAAATACAAAAAACTAGCCAGGTGACGTGGCGGGCGCCTGTAGTCCCAGCTGCTTGGGAGGCTGAGGCAGGAGAATGGTGTAAACCCAGGAGGCGGAGCTTGCAGTGAGCTGAGACCCGGCCACTGCACTCCAGCCTGGGTGGCAGAGCGAGACTCCGTCTCAAAAAAAAAAAAAAAAAAAAAAAAAGAGGGCAGCTCCTTATCCAGCATTTCCATATGTTTGCATGGAGGGCTCCCATCCAGGTCATCCTAGTCCTGCATGGTATCAGAATTTGTCATTATCCGTTCTAAACAATATTCCTCACCCCACCTCCCTCTGTAAATATTAATAGAAGCAGCTTTGGTGTTTTGATTAAAGACTGTAAGTTATTACAACCAGTGGTGAGCATTATTTCTCTGTATGGTATAGAGCACTGGATTCATATGCAGGCTTGGCCACTCACCAGCTCTCTGACCTTGGTAACTCACCTCACAGAACTCAGTTTAGTTATTTGCGATTTGGTAGTAACAATGAGGAATAAATGATATAGGCGTGTGAAGAGCTCCCTGTTAGTTATTCTGTATTCTATTCTTCAAACCCCAACTCCACTCCCCCACCACCTTTTTTGGTTTCTAATGCCTCCTGAAGATGGCCCAGAACTTCAGAATATTTAAAACCCTTTATATCGTGGGTATTGAGAAAGATCATTTGTATCTCTTTTCTCCTACCAGCATGCTATATTTTGGAAGCTAAACCTTTCCTCAGAGAATGACTCTTAAAAAGCCATGTTCCCAGCTCACCTTTGGCTTTGGATTTCCAGCCACTCTACATGTGAAAGTTACTGGCATTCCCTCAAAGATCTTGTAATGTTTCAGCTTCATCTCAAAGAATGGTGCCATTCCATTTTCCACAGACACATCTCCATACTGAACTTCATCACCTGATTCATCCACAGGAGACCTTTCTAGCCTATACTCTATTTCACTGATGAGTCTCTGTTCACAGCTGGAGACTTTGTATTCCTGTATCAAGGAAAGTTTAAGTTAGCAGACTCAATCCCTTCTGACAAAGTGTCACGTCTATCCCTGCCCCCCAATAAGGACCTAGAAGACAGTGGTATTTTTACCATAGAGCTTAAAAACACAGTCTGAGCCCAATTCAATTGCATATGAAACAAAAAACATCTGGAAGTGAGTTTATATGGTATTGCAGATTGTCTTCAAGTCCTATCATCCAAAAAGAGCGGGGGAAGAAAGATCAATTTTTTTTCCTTCTTTTCTCTCAGGCAAGGGGAAAGAAGAGGAAGGAAAGAAAAAGGCAAAAGCAAAGCTATGTATTCCTAAACTGTTGATAACAATAAAATATAATAGAACGCTGATTTCCTTCTGTAGGGTAAAAGCTGATGCAGGGTGGTGCATCTCTCCAGAAGGCTAACAGTACATGTGGCAAACAGCTGCCATATTAACACAATTTTAGCAAAAGAATAATGGAAAAAATGGTACCATGTTTTTTTTGTTTTGTTTTGTTTTTTTCACCTATAACAATCCCTGCCTTGCAAGGGCCTCCTCCTCAGCTCTGCAGCTGCTAGGAACCCACCATCTTTAGAAGAAAAAATAGGACAGTCTAGTCAAAATTTGCCTAAAAAAAAAAAAAGCAAACAATCCATCGACATTCCTATGGTGATGAAGGTGGATCCTACAATTTCCTTGCCTATAAAGTGCAATAAAAGCCAGGTACAGTGGCTCATGCCTATAATTCCCAACACTTTGGAAGTCCGAGGTGGGAGGATTGCTTCAGGCCAGGAGTTTGAGACCAGCCTCGGCAACAAAGTGAGACCCTATCTCTACAAAAAATTAAAAAAAAAAAAAAATAGCTGGGCATGGTGGTACATGCCTGTTGTCCCAGCAACTTGGGAGACTGAGATGGGAGGACCGCTTGAGCCTGGGAAGTTGAGGTTGCAGTGGGCCGTGATTGTGCCACTGCACTCAAGCCTGGGCAAAAGAGTGAGACCCTGTCTCCAAAACAAAAAAGAAAAAGTGCAATGAAGACAAGGCAGTCTACGTAAAATATTCCCTACTTAATATTAAATGAAATATGACTTTAACGATGCTTCCTCTTAAAGAAGTTACTCAGTGTTTAAAAAACAGTTTGTTGGTTTGAGGGAAGAAGTACAACAGTATGAATAAAACTGCAAGAATTATACCACAAGTTGTTTTGCTTCATCTAATTGCTATCAAATTAATCACTTGAAGAATTAGCACATTTTTTCCCCATAGAAAGGTATAACAAATGAAAAACTTTTCTTGCTTTAATGTTCAGAGTATCCACTAATGACAGAATTAAATTCAAGTCGGAGGCCAGGCACTGTGGCTCATGCCTGTATTCCCAGCACTTTGGGAAGCCAAGGCGGTTGGATCACCTGAGGTCAGAAGTTCGAGACCAGCCTGATCAACATGGTGAAACCCCATCTCTGTTAAAAATACAAAATTAGCCAGGCATGTTGGCGTGCACCTGTAATCCCAGCTACTGGGGAGGCCGAGGCAGGAGAATCGCTTGAACCCAGGAGGCAGAGTTTGCAGTGAGCCGAGATCACACCATTGCACTTCAGCCTGGGCAACAAGAGCGAAACTCCATCTCAAAAATAAATAAATAAATAAATAAAAATAAATAAATAAATAAATTCAAGCTGGTAAATACATGACAAGAAAACTCATGTTGCAGTAATTTTGTGTATCTGATATTAAATGAAATAGACACTGGTCATAGCATTTATAATTAATATATGACAGAAAAGATAGAAACACACGTAAAACAGGAAGAACGGAAGAAAATAGACACAGTGAAAGACTGGAAGAAGAAAGGTGAAAAGCTTAACCTTTTGACCATCCAGAGGACTCCCTACAGAAGCATGAGGAGAACCAATGTCCTGTAATGGCAGAAAAAAGATGTGAAGACTAATAATAGAAATAATAAGAATGCAGCAAGATTTCCAATTTTCCTTAAGTGAAACTTTTGTGCTAGCAATAAGCATTTGATAGTAACGGTACTGTAAGTACTCACACAACCATTCTGCTTTTCACTTTCGGTACAGTACTCCATAAATCACATCAAATATTCAATACTTTATTTTAAATAGGCTTTGTGTTAGATGATTTTGCCCAACTGTAAGCTAATGTAAGTGTTGTGAGCACATTTAAAATAGACTAGGCTAACCTATGATGTTCAGTAGGTTAGGTGTATTAAATGCACTTTTTTTTTTTTTTTGAGATGGAGTCTCGCTCTGTCACCTGGCTGAAGTGCAGTGACACGATCTTGGCTCACTGCAACCTCTGCCTCCCGGGTTCAAGCGATTCTCGTGTCTCAGCCTTCCACGTAGCTAGGACTACAGGCGTGCACCACCACACCCGGCTAATTTTTGTATTTTTAGTAGAGACAGGGTTTCACCATGTTGGTCAGGCTGGTCTCGAACTCCTGACCTCAGGTAATCCACCCGCCTTGGCCTCCCAAAGTGCTGGGATTACAGGCGTGAGCCACTGCGCCCGGCCTTAAATGCACTTTCAACTTACAATATTTCCAACTTACAATGGGTTTATCAGGACATAACTTCATACTAAGTTAAAGAGCATCTATATATATGTGAAAGAAGATAAACAGATAATATTTTCTATTTTTTTTTTTGACTAGCCATTAAGGCTAAACAGTTGACCTTTGAACAACACAGGTTTGAACTGCATGGGTCCACTTATATATGGATTTTCTTCCTCTTCTGCAACCCGAGACAAGCAAGACCAACCCCTCGTCTTCCTCCTTCTCTTCAGACTACTCTAATTAAAGATAATGAGGATGAAGACCTTTATGATGACCCACCTTCCACTTAATGAATTGTAAATGTAACTTCTATTCCTTAAGATGTTCTTCGTAACATCTCTTTTTTCTAGCTTACTTAAAAGTACAGTCTATAATACATATAACATACAGAATATGTGTTAATAAACTCTTTGTTATCAGTAAGGGTTCCAGTCAACAGTAGGCTATTAATTAAGTTTTTGAAGAGTCAAAAGTTATATGTGTTTTTTTTTTTTGTTTTTGGAGACGAAGTCTCACTGTACCACCAGGCTGGAGTGCAGTGGCACAATCTCAGCTCACTGCAATCTCCACCTCCTGGGTTTAAGCGATTCTCCTGCCTCAGCCTCCTGAGTAGCAGGGACCACACGCATGCACCACCACACCCGGCTAAGTCTTGTATTTTTAGTAGAGACAGGGTTTCACCATGTTGGCCAGGATGGTCTCAATCTCCTGACCTTGTGATCCGCCTGCCTCAGCCTCCCAAAGTGCTTCAATTACAGGCATGAGCCACTGCGCCTGGCCATATGTGGGTTTTTAACAGTGCATGGGGTTGGTCCCCCTAACTCCCGTGTTGTTCAAGGGCCAACTCTAATGGGAAATACTCACTAGTTATTTCAAACAATGTCAGTGAAAATGTGTTTCTCCACACAAAATTATTTTGCAAAAAACATAGGATAGGAAAATGGAAAGGTACTGGAAAGGAGAATAATCAAGAAGAAGATAAAAAGAATAGGCATCACTGATGGAAGGAATTCTGTCAGTCACTTACATAGTATGTGCTCAGTAAAAATTAGCTGGGAGGTTGACTGATGATATTAATACTACTCTTCTGTGACTTGCCCTCTACTTTCCACAGAATGAATCCCAAAAACAGTATCCATAAGGAAGATGGAAAAAGGGGACATAATAAATGTTACCCTAAGAAGTCCAGAGCAACATGGTGTACCTGATTAGCTGTTTCCTCTTCTGGCTCCTGAATATTAAAGACAGTTGCACTGTCAGCACCTAGTAGTCGGCGAGCCATTCTTTCTTCGTATGTTAACCTCTAAACAAAATAAGTCCCAAGAAATATAAAATTAGCAAAATCACAAATATGTATTGCCCTATGAAAAAGAGTAAAAAACAACACATTTTAATGATTTTCTGTAACTGTTCTCTCTCCAGCTTCAGATACCTGCATATTTTCTTTTGCTTGCTTCAGCTGTTCTACCTTTTTACCTCCCTTTCTAGTACTAATGGCCTAATCCAGAGAGCCACCAATTGGTACAGCACAAATTTAAAGTGAGCAATAAGTGGTAAGGCAGAAACCGCACAGAAAAGATTTGTCGTGTCCTTAATGAAAAACATAGAAAAAAAGATATTAAAACAGCAAAATACAATTTAAAAGAAATGTTATTTTTATAGTCGTCCATCAGCTTCAGAACAGCCAAGTCATCTCTAATACTGACTGAGAGAAAAAAGAGAAAGATACTCAAAGGAGAATAAACTGACTAAAAAGAAAAGAACGGGTATCACTAATGGAAATCATTCTATCAGTCATTTAACAGTATGTGCTCAGTAAACATTAGCTAAAGGAAGATTTGGATGAGCTGGCAGTGATGGGGTTCTCACCTCTAAGAGCATTTCCCAGGCTGCTGTGTAATGTAGGGGATTGGAGGCAATTATTATAATCCACAGAGAATGATGCACATGGCTGAATTAGCAACAGGTTTATGCAAGACACTTGCCAAAGCTAACGGGCTCAGTTGACTTGACTCAGAAGCAGACTGCTTGCCCATCAGGCAAAGAAAGTGGTAGTGTTCTTGCATCTCACAGCTAGCACTTTGGAATTGGCCCAAACCGTTTTACCTATGCCATTCTTATACATAAGAAATGCCAGCATTTTTGTGTGACTGTTGGGGTGATACCTGCTCTTGAATACTCATTCTAAAGTGCCTTAGACTTACAGGTCTGGAAGGAACTTTCAGATATCATCTGCCTCATCAGGGGCATTTTATAAGCAAGTGTTTGATTAGAAATAGAGAATAATTGGTAAGGCAGAATCTAAAAAATGTACAGAAATTATTTCAGATAAACTTTCAAACTTCTAAATATAAATGCAAATTTGACTGGAAGCTCTTTCTAATCAGGAAAATATGTTGGGTAAATTTATAATTTCCAGTAATTGCTGGTCTCAGTCCCAGCTGAAACTGGGAAGTGAAACAAGTCAAATGCCAAATGACAAATAGTCCTGAAGTTCAAATTATTTCAATTAATAAAGAAAGGGCAGAGGACAAGAAGAGGCAAAGGTAGGAGTCTGAGTGCTGCATGAAGCATCTGAGTCCATTATGTGATTAAATTAATTTTCTTACACCTATTAAAAAAAAATCAGTGAATTCATTTTTCAAAGAGAGTCTTAAATATCTGATCTCTTAAAAAGCTTTTTAAATCTTTTCATGGAGAATTGTAACACATCAAAGGCAGGCCTGAAGTGATTTCCACTCTGTTCCTCATAAGCAGAGATATCAATTTCATATCTATTCCTTCACCAGAATGCACCTGCTACCACTAGAAGCCAAATATACCTCACAGTTTTGTTTCTAAGTCACTATGCCATCTGGCTATAAAAGCCCTTGTCTACAGACACCAAAAATAAGAAAGAGAATAATATATAATATTAGGAAAAAGTTGGTTGAGAATCCCATTTTCTAAAAAGGGAAACCTTACTTATCATGTTAAGCTCTCAAATGTGGATACCTGTGGAACTTACTGTGAATGTTATTCACTGCTAAACAGATGAATATAAATGTACATACAATATATATAATGTGGGCTGACCAATAGCTTATGGAAGTCTTACCTTAACCAAGAGAATCTTAGTCCATAAGGAACACTGACATAAATAGCCAAAAAGAAAAAAAAAAAAAAAAAAAACTGGAGTGATGCCTTACCTGGCTTGAAAAAGTTCCCATATGTATTTATTTTAATCTTTTAAAGGTTTTAGTTGACAGAGCCAGGGAAAACTTCCAGAGTATGTACATTTACACATGCAATCACTTATTTCAGGGAGAAAATATTTTCCTTTTGTGAAAATCTTCTATACTCAGAGAAATGAGTAACTAACACAAAACTTCATTCAAATTTTAATCTTTCTTAATCAGATTAAGATACCCTAATAACTAAAATCAGCATTCAGCACCCCTCCTCTGCTCTTCACCTTTCTATTCAAGTGTGGTCTGTTCTCACAGTTTTACTTATCAATGTTTGATAATTAAAATTCTCAGAAAACATAATTAGAGAGAGCTTTCTACTCTGAAAAAGGTGTGTGAAAGGGAGATTTTATACAAAAAGATCCTTTTTTTTTGTACTTAAGAGCCAGGCAAATTTTTCTGGTGATAATTCCTTAATAAAGCTACAGAAGGTTCTTCTCCTTTACCTGGTATGTCTTATTTTCTAGATTTGCTTTTCCCATCCCCTTAAAATATTCTGGAAATAGTATTTTAAAAAGAAAAGAGTATTTTAAAAGAATAGCATCAACAAAAGAGATGGAAAAAGAAAACCAAAAAACTGATGATGAAAGACTTAAATCCAGTGGAGAAAACATCTTATCTATATATTTTACCAAATCTATTTAGGTATTGTACAGTTCTGCAGCTGTAAAATAATTATTTTTTCCTACAGTTTAGTTGTCTTGCTCTAGCAAACCAGAACAAGATTTTGGAATAGCCTTTACTCTTTCAGATGCTGAATCAATGTCTAGTAGTAGTCCGAGAGAAAAGAACAGAACTTTCCCAATGGTTTCTCTAGTAGATTTTTTTGTGTGTGTATAAGCAGTACATACCATGGAAAACAAATTCTCTTTTTGATACTTTAATTGCAGTTCGCTGTTTCTGGGTAGATATAAACCATTCCAAAGCACACCTTCTCCATCCCTCCCCAACCCTATCAGTCAGAATGGAATCCCTGTGTTCCTTTTCTTTTTTTTTTTTTATAAATATCATTGGCATTGCTCATTTATTCCACTCCCAACCAGATATCTGCCCTTCCTCCTTCCTTTCTTTCCTACTTACTCTCTTCATTCTTAGAAAGATTTTATGCATAGGAGAAAGCAGTGAAGACTGAATAGAAGGAAGGCCTTTTGTTTTCTCTTTTGTCTCTGGATTCAAATGCTAATATTAAGAGAAATGTTGACATTCAAGGGTAATAAAATAACGTGGCTGTGTGCAATGCCTCACGCCTGTAATTCCAGCACTTTGGGAGGCCAAGGCGGGCAGATAGCCTGAGCTCTGGAGTTTGAAACCAGCCTAGGCAACATAGGGAGACTCTGTCTCTATAAAAATAAAAAATTAGCCAGGCATGGTGGCATGTGCCTACGGTTCCAGCTACCCAGGAGGTTGAGGTCATAGGACTGTTTGAGCCTGGGAGGTCAAGGATGCAGTGAGCTGTGATAATACCATTGCACTCCAGCATGGGTGAAGTGTGACCCTGTCTCAAAAATAATAATAATAACAATAATAATGTTGTGGACAAATATCAAGAGCCTAAGTCTTAGAAAAAGGAAGAAAGGTATGTGGGTAGCTAATATTCCAAGTGCGGGTCCCAAATCTATCAGTACCGGCTGGCCGTTGTTCAGGAGGTCCTCCTTGAAGCGAAGTTTTCGTTCCAGATCTTGAATAACAGCATCCTTCGTGCCTTGAATTTCCTCATCGGAGGCTATTCTAGCAGTTCTACTGGCCTTCTTTGGAAATCCTCTGCAGGACAAAAACACAAGGCAGTATAGTTAGTCGCCAGGCATATAAATCCAAGTCAAACATTCAAGTCCAACAAAGACAGTGCAAGGTGTCAGCATGTCCTCCCACTCTTTTTTATGCTACATCTATTGCAACTATTATGGAAAGAACCACGAAAGCTGGTTCAGGTAACGCTAATTGGATCCAGGTTTCAGAGAAAGTTCACATACATTAGGGGAGTATGCCTTAGTGGGTAGGCAGATGCCAAGGATGGGGAAGGCCTACATTTTAGTCTCAGCAAGGCGGCAGCATAAAGTGAAAGAATGATATGATTTGTAAGTAGACCCAGGTTTAAAATCTGACTCTATCTTGTATTGTTTGTGACCTTGGGCGAGTTTTAAAAAAATATATACCACATATGAATGTTGAGAGGAAAATATATACCACATATGAATGTTGAGAGGTTGAAAGAGACCATATTTCTGTCATATTCAGTCTTCTAGTGCTTTGTAATCATTATTCAACAATAGTGCCTAGCCCATTTGAAATCAATATTAAGTTTGTTACCTTCCCTTCCATCCCCTTATATCCTGATTTGATTAGGGTAGGCCAATGTTATTTGAGGTCTATTTTATACAAGAGGGCTCTGGGAGGTCTGCGGGTCCTGCTGTGCCTGGTGTCCCAAAGCCTCCTGAACTTTGGGCGAGCCCAGGGCTGTTAGTACAGGTGATGTCTCGCTGCCTCTTTCCTTCCAAAGGCAGCAACAATGACCTGAACTGTGTGAGCCAAGGGTCATTGGTGCTGGATGCTCGGGGGGTACAGAATCACTTCTGTGGGTGCCTTAAGCAAGTTGCTTCCTATTTTTCTTCCTTTTCTCTCACAGGGCAGTGGACAAAAATTAATGAGAAACAGAATACTAAGCAATGGGGAAATGAATTGACCTATCGCTACCCATATCAACAAAGCTGAACTTCAAAAACAAAGTTCCGGTGGAAAAAAAGCAAGTCACAGAAGAATATATATGATATACTTGTATTTATAAACAGGCAAAAGCAAAACAGTCCCCTGCTACAGCAGTGGTTCTCAAAGTGTGGTCCCTGGACCAGCAGCATTAGCATGACCTGAAGTTGTTAGAAATGCAGATTTTTGGCATCACTCCAGACCTACTGAATCACAAATTCAGAGCTGGGGCCCAGTAATCTGTATTTTAACAAGTTCTCTAGGTGATACATGCAAAAGTTTTAGAAAGAAATGGAGGGGGAGCATACATACATGGTAAAACCATGAAGAGAAGAGAATGATTAACTCAGAAATTCAGGGTAGCAGTTACCTCTCAGGGAGAGTAGTGGATGCAATTGGGGAGGGTCACATGGGGGCTTCAAAGGTACTAGAAATGGGTAAGAGTTTCATTTTATTAAGGTATACATATAAATTGTATATAGTTCCTTATTTATATTACATGCTTCATCATAAGATATTTCTAAGTTTAAAAATTTTACTGCAGGCCGGGTGTGGTGGCTCATGCCTGTATTCCCAGCACTTTGGGAGACCAAGGTGCGTGAATCCTCTGAGGCCAGGAGTTCAAGACCAGCTTGGCCAACACGGTGAAACCCTATCTCTACTAAAAATACAAAAATTAGCTGGATGTGGTGGTGGGTGCCTGTAGTCCCAGCTACTTGGGAGGCTGGGGTATGAGAATTACTTGAACACTGGAGGCAGAGGTTGCAGTGAGCCGAGGTCGCACCACTGCACTCCTGCCTGGGCGACAGAGCAAGACTCCGTCTAAAAAAATAAATAAATATTAAAAAAATAAACAAACAAAAAACTTAACTGCCAAAGTGTGAAGGCACTATATGCCTCATGTCACTTCACTGATACAGTGGAAAGCACAAGTAAGGCTAAGGAACGTACCTAAACACTGGGTTCACCATTTCACCCACCAGTGCTGGGAACAAAACAGCCACTAAGGATGCAGCAGAAACTCTAAGGATCCTGTAAAGACTCTGCCCCCGTCCCTCCTAAGTCACGATGCCACGCACTCCTGAGGCCTGTGCTCCTGGTCTTCCCAACAGCCGTTCTTTCCTCTTGGCCACTCCCCTTTGCTTCCTTGCTGAATTTTTCCTGATGTTGCTGGGTGTTCACCCTTCAATGTGCTTATAGAAATGTGATCCCCCTCCCCAGACTCAGGGGGTAATTAATGTACACCAATTTAAATGACCTCAGTCCCCTGGAGAGTGATTAGACTGGCCAAAGGCATGCGATATAGCCTGGGCCAATGAGAATGTGGGAGTGGCGGGGAGTGAGAGGGTGGCGGTGCTCTAGTTAAAATTCTCTCATCTCTGAAAAGAAACAGAAGGAAGAAATGCCCCTCTTCTTTCACTGGATATCACTGTGTCAGAAATGCAATGTCAAAAGCAGCAGTGTTCACTCTGTAACTGTAAGAGGAGAACCCAAATGTGCCAATGATGATAGACTGAAAAGACGGAGAGTACCTGGGCCTTGATAATGTTTTGGGGGCACTGTCTTAACCTACCACCGAACTGCCCTACCCCAGACTTCTTTCATAAGTCAGTAAACCCCGTAGATCGAATCTCCTTGTAGTTGAGTTTTCTGATACCTACGGTGGAAAATATGCTAACTGATTAAAACCTGCTATTCTAGGTTTGTCCCTTTTAGTCATTTGCCCTGAAGTTCAAATAAGATAACACTAGACTTTACGAACTGATTTTGATATTTAGGGAGACCCTGAGACAGTAAGAACCACAGGAATTATTTATAACTTCGATTTCTAGTACCATGCAATCCTTTAACAAACACGTACATAGCTTGCTAGTTTTCCTAAGCCTGGACCCTCTCTCCTCCTACTGCTTTACCTGGGGTTGTTATCATCGGTCTTCAGCTTAATGACTCCTTGGAAAGGATGTCCCTGAGTAAGCCTGTCCCATTAGTTGTTTTCTTGGTAGCTTCTATCATGTTTGTTTTCTTGATAGCATCTATCACTCTGCTATTGCTTTTTCATATTGTCTCTCCCTTACCATGGCTCCTTTGTTAATCACAGTGCTGTTAACAGACACTCAAATAATATTTCTGAAATGAGTGAATGGATGTACTATCTATCTCTACTTCTGATTTCTCTCTCCCCTCCCCACCTCAGTCAAGAAGACTTGTGCCACAGCCATGTGAAATCAGACCATATGTAAAAAGTCAGCCTCAGGACAAGTACAAATTATACAATTTTAGATGTAAAGTTCTCTGCATTTGACTACAGCCTTGCATCTGAGAACTAGAAGAGCTAGGTTCTGAAGTCATCTTAAAGGTAAACTGAAGACAGCCAGCTCTCTGTTACATCAGCAAGGACTGGGAATACACACGTTCCCATTATTACTGTAAGCCTGTGCAAGGTAAACCATTGCACAACTATGTGCTGACGAGCAGCCTTCGATGACAGAAGGCACCACTGTGTTTCTGCAGGTAGATTACACTGAGAGCTGTGTTCTCAGCACAAACGAGAAAGAAACCGGGGACAGGGGGACCATCAAGGTCAGAACAGGTCATCTCAACAGAGGAGCAGAGAACTGGTTTTTAAAAGTCAGCCACAAGTTCCCTTGGACCAGAAAATATCTGTCTATTCACTGTAGAATAAGTCCTGTTCCTCGGGAAGCATTTCTCAGTATATTTGACTCTTAAAGGGACTTAGAACAACTGCTCTGGAACATTTCATAGAGTTGTCACCTTGGTTTGTGTCCCTGTCACAAGGGTAATTTATCCTTTCAAAGGGTACAATTACAATTAGTCTTTGGCTCAAGTAAAAACCCTGATTATTATTATTATTATTTTTTCCACACTGTTGCCTAGGCTGGAGTGCAGTGGCACCATCTCAGCTCACTGCAACCTCTGCCTCCTGGGTTCAAGCAGTTCTCCTGCCTCAGCCTCCTGAGTAGCTAGGATTACAGGCACATGCCACCACACCTGGCTAATTTTTGTATTTTTAGTAGAGACAGGGTTTCACCATGTTGGTCAGCCTAGTCTCGAACTCCTGACCTCGTGATCCACCCACCTCGGCCTCGCAAAGTGCTGGGATTACAGGCGTGAGCTACCACACCTGGCCTCTATCTTTTAACAAGTCAATTCCCTCAACATATCAAGATTTCCAGTGTTAAGGGCAGTTACTTAATTCCTAATTTCCCACAATGTTAAAGAAATTTTCCTCTTTACTTACAGAATTTAAGGTACTCATATTTTCTTGGTTCCAAATAATTAGCACAGAAATAAAAATCAATCAACTGAAATATGTTTTCTCTTTTTATAGACTGGGTTTCACTCTGTCACCCAGGCTAGAATACAGTGGTGTGATCACAGCTCCCTGCAGCCTTCACATCCTAGGAGGCTCAAGCAATCCTCCTGCCTCATCCTCCAAGTAGCTGGGATCACAAGTGCATACCACTGTGCCTGGCTAAATTTCCATTTCTTGTAGGGACAGGTTCTCCCTATGTTGCCCAAGCTGGTCTCAAACTCCTGGGCTCAAGTGATCCTCCTGCTTTGGCCTTTCAAAGAGCTGGACTTACAGGCATGAGCCACTGTTGCCAGCTGAAAGATATTTTTAAGTGTTTAATAGTGATTAGACAAATATTTATTGAGCATCTAGCAGAGCACAGTGCTAGGCCAATACATCAATACAAGGCCTGTTAAGCCTAGAAAAAAAGAGTTGGTTTCTAAGGTAAGTGATTGTTAATGCCTGATGACATCATGGAATTCTATGTATGAAGATTTTATGCATAAAAACGAAAATACATTTAAAAAACCCAAAAGCTTCATCATGATAGTCTGAACACTAATAGTTTTTGCTTCTTAGTACATTTAATTCAAGTTAGTATATTGAATAACTGTAACATTAATTACTTATATCTTCCTTTACTGATCTTTCTTATTTGTTTTTCCACAAATAAAAATGAGAGAAAATTAGAATTTGGACTAATTTATATGTTTGTACATACATACATAAGTGATGATGGGAACTGTAGGTTCTGTACCCAAATAGTTAGGTCCTGAAAGAGGACAATTTATAGCAATGATGACACATGCATTATTTACATTATTTGGTGCCTTGTAGATAGCATGTACAAATACTTGCCTCTATAGTTGGAATTATCATCACAATCTACTACACAGTTTATATTGCATTCATCCTTGAAGGCTATGAAAATTAGATTCTGAACCTAGAGTTTGCTGTTAGGCCACCTCTGCCTCCTACTAAAATGAATGTGTCCAGCCTATCAAAGATTCTCTTCAACAAGCATGAGCTCCATGACATATTGCATTGCAAATCTGACTTTCTGCAAATGTACGTGGCTGGAGATATGCCAATCTTAGCAGTCAGTACTTGAAATTGAAACTTGAAGGGGAATAAGAAAAGATTTCAGTGGGCAATATTTACAATGATTAATATTTGAACATTTTTAACTTACAAAAATGGCAGTTTCATAGAAGCTATATGGTTTAAAAATACAGAGTACTTCATGACTTTGTGTGTCATCCTTGCACAGAGGCCATGCTAATCTTCTCTGTATCATTCCAATTTTAGTATTCGCACTGCCAAAGTGAGCACTCAACATTATTTAAGTGAGATGGCAAAGACCTCCCAAATCCTAAAGGATGGTCCTTGATCACAGAGGCTGATAACCAAGTTGGGGAATAAGTTAAGGAACAAACCATGTGGAACCAATTCTAGATGCAACTGGAATAAAAAAGAAACAGAAAACAGTGCTGGCTAGAATGACTGCAGAAAGCTCCATGAAAGAGGCAAGTTCTAAGCCCTTGAAAGATAATAAGGATGTAGACAAGTAGAATGGAGAAGAAGAAGAAGAAATTCAGAGTCAGCAGGAATAAAGAAACAGATGTGAGAACCTGCTTTTTTGTTTTATTTTGTTTTAACCACTTAAAAGCTATGTCGTCTGGGCTACTGACCTGATGACCATATGTCTCAGTTTCCTCCTTTGTAAAATGTGGGTATTAACAGCTTGTATCTCATAGGATCACTGGGTAAACTACATGAGCCAATGTGTACTAAACACTTAGAACAGCGCCTGGTATAGTACGAGTGGATCTGAAATATCAGTGGATCAGAAAATATTCAGCATGGAAGTGAGTCACAGAGACGAGATTGGCTGAGAGAAACAGAATGGAAGAGGGGAAGGAGTTTAAAAAGATGCCAAGAATTCTTGACCAGAATTTCCAAGAATGTGCAAATAACCCTTACTGATTGCCTTCTCAGTGTTCAACTCTGTTCTAGGTGCTAGAAACACAATGTTGAACTAGGTCATGGTAGTTAGAAAACTGCATTTTTATGGTGGATATGGCAGAAAGAGATAAGAGAAAAAAAATGGAAGGCAAGACATATCAGGAGGTGGTAAACGCAATGAAACGGCAGAAGTATGAATAGATGACTGTATCAGTCAGCGTGGTCCATCAGAATTCTGAGGTTGACTCTACAGTGGTGGCCTAAACCATAGGAAGTGGCTGGCTACGTGAGACCTACGGAGAGAGCATGGCAGTGCAGAGGTCCTGTGACCGGAACCAGCCTGGCAGGGCCAACAGATGGGCACTGTGAATGAGGAAAGAGGTACAGAATACAGTTTTCTCACACTTATTCTAATACAGAACCTCTTCTCTTTTTCAGAGCATCTCACTGGACTAATGTAATTCAGAAGCACTTTGCGAAATTGTGTTAAACACTGAGGACAGGGTTTAGGGGTAGCATGCAAGGTGAGAGTTAGAAATAAAAGTGAAGTATTTTGAAAGGGGAGGCATGAGGAAAGAAAAGCAATTATAAGTTTTGAGGCAAAAATTTGGCAACTGAGTTTGTTTTCCTATAAAACCAATGCTATGTTAGAGTTTATAAGATGGTTGTAGTTCTGCTGCCTGAAGTGGCACCTTCCTTTGATAAATGAAGAGTAGCAACTCATTAGGAAATAAAAAGAGTGGTGACAAAGAGATGATCTCCTTTTTTTGATGGTTTGTGCAATTAAAAAAATAAAATAAAGTAGTATTCAAAGTTAGTAGTTACCAAAACCAGAACTCTTCACAAAAATCCATACTGAGGCAAACCTTAACCAATAAAGCAATTCGTAACAGGCCTCCTGGACTAAATACTTCATTGTATACACACTCAGCCCAACTGTACAAAAAACATTACTGATCTGTTTACTCTGGCTTTAACAGTAAGTCATTTGTCATTTAAAAATAATATTGATGTGGTTATGATAAAAACATCTCAAACATATACACAAGCATCTGGAAGGTAAAGTCTTCCAGATTCAATCAGCACCAAATCCCAAGTGATTTCTTTTTTTGGCTACTGAATAGTCTTGAAAGCATCCTTCCCTTGATATGCTATTGTAGGTCAATTCCGTGAGTAGATTTCAGAAACTCAAATTTCCAGAGCACAATATTGATGTAAGAGATAGGGTACCAGAATCAACCAGAGAATTTAACTATTACAAGTCCTGTTATTCTACTCTTCTCACATTCAGTGAAATCTGATGGTAACTAAATTCCACAACATTTCAGAGTGAGCAAATTCATTAACACGTTGGCATATAAATATCACTTATATTCAAGAATATAATGCATTAATTAATATATAAAAGAGCCCAAGATATACAAACTGAGTTTTTGTATGTCAATTCTATTTTCCTTTTACTGAATTTTATGGTAAAGCAAAGGCTGCTAAAGTACAAAAAATGGGCACCTTAAGCTCATATTTATTTATTTATTATTTATTTATTTATTTTATTTTTATTTTTATTTTTTTTTTGAGACGGAGTCTTGCTCTGTCGCCTGGGCTGGAGTGCAGTGGCCAGATCTCAGCTCACTGCAAGCTCCGCCTCCCGGGTTCACGCCATTCTCCTGCCTCAGCCTCCCGAGTAGCTGGGACTACAGGCGCCCGCCACCTCGCCCGGCTAGTTTTTTGTATTTTTAGTAGAGACGGGGTTTCACCGTGTTAGCCAGGATGGTCTCGATCTCCTGACCTCGTGATCCGCCCGTCTCGGCCTCCCAAAGTGCTGGGATTACAGGCTTGAGCCACTGCGCCCGGCCACAAGCTCATATTTAAAGGAAAATAGATAAATTTATTCTAATATCAAATTCTCCTCACATTGTATTTTGGGTTCTTTAAAAAAGAAAATGACAAAGGCACATGGGTTTTTTTTTTTTTTTTTTTTTTTTGAGACAGAGTTTTGTTCTGTCACCAGGCTGGAGTGCAGTGGCGCAATCTCAGCTCACTGCAACCTCCGCCCCCCAGGTTCAAGCAATTCTCCTGCCTCAGCCTCCCGAGTAGCTGGGACTACAAGTGCACACCACCATGTCCGGCTAATTGTTTGTATTTTAGTAGAGACAGGGTTTCACCATGTTGGCCAGGATAATCTCGATCTCCTGACCTCGTGATCCACTGGCCTCAGGTTACTTCTGTTCATTCATTCTGTACAACTTGGTACACAGCCGTACAGGTCTGATTTTGAGCTACCCCAGGGGCAGAGACATTTCAACAGAATAACCCAGTAGCAGCGGATCCTGGAGGCCTCACCTACTAATTTGTTGGTAAATACTTGCCCAGGATTGGATACAACTTGGTAAGATACTGGACCCTAATGAGCCCATAATAACACCTCCAACCCCTTCAGGTCAGAGAATGAAAAGCCCCCCGCTATCTGTTTCCCCAAAAATAGGAGAAAGATAGGTATAATGAGATGTCTGCAAAGTACATTGCAGCTTGTATCTGTTGGATTCTTTTTCACTGGTTACTATCTAACCACGGTCTTGACTTGAAAACTGTTTAAAATGCCCTGTGTCATGAATCTTAAAGTACAACTAAATTTGTTAACAAAGTTTTCCTTGACTCAGGGGATTCTGATTGGCTGCTTCTACAACAGTTTTCTTTAATCAAGAAATGTTAGACATTAGAGTTATTCGAGATGAACCTAAGTCATGCTATTCTCTCCTTGCTCAGGCATTTTTTCCAGAACCCTGGGAACTCCTGTCACCTCTTGAGTAACAATGATGACAGTGTCCCCACCTACCTGCTTCCTATCAGGGAAAAAGAGAGGGACAATGAGATAATGTCCATAAGGAGCTGTGGGCCTATATAATAAAAGCTCTTATTGACACATGCTCTTGTGACAAAGATGGGGCAACATTTCAAACCAAAGCCCTGCTTACATAAAAGAGGCAGTTAAGAGCATACAACATTGTGGCTCTGTGGCTACGTGGCACTCCCTTATGAGCACAGATTCCAAGAATGTGAAGATGGCAAAAGAAACAATGCCAGTCTGGTTCCAGAGATGGACCTGATCTGATTCACCTTTCAGACTTAGTACAGCTGCTCAGAGACCAGCAGAGGCAGAACTGCCACACTATGCCTGCTGGCACTGCCCAGTCTTCTGGGTTTCTTCCATCTCTTAGGGCTGATTTACTATGTAGAGAAACATGGTTACAGCAATGGAGGCTGTAACACCAACTTACCAGCAATAGTGAGGGGAGTAGAATACATTAATTTTATAAAAGTGCAAACAGATTTCTCTCTAAGGCATGCTCTCCTTACTGCCTCCATCTAAAAGGGTTTGTCAACTTAGTATTATTTGTATCTGTCGACAGCTTTGAGCAGGGCAGTATTTTCTTTGCCAGTGACCCCAGTAAATTTGGGGAAGATGCAGCATAAAGGAAGAAAGGCATTTGAGGAACTGTATGTATAGAAGTTGCCCAGACCACAGTCAACCTCTCTCCAGCTCACAACAGCAGCATGCAGTTGGTTGAATGCGGTCTGGGGAACTTCTATACATACAGTTCCTCAAACGCCTTTCTTCCTTTATGCTACATCTTCCCCAAATTTACTGTCCTTTGCCTCAGCTTTGTGGTTTATCACTGACATCCATGACCTTTGTTCCCTGCTTTGACCTCTGCTACACAAACATGAGAAACAGAACCTTATCTCCACTGACTGTTTAGAAACTTAGTACTTACTAACCTTCCTGTCTACAGATTAAAATAAGAACAATGCGAAACAAACAGAATAAAACAGCAAGTATGCAAGTGATGATTAAGAAAACTAAGAGGGGCTGGGCAAAGTGGCTCATGCCTTAATCCCAGCCCTTTGAGAGGCCGATGTGGGCAGATCACCTGAGGTCAGGAGTTTGAGACCAGCCTGGCCATCATGGTGAACCCTCATCTCTACTGAAAATACAAAAACTAGCCGGGCGTGGTGGCTCACACCTATAATCCCAGCTATTTAGGTGGCTGAAGCATGAATTGTTGGAACCCAGAAGCGGAGGCTGCAGTGAGCTGCAATCGCACCACTGCATTCATTCCAGTCTGGACAACAGAACAAGACTGTCTCAAAAAAAAAAAAAAGAAAAAGAAAAAAGAAAAAAGAAAGAAAACTAAGATATTGGAAATTTATATTTAACATTTTGGTAAAACAAGGCAGGTTAAAAAAAATCTAATGAATGTCTACTTCATTGTGTTATATGTAATCAATCTATTTGTTGGTACTTGATATATATGGCAAAACCATCCAGCTAAAGAAATAACACTTGTAAGTGAAACTGAATATATACATCTTATGATAACTTGGCAGCTCCTGCAAGTTCCAGGATGCCAAAGTCATGGCAGCCTTGATAGGGACACTCAATCTTTAGCAAATTATTTGGATTATTATGATAAACAAAAATAGTAACATTTTTGTTTTTAATTCAGAATGCAAATGACAGATCCCATAGTATGCCAGAGGAAAAACATGTTTCAAAAGACATATGTATCAAACCAAAATAATGAATTCTTCAAGTGTGTGTGATTTAGCAACAGGAAAATTCCTTGAGGACAAAACGGTAACCACATAATAATGGCTTACTGGGCTGGCATGGAGCTAACAATCTGTAGTCGGGTATTTCCACTTAGATGTCACAGCATTTACCTATCTTTGGGTACAGTTTTCCATGGCCACAAAATCAGCATGACTTCTCTATTAATTTTTTTAAAATGGCAGGAATGACTGGACTCTTGTGGTAACAATTGTAAGCTATTTTGACTCCATAAAATGAGTCACTTTGAAAGATGGTGACAGGAAGCAAGTGCTCCTGTTACTTGAAGTAAGCCCTTAAAACTGCTTAAGAAGGTTTCAAAGTCACTGATCAGCACAAACTGCTGTTTCTACTAAAAATGATAAATGGCACAGTCATTACCACCTTTGCCAAAGTAATCTTTGATCAAATTCTTTATGAGAAATATTAGAACAGATTATTTACAGTACTCCTCTTCCTGGGAAGCAAGACTTGCTATCCTTTTAACGAGAGAGGAGGAAAAAGTGTCATGCAACAAACTCTGGCTCTTTGGGCCTCTCTAATAGCTTCTTTGTACCAAGATAATACACTTCCTTTTCTAACAGCTAAATAAAAGCTCAAAGAGAAAAAGCAGGGGAGAAAGACAAAGGTTCTCCTCAGACAAGTTGACTGATAACTTTTAACAGAAGTCCATTATCACGTCATTACTATATTTGGCTCCTTTATTGGACTTGTTTCTTTACATACTCATTTGACTGTGTTTCGTCCAATAAGGATTTGAGAAGAAGGCAGATTTCAAATTCATGTAATCAACATTTAGGAAGTGCCCAACAAAAGAAGCAGTGCTAACTGAAGCTGCCTGGTACACCTCGTGGAGACCCGACATAGAAATGCTGGCCTTTAAGGTGGCATAAGTATATCCTAGCAATGGAACACTTTTATAGATGAAGGAAAATAACTTGAATTCTAAGATCTTCTCCTTTTTGCTCTTTAGTAGAGTTTCCTTCTTTTTCTCTCTGAACAATAGTATGCTTCTGGCAAACTCTGAAGTAGGATTTCAGCAGGAAGAGTTGAGATATCGGTGCTGGCTTAACCTTTGCGAGCACTTACTCATTTTTGAAATCTTCAGTAAAATGAGTGAGTGCTAGCTTTTACTCATTTTACTCTTCAACCAAACATGCCAAACACCTGTACTGTATTTCTTCTGAGGATTTTACTGTACTTCTGTGGTTGTTATTTATCCTCAAAGTTTTTCCATTTTAAAGACCTCATAGGGCTGCCACATCATCACTGTGATGTAAGGAGAGACATATTAGATCACCTGCAAACAGAAACAGATAGAGGAGGCATGTAATGTATCTCGAGATCACAGGCCAGGGACAAAACTGGCAGCATCATTTCTCCACTAGGTTGCATACACCCTCATTTATCTACATTCTAGTCAATCACTAGATTCACACAAAGGCTTATTTCTTAAATCTGTTAATTTAAGTTTTTCAAAAACACTAAGTGTATACTTAATAACCAAACTCCTTTGCACCCATTGTAATGCTGGCATGAAATATTATAATAAAACACATAGTTTAGTGGTGAGAGCATGGATTCCTGTCTCGGTTTAGTGGCTATGTGACCCGGGGCAATGGATTCAACTCCTACACTCCTCAGTAGTTTAACTGGGGCGATGCTACCTCTTAGGAATGTAGTATCGACTGAAATAGTATAGGTGAGATGCTTAGCACAGTGCTCGGTAAACGGTAGCTAAGCCCCTCCCCCCGTCATTATTATTAAGAGAGCACTGCATAGATTTTGAATAGTTCCTCATGAGAATCTCATATTAATTCAGACGAAAAAGTTCTGATTTTGATCATGTCAAGTGGCCACGCAAGAATCACTGAATCAAATTGCCATTAAGAATTTTTACATCGCATGGAGGGAAATGTGTGAAATGTTACTGAGGTGCTCTGGGTTGCAGGCTGATGGGCGCGCGTGTATGGGATGTGGGAGCCCCAGGGCGACCCGAGGTGGAGAGGCAGGGAGGCGGAGGCCTGCGGCTGTTACTCACGCGGGGGTGACACCCTTGGGCAGCCCCAGGGCGTTGACGGCCGCCGCCGGCGGCTGCGAGGGCAACAGGGCGCTGAGGAAGGCCGCGGGCGTCTGGCTGTGGCCGAAGCGGGTGGCGGGAGAGCAGTGGGACGCCTGCCCCGGGCTCGGGAGCGGCGGTGGTGGCGGCGGCAGTGGGAACACGTCGGGCACCGGGAAGGCAGCCGTGGGGCTGAAGACCGGGGGCGGCGGTGGTGGGGGAGACGGCGAGGAGGAGCCCCACGGGGCCTCGGGCTCGGCGCCGAAGGGCTGCGCGAAGGGCGGCATGGGCGCGCGGCCGAACTGCCTTGGCGTCGGGGACATGGGCGACGGGAGGCTGGACGAGCTGGGGCTGGAGGCCGGCGTGCCGTGGCCCGACGCGGGCCCGAGGTTCTGCGCGGCGATGAACTGCTTGGGGCGCGCGTAGTTGAAAGAGCCGGAGGACTGCATGGTGGGGGCGGAGCGGGAGGCCAGCGCGCTCATGGGCTCCGGGGACGCGGGCGGCGTGCAGGCCGCGAGCTCGGGGAAGGCGGGCGGCGGCGGGAAGGGCGGTGAGGGCGGCGCGCTGCGCGGGGCTAGCGGAGGCTGCCGGGCGCCGGCCTCCTGCTCCAGTCGAATTTGGTTCTGGAGTTGCTGGATCTTCAGAGGGTCCCTGTGGGGAGAGAGAGAAGTGACACCTTCAGAGAGGGAACAGCAAGGAACGTGCATTCCAGGCGTGAGCTCAGCTTGTGAGCATCGTCTGGCACTTAGGCCAGCTGCAGAGAGCACCCAGGGAATGGGCACACATAGCAGCCCGAAGTGTGGTGCCAGCAGTTCATTCTGGACCAAGCGCTAAGTCAGTGAATTATGCTCGCCCATTTCGCTGTCTCATTTAAGTTTCACATAAGGTGATCCCAACCAGTTTACAAATCCTGATGGAAATTTTGTCTGACTTCCAGGAGCCATATTTTGTTTTTAATGGATCAAGAAATATTAAGAGAAAAACATTTCGACATCAGTTCTCAATCCTCTAATTCGCAGTCAATTTTTGGTAAAAGAATTCTATCAAAATGAGAAAGTTAAAAGCAAAAAACAAAAAAACAAACAAAAAAAAAACCACTTGGTTGAAGTTATATTTGGCAGATTTAGGTGAGTCCAATTTGCCTACTTCAGTGCTGTCAACTCTACATTCAATAAATACCACACGTGGATTTTTAAAAAATTAATCTCTACATTTGTCCCCTAAGAAAGTCTTTATGCAAAATTTTAGTAGTAAAATGAATTGCCAATTTCTTACACAAACCTTAATACACACTGATATTGCATGCTGTTTCAAACACAGGTAAACAAGTGACATCTATAACAGGTAGCTGTTCAATAAACAATAGGAAAATATTTTATAATAATGTATACTTAATTCCCCAAATATTTACCATTGATAAGAGATAGTTCAAATTTTTATTTCTGAAATAAGAGTAAGCAGCTAGCAATGATCTAATATCTCACTCTTTTACTCCAAAACTTTGCTGTACATCCAGGATGTTTTCCTTTATTCACATGAGGTAAACATGTGGGACCAATAGCTGTCACAAGAAACTTCAACTTCAGGTGGCACTATAACAAGCAGATAAAACAAGTATCTATGAATAGACAATAAACCTTTCACAACTAAAAATCAGACCCCAAAACTTTCTTATCCATAGGCAAAAATCAAGCCTTCAGAGACTCAGCAACACAAAGAATTGAAGCGGCCAATAAAAAGTGAAAAAATATCTAGGTCTTTTCTCAAGTATCATGAGCTGTGGGAACATCAGCAAGTTCTAAACTCTGTCCTGTGTCTTCTGTTCCCTTCTATAATTATCCAGTAAAGTGATTACACTTAAGTCCATGAGAAGACAGACACACTTTCTTGGGAACTGAAAGGTGTAATGAGGAGATGGTTCTATGTTCTTAATAGGTACAGAGCATCAAATACTTAAACAACAAAGAACTTTGTGGGATCCTATTGAACTTGAGTGTTTTAAAAGTAGCCATGTCACTGCTGGGATTCACCACTGCCCTGAAATTCCAGATGTCTATGTGGTTTGGGTAGACTGTCCAGCACATGTGCTCTTGCATTCATGCATTTAGAACTGGCCCAGGAATAGAACTCATAAAAACCACCCACTAGCTCTAAAATCCATTATCCAGCACTCTCCATTCTGAGTCCCCAAATGCTTCATCTCCCTGCCTTTGCTGTCTCTCTTACACTTCCTCACTAGGGCAGCATGCATCCCCGTCCCAGGATGTTTACCTTCAACACTCTTCCACACCCTTCAGCTGACCTCTGCATCTGGATTGGAAGCCATCTGTGTGGCTCTCCTCAAAGGCGCTGCTCCCCTACTCTGTCCCCACCTGGGCTCACAATGGCCAAAGCCACAGCTGTGTTTTAAGTATTTTAGGCTTGGCCTGACGTCAGCAAATTGCTGTGTGTGGTGGCTCTGCTGAAGTAGCTACAGACATCATATCATGCCCTGTACCTGATGTGAGGATTCCCTGACCCCAGGATTAGGGAGTGCCTCTTGAGAGCCAGTCTTCAAAGAGACCAGGGCAGGAAAGCCCAGACCATGACTATATTGGTTCTAAACTTCTCTATGGGTCAACCTATTCATTCAGGCATTAAAAAGAACCACCATGTTTGCTAACCCAAGTGGGCTTAAAGCTGTGGAAGTGCTATCTTTAGTATGAAGTGACAGTTTAAGAAATTATTAATGTAGCATTTCACAAGAAATGAATGGGCATTCTAGTGATTTGGCTGCTAGTATATACTGCAGTGAAGAACTTTGCTAGAGTTTTGACTTCCCCATTTTTCAGTGGTTCAGTGAGGCATGAAGAATATAATATGCAGGGACTGGAGGGGGCGGGGAAAAGGAGCACAAACACATCTTTTGAATTTTAAAGTGTCTCACTTTATTTCTGTGCAAATGATAATCTTTTAAATACTTGAGTTAAATGAATTTCCTATCTGGAATGTGATGTGATGAAATGCACAATTTTACCATGTTCTTCTTCTTCATTAAGCTATTTTTAGAAAAGTTGATTTTCACAGAGATAAAAAAGGCCAAAAGAATGAAAGGTACCAGAAACGCAAGGTTGCCTATAGCTTTTGGAAATTACTTAGAAGTTATTTGTCATAGGAAATTCATTACTTCTTTAGTTTCTCCATTTTTTTTTTCTGCTGTCTTTTCTCTGAAAAAAAAAAATGAAACTGAACTTTTTGGAAATACTAGCCAGCTACTAGCTTGTGGGGTCATTGTGAGAATTAAATGATGAGCACAGTGCCTGGTTCGGAGTATGAGCTCTATAAATTATCTTTCGCAGAAGAAGAGAATCATATCAATCCTGGTTACTTTTACAAACCAGACCTTTTAAAACAGGAACAATGTTTAATTATTGCAGGGGGTTTCTCTTCACCTATTTCCATTGCAAGTGACTGGCAAAGGAACAGCAGTGGCAGGTGGGCCGATGGGGAACTGGTGATGGGGCTGTCGTGAGACCAGCTAAGATGGCTGGTTTTAGCACTGCTCCTCCCCCTTCTCCTCATCACGAAGCCGTAGGGCACTTACCATGTGTCTAGCACTGGAGACACACACCAACCCTAGGAGGCAGGGATTGTTATCCTCATTTAAAAAATTCACCATCAGTTGGTGAGGTCAAGTAATGTGTCCAAGGGCAGAACCTGGATGTGAAGGGCTGGCTGGCTCAGAAGGCCTGGTGCTACATCATTCTCTATAGAGTGCTCAGTAAACAAAAAAGGTTTGTTAAAATGTTGGCTATTATTACTACATATCACTTTTTCTCTGGGAAACTGCAACCCAAGTTTAAAATAAATGATGTGAAAGTAAACTTCCGCAAAACAACTTTTATTTAAATTGGAAATTCCTGGTATGTCTCTCTGGAGCAATATTTCGATTGCAAGTAATTTATCCCCTGCTCATAATAATAGAGAAAGGGTATTCATAATCATCTAGAAAAACTCTTGAGATCACAAAGCTAAAAAAAATGGGTGATCTATGAATAAATATGCTGTTGGTTTATATGCTTTCTTTCATATTTGACTGTATGATAGAAGCCATTGTATGAAGAGCTACAAGACTGCACCCTCTGAACCATAAGCTCCTCTGGTCCTGATATTTATAAGCACTTTAAAGGTAAGGAGGGTAACTTTTGGCATCTTCACAGCACCTGGCCAAACACTAAACATGGTGGACTCATCACTGTCAATGACAACAATGATACAAATTTCTTACTGCAATTTCTGTACCCCATTGGGTTCATCAGGCATATTCAATAGGACATTCCTATACTAGGAGGGTCCCATATTGGACTGGGAAATCTTAAAAATTTTCAAATGAAGGTAGGTAAATGAATTAGGGGTAAGCTGGTAGGTGTTCCCACAATGTATTCCCATCTGGCTAAGATTAGCTCAGTATCATATGCATGAGACTTCAATGTATCAATTACGGGAATGTATAAAATAGAAAATAAAACTCCTACAAGGGCTTCCCACTCAGGTAGTACCGGTTCAGTTCCATCTATAACTTTATTATAGTAATGCTTCAATTGTCTTTTAAAATTCTATTACTCATAGCTCAATTGATATCTTCATATCACAGAAGCTAGGTCCACTGCATGAAGGTCAATATCTAACAACTTGATTTGTTTAGCACTAACTTATGATTGCCCGTTGGGAAAAGGTATGTAAATCACAATCTTAAGAATAATCACAGTAAGGATTAATAAAAGACAAATAAGAATGTATTACACTAGGCTTATAGGAGGTTGTACGTACAAAAATAATTAAAATACATTCCCCTAAGGTTAGGGGAGAAGGCAGGGATAAAAATCTGGATTTTCTAGAAAGTACTATAAAAAAAAAGATTAAATTAAAATTGATTACTGCTTGGGAATATGTATAAGTTTAAAATGTATTGCAAAAGGACACAGGTTTCTTTACAAAGCCCTATTTGTTGACCTTCAATGCATTCTGAACCTTTTGTAAATTGTGTGACTTTCCAAACAAAGCCAGAACTGAACACAATTATGGAGGAGGGTTCAAGGGAGAAGTGACCTGAGTGAAATCAGCACATGACTTGAGTCTCTTTTAGAGAGACTTTTCCTCTGTACTTAGAATAAGAGCCATATTTGGCTCTGCCACAGAAAAACAGTAGCTTTGTATGTCTTAATGCATAAAGTTGATCTCTATTTGAAGTCATTCCATGTACCGAGAGAGAGAGAGAGAGAGAGAGAGAGAGAGAGAGAAGGAGCAATTGAAATTGATGACCAATTCCTAATCCTCCTGGAACTTCTCTGGAATATCAAAGGATGGCTGAGTCTCTCATGTAACATAAGGAATAGGAATGAGAGGTGGGGAGATGGTGCTCTTCAAGGGTCAGTAGCAATGTGAACTGTTTCTCAGAAGTTGACTCCTGCCGCTGGCTGCCAGATGTTGAGATCTCGTCTAGGAGGTCTGTGGAGATCCAGCTCTGTGGGATAAATGGTCACTTTGGCTCTGGGAGGGCTGCAGGATGTGGTCCAAAGCATTTATAGCCCCACCAGAAGGGCAGGATTTGTAGCCTGACATAAATTGCATATGATAAGGGACAGACTTTACCAGTGCCTGCAGTTGTGATGTGCCTGATGAATCTGACTAACACAGAACACTGGCGCTTCAGCCCCAGCCTGTTTTTTAGGGAGGAATCCGAGGTCAGCTTCTAAAACAGTTAACTCTGCATCACAGTTAAATGCCCAAAATGATTTTCATTTCTACTGATGCAAAGGCCAGTGAAAACTGCAGGAAGATATTAGTTGATTCTTATAAAAACTATGCTAATTTAGAGGACATTAAAAGGAATTAATACTGACTCTTCCTAATAGAAAATGTTTGGTTTTAATTCTTATCATGGACAAAGTACATTTTTGAAGAAAAATCTGTTTTTCAACCTTTTTTTTTTTCAATGCTTGAAGCAAAATCAGTGATCTCATTTCTAATTGAAACTCCAAAGAAAAGCTCCCTGTGAGACAGATTTTGAGGAACTTTAAGGTCTTAAGTATAAAATTTCTCTGAGATTTTGAAGAATTAGGGAAGAAAGGACAGATATTTTACTTTCTGTCTTCCAATGAAATGACGAATTTGGCATATTTTAAGGTTTCATATGGTTAATGTTTCCCCAACTTTTCATTTTCATTCATCATACAGTGGCTGGTGCCATCCCTTGTGTCAGTCCCATCATAGCTTATGCTTGCTGGGTAGAATACATCCAAAACAGTGGTATGCAGTCAGTATTTGTAAGAGTTGATTACTACTAAGGGCAGAGTGTCATCTCTTTCCAAACAAATAACCATTATCTGCTCCCCAATGTCTTTACAAAAAATAGCAATCCTCCCCTTCGCTGAGCCCTCCATTTTCAGTAGCTTCCTCTTTACTCTCAGGGAAGCCACTCAATAAATATCTGTTGAATTGAAGTTAAATCCCTAGATTTCTATGCAATGTAAAACTCCCTGTTCCATCAAGCTATATGGCATTCAGCAACACACAGTTGCATTTTCCTAAGGGAGTACTCTTAGAAATAAAGCCACTATCGTGCAGGTTATTTACAAGAAAAAACATGGAGTCAGCCCAGTAGAGAAATGTTCCAATAGTGTGGCTCCAGCTCTGCCACATTCTGTTTATGACTTTGGATACTTCATTCATCCTTTCTGGGGTAGTTTTTCAACTTTAAGGTCCTAATAAACTTTTAGATTTTATGACCTGTCCTCTTTAGCCCTGTAAGATTTAAACATTATAAAGAACCTAATTTCAAAGAAACGGGTAAACTTGGACAACTGAACAAGTCCAAGTATGGCGCTTATTTGTGTGTGTGCATATATTAACCTTATGCAGATGCTGTTTTCACACCGATTTCAACTGTTTTTGAAAAATGTATATATCAGTTTTTGGAAAACAGAAGATTTTAAAGGCATTTGAGAGGCAGATAAAAACAATTCCATGGTAAATCTTCTTACAAAAGGAATAGTTTATTCTGTGAATAATCTGTTCTGGGAATATTCTGTCAACGAACTGGCTAACACTAATTGTATTTTTTTTTTTTTCTTAAGACAGATATACCTATAGATAAATTCTACCCAGATCAAGATAAAAATGGCTTTTAGGTTTTATGTGTCTCAAAATAGCTTCTATGGGGCTAGAGTTGGATGTGGTTCTGCTATATAATGCTTTCCCTTAAAGGAAACATGCAAACTGTTTCAGTGGTAAGTGGCCAATGTTCTGTTAATAACCCTTTCCCCTCTTTCTGCCACAGCTCTTTGGATGTTTTGGCCTGATTTTGTAAATCTTCCAAAAATTCATTTGCCATTTCATTCAAATATGAAGATAGGGTTGTGCTATGCTCAGCAGTCCCGTGGCTTTTCTCTGCCCTCATTCTTGATATCTCTGCAGCCTCTGACAATGGGCTCACCCACTCCATCTTTCTTGAAGCACTCTTCTCCCTTGACATCACTAACACAACTCTCCTTGTTCTACTTCTGGGACTGTGCCTTACTTCCTTCACTAGTTCTTCTCCATCACTCTAAATATGGGTATCCTACCAAGATCTAAACTTTATGCTCCTCTTTGCACAAGGAGTTAGTCAACTGCATCACTCTTGCTCCCTGATCTCTTTAACCCAGCCCTCAGTCCTGAATTCTATTCTCCACTTCCATGTAATATAAATGTGCTACTTCACTTCAAACTTATGTCTAGACAGAGCTGCTCTCATCCCGACCTAACTTGTCTCCCTAAAATAATATCTGATATTTAAGATACCCACAATTTGTCCTCAAACAGTCCTAACAATCTTATCTCCAACTAATGCTGCTCTCTTTCTACCTTTTCATTCTTCTAAGTTTGTTACTCTTACTGTTCCCCAGACTGACTGAGTTTTCCTTCCTGTTGGCCTCTTCTCAGACGCTGCCCTCGTTTGGAAGGCCACCCCCACCAATTTCTCTCCATCCACTGTCTTCATCCTTTTGTGCCCATTTCAATGCCCATTTCTTCTTGAAGCTCTCCCTAGTAACATCTAGCAGTTCTTACTCCCTCCTCCGTGCTACTCCAGCCCACAAGGCTGGCACGGTACTGTCAGCTTGGCAGTGGCATTATCATCTCACACACCAGCCCAGATCGCCCAGAGCCAGATGTGTTCTTTCTTCTTATTACAGTGTTTTGCACATAGATGTCACTTACTACCTGTCAAAAGATTGCCAGGCATCCTTTTGTGTGGAATACAGGAAAGGGAAATGCAATCTTCTAATAAAGGAGATATATATGTATCAGAGCTCTTATAGTAACAGTACTTACATATTTCTGGCTTGTTAGTATCCAAAATGTGAAACTCCCAAACCCGAGTGAGAGCGTTTGTGAACCTGGTAATGCAGCTCCTAATTTGGCATCTGTGAGGCACTCCATCATGTTCCAGGCAGTGGCAGCCTGTACCAGTGCCCATTTTCCATTTTATTTGGTTATCATCAGTCAAAAATGCAATAAGTTTATGTTTACCTTGAAGAGAAGTGCCTCGGGGATATTTTCAGTACTTGGTGAGAACTTTAGTCATCTCTAGGCAGTACTTTGATAGGACCCATTCTTCCCATCCTGCACTGTTCTACAGCCACTTTTTCAAAACATAGACTGTATCCTGAGATAACAAAGTTGGTCCCTATACAGAGAGAGGAAACAGCTCCCTTGTGTGTCCATTGTGTAGTGTAGCAAGTCATAAAAGACCGGACAGAGTGTTTCTAACAAGGCTGCATTGAATGCCTGTGTTGGGGCTGGAATCTAAAGCACTGATGTCTGCCTGGAACATCACACTGATGTCTGTATTCATTTTTCAAGTGTTGTGAAGTACTGCCAGGAATTGCTTATGGCTGATACTAAGTTAAAGAATGTGTAGGTGGAGGTCATGCTTTATTTCTGGAAGGAGAATGAGGCCAATGGTTGAATGCATGGCAGTAAGCATTCACACAAGCAAGTAATGACTCACTCGTAGGTGGAGAATTGAATGAGTTTCTTCTTAAAGTCAATTTCCTGAAACTCCAAGTGTGGCAGACATCTGTTTTTATTCTCTACCATTCTTCTTTCATCTGGTAACCGCACTCCTCCCTCCCTTTACAGATCTGCTTCTACCCTATTCCTTGTGGGCCACAATCTTCTCGCCCTTGGTTGCAGGGTGAGCATGTGATCCAGGACTAGTCAACTGTTATATGGCTTCAGCAAATTATCCAAGGATAAGTATATAATCCAGGTCAGGCCAATCAGAGCCTTTCCCTGGGACTTTTCATACTGAAGATGGAAGGGAAATGTGTCTAAAAGGATAGAATCACCTCGAGTTCCTGGCCATCATGGAAGGGTCTACAAAAAGGAAACTAGTACATAAAAAACAGCCAATTCCTTATATAAAAGAAAAAGGGAGAGAGGCAGTTAAAATTGAAATACTATTTTAGCAGCTGGATCCAGATAACCCTCAGACCAGTTTTATCTCAGAATTTTTCTTTTTCTTTTTTTTCTTTCCACTTAAACTAGTTCAAATGGTCTCTTAACACTTTTTAGAAAGTGGCCTTGGAAACCAATAAGTCCCATTTCTTATTTTATGATATGCAAATGGAAACACAGGGAGATCAAGAAATTGCTGTTATCAGCTGGTTGGTACCAAAGGCCCAACAAGAACATCTTGCTGGTAAGAACAATACAAAAATTAATCTAATAGCACTATCAGAAGTTGATGAATCAATAAATGGATGAATTCATATATTGTTCATAAACTTGTGAAAAAAACTACCAGAAGGGCTAAAAACAAATAGTTTAAAGTGTTTACCTCTGGAAAGTAAGACTAGAATGAGGTGGAGGGAGGATATCTTTTATTTTTGCATTTTATACTCTTCTATACTGTTTGTTGACTACGTGCATATAAAAAATATAGTGCTCAAAAAGACTCTTAAAACATAAAACTCCAGAAGTTTGTAACTTCAAGAAGGTCTTAGTTACAACATATCCTGGAAGCCTGAGAAGGGTATCCATTCATCCATTTCCTGTGTTTAAAGCCACCAGGGGAGGTCTTTTCCAAAGAATTTCATCAAGCATGACTATTGCTACTACTACTGCCAGCATCAACAGCGTCACCACTATCTAGTGATGACAGGTAACTGTTACAGAGCACGTACTATGTACCAAACACCATTCAAAGCACTTTATCCATCTAAACTCATTTAATCTTTATAAAAACTCTAGGAGAGAGGCCACTTTTATTATCTCCATTTTACAGATGAGAAAATTGAGGCACAAAGATATATAGTAAGTTGTCCAAGATTATGCAGCTGGAAAGAAGTGGAGATGGGACTTAAACTGAGGAGCTCTGGCTCATGACCATGATGTTACCACATCTGTAACCAAAGCACCACGACTTATCTCGTATTTACCACATGCAGTGTGACTTCCTCAGATACAGAGGACTTTTCTGATTTGGGCTCCACTCAAGACTATGGCTCTAAGTCTGCCCCTCCTATCCTCTGTTTCTTGGTTACTGAGATATAGATATTGCAATGGCGCCCAAAACAGCTATAGAGACAGCCAGGCTATGTTCTGAACACATTCCATACATATAATTTTAGGTAGTCATGTCTTATATGCTACGCTTAAAAACATTTATTGGAAAAACTATAACAATGTACAAAGCAACCTGAAGGAGTTGATTTTGAAACTAAGAAGTTAAATTTGCTTCCAGAATTTCTTATTTCAGCATAAGTACCATCAACTAGCACTCATTATATTGAGAAACTAATGAGTTGTTGGTCTGTACTAGCCAAACATCATGTATTTACAGCTAAATATTGTACTTCCAAAATGTGAACAGGAAGATGAAACCAATTAATAAAGGTTCTTACTTCATATTTTCCAAGTATAATATTCATTCGAATTTCTGAGAAAAATCAAGACATATATCACATAAGGGCAATAAATACTACCACGGAATTTCATGGTATGGAAGTTCCTACATACTTATGGTTTTGTCCTTCACTCTCCTTCTTGAACACAATGTTTGTGGTAGAAAAATAAATAAATATAAGAAGAATAATTTCCAAAATAATTGGATTTGAATTCTTAAAAATAGCTTGGTATTTATTTATGTGTTTGTTTATGAAAAACACAGGGTCTTGCTCTGTCACCCAGGCTGGAGTAAAGTGTATCATCTTGGCTCACTGCAGCCTCAAACTCCTGGGCTCAAGTGATCCTTCTGCCTCAGCCTCCTGAACAGCTGGAAATACTGGTGCGTGCCACCACACCCAGTGGGATTTTTTTTTTTTTTTTTTAAATAGAGACAAGGTCTCACTGTGTTGCCCAGGCTGGTCTCAAACTCCTGGGCTCAAGCAGTCCTCCCACCTTGGCCTCCCCAACTGCTGGTATTACAGGCGTGAGCCACGACACATGGCCTAAATAGCTTTGTTTTTAAATCACCGACAGCCCCTTTCAGCATCTCCTGCCACTGGGCTACTTTGTGCTTTCCCTGGTAGAAGTGACTGTGCCACCAATTATCTGTGTGGCCTTGACTAAATCATTCTCGGTCTGACTTTCTTCATATCTTTGCAGTATAGTTGGATTATTTTTAAATAGTCCCCTTTAAATATTTTTCAAATGTGCCCATGCTATAAAATTCACTCTTTAGTCTTTCAAGATTGTACATCTGAATATCACTAATATCACTCATCTGTTATGCTGTTCCATCTCTTGAGATACTGTATCACTAAATATGATTCAATTTAGAAACATTATATCACATGGTGAACACTATAAAGATTACTTTTCAAATTTCTATTAAGATAGGCCTATAACTGAAGAACTAAACATTTCTGAATAAATAATAACAATGTAGCCAATAACATTTTCTACATATTTTGGTCTTGCAATCAATGTGAGGAATGCACATTTGGATCTGGATTCTCAGAGTAATTTACTTCCTCTTACAAGTCTACCATTGCTAGTTTAAGTGCTAATGGCCAAGATATACAAGCCAAGGGGTCTTTATTTGTGGTGTGAATGCAGGGCTTGCCTGATCTCCAGACTCCCTTCCCAACCTCTCATCTGAAGAAGGAGAAAGTTCTTGAAAAAGCTCAAAAATGCATTTTGGCAAGCTCAAGAGATGCAGCTTAGCAGCATGAATTAAGAGACTTGTGACTGTGGAAGAGAACAGTAAATTTTAAATGGCTTTGGCCCTTCTTAGCTTTTGACCAGCTGACCTTGACATTCCTTAGAGGCCAAAGGATGAGATGCAGTGAAGACAGTGCTGCCTAGCCATTTCCCCTCAGGAGGCAGAACCAGTCCTTCCAGCAGTAGATGAAGTCTATCCAGTGTGTCTTGGGGAGAACTGTAATAAATGAGGTTCCCTCCCTGAGAAATGACTAAAACCACAAAAATAATTTCTTAGATGAAACAGCTCAATTATCTAATGTAATTACTCCTAAGGAAAAAATGAGAGAAATTTATCATAGTTACATGAAGTTTCCAATGTGGTTATATATGACTGTGTATAGTCAACAGTTATTCATCTGGCGTTCTATCAAACAGAGTTTTCTATAATATGGTATCTGTGACTGTTTCCAATACAATAAAAATGCTGTAAAATCTTGAAATGCTTTTCAAAAGAATACTTTATAGAATAGATGTACAGCTGTAGTATTGAGCTTATTTTGCTATACTTTATTAATCTTTCCCAAAACATGTAAATAATGAAGTTTGTTGCACACCACATCTGGATTTCATGATTATTCTGTAAGACTTATACAATAGATGGCCCTTCATTTAGGGAAGTAGTATATACACCAGAATGTGCCTTTTCTTTATAAGATTTAAAACAATGGAAAAAGTCACTGAAGTATGTATAGTATCTGTGTGCCGAGATACACAGGAAAGCATGGATCGTGTGGATGGAAGGAACCGGGATCATCTCATCCAGCTGAGTAATAAGTAGGTTTGGTGCAGTGCCACACAGGAGGCCACCAGCAGAGCCCAGAGTAGTAACTGGGTTTCTTCATTCTTAGCCTCTCAAGTGATGAGACCAAGGTGAGAACTCCTTTCACTAAAAGGCTTAATCTTTTAAATAACTGAACCAGAAAGTCATTTCTAACAAGAATACAGATAAACATTACAAAGAACACAGAAAAGATATGTTCAAAATCTGTCAGGTTCCAACAAGGGATACTTTTTCCCTGAAGAGAGAAGATGAACCATTGCCTAGAAGTAATGTGTAGCTGACTGTCCAGCGGTTCTATGTCTGAGTAACACAGTCTCATCACTCATGTGTATGTGTGCATATATACATGTATATGGCTATAGTGGTATCAGCAATCATGCATATTTTCAAGCTTAAATATGATGAAATTGTTAAAGGACTATAATCCTAAGTAAAACGAATACAGAGTATACTTAATTACACTTCTGTTCCCAACTTGTCCTTTTAGGCATGATCTTATCTCTTGATTGTGGCCACCAGTAAAGAAAAGCATATCTCTAATCTCAGAAGCACAAGGAGTTCATATAGGAAACCAAGATTAGTAAGTATTTTTGTGGTGACTACCTTTTGAATAAGACAGGATTAATGTAACAGTTAAAAGTATAGAAATAGAAAAGTTACGAATTTACTAGTGATTTTTTTCTTTGCTGTGGACATTTGTTGATCTTTAAAATATATCATGGGAGCAAATAAAACATCTACAGAATTTACAAAAATGTCAAAATGAACCAGAAGACATTAAAGTCATTCATGATATATGTTAATGACCTAATAGAGGAAACTTTTTTTTTTTTTCCTTTCAGGAGCATCATGCTATCATTTTTCAAAATTACTATGTAGGATCGGTGGAACACTGGACACTGACGGAGTGGGCCCTGCATCCTTCACTGCTTCCTCATGGCAGGATCTCCAGGAACGAGGCCCTCTTTGCCTGTCTCCTCCCTTTGTGGCGAATATGGGTGGGGGATGGATCTGGGCGTGCTCAGATCAGCCCCTCCCTTGCTCTTCTCTCTTTGGATCTTGCTCGCAATCAGAGGGCTTTTTCTTCCTGTGTTTTGGAGGGTGGGATCTGCGTGGAGCTGTTCAATGCTGCCTGTGACTGGGTATTAGTATGCTTAGCTCCCTTGCTAACAAGTGCACCTTCAAAGCAATAGTCATTATTTAGCATTTATCGGAAGAGGCTGGCCCCAGCTCTGGTGAAAGGCAGAGAAGGTGTGGGTGGCCTCACATGTTCTCAATGTCACAAAATGATAGCATTAAACAGACCCACTCCCTCATGGAAGGCAATGTGACGACCTTCTATGGATATTGCAACATGTGTCTCTGGCAGCAGGATCTCAGTCCTTATGTAATGGATATGGGATGACTTCCTCCACTTCATGGATATGCTCTCCCTAAGCAGATCTGGCAGATGCAAATTTATCCGCATCTTTTCATTACCAATGAAGTTTTAGTATCCACATCCCGTCTTTGTAACCCTTTTTATTTCAGCTGATCTAAATAATTAGTTCAGATTTACCCTGACAAATGTCTTTTACCTTATATTTTTAGTTTCTTACCTTATAACAAAATACTACCATTAAGTTTTGATTATGAAAATGGCTGAAGGCAAGGGACCATATAAGAGAGTGCAATCAACAACATAGTCTTTTTGCCCAACAGAATTTGACATTTTTGGCTTAGAGAATTAAAGTACAATGACTGTTCCTGAAAATCAGCACAGTAGTCATGATAAAACCTTTTTCTTGGCTGGGCACAGTGTTGCATGCCTGTAATCTCAGCACTTTGGGAGGCTGAGGCGGGAGGATCACTTGAGCCCAGATCTTGAGACCAGCCTAGGCAACACAGTGAAACCTCGTCTATGCTAAAAATTAAAAAAAAATTAGCCAGGTGTGATGGTGTGAGTCTGTAGTCCCAGCTACTTGCTTGAGCCCAGGAGAACAAGGCTGCAGGGAGCCACGATCACACCGCTGCACTCCAGACTGGGTGGCAAAACAAGATCCTGTCTCAAAACAAAGCAAAACAAAACAACTTTTTCTTTTTAAAATTGAACTCCTTGTTATAACTGCAGACATTTCTATACAATATTTCTTTTTAATCTCTTTTGAAATTAAATCCTATTTTTAAAAGAATACACATGATTAAATAAAAACAAAAAACCCCTCCAAACCCTATTGGATTTCCAACCTCAGCTCACAACTGATACCTTATATAAAAGTTAACTAATATCAGTCTTCAACAGGCCAGGGATGGTGGCTCATGCCTATAATCCCAGCACTTTGGGAGGCTGAAAGGGGAGGATCACTTGAGCCCAGAAGGTTGAGACCAGCATTGGCAACAAAGTGAGACCCAGTCTCTACAGAAAACTAAAAAATGAGCCAGGCATGGTGATGCATGCCTGTAGTCCCAGCTACTTGGGAGGCTGAGATGGGAGGATCAAGTGGACCCAGGAGGTCATGATCTTATGGCCACTACACTCCAGCTTGGGGGACAGAGTGAGACCCCAGCTCTAAAAAAATAAAAATAAAATAAAATAAACAAAAAAAATTCAACATAAATGTGAATCTAAAACTGTAACATTTCAAGAAGGAATCACAGGAGAAAATCTTTGTGACCATAAGTTAGGTAAAGATTTCTTAGATAAGACAACAAAAGGGAGATCCATAAGAGAAAAAAAAATTGATGCACTGGGGCTTCATCAAAATTAAAAACCTCTGCTCTTCAAAATGCAAAAGATACAAAGAGAACACTGAAAAGTACATCTTCATCTCTTACTTTTTCTTACCAGTCCAATCTCCCTCTCCAGCATCAACCAAATACTATTACCATTTCTCGAGTTCCCTCCTAAGCTACCCCATACATAATAAGCATATAGATACATACTGTATGGTGGTTCCAGTGCTTTTTTACTGAGTTTTAAAAAAAAATACAAAACTTCCATATTCGATAGATTTATTTGATTATTCAGTGTAGTCCTACACTCCCAACAGCATTCACTGGTCATCCATGTAGCTGAGGCAAAATTCTTTGGAAGTAATTAGTTTTGAAGTTTACTTAAGCAAATACAGAAATAAAACATTAAAATCTTTAATTTGTTTGCCTTGGTTAAAACAAACAAAAATATTCCCTAAGTTATCAGCTCACTGTGTATTATTTAGGCCATACTTCATATTTTAGCTATGTCAGCTGTGGTATCCTGGGGGAAAGATGTTGTCATCTGGGGCCTCACACCAAAATATTATTTGAAGTACATAGAAACCAGCTTCTTCAATTTCTTCAATTTCTTTGGGTATTGTTTTTAAATAATGAAATTCTCTCTTAAAGAAAAATAAGGATCTCTTTAGTCACACTGAGGACTAGAGGGAAGTATTTGCCTCAGGCTGAATTTTTTGTTTTTTTGAGACTCTGTCACCCAGACTGGAGTGCAGTGGCACGATCTCAGCTCACTGCAACCTCTGCCTTCTGGGTTCAAGTGATTCTTGTGCCTCAGCCTCCCAAATAACTGGGATTACAGACGTGCGCCACCAGGCACAGATAATTTTTATATTTTAGTAGAGACAGGGTTTCACCATGTTGGCCAGGCTGGTCTCAAGCTCCTGACTTCAAGTGATCTGCCCACCTCAGCCTCCCAGAGTGCAGGATTACAGGCTATTGCCACTGTGCCTGGCTCTCAGACTGAATTAAAATCACCTTTCACACTCCACAGCACAACTCACTTCCCAGATGACTCACTCAACTATTGGAGTGAGCAAGAAGAATACTCCCATCTCTATTATCTTGTTTTATTTACTTCACAGCATCTATTACTGAAATGATTACATTGATTTATTTGTTTTTAGACTTTCTGCCTCTGCCCCAACTCCAGCCCTGGGAGTCAGAGGGGGCTTCTGTCCAGCTTCACATGGCTGTGGTTGAAGATCTGGAATCAACAGATCCTTCTCCACCAAATCAACTCCACTTCTACCACTGGGATTGGCCCTTATTAGTGTTATCTGGTTTGTACATTCAGCAGCAGTTTTCAGACACGAAAAGATAAGAGATGAGCATTTAGATTAATTACCATCAATTCTGCAGCACTGGTTCGGGTGTAAAGGTTGTGTGTTTACCTAATTTCACATCCTCCAGACCTACACTGTCCCACTATGGTAGCCGTTAGCCACATGTAGCTATTAAGTGCTTGAACAGTGGTTAGTCAGAATTGAGATGTATTGTAAGTGTCAAATACACAGCAGATTTTAAAAATTTAGTTTAAAAAGAGATTGGAAAATGATCTTGACTAATTTTTATATTATTTACATGTTAAAATAATATTTTGAATATATTGGGTTAAATAACATGTACTATTAAAATTAATTTATTTTTCCTTTTTAATGTGACTACTAGAAAACTGAAACTGCATACATGGTCTGCGTTTATGGTGGTTCACATTCTATTTCTACTGTACAGCGCTCCTTGAGGCCTAGTTCTAAAACTTCCCTCACTTCTCACAAGGGTTACTGTCTGTCTGTCCTACTAGAGGTTCGCCAGATGCTCTACTGAACAGGAATCAACTGCAGAGCCTCAGAATATAAGAACGTGGTGGCCGGGCGCGGGTGGCTCAAGCCTGTAATCCCAGCACTTTGGGAGGCCGAGGCGGGCGGATCACGAGGTCAGGAGATCGAGACCATCCTGGCTAACACGGTGAAACCCCGTCTCTACTAAAAACACAAAAAATTAGCCGGGCGTGGTGGCGGGCGCCTGTAGTCCCAGTTACTCGGAGGCTGAGGCAGGAGAATGGCGTGAACTCGGGAGGCGGAGCTTGCAATGAGCCTAGATCGCGCCACTGCACTCCAGCCTGGGCGACACAGCGAGACTCCGTCTCAAAAAAAAAAAAAGAACGTGGTCTCTGAGGGACCAGTATTTAGGGTAGCAGTGATAGATTTGTCCACGATAGTGGCAAAAAGTTGTCCTCCAATTTTTTTACAAGTTTGCTAACTTATTTGCTGACCTCCCATCAAGTAACATTAGAAATGATTCTAAGATTGCATTTCTCAAACCTTTCCACTCTTCTAAGACATTCACACATACTCAGCATGTCTGGGGCACCGTCGGTGCTACCCATATACAGATGAGAACCCCATCTCCAGCAGAGCCTTCTCCTTCAGGCAGTGAGAGAAGACTCCGTTTCCATAGAGAGGCTCATCCTATTCAGATCAACTACACGGCCACAGTTGTATAGGAGTCAGTCCTGCCAGCAGCGGTGAGCATGGATAACTATCAGTCATGGGGAGGAAGCTGTCCCCTCCGAAGACTTAGGGTAGAAGACAGAAGATAGCAGGCTATGGGGTGGAGATGAATATGACTTTTCTCTCACGTGAAACGCAGTGTAAGCCCTGAGTCACGCAACAGAGCAAAGCAAAAATGTTGTAACACGTTGACGAGAGGAGGGAATGACCAATTATAATGCTGAGGTTTTACGTTTAAATGCTACAAATTTGATTTTTCTCCAGTTTATAAATATGTTTAAATAAAAGTCTTAATGCAAAAGTACAAAAATGATAGTCTACCGTCTTAAGACGCATAGAGTATTTTTATATTTAGAGTAAGGTGAGGGGGATGGAAGTGAATCTAGATTGAATAGTGCCAGACAATGGGCAGAACATGACTCTTAAACACACATTATCTTTCTTCTAAGAAACTACTATTGCTTTCTTCTAAAAGCCTGCTCTGGATTTTTTTTTTTTTTTTTTTTTTTTTTGAGACTGGGTCTCATTCTGTTGCCCTGATTGGAGTGCAGTGGCGCAATCACCGCTCACTGCAGCCTCGACCTCCCAGGCCCAAGTGATCCTTCCACCTCAGCCTCTCAAGCAGCTGGAACCACAGGTATGTGCCACCGTGCCCAGATAATTTTTTTTACTTTTGTAGAGATAGGGTCTTCCTGTGTTGCCCAAGCTGGTCTCTTAATTCTTGAGCTCCAGTGATTCTCCTGAGTTGGCCTCCTAAAGTTCTGGGATGACAGGCATGAGCACTCTGGAAAGTTAATACAATCTTCTGAACCAAGGTATGATTATTAGTTATCTTTTGACCCAGAAACCAGTATCTCAGAGAAACGTGCCAAAGTAAAGAGATTACAATGGATACTTTCTTCACATGCGAAATAAAAGGTAGCATCTTAGTAAAAGTATTTATGCTTGATCAAACTTTATAAAAACAGGATGCCTGGAAAAATATCTTCCAGCGCATTTATGACTGTATAACTTAAAGAAAAAATGCCCCCTGATGTACTAACTTTGTGTGGCTAAATATAGTTAGCAGCCCTCATGCTTCATAGCGCATTTTCCCCTGGAATTCAGCTAATATAAATAAAACAAAGAAGGGAACCTGGACCCCCTCCATGAACATTACATCATTCTTCCTTATTGGGAAAACTTCTTCAAATCTGAAATTTTGCTCCAAATAATCAGAGTTTCTATTTCTCAATGAGTAACAAGGCAGGGGGCTCCCGTCATCAGAAGTGTTGCTGTGTGGGGAGCAATGTGTGTGACGCACAGGCTCACTGGAACAGTGATGTTTCCAACAGTAATAGTAACACCCGGGAAAGCATTAAGGTGCATTTAGGAAAGCGCATGTAATTCTCTCCAAATTTTTGCTTTCTACATATTTTTGGATATATGCCTGTGTTATGGTAAACAGAAAGACGAGAAAGCAGAAATTCTTAGGTTCTTTTGTAATACTGGTTCTGACCAAAGATTTTTGTATCTGATTGATCTTAATTAACAGGAGGATGCAGTGGTTAAAAATCTAAGGCAGACCTGCCGCTGCTCCCTGAAACACACTTGAGTTTCCTCTTAAGTGATGTCTAATTTGTTAAACAACTTTAGGTTATCTATTTTTGCTCTCAGCCCTCAGCATATTAACACACTAGTTGATCTAGGCTTCTTGGTATGAAAGGTAAGATTTATGAAGTTAACGTGTACATGTAAAGTAAAAATCAATGAAAACAAACATCTTCTTTAAACATTACCCTTCCATGGATTTAAACAGGGCTGTTTATCAGTTTGCTAATTCTACCTGGTGTTTCACCTTTCTTTCATCTTGACGTTAAGGACTATTCTCATGAAAAATAAGTAAAAAAGAGTTGGAAAAAACAGTTCTAAATGTGAAGTCCACAATGGTGTTGACGAAGCTAATACCATATCCTAAAACAAATAATTTATAAATAAACAATCCTGAGATGCAATGGAGCATTAGCATAATGTGCTAATGCAAACAATGAAGCCTTCTTACAGAGCCCTCTGACAGGCAGTACATACCAGCCCACTCACCGAGTTCTCATGCTACACTTTGGCTAGCTAACAAAATCAGAGTAGTCAATCACACTGTTCATGAAAACATGGAGGACGAGGAATGGCCATGACAGAAGGGGTTGTCGAGAGAAGGAAGACTGGTCTAGAAAATATGAGGATGGTTCCAACAGTTACAAGTTTATACTTCTAAATCTCTTTTATTTCTGAACTTTTCTAACATTTATGTTTTCAAAAGAAAGAAAAACAAATATGCCTTGTGCTTTGTGCTCAGTTAATTGGACTGCTGGATGGTTCTCACTGTTTCCCATAAAGGGCCCCTGCACTGGCAAATTGGGAAAGTGTTTCTATTCAAGGACTCCAAGAACTTCCCAGTTCCAAAGGACCCTTCCATCGTCTAGGAGTTTTATTCATATACTTCTTAACTGGTTCAGGAATGAAAGGTAATGCTGTACTTCTTAGGCATGTAGGCTCTGGAGTTAGACTGCCTGTGTTTAAATTTTAGACTCTATTATTTACTGGCTGAGTTTCTTTGATCATTTAATTTTTCTGAACCTGATTCTTCATCTTTAAAATGGGGGTCATATATTTCTCAAAGGAAGACATAAAAGCAGCTGACAAACATGAAAAAATGCTCAGCATCACTAATCATCAGAGAAATGCAAACCAAAACCACGATGAGATGCCATCTCACACCAGACAGAATGGTTATTATTACAACGTCAAAAAACAACAGCTGCTGGCCAGGATGTGGAGAAAAGGGAGTGTTTATACACTGTTGGTAGGAATGTAAATTAGGCCACTGTGGAAAGCAGCTTGGAAATTTCTCATAGAACTAAAGATAGAACTACCATTAGACTCAGCAATCCCAGTATTGGGTATATACCTAAAGGAAAATAAATAATTCTATCAAAAAGCCCCACATGGTACATGTACGCTCTCTCCTCATAGCACTGTTCACAACAGCAAAGACGTGGAACCAGCCTGGGGATGCCATCAATGGTGGACTGGATAAAGAAAATGTGGTACAGACACACCACGGAATACTATACAGCTATAACAAAGAACAAAATCATGTCCTTTGTAGCAACATGGATGCAGCTGGAGGCCATTATCCTAAGCAAATTAAACCAGGAATAGAAAACCAAATACCCCCTGATAAGTGGGAGCTAAACACTGTGTACACACGAACATGAAGATGGCAACAACAGCCACTGGGTACTCCAAAAGCCGGGAGGGAAGGAGGAGGGGAGGGGCTGAAAAACTTCCTCTTGGGTACTGTGTGCTCCACCTGGGTGAGAGGATCAATGGAAACCCAAACCTTAGCATCATGAATATACCCTTGTAACAAACCTGCACGTGTGCCCAGTCAATCTAAAATAAACAATTTGGGGGTCCATCATAGCACCTCCTCGACTGTGAAGATGAAATGTGTTAGTACATATAAAGTGTTTTGAGCAATGTTCGAGCATGTCTTCAATAAATGTGAGCTATTAGTATTCGGGATGGTCGTGTAAATAATTCACTGTCCAAATGTGGGCCCTTTAATCGGGGACACAGGCTGAACTACATAGAACTCTAGACGACTGGCAGATTGATTGTCCTGGGGAAAAGGGAACGTGTAGCCATCCCATTCACATTACATAATGTCAAGGTCACACACTGCACAGACAGACTGACTTACCAAAATTAACAAAATTTGTGTATCACTGGGTACTACAGTGTATAAGAGATCAGATGGAATAAGAAAGCCTTAATTAAAAAATCATGAATTATAATTTAAAGCATTTAAGATAGACTGACCGCTTACATGTTAATCACTCATTTTGCTGAACTTAGAACATTCCTTTTCAGGCCGGGCGAGGTTGCTCACACCTGTAATCCCAGCACTTTGGAAGGCCGAGGTGGGTGGATCATGAGATCAAGAGATCGAGACCATCCTGGCCAACATGGTGAAACCTTGTCTCTACTAAAAATATAAAAATTAGCTGGGTGTGATGGCATGCGCCTGTAATCCCAGCTACGTGGGAGGCTGAGGCAGGAGAATTGCTTGAACGCGGGAGGTGGAGGTTGCAGTGAGCCGAGATCTCGCCACTGCACTCCAGCCTGGCAACAGAGTGAGACTCTGTCTCCAAAAAAAAAAGGAACACTCCTTTTCAGCATTATCCCAAATACATTGTCAAGTTTAGTTTACATTATTTTTACAGTGTTTTCATCCTTCTTCATGGCCTCCTTCCCACAAATATCAGGAAAACGGGAACTGGTGAGGAGAGTAACGTTAAATAAAAGGGAAGTACAAGTAATTTTATTGTTGTGCTCAGCACAGACGGACCCAATTACAGTTCTACAAGTACCTCGGTTGCTTCCCTTCTGAGCTGGGGAACAGCCTCCTGGTACACTGTCATGTGGAAACAGAGAAAACACATCTGTTAAAAATGAGCTTTAGTGGAAAAAATTCAGCTGGCATTCTCTTTTCCTCTCTGTCGTCCTTTTTTAATAGCACTCTTATGTAAGGTCGTTACTATATATAGTAGAGAACAGGGAGCTGTGATTTGACCTGTACAGAGGCAGTCAGATGTGGGCCATTTCCTACCATTTCCTACCTTTGTGGGCCCAAAGGCAGCTGAACCTGCTGGACAGCAGGAGCAGCGGCACCAGGAATCCTTGCCCTTTGAGACCTCGGTACGGCTGCATTGCTGTTCTCTTCTTGCATCTTCAGCCTCCCACCTATAAATCGGCACAAGGCCTACTTCTGATCTAACTCACTGGGGATGCCTGTGGAACCTCAGAGAACATCTGGGAAACATTTTTTTGGCTTTGTCAATAATGCGTATTTTTCCTCTGTATATCCATCCAAGATTTATGCAAGAGCTAAAATTCTAACATTCCAGTCTAAGAAACCTAGACCATCCTACCATCCCTGACCAACTTGTCCAAGCAAGATAATTGCTTGTTTATTGTCTTTTACTCCCACTAACAGTCTTTCTCAAGAGCAGAGTTCACATCTATTCTGTTCCACAATGTATTGTCTTAGGTACAGCGTACAGTCCATGAATGAATGAACGACTCCGTGAGTATACAGAGGCAGTAGTAGCGAACATTTACTGAACACTTACTGGTGATTCTAGACAATTTAATCTTCTGGCACCTCCGTTTTCTCATCTATGCAATGGGATAATAACAGAACCCACAGAGTAGGGCTGTTGCAGAGATTAAAAGAGAGCAGTGCTTAGTTGTTACTGGAATCCTCTCTTCTTCTTTAGTCAGTGGCACCATCCCAGATCCTGTTTCACAAGTCAGAACCGCAGGAGTCAGGCCTGCCTGTCCCCATCGGCCTCATCTCAACCACCACGAGTCCTGGCCTTTCCCTCTCCTACACTTCTCCTACACACTGTTCTCCTGCAGCCAGCCAGTTTCAAAACCCACATAGAATCCCCTGACTCTTGACTTCCCTGTCCCCAGTGGTTTTCGCTTGCTCTTGGGATCAACTCCAAATTCCTTCACCTGGCCCGCCAGGCCTGGTCGCCCCCATAGCCTCTTCTTTTCTTCCTCCCACCCCCATTCTCAGAGTCTCAGCCCTTCCCTTCAATGTGCGATTCCTCCTGACTGCACACCTGTCTCTGTCTCCCACTTAGCCTTCAGATGTCAGGTCAAACATCACTTCCTGAGGCTCTTTCCTCAGGCCTCCAAACCACACGAGGTCTTTCAGTTTCCTGACCTCAGAGGTTGTGGCGCATTTTTTCACGGCACCTGCCACACCAGCACTGCCTACACGTCTTTTATCTGGTCTCTAATAATTCCAGGCACCCAGGCCCTTGAGGGTCTTTTCTAGCTTTGGTAAAATGCAAGCTGGGAGGCAGGATGCTGATAGAGGAGTGAGTAAAGGCTGGTCTAGAGAGCATCTGAGAGCTTCTGTGGACTTCCTCTAGACGGCCCGTTGGTCATCTGTAAACTAACCTGTATTTGACTTTTAAGGCCAAAATTTCTAAGGAAAAAAAATTCTGTACACACATGGGAAAAGCTAGTAATTATGCTGGCTAAAAGAAAAAGTAACTATGTGAGATGCTCATATATGAAGTCCTCTCAGAGGTTGCTATCTAACTTCTCATTTTCCTATCAATAATTGTCCTATCAATTTCCTGTCAACAATGACTTTTCTCCCTTTACATTGCAATGTGGTTTCTTCTGTTTTTTTCCAAATGGCTAAAATTATGAAAACTAATTTATTAGTCCTAAAAAACAAACTTGACATTTTTTTGTAAAGTTTAACAGTAAATAAACAGTTAATATTACCAAAAACAACTGAGACAGGGAAAAGGGCAATTCCAGTGCAAAGTCTGCTACCCACTGATACCTGTCAAATATAAAATATTCTAAACACAACAGGTAGGTTTCTTGATATCCACACCTAGAAAGCATTAGAGGGAATTAAGAGAAATTGTAGCCGATTTACTCATCTAAAAGCCCACAAAGCAGAACAAATCTAATTACCACAGCTTAAGGCAAATAATACCTCTTGCAAAATAACCAAAAAGTCAAACTTAAAGAGCAACTACACTCTTGTAAGCACTACTAACTTTGGGGATGGTTCTTTCTTTTTGAGACAGGGTCTCACTCTGTTGCCCAGGCTGGAGTGTGCAATGGCATAGTCACAGCTCACTGCAGCCTTGACTTCCTGGGCTCAAGCAATCCTCCTGCCTCAGCCTTCTGAGTAGCTGGCACTACAGGTGTGAGTTACTGCACCTGGCTAATTTTTGAAGAGACAGTCTAACTATGTTGCCCAGGCTTGTGTTTTTTTTCTTTTCTTTTCATTCTACCTTCTTGCCCAGCCCTCTCAGTGAATTTAACAAATACTGATTGAGCTTTTACTACATGTTGGGTGCCAGAAATCTAGTAGTGATCAAAACAGACACAGCACTTGCCTTTATGAAGCCACATGAAGCCAGCAAGTACCGTGTGGCCTAAAACAGAAGAATGTTTAACTGCATGAAAGCAGGGTGCTTTGTATTGCTGGGTTTGGTGTATATTTCTTCGCTATCTGGTTTAATATATTGAGCTTTACATCTGTGCAGCCTTGCATGTCCATATACCTTTGCCGGGCATTTCTAGTCAGGTGGCATGGGGCAAGGGGTGTGCTATGCTTTAAGTCCCTCATTTCTCCAGCCTGTCCAGGTAGTGTCTATGTCTCCAGCTCACTCAGAAAGGCAGGAGACTTCCAGATTCACTCCACTGGTATCAAGAGTTAGGTTCTGGTGAGAGAGCTGGCAGAAGCTTCAGAGGACCTTGCGTCTTAGCCTCCTTTTTTTTCTGCCCTTAACAGCAAGTTGTTGCCTCCATTTTCCAGGAAATCTCAGCACATTTCCAGGAGACCTGAAATGCCGTGGACTGCTTCAACATTAGATTATTTTGGTAGACAGGGACAGTATTTAGTGTAATGTCACCTATATGCTTATCAAATAGGGGTAAGAGAGTCATAATTATTTTAATGTCTAATATTAATGGTTCTTTAATAAATTACTTATTAAAGTTCCAAGGTATAAGTCTTTTAATAGAAACAGGTATTGGCCAGGCACGGTAGCTCATGCCTGTAATCCCAGCACTTTGGGAGGCCAAGGAGGGTGGATCACTTGAGGTCAGGAGTTCGAGACTAGCCTGGCCAGTACGGTAAAATCCCGTCTCTACTGAAAATATAAAAATTAGCTGGGTGAGGTGGTGCTCGCCTGTAATCCCAGTTATTAGGGAGGCTGAAGCACAAGAATCGCTTGAACCCAGGAGGCGGAAGTTGCAGTGAGCCTACATCGCGCCATTGCACTCTAGCCTGGGTGAAAGAGCCAGACTCCATCTCAAAAACAAAACAAAACAAAAAACAGGTTTGGAATGAATGCAAAAAATCTACAAGAGACTGGTCAGTTGTACTGTTAAGTTATCGAACAGTTTTATCCTGCCTCTCTCTCTTCCATTTTATACATTTAAGTCACTTTTAATTTATGGGGGTATGGAGGAGAGACATACTCTGGAGATGGAGAAATTAAAAGCAAGCCAGACTGTGGGTCCACAGGCTCTGCGGCAGAGAATAAGTGTTGGTGCAATTGGCAGGTTAGAGACACATGGGAGGAAGGGAAGAGGATGTAACTGAGACAAAGACAAGGAGGGAGACTGCAGGAAGCTGTGCGTGTGCTGCTGGCCTGGGAGACGGCACCCACTGACCTCTTCTGGCCTCTCAGTCACACTTGGGCCAGATTCATTCAGCAAACTTTTCTTGCCTGTCCATGGAATGCCAGGTACTGAGCTAGGGTTCACGGACACATGCTAAGCAGCAGTAAAAAGTGCTTATTTTGTATAATACTCAGCTACTTACTACCTAGCTAAAACTAGGACAGCATATTAGAAAGGACAGACTTAGGCCAGGCGAGGTGGCTTATGCCTGTAATTCTAGCATTTTGGGAGCCTGAGGCGGGCGGACCACCTGAGGTCAGGAATTGAAACCAGCCTTACCAACATGGAGAAACCTTGTCTCTACTGAAAATACAAAAAGTAGCCAGGTGTGGTGGTGCATGCCTGTAATCCCAGCTACTCAGGAGGCTGAGGCAGGAGAATCGCTTGAACCTGGGAGGTGGAGGTTGTGGTGAACCAAGATTGCACCATTGCACTCCAGCCTGGGCAACAAGAGTGAAACTCTGTCTCAAAAGAAAAAAAAAAAAAGAAAAGAAATGACAGACTTAGAACTTATATGAGTGAGAAAAAGAGACTGATTTTCCCGACAGTATACTGCATTTTTCCAGGCTTTTCAAATAGGTTTGCCATGTGAACAATCATTATCTTCTAAAAGAGGACTTTTATGAGGGATTTTAGTAGTGTAGGCCTGGACATACCATATTAAAAACAAACCATTTTAGAGTCAGGGAAATGTTTCCCTCTTATCTTTTAAATTCTTGGTGGAGAGTGGGGTCTGAAGGGAGAGCATTCACTCCTTCCAGGAGCCAGGTTGCAGAAGAAAGGCCTCTCACGCAGGAGCCTCGCGAGCTAACCCCACACTTGGTCTGGCAGATGACTTACATTTCAGGACCTAGGCAAATGAAGTTTCCTGGCTATATGTTAAGACAAAACTTTTCCTGCTTAAAGTCAGATCTTTCATTTCTTAGTATTGAGTACAAGGGAAGATTAAAGGAGTTTATTGCTTTAAAAATTAAGGAAATACCTGAAAAACTGGATAGGAGTTTATTCATTGTATTTTATGACACCAAAGATTAGCAAATGCATTTGTAAGTATACATAATAAAACAGAATAAATATAGCCTGGCATCTGTTTTAATGGAGGTAGCTTGGGGGTGAGAAGAGGGAATGGGGAAGAGAAGCTGGGGGCTGGCTCTGAATTCTTTATGAGCCCCCTGATGCAGCCAGACACATGTGGTATGAATCTCAATAGTGCCAGTTAGTTTTTCTCTCACGGGTGTTTTTTGCTTTAAAAATGGGGATAATAATACCTGTAATGAGATTTCTTGTAAAGTTTAAGTGAGGTTATAAATGTGAAAGTCTAATGTCAAACCTGGCTATCAAGAACTTAAATTTCCTTTCACTTTCCATCGATAATGATAAAACGTGAATATTAAGCGTGGTTTGGATTGAAAATCTTCTCAGGGTCTCAAAATCTAGTCGATAATTCAATTCAGACTTTAAAAAGCAGACATTCAGTTCTCTCCAGATTTGTGAATGAATGCATTGTTACTACAGAAGTTGAAGTGCCAAAATATACACTGTGTCTTCCTTTCTCCTTTTTCTTCGGCAGCTAAGTCAGCCAGAGCATTCTAGAGATCACCTTAAAAACATATCCCTCTTCTCCTACTGGAGTTTATACACTGACAAAAATCTGATCTGGCTTCTTCAAAAAGCAAACAACAAAACATCCCAACACTTAACATAACCCTGAGTCTTTAAAAGAAAGCTGGTGCTTGCACCAGGGGTGTGCAGACGTCTGGAACCCTTTACAATCACCTCCCTAAGGGGCAGCTTATCTCTTCCTCTGATGCTATCAGTTTGCCAAGGAAAGTTAAAGACAAAAGTCAACTGTTGTACCCAGTTGGAATGTGAACACGTGTGAGAACTTGAAATACACTAAGACTAATTTATGTTCCGATGGGAGTGGCTCTCATGGTAAGGACTGAATCAGTATATCCTGCTTGAACGAAAAAAATTCTCACAGCCTGCAGGAAGAGCTGCAAAATAACCCCCTCTCATCTTTACTGACTCTAATTAGCGCTCTTGTGTTGCATTTTAGGGAAAGTTCATTTGTGTCTGCAGTGGACTTCGAAGTTAATCATACTACAAAACTGTAGAGAATGAACATCTTGAAATGATTTCTGAAATAAGAGCTCCAAGTAGCCTTTGAGATTGGTAAAGTCTAGAAATAAAGTATACTTAAAAAGCTGCATCTTATTATGTTGCAAAAGACTGATTTAGGATCATTATTCGGTGTGAAATACATTTTGCCAATGTAAGCCTTTCCTTTCAACTGTTTAAGGCATAGAATACTAGTACATTCTACATTTAAGGTTTGAATTCTACCAGTTTTAGAGCTCAGAATTCAAATTAGCATAGTTCTAAGTTTGACAATTATCCTCCTTTTGCTTTTAATAGTGTCTCCCTTCATGTACTGAGTGTGCCTACATTTTCCTTGAATTGTTTTCTCATCGTGGTGGTGTGAGAAGCCTTCTTTTAGGAGAAAAAACACAGAACACCCCCAACTAGATCTGTGTCTAAGATGTCCAGTGTATTCAGCACACTCTCTGGGCTGACAGGCACTGAACAATGGCTCTTGCTCAATAGGCCTGGTTTCCAGTCACTGACAGCAACGATTAGTACCTTCAATCTCTAAATTACACAAATTTACAGCTTTGATTTTTAGTCCTAGAAGCCATCAAGGACAGGCCCCAAGACAAAACAAAGCAGTTGGCTCCCATCTGCTGAGTAAGCAGAAGGGACAGTGGAGTTCCTCTCAGTTTGGTTCACTTTCACTTTGCCCAGGGGTGGGGTGGGGTGGGGTGGGGTGGGGTGGGGTGGGGTGGGGTGGGGTGGGGTGGGGGGGTGGGCGGAAGGGGGGGATGGGATGGGGTGGGGGAGGGGGCGGGGCCGGGGTAGGGTTGCCAGAGGTGGCTTACTCAGTCCTCAGTCACCACCTGAGGGCCACTCTCCAGGAACTTAGCCGCCCTGAGTTTAGTTTTCTTAGAGTTATCAATGAGTAGATTAGGCTAAATTCTGGCTCTAAAATTGAGTAACTATTACAGGGAAGTGAAAAATAATTCTGAATAACACTGATTGGGAAATAGAGTGTCAGAATTAGTTCTACAGCTAATTAGTTCTCTCTTCATATGGCTGGGACTTAGTTTCTTCCTTTTTTTTTTTTTTTTTTTACAAAAGGAATATTCATGGTGAGAAATTAAAGTATCAGAAAGTATAAGCATAAAAGAGTATAACTGGATTGTTTGTAATACAAAGGATAAGTGCTTGAGGTGATGGACACCCCATTTACCCTGATGTGATTATAACGCATTGCATGTCCATATCCAAATAGCTCATGTACCCATACATACCTACTATGTACCCACAGAAATTAAAGATAAAATATTAATTAAAAAATAAAGTGAAAGTAGTACGATAATAAAGTAAATGTAAAGAATTTCCCCCATAACCACCAATCCTCATACAATTCCACTCCACGGGGCAAAACACCAATAATATTTTGGTGCTATCTTTCCAGAACCTTTACTATACAAATATAAATACTTATAACACCCATATATGTTTACATGTATGGGTTTTTGTTCACAGAAGTTGGATCAAGCATAAGCACATTCTCCCTCAGTGATCTTTTATCTTTCAACGACATGCCATGGGTATCCTTCCATGTTGGTACATGAAGATTTACTTCATGCTTTCAAATGGCCTCATGGTATTCCAAAGTACAAACCATTCTTTATTCATGATAGACATGCTCTCTTCAAGTACTCATTAGTGCAATAGTGTAGCAATAAAGCTTCCTGTACAACTAACTTGTACTGTATACTTGTTTCGTGTTTTCTGTGGGAAACATGTCTAGAAATGAGATTATTGGGTCAAAGGATATGTGAATTTGACATTTTAATGGGTATAAATTGCCCTCAAAACACAATTCTTAGGACTTTATCTGGAAACAGAGGAAAGAGTAGATAATCTTTTTCTTTATTCACCTGAGCTTCCAATTCAATTAAGAAGCCTTAAAAGCTGGAATGGCAGATGGGAGCAGCTTGGAACTCCAGTCCCCTTTCAACCAGTCCACTAATTTCAAGCCTTTTCTTTTTTAGCAAGTATCAAAACTCTCTTTTGCTTTAGTCTTAACATTGTCAAATTAACATTTTTTCATGCATGGTAATATTGCTAACCATAAATGAATTGCTTATTTCTAGTAGTGGGTAAGAAATGGATGTCCTGGTACCTGCTGGATGCCATGGACATGTATCCAGTGATGGTGATGCTGACACCACTGGTGTGGGCACCATACCCACACTTTGAGAGCCTCAGCTTTTCAGAAAGCCCTTTAATTCTTTGGAATAAGCCTGTAGTTAGAGGACTCCTATCTTCCTCTGGGTAGACTGTGATTTACATGTATTTGAATGGTAATCAGTCACCTTAATTAATATAGCTTTTCTGTTACATCTCACTACCATGACATGCAGGCTCTTTAACAGGTCACCTGTAAAGAGGAAACTGCAAAATTCCACATGGGCTTCCTGGAGTTCCTCTTACAGACCATACCTACACTCCCTCGCATAACGGGTGTTTAAAATTCATTTAAGGCAACTGCAAATAATTCCGTGCCTTGCTCATCTTATAAAGGGAACTCTTTGTTGACCAGATGTTTATTAGTGTTGAAATTGATTCCTTATATATTATTTAAGGTGTTAGATTAACATTAATCACCAAGTATCTATAGCTGCTTAAACTACCCATATCAAACAGACATATTTAACCCTCAGTTATCCAAGTTATAAAAGGAAACATGAGAAAACTTGAGACTTCTCCTTGACTGTATGTAGTGGATCTGTATAACACTTCCAATCTACTTTCTGTTCTAGATCTTTTACGTAAGAATGAAAAATAGTAAAGAGTGCAGTGGGTGTAGGGTTGAGCAAATGGACAACTTAATATTTGTAAACGCATGTATGAATGCCTATTAGAGAAGAGGACTTGGTAATGAAATGACATTCTGTAAGGGACAGAAGAGTAGGAAAAAGAGGTATCCTAGAACAGCTACTTGCTATCTCAGATTATTGCAAGAGGAAGCCTCACTGATTGAGACCACATTAATTTGAAATCTGTGATACCTCTGAGATTTTCACTAACAACTGAAAAGGAGGCTTGTCAAATAAATCAGTGGTATAACAATTAGCAAAAGTGCTGCCTAAGGCAAACGACTTTCAAGCCCTTGGGAAGCATTCGTTACCTTACTATTTAAAACTGTGGCTTTACTTCCTACCAGTACTTTCTTAGTCTTGACTAGCTGAGTTCTTTGTATGAATAAATCTTCCTTTTTACAAAATGTTTTATGATTTAGGAGTCTCATAAACTCTAACAACCTGTCGCGTGAGTACAGTGGTCCCTCAGTATTTGAGGGGGACTGGTTCCAGGAACTCTTTGGATACCAAAATCCACAGATGCTCAAGTCCCTGATTTTAAAAAAATGTCCTACCATTTGCACATAACCTACATACATCCTCCTGTATACTTTAAATCATCTCTAGATTACTTATAATACCTAATATAATGTAAAGGCTATATAAATAGCTGTCATGCTATATTGCTTTTTTACTTGTATTATTTCTATTGTTGTATTATTGTTTTTGTTTTTCCAAATATTTTTGATCTATGGTTGGTTAAATCCATGAATGTGGAACCCAGGGATCCAGAGGGCCGACTATTATCTAAGACAGAAGATGCTACTGGAAAAGAAGAAAGGTGTTAGTAAGGGTCCGAAAATTCTTTAAAGGATCTAGAATGATTTCTTCAATGATCTAGATTTTTCCAATGACAGGTAGGAAATACTTTGATCAAATTATGACTGTATCCCTTGATAGAAAGCACATTTTCATGTTTTCCATGGCACTTTGGGTGTGGCAAGTAAGGCCTTCCACAGCTGGTAGAGCCTCCCTCACCTCCTTCACTCCGGTGCCTCTCCAGCCACACCAGTCACCTGCCATCCTCCAGACACACACCCCTCCCCCTCCAGCTTCTCTACCCAGCTTCAGCCTTCTATCAAACTCTCCACTCTCATGTCTTGGTTCTCTCCTGAAACTTCTCCTTATGCCCCCAGGCAGAGCTGGTCAGTCCCTCCTCAGAGGACACTGAATCTGTTTCACCCACAGAACTAATCAATTCATTCTGCATCCGGGCCCTCCCCTCCAAGCCTAACCCATGATGGCCTGGTCAGTGTCCTACGTACTCAGCAGAATGCTGAGCACAGAACAAACTCAGTACATGTTTGCTGAATAAATGATACTGGATGTGTTTGCTAGCTTTTTACAGCATTTGGAAAGACTTTCAAGTATGTCTTAATAACTTTTTAATATTTGGAGTTCATCCTTTATTAGGAAGTTGGCAGGGAAGATACGCTGTGGGATGCCATAGTCCAATTTCCTGTTGCACAACTTTTTTTCACCTCATATATTCTAATAAATCTCAGATAAAATTAGAATACCACAGAAATCATAGGGTCTTGCGCTGATGGCAGTTTTTGAGGAGAGACTGGGACTTGGAGAGAGAAAAGTTGAGTGTTAGAAAAGCTCTGAGCTTCTCAACCATTCTGAAATCCACAAATTCTTGAAATTCTCAAGGCTTGTGGGGTTCCCCACTTCTCTGTGTGTGTAGATGTGTATTAACAAGGATAAACAATGATCTCACAGGACTGTTGAGAATTAATACAGAATGTAGATAAAATGCTTTGTAAATAACCAGCATCACTGAATATGTATCAACTAAATGGGTAAAGCAGTTCACTTGGACTTGGGTAGAAAAAGGCCAGTCAAGTGTAGTCTTTACTTCTAGGCACACTCGATCATGGTTTTTAATTTTTTACAGGTTATAATTTTCTAGAAAAATTGCACCCAAATAAAAACAAACAAAAAACAAACTGTCAAAGCTCTTTGATTTGCACAGCCAGAGAAATGACTTTCCTCCTAAGCAGAGATTCACAGTAGACAGACAGCCTAACAGCATCCTTGTTAACGCGTGAGGGAAGGACATCCACATCTTCCTCCTCTCGTTTGCTAAAATTCAAGGTTACCGACTCCTTTTCACCTTCGCTAAAGTTCTCACTAGATGTGCTATAAAGCTGTAATTACTCTTGAGACACCCATGAATAAGAGAGGTGCCCATGCTTCGGCGAGGTGTGGTAAATTTGGCAGGGAAGTTCAATTTCCGTAACATTGTTTCCATCCCAGGAAATGTCTCAGGTGGCTTGGTATGGGTGAGCTGCTGCCAGGTTTTCGGGCATGGGCTTGCCACCCTTGGCTGACATCATTTGACTGGATTCTTTACTCTGCTTGCCCCACAGAAGCCTTTGCATTCAAGTAGTCTCCATTTTCTCAAACACCCCATGCGATCACCATCATGTCTATGTCTCCAAAAAGCCTAATATGGAAAGCCTCTAGTGCATGTGTGTACTCTCCTTGCCTATGAAAATAGCAAGAGCATTTACTACTATACAAATCAAAACCACAATGGGAAAACTTTGATTGTAGCATCGTTATTACCTGGGATAATGGGCTACAACTGTGACTGCGGCATTATATCAACAGAATTCTTATACTACATATGTGCTACACTGAATTTGTTTATCCTGATGCCCAAGAACTCTCTGAAATCATTAAATGTCAAATGTAAATTTAAAATACTCTTTTTTAACTAGGTAAACTTTCCTAACTTGAGCTAAACGAAGAAGATAAGTTGCTGACCAGGTGGAACCTGTGATTTTGCAAGCCAAACTTTCTTCTGTTCTCCTGGTCTAGAGGTTGTACCAATTCATTAATCATCCCATGTTTCCCAAATTAGAGTATATCCAGTAGGTATTATCTCCTGAAATATAAATTAGCATAAACATTTCCAAGAAGTTTGCAGGGAAGTCTTTTATGTCCTGTGGCCCAATAATGGCAAACCTTCCTGCATTTAGAATTCCTTTCTGACAAAACCACAGTAATTATGCTTAAAAGCTGGTTAGGTTAGGTGGCACTATGTATTTCCCTGGCCTTCATATACTATGACATACACACAGCTACACATTTGTGGGACCCCTGTCTATCGTCATTTTTTGGGTAATGAGTACTTGGGATTTTTGAGAAGCTTTTATTTCTAATATAGTTTTACTGATTATGCACAGGCTTATAATTTGAACTAGAATGTGGCACTTACTGATGTCTGAGATTCATCTTTTTATTTCTCCAAAACCAGGGAATCATATTCCATAAAGTCATCAACTTAAATGTTTTAACCAAAGACTCCAAGAGCGCATGGAGAGACGATGGAGCAGACAGAGAGAGAACTGGATGGGAATGCCTTTTAAGTACCTCCTTACACGGCAGGGACAGCAAGGCTGAGAAGAAAGTAGCCCTTCTCTCCTCTAGTCTTTCTAAGAGAAGAGTCAAGACTGTGCAGGTTGTCTGGGGGAAGGCTGCTGGCTGTGGATGGCCTGAGTGAGAGCTACCAGCCCATCAGAAGATAGACTTGGAGTGACAGCCATTTTCTCAGCCAGTTCAGAAAATAAAAGAAAGTATCACAAAGCAAGAGGCCTGCAAGTCCCAGACACATTTCTACACTTGAGTCCATCATTAACTCATGATATCTACATCAGGATGCAGATTTCTGGATGACCACGGAAAACAGCAGGTGTCTGTGAAGTTTGCCAGAAGATGACCCATATGTTCGGTCAGATCCTGTGGTTTCATAAGAGTTTCACCTTCAATCAGACTGCTGTGAGCTGGAATGTCATGTTTTCCCGGTTTGTAATTTCAATTGAATGCCCATCACCAGTAAATGTGAAGTCGTTTTTCTTTTTTTAACTTTGAAGAATGTAGCAGAAGGGAGGCTTATCTGAAACCAAACCTAAAAGCACGGTGAATGAAAGGAGGAGCAGATTACCTCAAGGTGAGAAGAAAATCCAAAAGCCACATATAAAGAGGAAAGTCAGACCCAGGATTCAGAGCCCAGCAACTGCACAGCCAAGCTTTGTGGCAAGATATTCAGTCTCTATCACATTCCCTGCTAACTCTTCAAATGACAGTATTAACAGTGGAGGTGGATTGCTCTGTAAATGCTACATGCTTGCTTTATTTTTCACATAATAAACCAACAATTGTTGGACTACATAGGATAGGAAATCTTTCACCATCAGAGTAATTCTGAAATATATCCTAGAGATTTCAGTAGACTGCGATGGTGACAGGAAACAACGGGAGCCAAATGACATTGGGCAAACATTCAGGAGTCCAAGGTGATTATTCTTTCATTTTCAGATTTGCGTTTAACTTAATAAGTAGACAAAAATCAAAATAAACACATAGGAAAACTGAGCTCCAAGCAGAGTTGTAGAGGCTACATGGAGCTTACCCAGGAGCTCAGACATTACAGAGCCACAGAAGGAGCAGACAGAGAGCGGTCAGATGGTGCCTAGAACACAGCGACTGTCACTCCGTGGCTGAAGTGTCTACTCAACACCACCGCTGCATTTTCTCCTCAACTGTCAGCCCAGGGCAGCTGGCCAAGTTGTAGAAACTGCCACTGTGTGGTTCCCTCAGTAACCCAACCACACTTTTCCATTGGAATTGCTTTCCCAAATAAACTGGTCTTCAGGATTTTAAGCATTTACCCTTAAAAACTTTCCTCCTGAACATGTAGTCAGTGTTCTCAATGAGACTTTGCCAGATTTGCCATCTGTGCTTAAGCTTTTGGAAAATTCTGCAGTTGCCCTTGCTGCACATTTTCAAGTGGTAACATCACTCCGCATCTCAAAGGATGCTTGCTGTGCTGAAAAGAAAAACACAGTTGGCCTCAGGAGATCCAGGTCCAATAACTCACCTTGGGAAAGTCCCAATCTTTTTACATGTTATTTCTTAAAAATTTGTATAGTGGGGCATGGTGGCTCACACCTGTAATCTCAGCACTTTGGGAGGCTGAGGCGGGAGGATCATGAGGTCAGGAGTTCGAGACCAGCCTGACCAACATGGTGAAACCCCATCTCTACTAAAAATACACAAATTAGCCAGGTGTGGTGACACACACCTGTAATCCCAGCTACTCAAGAGTCTGAGGCAGAAGAATTGCTTGAACCTGGGAGGCAGAGGTTGCAGTGAGCCAAGATTATGCCATTGCACTCCAGCCTGGGTGACAGAGCAAAACTTGGTCTCAAAAAAAAAAAAAATCTGTATAGTGGAGGTGAGGATATCTACCCTACCCAACTCCCCTACTGAACAGCAGCAAATGTCCTGGTATTTTTAAATGAATGGAACTTGACCCTCCCATACAGCACTGCCTTTCACATATCTCGACTTTGATATGTTTTCATGAATCTAAATTTAGGCTTTAAAAAGTCTCTCAACTTAAAATCCTTCCAAATAAGTTTTTTAGGTGAGTTGTCAGACTATGTTGTTCATTTGTACCCTGAGTCAAAGAAGTTGATCTGGGTAAAGGTCTGGCAGCTTCACACCTCTGGTCGTTTCACTAGGCATCCACCACGCTGCTGAGTAGCTCTGGAAAAGTGGGAGATGAACTCATATTACAATGGTATACTTTTCCACGTTTGCAAACTGACAACTCGTGGTGGTTGTGTATAAAGAAGAGCCAAGGTATCATGAACTTGGACAGCTGCTTTCTTAGCCCTAGCTGATATTTTCTGCCCTTCAAAGATATTTGCAAGTTCTTGTATATCACTCTCTCTTGCAAATAAAAGCTTCTCCCTGGGGAGGCGAGCTCCTTATCGCTTGTTCCTGGGTATCTTACAGTCACTTGCCAGGACAGATTTATAGTTGCTGGTGTGGACAGTATGTACTCAAACGTTCTCTGTTACATAACAAAATGGTGCAATGTGAGAGAAGTATGGAATACATTTGGATTCATTTTGTCTCTTAATAGAGCCAAAAATAGATTTTTAAAAAAATCTACATCTTCCACACAAATACATCCATTTATAGTTATGAAGATAAATGGAAAATGAGGCTTTACCAAGAAAAACCACAAGTTTTTCTTTTTTTTCTTTTCTTTTTTTTTTTTTTGAGTCGGAGTCTCGCTCTGTTGCCCGGGCTGGAGTGCAGTGGCCGGATCTCAGCTCACTGCAAGCTCCGCCTCCCGGGTTTACGCCATTCTCCTGCCTCAGCCTCCCAAGTAGCTGGGACTACAGGCGCCCGCCACCTCGCCCGGCTAGCTTTTTGTATTTTTTTAGTAGAGACGGGGTTTCACCGTGTTAGCCAGGATGGTCTCGAACTCCTGACCTCGTGATCCGCCCATCTCGGCCTCCCAAAGTGCTGGGATTACAGGCTTGAGCCACCGCGCCCGGCCTAAGTTTTTCTAACTCCAGTTTTGAATAAATCTATTTGTGGTTTTACTGGAACATGCTTTATTTACTTCAATATTCTGTCCCTGGGCAGATTTTGCAAATAGAGCCTAGTCAAACAACAGGATCTTTAATCAACCTTGAAACACCGAGAGCCCAGTTTTCTCATTTTATGCTCTCTTTGTGGGCAAAGTCATCCTCTCCCAAGGCTTTAATTACCATCTATGGTGATAATTCCCAAATCATGGTCTCCCACTCAGATCTCCTCCCAGAATGGCAGCCTAGGTATATAATTGTGTCCTGGACATCTCCACTTGGAATGTCCAAAACTAAACTCTCCTTACCTCTGTAAACGGCGGCTCTATCTACCCAGGGTCTGGTAGAGCCCTGGGAGTAACCTCTGATGTATCCCCCTCCCTCACCCCTCCCATTCCACCAACACCACGTGCAGTCAATTCCCTCTCCTAACTAGCCTTGGAATCCACCTGCTTCATCAGTTCCTTTGCCACTCACTCAGCTGAGATCACCAATATTTATTTCCCATGGTATTCTAACCGCAAGTGGTTTTCCCATTTCGCACTGACTACCTACTGAGCACCCACAACAGTGTGCCAGCCAAGAAGGAGTCATGAAACAGATGTAGAAGGCTTCTTCACCGCCCCCAACAGGGGCACCATATGATGGGAATGAGGCTTGATTTAGGTGGTCCTCATTCAATATTACAAAAGAGTATACAATTAAGAATTTTTAGGCCAGGCACGGTGGCTCATGCCTGTAATCCCAGCACTTTGGGAGGCCAAGGTGGGCAGATCACGAGGCCAGGAGATCGAGACCATCCTGGCTAACACGGTGAAACCCCATCTCTGCTAAAAATACAAAAAATTAGCTGGGCGTGGTGGCGGGCGCCTGTAGTCCCAGCTACTCAGGAGGCTGAGGCAGGAGAATGGCGTGAACCCAGGAGGCGGAGCTTGCAGTAAGCCAAGATCGCGCCACTGTACTCCAGCCCGGGTGACAGAGCAAGACTCCGTCTCAACAAAAAAAAAAAAATTTTTTTTTTTAGCCAGTCACAGTGGCTCACGCCTATAATGCCAGCACTTTGGGAGGCTGAGGAGGGCAGATCACTTGAGCTCAAGAGTTCAAGATCAGCCTGAGCAACATGGCAAGACCTTATCTCTACTAAAAATACAAAAAATTAGCCGGGCATGGTGGTGCATGCCTATAGTCCCAGCTATTTGGGAGGCTGAGGTGGGAGGATCGCTTGAGCCCAAGAAGTCAGGGCTGCAGCGAGCCATGATCATGCCACTGCACTCCAGCCTGGGTGAAGGTAGTGAGTCCCTCTCTCAAAAATAAATAAATAAATAAATAAATCTTTCTTAGTCTAAAACTTAATCCCTTATGGGAATGAGATTAACTCAGTGAAGTAATTAACAGTAATTGCTGTTTTGGGAACTGTGAACATCAGAGCATTTCAGAGAAGGGAGAGAACAATGTGACAATTAGGACGAAAAGTTTAAATGAAATTTCTGGACAAGTGTGTAGTTTTCCTATCGCAGTCACTCAACAAGCATTAAACATACACGTAGTCAGTGCAGGACTCTGCTCCAAGTAAATGACACAGCAAAAAAAAGGAGTTAGAAGATAATCTCTCTCCTCAAGAAGTGAACTAGAGAATTCTGATCTACAATATACTGTGGAAGGACGTTAAGAGTGAGAATTTGACCATGGGCAGATCCTGAGTGTACACTTCACCAGCTAACTTCAGGCTCCCTTTCTGCCAGGTGACTGTTTCACATGTCTCTCCTCAAACTGCACCCCCCACCCCGCACTCCCTCCCCGACCCTCGCTCCCCATTCCACTGAGAAAACTGAAGAAACAGAACTTCCACGAGCTTCCATTGCTCCTTCTACCCAGCCCTCATCTGTACCCTCAGATTCCGCCTGTTTTCTGGCGATACAGGAGAATCAGCTCTGCGCTCTTGGCTAAGGTCAAGCCCTCTGCTTGTGCACCAAACCCCAGCCGCTCTAGGACATCCCTCCAGCAACTGTCCTTATCTTTCCTGACCATGGGATAGAAAAGGTCAAGCTCTTCACCAGTCATTCTTGGATACCTCCCCAGTCACTTGCTGCATCAGAAGCAGTGACTGATGAGGGTGACATGTACTCAATATTTGGTGTTAAACATAAAATGGGTTGCTGCGAGAAACAATAGCATATGTACTCCTGGACTGATGATTTTGTTGACTCACAGCCACCCTTCAGCCCGTATTCTCTATTTCCCTGAATCGCGATCCCAACCTGGCATTCCTCATGCTCCCTAGATCTATTTTTCCACATAGCACATAACTCCATCTGAGGCACTAGCTGCTTAGTTTGTTTTGCTTATGGTTTGTCTCTTTCCACTGGCATATAAGCTCCATGAGGGCAAGGATTTCGGCATATTTGTCCATTTCATTCACTGCTTTACTCCCAGAGTCTAACACAGAGCCCGGGCCACAGGACTTGTTCCAAAAATATTTGTTGAATTAATGAGGTCCCAGACTTGCCATTTCTGATCTGTGTGATCTTGACAAATTATTCTCTTAAAATCTCACTTTCATCATTTTTAAGATGGGAGTGCTGACAGTACTCACTACGTGGGATTGTGGTGAGGATTTAATGACATAAAATGTGTTCAACATTTTAGCAAATTTTCTGGTTTGAAGTACTCAACAAACAGTATCTATTCTATGATTAATTCGAATTTTATATCCATTAGCATCCAGGTTTACCTTGAATCTATTCAGTTACTGATAGGTGCTGGTTTGGACATTCAGTAGACTGGCATGAAAAAGAAAAATAAGATGTCTACATATGTGCTTTCCTTCTATTACTGAAGACTATTTAAAATCTAACCTTCACTTAAAAAATACTGAACATACAACTAAGTAACGTTAATGTCTAGGTCTAGGTTACTAGGTTCTCAGTAAAAATGATGTTTAGTAAGGAAATGATGTCAGTCAGCCTGTAGCTCATATTGATAAGCCATCCAGAATTGGTCCCATAGGTGATGACATCTAGACCTCACTTCTTCCGCTACCTGTGCCTCTTCCTCCTCTTTCTCTTTCCTCTCTGTTGCCACAAAGCCAGCTACTGCCAGGATCCCCCCTCCCCATCGTTCTGTAGTCCAGGGTGGTGTCTCTGTTAGCATAAGGAAGTATCAAAGGAAATGTATCTCTATGTACCTTTATTTTCCCTCCAGGGCTTAAATGGAAAAAGAGAGAAGGTGGAGTCCCTTTTGCCATTGTAACTAGAACTAAAAACCTTAAAAAACTGAAGTTGGAGCTCTGAGTGCATTTTCCCACAAAAACCATGTTATATATAGTGGCTTGGTTCTATGGTACTATTAATAAGACAGAATACTTCAGCTATGATTTCTGGGCTGGCCTGGGAAACTAACCACTAAATGTGACATAGTTTCAGTGAAAAAGCGTGTTCAGGGTTCCCAGCAGTGAGTTTTTATAAACTCACAATCAGAACACAACCCATCTGAAAGCTGAGGGCCGCCTACTTCACAGTAGGTTTGACAGCCTCGCAAAGGCATCCGAATGTCATAGATGGTAACACCAAGCTTAAGAGTCTCCTGCGTGGTGCTCCAGTAGTACTTCATTTGTTTGCCTGATCCCTGTTCTCTAATGTGGTGGGCCTACCTCACACCATTTTGTAAGAACTGAAACACCTGATTAGTAATGACTATTCAACAAAGGTTAGCTCTCTTCTCTCCCCTTCACTGGTGAAATTTCAGTGTCTGTACCTTTTACTTGGTTTCGTATGAATCTTATGAATTTTTCTTATGAATCTATTTTTAACACTTCTATATGAAAAAAAATACAAAGCTTTTGCCAGTAGAAACCAGAAAACGGTTATTGCTCATTTCTTCTGGCTGACACACCTTGTCTGCAAATGGCAGCTTCTCCCACAGCAGGAAATCTTTTCCATCAAATAAGCCATTACGCCTTCCAACAGTCTCTGCCAAACTGAAAATCACCATCTTGACTTACCATAGCGGCGGAGCTTTGGCAGTTGGGCTAACGCGCATTCAGCATGGAGACTCGGCACTGACATTAGCTAACCATCCCACATTTCCAACTTGTTTCCTTGGAGTCATTATCCAAAATACACAAGGAAGAGAGGCTCACCTAACTGGAATAGCTTATGTTACCAATTACGGTCAACCCTAAAGCACATAACCAGTAAGGCAGCTAAGATTGACTGTGCAGGAAGAAATCTATGCCCTAAGTAGCCCATGGAGTTGGGCAGAGAACTGTATCTGCCACCAGTTTCAAAATGCTCTTTCTCCTTCCCTGACACCTCAGGCTCTCCTTATTTTATCTCCATGTCTTTTCTATAAGAATGGGCCACTGTTTTCTATTCATTAAAAGTCTTCAAGCCAGGCACAGTGGCCCATGCCTGTAATCCCAGCTACTCGGGAGGCTGAGGCACGAGAATCGCTTGAACTTGGGAGGCAGAAGCTGCAGTGAGCCCAGATCACGCCACTGCACTCCAGCCTGGGTGACAGAGTGAGACTATGTCTCAAAAAAACAACAAAACAAAAGACTCTTTGGATGAAACATTTCTCATCTACCATCTCTAATTCTTTATCCTCTCTTAAAATTTGATAACACAGCTTCCCTGTTTTCTTAAAAAAAAAAAAAAATCCCTCAAATTAGTGCAATCTCAGAGATTCTAGGGCTAAAAACCTGGGAGACAGAAGAAGAAATGAGTGTCTCAGTTTCCTCTCTGTATGGCCCTGGAACAAATCTTCACCTTCTCTGCATCTTTCTCTCAAATCTGGTCGAGTTCCAATTCTTGTATCATGTCTCAAAAGAACATCGCTGGAATGAGCCAATATGTATATAGTACCAGGAGCACTTTCAAAGAACACTTTAGTGCTCTTTTAATGTATTATTTTTAAAAAGTATATGGTTAGTATCTACTCTCCCCATTTACTTGAAGAAGATTATTTGGCAAGATACTGAAAGGGAGGCAATTTTTGAAGCATAGTGAATTGTGATTACTCAGTGTTTATCTGGATCTCCTGAAATAAGTGTGGAAAAAGTACCATACGTTTTGATACAAAATTGTTTAAGTGGAAAATATACACAAAAGAAAATGTCGAATACATCTTTTTATAGTTCCCAATGATTGTGAAAGAAATCTGGAAAGGGGGGAAATCAACAATTGTTTGGACAATTAAGAACTGTTGGAACACGCTAATAATTTCCCCTTGAAATAATGACTTTAGCACCTTGAGCAGTATGGACTCCATGAACATTGCCAGGAAATGCTTCATATGTTTCAGGAATAAGTAGTTGCTTCAAATTTAACAGAGTCAAACGTTTACTGTAACCTAGGGAAAATAATATTTTGGAAAAATGCAATTACCCTCAAAGGTAGTCTAAATAATATAGTTCATGAGCAAAGTTTTAAAGGCTTAAGACAATAGAGTAAAATTCTGAAGATCAAGTACAATGCAAGGTGGTGACATTTGATTTTTGTTTGTTTTGAGATGGAGTCTCGCTCTGACACCCAGGCTGGAGTGCAGTGGCGTAATCTTAGTTCACTGCAACCTCCACCTGCTGGGCTCAAGTGATTCTCCTGCCTCAGCCTCCTGAGTAGCTGGGATTATAGGCACACACCACCGTGCCTGGCTAATTTTTGTATTTTTAGTGGAGACGAGGTTTCACTATCTTGGTCAGGCTGGTCTCGAATTCCTGACCTCGTGATCCGCCCACCTCGGCCTCCCAAAGTGCTGGGATTACAGGTGTGAGCCACCACACCCAGCCTATTGTTACCTTTAAAAGTACTAAAAGTCAACTAAAAACTATCTAGAGCTCAGAAGGATCTACTGAAGCAATACCAAGGCTGCTATGAGTAGGACATCTGTTTATTGTTTACTAAGTCAATGGTCCTCACCTGGGACAGGCTGGGCCTGTAGTTATCACATTATTTAAAGCAGGTGAGCTACCACGCCATCCCAGCTATCAGAATTTTATGATTCATGAATTCCAACAATCACAATAAAAATAAGGCTACATTATTTCCAACCATCCCCCATGCTCCTCACACAGGGCACCAAGTTTTCACATAGCCAGAGATGGTTTGGATGTTGGCATATTTTGCTACTTGCTGTACATGCCCAGTTTCTTAATGGATGCAGTCACTGGGAAACCAACCCCACTCCTTTTTCTAAAACAAAGTACAAGAATCAGTAAAAAAAATAAGTAAAGCTTAGGGATTAGGGGAAAAATCGTTTATTATCTAGCTCTTGTCTATCTCATATGTTTATGGTTCAAGGATGTGCTATTAACTGCCTCTCTCAAGTTATAAATCTTACATTCACACTAAGGCACAGGGGTACATTAACTTCAAACTATCTCCTATATCCATTGATCTAAACAGACATGGGGAAAATCAAATTAACTCAAACCTCTTATCTAAATTAAAGTCTGCCAAGTCCTAAGGGGAAAAAAAAAATGTTTCGGGAGGGATGTAAAAAAAAAAAAAAAAAAAGCAAGAAAGATGCTATCTTTGTATTGTGAGCTCTAGAAGCAATCCAAACCCAGATCCTGGCCAGTTCTCTGGCTATCTTTTCCTTAAGTAGTGGGAGTTAAGCAGACATTCTTGACAGGAGCCTGCATAACACAAATCAAGAAACTATCCTGACAGCCAAGGCTGGTGACACCATTCCTTAACCTGGAGGAGGGGAGCTTTTCAAGGCTTATGAACCAGGATCATATTACTCTATGCCTCTGAAACTTGGGTCCGTCCCTCTGTCCTTTTCTCGTGCTAGTTTCTCTGTGATTACACATCAAAATGTAGATTCAGTCATCTCGGACTCCTAGAGACTCCCAGGTTGATGAATGCACACCCGTCCTGGAATTTCGCCTGAAGACCAGTAACGGGGCTTGGTGTGCCCGGGCCTGTTCGGGGCGTGCAGCGCAAGACCCGGCTCCGCAGGGTGGGAAGATGCCCAAGCCCAGGGAGACGCGACTGAGACGCCCCCTCTCCTGCCCAGCGCGCCCTCTTCCGTCCCCAGCAAGAGAGCAAAAGTCCCAAGCCTCAATCCGGGCTCAAGCGACCAAACTCCTTTCTGGAGTCTGGACCACTCACCATTCGGGACAGAGCTGCCCCCAAAAGTTAAAATGAGACAAACGCGCGGTAAGCCCCCAGCCCCGGGGCGGGGCCGGCCCAGAGCCCTGCGCTCCAGCTTTGGGAGCGTACCCAGGCCCGGGGAGGGCCAGCCTGGCTGCTCACGGGACCCTCCCTTTTTGGCTCGGCCGTGGCCTGGAACCCACGCGTGGCCCGTGCGCGCTGCCAGCGCTGCAGCTGAGGTTCGAGTTCGGCCCGCGCCCGGCGTGAACAAAGCGGCGGCCACGGCCTGGGACTGCGGGGACTGAGCCGCGGGCTCCACGCCGCCCCCAGGCCCGTAAGAAACGCCGACTGCGGGCCGGGCACAGCACCCGGCCGGGGAAAGGACCCCCAAGTTACGCGCAAACTTTCTTTGAATGGCGCCCAGGTGGGGTGAACCATCCCAAAGAAAGGAGGATGGACTTGAGAAGGGGAGGGCTCGGCTCAGGTCGGGGGGACCCCTCCGTCCCCACCCCCTCCCAGCCAGCTGCCAGGGAATGATGTCATCGCCCCTCCCGGCCCTCACCCCTGTCTCTGCCAGCCCCGCTTTCTCTGCCCTCCCACCCTGGGTCTGACCCCTCAGTGAGCGTGGCCAAGATTAAGAGAGGGGCGGGGGTGGTGGGTGCGAGGTGTTCAGAAAAAAGTTAGGAGAGCGAGAGGGATCGTCCGTGGCAGCAGAGCATCTTCTCCCGCCCCGACCCTGCCAAGATGATGCAAACATTCCTATCTGGAGCTCCGCTTTCAGGGTTCTGCGCTCCCGCGGGCCGGGGGAGGGAGAGGGCTCCGGAAGGGACTGGCCGGGTGGAAAGTGCGCTGACGAGTCTCCTGTCCTACCCGCCCCCACCCTGTTCCGAGCCCTCTACCCCCGACTCGCGGCCCACCCTGCACGCTGCCCTCCCTTTAATTCACACATTTCCTCCACCAGCCTCGGGGCCGACTCCCCGCGCCTACCTCGGCTCTCCGGCCGCCTCCCGCTGCTGCCCGATTCCGCGTCCGGAGCGAGCGGGAGCTGCAGCGGGCTCCGCGGGCCGGGCGCGGGGCAGGTACCGGGCTTTATACCTCGCCCGCCGGGTGACTCAGGAGGCTCCGAGGCTTCACCGCCGCCCTTCAAAATAAGAGTCCGGCGGCGCGGCGGCCGGGAGAGAGGAGGCGTGGCTCGCAGCTCTCGGACGCGGCCCCCAGGTTAGGGAGGCTTCCTCGCACCCACTCGTAACTTTGTCCCGCCTTTTGCATCTCTCTGGTCGCAGGCCCCTTCCTGGGGCAGCCAAGTTACAAATCGGATTTTCCTGGAACGATCGAGAAGTGCTAATAACGGGAAAGAATGTAACTTGTTTAGGCCCATAGTTATGTTGTCGGCATGTTAGGATGATTCTCCTCCGGTGTGTTTTTTCCTTTACAGACTAGAGTGTCCAATAAACCCGACTCCAGGGCAGCGTTTTAGGGGAAAGCAATAGAAACTCACGGTAGAATGGAAGCTGCCCTGAAGGAATGGAACCGCGGGGCTGGGGCTGGGGCTGGGGCTGGGCTGGGGCTGTGGGGAGGGAGAGTCTGAGGACGTATTTTCACATACAGTGCAAAAATGAGTGTGTGACATTAAATCGAAAAGCACAAATCATCATGCAGGATATTTCTTCTCTAAGGAAGAGGAAGGATAATTTTTAGATTTCCATTAATTAGTTTGCTGTGTTCCGTGTAATAAATAGCTAAATTCAGGAGTCCTTAAGGTGAGAGGAGTAAAGCACTTTGATCTAGCAACATCTGAGGAACCCGGTCCCTATTCTATCCTGTGGTCCTCTCAGGTCATAACCTACAGGAGGACCTGAGTCACTTGTTTTAACACTCATTTACACAGGAATTTCTGTAGAAGTGTTTTCAAAGAGGAACTGGTCTCATTCGTTCCAGAATTAATATTCTATGCAAAATCTGTGACAGATTGTGGGCTTAGCCTTAAATCCAGATCACCAACTTTTCTTTCACCAGATCAGCTAAGGACACCCCGGCTCTGTGTATAATCCTCTGGTAGCTGGTTTGGCACACCATGTCACAACAATTTCTGTCCTCTTTCTGCTTCCAGCCTGTGCTCCTTGGCCACTGGGACCAAATCTTTCACACACAATAAGTTGTCAACAAAATGAATGCATGAATGAGGGAACGAATGGTAATATCTACCATTTACTGAACCTACTGTTGTGCCAGGCTGTTTCAGTAACGTGGTCACTCGGTAACTGCCAATAAATGCCAACTAGTTTTGAATAGCCAGTAGACCACTTGTTTAAAAGGTTTAGTACTGTAACTGTATGCTGCCTTCATTACTGATATCTAACACCAGCATTGCTAGGTTCACTGTCTTCAACCGGGTAGTCTATTCCTCTCTCAGAAATACCTTTATTGACTTTTAAATGAATAATGATGTTTGCAAAATATTAATAAACCAAATATTGCTCTTTAAGCAATAAATCAAAATTGAATGTCCCTGTGATTTTACTCCCAGAGATAAATTGTTAGCTGCCTAACGTATAGACCTTCAGGCTTTTGTATGTGTATTTAAACACACACTTAAAATAGCTTAGATCATTGTTTCCATACAATTTTGTGACTTTTTTTTTTTTTTTTTTTGAGACAGGGTCTCACTCTGTTGCCCAGGCTGAAGTGCAGTGGTGCAATCATGGCTCACTGCAGTTTTGACCTCCCAGGCTCAAGTGATCCTCCCACCTCAGCCTCCTGAGTAACTAGGGCTGCAGGCACGTGCCATCATACACAGCTAATTTAAAACATTTTTTTCCTCTTCATGACAAGGTCTTGCTATGTTGCCCAGGCTGGTCTCAAACTCCTGATCTTAAGTGATCCTCCCGCCTCGGCCTCCTAGATGTGACCACCGCACCCAGTCTATAATTTTTTTTTTTTTTTGAGACAAATTCTCTGTCACCCAGGCTGGAGTGCAGTGGCATGATCTCGGTTCACTGCAACCTCCGCCTCCTGGGTTCAAGCGATTATCCTGCCTCGCCTCCCAAGTAGCTGGGACTACAGGTGCCTGCCACCACACCCAGCTCATTTTTGTATTTTTCGTAGAGACGGGGTTTCACCATGTTGGCCAAGCTGGTCTTGAACTCCTGACCTCAAGTGATCCACCTGCCTTGGCCTCCCAAAGTGCTGGGATTATAGGTGTGACCCACTGTGCCTGGCCTATAACCTATTTTTTTTTTTTAACCTAACAATATACTGACCATAGTCATCTTTCTGGGGATAATACAAAGCATTATTATCTCTTCCATTTTTAAGAGGGTGATAGACCAACAATTCATTGTCCTGGGATAAAAGCTTTAAAGGGTGAAAACGACTTTGTCTATTCTAATATTTCTAATAGTAGTTCCCTGTTTAGCTTCAGAACTTCCTTTGAATTCTCAGCTTGTTTACTCCCATGTCAAATGGCCCTTAGAGGTGCAGCAATGACATCACCTGGCCTGCAGCAGGGTTTTCTTGGGGGCTGTGATGTGACACTGAGTAAAGAGTGCCACCAGACAAGAGTTGGGACGTGTGATCTGTGCCATTAACTGTGGGACTCTGAAGCTTATTTCCACAATAATGGGATTAGCCTGATGGATTTTTAAGTTATGCTTCTTAAATTTTGTGATTTTATGATTTAGGAGTCCACTCACAACATAAAGCTCAGAAAGAATAAAATAGATGTCTGTTAGTATCACCTCTAGTGTTTACCTGCCATGGAAGGGACTATGGGGTAGAACAGACTTGGAGAGTTGACTGTGAGAAAACATACCCACTTCCTTTACTCTGAAGAGGCAGCAAAAGAAGGATGATTCATTAGATCTGTCATTTCTATGTCTGCCTTATTCCAACTACAGGTGCCCAGAAAGATGCATGCACACGGACCAGTTTTCACTTTTCAGTGCTGAAATCCAGGAAGACTGAAGACACTGATGCAAAACACTGAATATTCTAATGTTTGCAACTTTGAAGTTTTTACACATGAACTGTGGGAGGTGTGGATACATCTTGGCCGTCACTTTGAACAAGCCCCAGAATTGCTAGAACTAGTATCAGTAGAAGCACTGATGAGAATTTCTGCCAAGTTTGAAAAAGAATATTCCATCCTCCTCTGAACACTGAAGATTCTGATCAAGTCTTCTCCTTATATTACTTTTATTTCATTCTTCCCTAACTAAAACTTCACATTCTATGGATTTGAGATAAGATGAAAGGGGCAGAGAACAAACACACAAAGAGCTTTTATTTCATCAGGAGTGACCCTCAGGGAACTCCCTTCAGCTTTGCTGGCTGTATCTGCCAGAGGCTCTGCTTCCGGCATGCATCTCCGGCTGTACCTTCAGCAGGCTTTGGCTCAGAGCCTATGGCTTCAAACATGCAAATTTACTTTGAGATGAAACATTGTGCTCAATTAGCCAAGTATTTGGGGAGAAAAGTGGAAAGGGTGAAAGTAACCCTTCAAATCATTCCTTTTTATATTTTCCTCACAATGAAATAGTGAAACATAGGTGGTTAAAAACTAAAACACTAAAACGAAAGACATTAAAACCAATAGTATTCACTAAAGAAAGAAGATCTTGGCAGCAAAACCAAATGACAGATCTATCTATTTATCAATCGACTGACTGATCTGTCAAACTACTAACAGGTATTATACACCATCTAGCTCAAAATGCTCAGCATAGGTAGTATATAATATTTTATAAAGTAGATATGATTAGCAAATGAAGTAAATGTCTTTTTACTGCTACCACAAATCGACATTGTTCAATCATGCTTTTCTAACTTAAGAATTAAAGCCCAAAATCTATATTTTCATTTATTTTATTTCCATGTAGCAGCAAAGGAATGTTAATATACCTTCAGGCATTTTGCTTAATATTTTAATGAAAACTTGAGATTTTCCTAGAAGATTCCTGGCTTCTGGCTTGGCACATTTTCTACGAGAAGGCTTTTGCTATGTATTTCCTCAGAGTGATCAATGGTGTCTATTAACAGATGTTCTGATAATCAGTTCAGCATCAGGATCTTGTTCCATTCACTTCTGGTGTTTTGATGTTTGTTGTTGTTGTTGTTTTGAGATGGAATCTTGCAGTGTCACCCAGGCTGGAGTGCAATGGCGTGATCTCAGCTCACTGCAACCTCCACCTCCTGGGTTCACGCAATTCTCCTGCCTCAGCCTCCTGAGTAGCTGGGATTACAGGCGCGCACCATCACACACAGTTAATTTTTTGTATTTTAAGTAGAGACAGGGTTTCACTATGTTGGCCAGACTGGTCTCGAACTCCTGACCTTGTGATCTGCCTCTTTGGCCTCCCAAAGTACTGGGATTACAGGCATGAGCCACCGTGCCTGGTCTTTGATGTTATTTTTAAAAACTTGATTTAGCTCTTACTATATTTTTTAGAGTCACAGAATCTTGCCTGAATGGCCTATTTCTTCTATTGTAGTTGCTACCTTTGCAAGGGTTCCCAAGTACATTTATCAAACAAGAACAAGACTAAGAAAATAACAGATTAATTATAGATTTTACCTGATATTGATTCACAGTAATGTTACGTTTGGGAAAACGTTTCTGAGAGTGGAATGCTTAAGATCAGCTTTTAGTCTATTCATTTTTAAGAATAAGCAACTTTTAACAATGTTGGACTATTCTGAATTTGGACTCTGTAATTAAGTATAATATTTTATACAAAACACATTTGTCTCCATATCAACAACTAGTAATTATTTTAGGAAAAGTGAGAAACTTTTAAAAACCAAAATGTGGGTCTTCTAAAGAGGCTTAGGCTCATGCATTATCTGATCATGAAGACAGACTATTAGGGGAGGAGGGAAAGGGCACCCCTCCAAGGACAACTCATACTTTGAACATAAAAACAAATTCATCTGTCCTATTGGTAAAGATAACTTTATGGTTCTTTGGTTTGTTCATAACTTTTTATTAAGAGCAGGGAGAAGGGATCAGGAAGAAAGAAATGGGACTGCTTGTACATATAGACACAACTAGAACCCAGTGGACACCAAATGCTATGTTGCAGGGAGCATGACAACCACGTCTGCAGTCGGAATGTAAAGAAAGGTCACGCTACGATAAACAAAAAACAGGCTGAGCTTGTGAGAGTGAGGTAAGCCTTGAACATCCGAGACAACTCCAGAGGACTCAAAATCAGAGTTGGGAGGGGGCTGAAGAGGTCATCTAGTGAAGGCATGTCCTGAAAAGAGCATGGCCTTTGGAGCTGGCCAGAGTGGGGTCAGTTCCACTGTTTCCCTTGAACTCATAAAGGTTTTGTTTTGGGAGTGGAGGTTCAGGTATTTACGCCACTGGACTGCTGTTGAAAAGACACAACACGATGCTGCCAGGGCAGCGCCTAACGTACTCTGGTATGTAGCAGGTGGGGAGCTGGGTTTTGTTTGGTTTTGCCTTTTAATTTTGTTTTTGTTTTTGCAAAACACAGTATTTAGTTACAGATAGTAAAAAAACAGAGAAAAGGGGCCGGGCGCGGTGGCTCAAGCCTGTAATCCCAGCACTTTGGGAGGCCGAGGCGGGCGCATCACGAGGTCAGGAGATGGAGACCATCCTGGCTAACACGGTGAAACCCCGTCTCTACTAAAAAAAAAAATACAAAAAACGAGCCGGGCGACGTGGCGGGCGCCTGTAGTCCCAGCTACTCGGGAGGCTGAGGCAGGAGAATGGCGTAAACCCGGGAGGCGGAGCTTGCAGTGAGCTGAGATCAGGCCACTGCACTCCAGCCTGGGCGACAGAACGAGACTCTGTCTCAAAAACAAAACAAAACAAAACAAAACAAAACAAAACAAAAACAGAGAAAAAAATAATAATCTGAACTTTACTTTGGGCTGGCATTATGCCAATCATGTCACATGCATTCTCCTGTTTATCTGACTATAGAAACCATGAGGAAGTATCACTATAACTATCATTCCACGGACAGTGAGCACAGAGAGGTTAGGTAACTTACCCAAGGGCACAGAGCTGGTAAGGGGAGCAGTGGAGATGCAAATCCTTAACTCCAGAGTCCAAGCTCCAAGGAACATATATATTTGGAGTAAAAAATACATATTTATGAGAAGTCCATTCGCTGTCTGTTCACCATCCCTAAGATCTCCATTTTACCAATGGAGCCATTTATTATTGCCAAGTTTAATTGTGCATAGTCAGGTCTGCTTGATCTGAAATAGTTAAGGCAGCTTCTAAACATGTCCCGCTTGATCCACAGAAGAATCTGACTCACTATTGAGCACCCTTTTCCAAATCAAATGAGTTACGCTGGCTCTGAAGGAACCATCCACAGATTCCATGTGGATTACTGAAGAGGCATAGTGGGAATTTGCCTGTTTATGTGATTTTCCTGAATAAGTGGTGAAATGCTATAATCAGTGAACTAAATAGTTGAACTTAACCCTACATAGGAAAAACCTTAAGTTGTGTCTTATAAATGGATAATAGACAAAGATGGCATATTTAGGCGAGGATTGCACATTTTACATTCATCCCAGTGGCGATTCATGAAGTCATGGGTGAGATCATGCATAAAGTCCTCAGCTTGTTCTTTTAATACTATTAATATTACCTCCAGTGACACCATAACAAGGAATCTTGTGTCGCATTTCATGTAGATTTCCAGGGTGCCCAGAAAACACCCACATCAGCCATGATTCCATTGTTGCTCCCAGAAATACAGGAAGTAAAACTCTCTCAGCAATGGAGCTGCTTAGGGTGTTACAGTGCTGTTTTCAGAAGAACGAAGTAAATTCAAAGGAAACCACGGACTCCGACAGGCTATATATAGTGGACTATGTTCACAAGAAGGAGGGAATCGGGTCTATTTCCCTAACGTTGATAAACCTGTCATCTCTGAAACCTTCCTTCTACCCAGCCCTTCACGTCTTAAACTTGAACATCCATTCCTTTGGATCAATACACAAACCCTCTGGGTCAAATAAACAGGATTATGTTATCTGAAGTACTTTATTTTTCTCATTAGGAAAATACATAATGATTTGCTTCAGTGATGAAGTTAAAGGTTTTCTAGCAAAGACATCCAACTACTAAGAGAATTGTTGAGATTATTTTGCAGTATATATCTTTAACAAAATAAAATGTACAAACCTAGACTCCAATATGGAAATGGAATGAGAAGAGAGAGAGAAGAGAGAGAATAAGGGTAAGCCAAATATTCCAATTAAACTTTCTTTAAATATAAAAATGTAATAAATGTTTTTAAAATTAGAAAATTATCTGAATATAGACCATAAGCTCCATAGGAGAAAATATTTGATAACACTGGCAATTAAAGAAATGAATTTGGTCAGGCACAGTGGCTCATGCCTATAATCCCAGCACTTTGGGAGGCCAAGGTGGGAGGATCACTTGAGCCCAGGAGTTGGAGACCAGCCTGGGCAATATGGCAAAACTCCATCTCTACAAAAAATAGAAGCCAGGTGTGGTGGTGTGCGTCTGTAGTCCCAGGTACTTGGGAGGCTGAGGTGGAAGGATTGCTTGAGCCTGGGAGGTGGAGGTTGCAGTGAGCCAAGATCGTGCCACTGCACTCCAGCCTGGGTGACAGAGTGACACCTTGTCTCAAAAAAACAAAAAAACAAAAAAACAAAAAAACAAAACAAAAAAAAAAAACCCCAAAAAACAACAACAAAAAAGAATTTATCTGATATATAGTTTATATAATTGACAGTTAAAACAATTGACAATAATATTGATACTGCCTGTTATGGGCCCCTTGAATGAGTTACACTAGGTCACTGCTGATACAGTGAAGTACTAGATTTCAGGGAAAAAAAAAATCAAGATTTTTTTTTTACCTAAGATTTCTATAGATGTAAATGTAAAAAACAATTCCATTGCTCCAAAGAATTAAGATCATTATTCTTGTATTAGTATATTTGTCTGTTTTTAGTAACTTTAGAAAAAGTTCAATGATTTTGAGAACATTTGGTCAATTTATAGGATTTATAGAAAGACGTTTCAAATTGAACTTTGGTTTAATCTGCTATGTTCAAAGGAACTAGTGGCCCATGAATATTTTCAAATGGCTATTTCTTTTACAATATGTAATGGATTTTAATAAGATATGGCTCATGAAAAGAGTTCAAAGAGAGAAGACTGCACTGAGAGAAACAGGAGTTTAGAACATCATTTAAAAAGTATTCAGTTAATAGGATTGGTAAAAAAATAAAAAATAAAAAAATGTATTTCTGGACAAAGTTGACAAGGTAAGATTTTGGAAGTAAAGCTTTCAATGCAAGTAAAAAGAAAATACGGGAACCATAAATAAAGACTAAATTCACTCCTGCCTCTTTAAAAGCCAGGCCTTCTGCAAATCATGACCTCAATTTTAGCAAAAGTCTCATTAGAGATAAATGTATTGGCAATGGGTATATGCATGTTTGAATCCATTGTTGCATTTTGTTCATTAGCTTATAGGTGGCAACATTATTATTCCATCTTCATTTGTGGGTGGTACAAGTACAAGCTTGACATAACTTTGGTGTCATTGTTCCTTTGTTTGCCCACTTCATGACACTTAAGAAAACTTTGTGTAGCAATGAATAAACTGGTCTGACAAAAATTCTCTGCACAAACTGACTCCATTTTGGAGAACACAGACACAGTCTTTTAGTATCACGGAGGAATTAATTTTTGATTCAATCACCTGCTTCGCTGTCATATTATGAACAAAGGGCCCTACATAAGCAGCCCTGGCAGAGCACAGTAGACAGAAACACTGACTTTTCTAGGCCAAGTAGTGTTATATAAGGAGAAAGCGATTTCTTTTTTTTTCTTTTTTTGAGACAGGGTCCTGTTCTGTTGCCCAGGATGGAGTGCAGTGGTATGATCTCAGCTTACTGCAGTCTCCATCTTCTGGGATCAAGCCATCCTCCCACCTCAGCCTCCCGAGTGGCTGGGACTGCAAGCGTGCACCACCACCTGCCTAATTTTTTTGTATTTTTTGTAGAGACAGGGTCTCACCATGTTGCCCAGTCTGGTCTCAAACTCCTGAGCTCAAGTGACCCATCTGCCTGCCTTGGCCTCTTAAAGTGCTGGGATTCCAGGCATGAATGACCTTGCCAAGAAAGGGATTTCTGATTCTTGAGCTGCCCATTGCTCAGAGACAACAGGAAAAACAGAAGAAAGGGGCCTATCTGTGTTCTCTGTTATAGTGATGGTAAAAATCGATGGGGCCAGCTATGCTTCTATGAAGTCTTTTTGTTCATAATCTTAGGCAGGGTCAATTTATTCATTAGGTTCAGTGGGCAGGGCTGACACTTTGGGCAACCCATGAAAAAATTTTAATTTTAATAAACCCAGAAGGAAAAAGCGAACATAAATAAATATAATAATGATGACCATATAATAATGAATCCGGCCTGGATTACATTCATCGTTATACCAATACTACTATAAAATATGATTCCATTTTTTTAATGGAGAAACGGAACCACAAAGGCAAAAGTACCTAAGGCCCATGAAAGTCATAATGCAGCCCTATCCTTGGGTATGTGACATTCATCTGAAACTCTGCCACTTTTCTTTCATTAGCTATAAAGACAAGCTCTACCACCTATTCTCTATTCACCATTGTATTCTATGTGAACCTAAATCAGCAGGTGTCACAAGTTTTTAGAAGAAAACAACCTCCAGTATTCTCAAGCTCTTCATAATCAAAGCACAGAGACAAAAATCAGCTGTTGACAACAGGTGCTTTGCAGTTGTTCATTCATCTGGACATTTCTTTTATGAGTTAATTACTCATAACTCCCTGGTGAACAATCTACACATCTGGGAAAATAAAACTGCCCACTGAAAGTGAATTACTAGAGTGTAGGTGAAACACAATAGTTAATTCATTTGGATATCCTTAAAAGGCTTAACAAAAGTCCCTGCAGCACTTGGAAGTTGGACTCCGTGAAGTTCTGAAGAATGAGTTAGCATCAGGTTGAAGGCTGCAACATAGGAATATGTGATTCCAACTTCTCATTCAGCTCCAGACACTTCCCTGGGTCACCCACTCTCTCTTTTACACAGTCATCTCTCCCAGAGCTTCCCATTGATCAGTATCATTTGGCCTCATCGGCAAAACGTCCTATTTTTCATTTACGTACCTAAAGATTTCCTTTTCAATTTCAACTCATTTGTGGTGAAAAGAGAGTATTTTGCTACCTGCCTCCCCTCCCCCACCCTCCCCTGCCAAAAAGAAAAACATCTGAAACCAAACAAAAGCTCTAGTATGCAATACAATTCCTAAGCGAGGTTCATTATTATCACACAGCTATTCAGACTTTACATATAACAAAAACCTCATCAGGTCCTGAGTCCTCTTGGAAATGAGGTCTTGAGACAGAATTCTCATACTCTCTTAGTTTCCCCAGGTATTCTGCGGAGGGGCTGGATGGCTGAACTCTAAAATTTCCGTCAGCTGGAGGGTTCTGGAATCAGGCCTCAGGCCAGCCCACCATGGCCTGGCATAGAACTTTCAGTAACTCTTCTAATGGGTGTTGGGGTATTACACAGAGCAGTGGGCTTCAACAACAGTCTATTGAGAGATGATAAAAAAAAATACTAAAACTTCTTTTTTTTTTGAGACAGCGTTTTGCTCTGTTACCCAGGCTGGAGTGCAATGGCGCGATGTCGGCTCACTGCAACCTCCGCCTCTTGAGTTCAAGTGATTCTCCTGCCTCAGCCTCCTGAGTAGCTGGGATTATAGGCACGCGCCACCACGCCCAGCTTATCTTTGTATTTTCTTTTTTTTTTTTTTTAGTAGACACAGGGTTTCACCATTTTGGCCAGGCTAGTCTCGAACTCCTGACCTCAGGTGATCCACCAGCCTCGTCCTCCCAAAGTGCTAGGATTACAGCTGTGAGCCACCACACCTGGCCTAAAACTTCTCTTTATATATATATTCATCTCATTCTTCAAATTTTTCTCTCTTTGTGTATATCTGTATGTGTAATAATACATAAAACATGTATATATTTGTACATACATATATATATATACCTGTATCTACATACACACAAATACATATACATGACATTTTACCAAAGCGGATAAATGATGAAGAAAAAAGAAAACCCTTAGTATCCCATAGTTTTAAGGTAAGATGAAATATGTAGAGAACAAATACATAATCAACTCATCGGATAATGTTTTGTAGAGGACTTAGGACTTCCATTTCTAACGTCATGCTTAGCACTATTTGGTTCATAAACATACTTTCAAACATGCAAATTTAACTTCAGGTGAAATAATTCAGTCTATTTTCCACTACTTTGGGGAGGAGGATGGATTGGGTAAAGATAATTTCTTCAAATCACTCCTTTATATGGAGACTCAACTAAATGCCCTCTCTGTGAGTTATAGAGTAGATTGTTCTGGGCATACCTTTATGTCTGTGACATTTGGACCTTGGATGTTGTGGACAAGCAGAGCATGTGACTTGCTAAATCTTTTTCCCTACTGATGTGATAGGAATCATAACCCAAAGAAATAGAGACATTCATTACTCAACAACTCTTGTTGAGATCCTCACTTCATAAATAATAGTATCCTTAGATTCCTTCACTGGTATGACATACAATATTATAAAATTTATATATGTCTGTCCTCCAAATTTTCACTGTTGCAGGTAATTTTTGGAGTTATCTGTGTAATTAACATTCTCATATTCAAATAGACAAATTACCACCTGGATACCTGACTTCTGCAAGCCCATCATTTTATTTACTCAATTAAAGTAGAAGCTCTGGCTCATACCTTTGGTCATAGTCAACAGAATTGTCATCTACTTGGGATACTTTAAGTGTATTTTCAAAAACTTTCACTGAATACCCACTGAAGTCATGCAAGTTCATGCTTAAGAGCTCATGCTTTGGGTGTAAATCCCAAGGTTGACACTTTGTCTAAATCTCAACATACCCACTGTGATGCGTACGTATCCATGCACATAACTGGTGCTGTTTCTCCATTTTCTTTTCTAGTCCTCAAAGCATAGCTATACAAATAGTTTGCAATTTCACAAGGTAACTATTATTATATCATTTATCATAAACATTTTTGCCTTCGTAGGCTTGTTACCAGTTTTAATTGCTGCATAATATTCCATTGTTAGATGTAAGACTTTGGGGAAGTCGTTTAACCTCTCTGTGCCTCAGTTTCCTCCTCTGGTAAAATGAGAATAATAGCACTGCACACCTCATGAATTGCTGCAAGGATTCAACGAGACGTTGGAAAGCATTTGGCACAGTGCACGTTGTACTGCTGCCAATAAATTTAGTTATTACTGAGAAACATGACTTCTTCCACTAAGGAGTTAATATGCAAAATAAGTAACTAGATGAAGTAGACTGTTAAAGAATCGCCTTGCCTAAGACAAGACTATAAATTGTCTAGAGTTCTTTTAAACTCTTAAGTCTTTCAAAGTAAGACCCGAAGTACTGTTTAAGTTCACCACAGGAGGGGGGCAAGAAGAAGGCAAGGGCAGTAAGTAGAGCTCCAGAGAACAGTCATTAAGAATTTAACTACTATTTTCAACAAAGGAGTTGGCTCTGGCATTAACTCCTTGTGAGACACTGCACAATTCACTTTGAGTCTTGTGTTTCCATTTTCAAATCTCCACTATAGAGGGTTGGATGAGATTACATTTAACATTCTATGATTACTCAATAGTTATTATAAGCCATCACAGGAAGTTCTATAAAGATATATTTACTTCTTTGCTTCTCCTCTGCTTTTTGAAACCGGGGTGTGTAAATAATTTCTGCATTGTTCTAAGTTGCAATTAATTTCCCCTGGAAACGGAATAATTCAAACAAGCTGATTTATGCAAAATGCTTTCTAATCACTTGGAGTTCTTCATAATTACTCCCAGCAGTAGAGAGGTCACCAAAACAAAAGCATCGAAAGATTAAATGAACTGCTCTTTGTGAGAACAGTTTATTATGTGATCTCAATGTCACGGTTGGCTCCCAGTTGCCATTCAGGGCTTTAGAAGGAGATCCTTGTGCAGGTGTTCTGAATCTTCTCTTTAAATCTCTAAAACGCTGCTGATGACAACGTTTAATCCTGGACTGACTCTGCCCGTCTTTGGTTACCTCACATTATTCACAGCTACACTGGAGGAATCATACACACACACACAAATGATCTCGGAACCTCTGCAGTTACATTTGTGTGTGTGATTGTTTTTCTCTCAAAAGAATTACACTTGATATTTTTAAATAATTGACATTTTGCTATTTTTACTAGCTTTGCTATTTTTAAATAATTGACATATCAAGTCAGTAGGTAAAGCAGTTCTATAAATGGCAAAGTCTATTACAACATCACTATCTATGCAAAACTTTGCGACTTATATTTGCTGGATAGGTAAATTCTGAAGCCTCAGTTCTTTCTGACTCTGGAATCCTGCCTCTTGCCTGTAAGCTTGTTCATCATCATCTTTTTTTTGAAAGGCATTTATTATTAAAACACACAAAATAAAGATGACAAAAAATCTACCTCTATGCATAACACACTAGCACTATTTCGCCATGTTCTTTTCTAGTCCTCAAAGCATAGCTATACAGATAGTATGCAATTTTACAAGGTAACTTTTTGTCACTATCGTTTAGCATAAATATTTTTGCCTTCATAGGCTTAATCATCACGAGTTTTAATTGCTGCATAATATTCCATTGTTGAGATAAGAGAATATTCTGTGTATTCTAAATTTTTTGTTTTGAAATTATAAAACATATGCTGTACTAAACATCTTCAGGCTTCTACATTTCTTTTCCCATTTTGAGTTACTTCTTCAGGGCAAATACTGAGAAGTATGATTTTGAAGTCAAATACTCTTTTTACCACTATTCATTCATTCATTCATTCATTCATTCATTCATTCATTCGAGACAGGGTCTCGCTCTGTTGTCCAGGCTGGAGTACATGGTACAATCATGGCTCACACAGTCTTGACCTCCTGGGCCCAAGCCATCCTCTCAAGTAGATAAGACTACAGGTGTGCACCACCATGTCTGACTTCTTTGAAATATTTTTTTGTAGAGATGGAGTCCCATTTTATTGCCCAGCCTGGTCTCCAACTTCTGGGCTCAAGTGATCCTCCTGCCTCAGCCTCCCAAAGTGCTGAGATTACAGGCATGAGCCAGCACACCCAACCTTTTTTCCCCTGCTCTTGACATCTACTGCTAAATTGTTTTAAAAAAAAAGTCAACTGGTGAAGCATTGGTAGGATGGAGCTTGGTCATTAAAATGACTGTTTGTGGGCATAACGCTGGGTCTCATTTTAATTTTTTCTTTGTTAGTGATAATAAACATTTTGTCATAAACCTGACATTTTCTTGAAACATGATAAAGGTAGCTTATTCAATAGAGTTTATATTTCAATATAAGTAGGGGGCAGGTTATTTTTGGAGCCAGAATGCGCTACATTGTAAGATCATCTACATGCCGTGGTCAATCTTTGTGTGTTCCCTGTTTCACACTCCAGGTTAGCTCTCTACCTAAACTCTTCTGGGCAGGTTCTGGTAGTTTCTGATTCAAGTGTCGACTGGCCAATTTCGTATTTTGCACGAGAACAGAAGGATAGATTTGTTCACTTGCCAATCCTAGAGCTGCCAACAATTTAGATTTATTGAGGGTTTTCAAAAGTCTTACCCAGGATGAATGCCTTCTATTTATTCCTAGTTTTAGACATAAGTGAATTGATTTCTTGATTAACAGAAATAATTTCTCAATGTTGGTTTTGTAGGACAAAAAAAGGTTGTTTCAAATTATGTTTAGGAGTATCTGAAATTCTCCTTCCAAATCTCTATTCTCTTCCACCCACACTACAAAAAAGTATCAAAATAAAAGCAGTGTTAATCCATAGGATCAGTGACATATTATTTACCACTCTGGAGAGCTGCGAAGATGGTATTGAGAAGATTAAAACAGGCTCTGACAGCTTTTTTGCATAATTTGCCTCTTTTGACATCTTTTTTCAGTAACTATCAACATAAGTTAGACACTGTATCTAATGGGCATTTAACTGATTTGTTAAGAGGTAAGATTTTTCTCAAAGGATACAATTATAATTCAGTGTTCAGGACATGTCTGAAAATGGGTTTCCAGATATTTCTGTTGGTTCTTGGAAACTTCCATCATCTTGGGCTAAAAGTTTCATGAATTACACATAAAGGGAATGTGATGGTGCTTTCATTTTTCTATCTTTAACAAAAGCATGCTTATTATTGCCGTTGCCACTAAAAGAGTTTCTAAACATCTCTCCAGACACGTCTATAAAAAGCCAACAGAAAGGGATAGATACGATCTGTGTTTCTCACTCCAGCTGAAAGACCAGAGATACTTCTTTCCCTGTTTATTTTGTGCAACAAGTAAAACAAAAATCCTTTGCCCTTTTTCCTTTGCCTATTTTTACTCTCCGCAATTGCCTTGAGTCCCTGACACACTGCTATTCTGAAATACTTCGGCACTGACTTCCTTATTTGGTTGCTGGAACTGCTCTTTGTCTTGTTCAAACATTCTGCTAAGCTTGCAGCCTCCCTTCACCCCCGCCCCTTGCCCACCGCTCCCCCTTTTCTACAGACACACACACACACCACACACACACACACACACGCACGGGGTTGGCTCCAACAGGTCACTCTGACTCAGCCTTCTCTATAGCTCACTAGCCAATCCCCCATCGGTTATGCCCATTTAAGGAGTACCTTTTGGAAATCATAAGGGACCAGAGAGTTTTTAGCTGTTTAAAAAGACTGCTATGTTGTATCACTCGAAGTCACCGCAAAGCATGCATTTCACACAATTGCCCTCATCCAGTGGCAGAGTATGTATTAAAAAACAACCGCCACCACCAAAAAACCCAAAAACAAAACTCCAGGCTGCTTAATTAGTGGTCACTTTATTCCTCAGTGTTTTGGCAGTTAGATTTGGCTGATAGAACCATAGTTCGCTATCTGGTTAGTTTTCAATGTTCTCTAATCTATGATTCATGTCAAGCACTCCAATCTAATACTTAAAAAAAGTATACACACACACACACACACACACACACACACATACAACATAGGCCTAAGTAGATGTGCCAATAACACAAAGTAAAGCTCTGGGTTCCTAAGTGAAGAACATACATTTTCAATAAATGTTGTTCCCTTTGCCCTCTCAGAGTTGAAAACAAGCAGGCATTTGGAGTGCTGAAGGCTATTTTCTGGTTTCTCTGCTCAGATGTGAGTGAGGAAAACACAGCTCTCTGCATTCCCTATTTAAGAAAGAGCTGTAATGGTCCCATCCAATAACACAGAGCAGTGTTTCCTTACATATAAACAACCGAGACATTCCTTGGGCAAGCACATAGCCTTTTGGTTCCTGGAACAAAACAGATGGTGGTATTCATTATGTCAAATAAACACATCATCCACACTCCAAAGGGAAACCTGAAACAATAAGCTGAACAAAGCAGTTTTCGAGGTTTTAATCCTTTTGCAATTAGCCCTTGTCTAACTCAACTGAAAAATTAAGAGTGAGCTATTTTCCCAGAAGAAAGTAACCGAAGTGATTAAATATCCACAGTTTGTTCCCAGCACTTGTTCTGAAAAAGAATTGGAGCTCGTTTTCAGAGGCAAGTAATATAAACATACAGGATATCCTATCGCTTCGCATTACTTCTCATTTAGCCACCGAAAATGGTCTGTACCTTCCCTCGTCCACTGTGTTAATTCCTGCAGCCCTGTTACTGGTCAGGCATTGGGCTAGCCACTCCAACCAACCTTTACAGTTACTACTTTGATCAGAATAAGCAGCAGATCAAATCCTATAGGAAGCACGTTCTCTCCCTGCCTTGTTACCATTCAGTTGATTTTGCTTATTTGTGTTCACCACGGTGACCAATGTGGAAATAGTGTTTAGCTTATGAAATTCCCAAAGTGTATTTCCCTATTTTATGTATGACAGTTTTAGACTGGCTTGGCGGCATTCTTGTCGGAGGAAGACTCAAATCCTTGTTGGATATAGGCAAGGTGTAAATGACAAATATACTTTCAACTATTTCCACCAGTTAGAATCTCAACTTACAAAGTGGCTTGTGGGTTCAAACTTGTTTAGGTTTTAGAGCACATGGAAGTTGTGAATGTTTGCATACTATTACACTTCATTCTATTACAGGAGCACCAAGCAATGCTGCTAAAAGAAAATGATGCTAGTGTATGCCTGCAATATTGAAACAGCCACCAGTATATGTCCATGAGAAATGAAATCTGTCAAAGCCCTTCCAAGTTAATTTAAAAATGTTTACATTTGCTCATTCATCTTGTTCTTGAAAATAAAAATGGCAGAGGTCACTAAAAGATTAAAATATTTGCCGGGGGCGATGGCTCATGCCTGTAATCCCAGCGCTTTGGGAGGCCGAGGCAGGTAGATCATTTGAGGTCAGGAATTCGAAACCAGCCTGGCCAGCATGGTGAAACCCCGTCTCTACTAAAAATACAAAAATTGCCAGGTATGGTGGTACACGACTGTAATCTCAGCTACTCGGGAGGCTGAGGCAGGAGAATTGCTTGAACCCGGAAGGCGGAAGTTGCAGTGAGCCAAGGTCACGCCACTGCACTACAGCCTGGGTGACAGAGCAAGATTCCATCTCAAAAAAAAAAAAAAAAAAAAAAAAAGATTAAAACAGCCATTGTTTTTTAGGAGAAAATTTTTAAATTGAGAAAATCATAGAGATTGGGAAAGACAATCACTGTTCACTTTCAGCCCAGTGTCTTGGGAAGCATCACTGGAGAACTGTTGGAATCAAGAACCTAGTCTAAGACTGGGCTTAGAGACCTGCACTCTCCTGCCATTTTTGCGGCAATGCAGTTATGTCACTTTTGAGGAAGTAATTTCATCCCATGAATCTTACTTTCCACATTTATAAAGTACAGTCCTCATTTTAAATCAGAATTCCCAACATGGTTCGGTTTCATCCTAACAGAAATTATACAGTTGCTTAAGACAGCCCATATAGTCCATTAGTTAATGCATTTCCACCCTCATTGTCCCTGCATTGCTGGTAGACATATTTGATACATAAATTGAGGGATTCAGAATTTCAATTATTACTGAAAAAAAAATCAGGAATTGGTAGATTGACATGATTTCAAATAATTTCCCCAAATCTAAACTCACAACCTTTTAGAAGAGTTGGTTCTTATATTTTTGGTGTGTAGTCTTCACACTGATAATTTCCAAATTCAGCCAAAATGTTAGGCTTAGACCCAATCTTTCTGTTTTCTTGGGATCAGTCTCAAACTTTCTGAGACTGGTTTGGAACATCTCAAAAATGCTTGCAAAATGTATTATTGACAATGTGTAAATACATTTTTTTTTGTTGTTGTTGCTTCATCCCACACTTTCTCTATGGAATTCAGAGTTTACTTTAACTTGATTCTTTCTATTCCCCATCACTGAAATTTCTCCCACTCTCATCTCACTCTGGGCTCAGGAATATCCTGAGGGATGCTGTGAGTTTCCATAATGAAAAGGGGCTCAGAGATGTGGGGAGAAGGTTTCTTATGCACACATGATTTGGTTATAATTGCCTTTCAAAAGCTTAATGAATGATTTGTTTTTTGGGGGAAGTCCAAATATTATCCAGATCAAGTTTACCATTTAAAATATATCCAATTATGTGAGACATAATCATACAGCAGTTCACATCTGAAATCCCAGCTACTCTGGAGGCTGAGGCAGGAGGGTCACTTGAGGCCAGGAGTTTAAAACCAGTCTGGGCAACACAGTGAAACTCCCAACTCTAAAACATTTTTTAAAAATTAGCTGGGTGTGATGGCATGTGCCTGCAGTCCTAGCTACTGAGGAGGCTGAGGTGGGGGGATTGCTTGAGTCCAGGAGTTGGAGGCTGCAGTGAGCCATGATCACACCACTGCCCTCCAGCCTGGGTGACAGAGCAAGACCTTGTCTCTAAAATCAGCCAACCAATCAACCCATCAATCAGATAATGCTATTTTTATTGTTGTTGTTCTGTAACTGCCCTGCTCCAAGCAGGGGAAGAGACACATTAAAAGCCCTCCTTTTATAGCCCTTGTTTACCTAAGAAAGTGTTGGGCATGATGTAGAGTGAAGAGCACTAACTTGGAAGTAAAGAAGACATGTTAAATTCCATGATTCCACTACAATCAATAATACTTTCATCATGTAATCTCCTCCTCACCTTCTATAGGCTTGAAGTTTTACTGGGAGTTATAAATTATTTGAGGAAAAAATACATCTCCTCGGTCTTTAAACATGTGGTAGAAAATAGATTCAAATTCATTTCCCCTTCCCCAAATTACATTTTTCAAAAGAAAGAAAAATTACAGACTTAAAGAACCACAGGGTCACTGAGTTCTTCTGCAGCAGCATTCCAACCGTGGATTTGCCTCCGGGGAGGTCCCTCAGCTCCAGGCCCAGCATTCTTTCAAAGAGCCTGGGATCGCGCTGATTAATCTACATGGGGGCTGGGGACCAGTACACATTTTAGGCTTCACTCTAATTTCCATGCCCACATTTATACTCCAGGTTTTGATGGGGAAAGAAGGAAAATAGTTGCCATCAACTTCCCCACCTTTGTTTCAAATGCAAAAAGACACACATACACTCTTCATTATAAAACTTCACATGAATGAGTATAATTGAAGGTTGACTGAATCTCAATACTCATCAAGGAGGCCTGATTGTGAATGTAACAGGCTCAGAATGTCTTCACTCTTAGGAAGAGCTGCAGAAATATCTCCTGAGATGGAAAATCTTTGCAAACTAGCAAGCAGGAGAGAGTGTGTAACTTAAATCATCACAGCAATGTGCTGGAAACGCATTCTCCCCTGACATCTGGCCATGACTCAGATTGCCATCCTGGAGGCTTCTTTGCTAAACTTTCTCCCAAACTCCCTGTTCCACAGATGCTGCGCTCCTTGTCTCTCCATGCAGATCAGCCCTATTTGACAGATTATGTAATTACCCATAAGAGGCCCAAGGAAGACGTTTCTGTGTACACAGTGCCCCAACCAATCAACTCAAGCTAACCACCTTCATGAAGCGATAAACAGAAAGCAGCGATTCTTAGATACCCCTTACTAATCATCTGTACTGACGTATTTCTAAGGAAGCCAAGCTTGGACAAGGGGGCTGGGAACAATCCTTGCTTGGCTCTTAATTGGCTTCAGGCCACAATTTGTGGTTAGTTTCCCCGACACCAAAGTCTAGTCTTTGTCTCGCCAATCTAAGAGAATAAGGAGGGTTTTATAAAGCCATTTACTAATATGTTTCTCATCAGTCATCATAACCGCTCTCACCGCATGTTCTCTTCTTTTATGGAAACATGTTTGTTCACTGATGTCCTGCTTCACACTTTTGGCCTTTTCTATATTGTCAAACAAAAGTCCCAAAGCAGCTCCACAGCAACCACCTATCTTATCTCATTCAACAGATCTTCAGGAAACAGGCAAGGGTAGGACTGTCACCTTCACTCAATATTTTGATTTGGTTTTATACTTCCATTTGACACCCCTAATATTCAATGCTGAAAAAAAGCCACCATAATATCCAAAATTTCCTGTTTCTCTCAATTCAATAAACTCTGTGTATGTGTGTATGTGTGTGTGTGTGTGTGTGTGTGTGTGTGTGTGAGAGAGAGAGAGAGAGAGAGAGAGAGAGAGAGAGAGGGACAGGGTCTTGCTCTGTCACTCAGGCTGTTATGCAGTGGTGTGACTGTGATTATGGCTCACTGCAACCTCTACTTCCTGAGCTCAAGCGATCCTCCTGCCTCAGTCTCCTGAGTAGCTGGGACTATAGACACATGCCACTATGCCCAGCTAATTTTTTTTTTTTATATATACTTTAAGTTCTAGGGTACATGTGCACAACGTGCAGGTTTGTTACATATGTATACATGTGCCATGTTGGTGGGCTGCACCCATTAACTGGTTATTTACATTAGGTATATCTCCTAATGCTATCCCTCCCACCTCCCCCCACCCCAGGACAGGCCCCAGTGTGTGATGTTCCCCTTCCCGTGTCCAAGTGTTCTCATTGTTCAATTCCCACCTATGAGTGAGAACATGCGGTGTTTGGTTTTCTGTCCTTGCGATAGTTTGCCCGGCTAATTTTTTAAACAATTTTTGTAGACGAGGTCTCACTATATTTTTTAGGTTGGTCGCAAACTCCTGGACTCAAGAGATCTTCCCAGCTTGGTCTCCCAAAGTGCTAGGATTACAGGTGTGTGCCATCACACCTGGCCATCAGTAAACATTTTTTGAATACCTACTGATTAAAAATATACTTCGTTATCTACTCATGACAAAAGAGAATCAAGATATTAATCTTTCCTTCCAAGCAGACACACACACAATTCCACTCCAAAACAGCCAGGTGCTAGCAGACAACAAAAGGAAAGGGAACACAGGTATGATGGCAGTACTGGAAAAGCACCAAGACGCTCTGAGAGTGCATCCTGAAGAATATGTTTGGGATATCACTTTACATGCTGGGTGAACCATGAATCCAGGCAATTCTATCTCTTTTGGTTGTCCACATCTTATTAGCTTTTTGGGTGCAAAGCTGATTCCTTAGACGATTCACTGTAATAAATGCTGCTGTTCTCTCCTATTCTCCTAAAGCCACCAAATCTCGTGTCTTTCAACATCTGTTCTATCTAGGAGATCTCTGTCATCTGACCTGTGAGCACTCCATTTTTTCATCCTTAACCTCTGACTTTGGAGGGGAAGTGTTTCCCTTCCTTCGAAATACTACCCAAGCCCCAACCTGTGGTCATGGTCCCACTCCTTCCAGACTCCTCCAGGGTCCACATCTAACTATCATACTTTGGTTATCTTGAATTTTCTTTTTCTTTTTTTTTTCTTTTTTTTTTTTGAGACAGAGTTTTGCTACTGTTGCCCAGGCTGGAGTGCAATGGTGCGATTTCAGCTCACTGCAACCACTACCACCTTCTCCTGCCTCAGTCTCCTGAGTAGCTGGGATTACAGGTGCCTGCTACCATGCCTGGCTAATTTGTCATATTTTTAGTAGAGACGGGGTTTTGCCATGCTGGCCAGGCTGGTCTCAAACTCCTGACCTCAGGTGATCCACCAGCCTTGGCCTCCCAAAGTGCTGGGATTACAGGTATGAGCCACCGCGCTCCGTCTATCTTGAATTTTCAATCCTTAAATCTCCTCTTTTCAGCGGGCTCCTTACAAATTTCTCTTATACTAAGAAAATCTTTCAATGACCTGGCTTGGTGATCAAGAATCATTCTTTCTCTTTCTGTTCATCACCAAATGTTTTTAAAACATGGTCTATATATGCTTTTTTCCCATTCTTCTCTCTTTTCCCATTCTTGCTCTTTTCCTGTTCTCTCTTATCCCGTCCTTCTCTCAACCTCTTAAAATCTTGCTTCTTCCTCTCAAATTGTACCAAAATGCCTGAAAAAGTCCTCAGCAGCCACTGAGACACCAAATCTAACACCTCTTCCTAGTGCTCCCCCTTAAGATCTTCCGACTGTTAATCTTTAGAATGAACCCTGTCTTCCTCAGAGGCCGACCTCCACTGCTTATCCCCACACTGTTCTCTCCACCCTCCTTCTAATAATACTTCCCTGATTACTCCTTCTTAGCTGTATTCACTGACTCCTTTTTGCCCCACATCTGATTTTTTTTTTTTTTGAGACAGAGTCTCTCTCTGTCACTCAGGCTGGAGTGCAATGGCACAATCTCGGCTCACTGCAACTTCTACCTCCTGGGTTCAAGCAGTTCTCATGCCCAGTAGCTGGGATTACAGGCACCCGCTACCACGGCTGGATAATTTTTGTATTTTTAGTACAGATGGGGTTTCACCATGTTGACCAGGCTGGTCTTGAACTTCTGACCTCAAGTGATCCGCCCACCTTGGCCTCCCAAAGTGTTAGGATTACAGGCATGAGCCACAATGCCCAGCCCCACATCTGGTTCTTAAACGTAGATATTTTCCAGAGTCTGCCTTTAGCCCTCCTCTCTTCTCAGTCTAAGACTTTCCCTCGAGCATTTCTTCTTGCTTATGGCCTTACGTTTCTCTCCAGATGGATAACTAAAATATGTCTTTAGTTTTAACCTCTGAGTTCCAGAAATATCTTTCCAACCACTGCCCTCCAGCCTGGGCAACAGCGTGAGACCCTGTCTCTCAAAAAAAAAAAAAAAGGAGAAGAAGGATTTATAAGGGAAAAAAGTGGGAACACACAGGGAAGCAGAGCACTTAAAGCTGTTTTACCCTGAGGGAATTTCTCAGAAGCTAGAGAATAAGCTTCAGTTTTCATGGCCTCATGAAGACAAGAGACAGAAGACAAAACCCAAGACTGGCCTGAGGTGATGAGGCCAATCATAGACCATTCCCTGTAAAGTGAATCAGAAACAGCAGCAAAAGAAACTCACCCACAAACCCTTCCAATACTGGATGTATTAGATGTAGGGTATATAAAAACGACACTGCGTTTAAATAAATAAGAGGACATTTTTCATCTCCTGGTTCCAAAGATGGTAGTGCACCCGACTGCAAATGCTTAAAATCCCTGGCCTGCTTATGCACTTGATATGGTTTGGCTGTGTCCCCACCCAAATCTCATCTTGAATTGTACTCCCATAATTTCCAAGTGTTGTGGGAGGGATCCAGCGGGAGATACTTGAATCATGGGGGCGGTTTCCTCCATACTGTTCTTGTGGTAGTGAGTAAGTCTCATGAGATCTGATGGTTTGATAAGGGGAAACTCGTTTAGATTGGCTCTCATTGTCTCTCATAGCGCAGCCATGTGAGATGTGCCTTTTACCTCTGCCATGATCGTGAGGCCTCCCAGCCATGTGGAACTGTAAGTTCAATAAGGCAGGCGGATCACGAGGTCAGGAGATCGAGACCATCCTGGCTAACACGGTGAAACCCCGTCTGTACTAAAAGTACAAAAAAATTAGCCAGGTGTGGTGGCGGGCACCGGTAGTCCCAACTACTCAGTAGGCTGAGGCAGGAGAACAGCGGGAACCTGGGAGGTGGTGGTTGCAGTGAGCCGAGATGGTGCCACTGCACTCCGGCCTGGGCAACAGAGCAAGACTCCATCTCAAAAATAAATAATTAAATAAAAGAAACAAAATAAAGTAAATCTCTTTCTTTTGTAAATTGCCCAGTCTCAGGTATGTCTTTATCAGCAGCATGGAAACGGACTAATACAATGCTTTACATAAAAGCTTCTCTGGATGTGCTTACTCTTATGTATCTACTCAATTTTCAACACAAATATGTTTTTTTGTGTTGTTTCATTTTTTTGAGATGGAGTCTCACTCTGTTGCCCAGGCTGGAGTGCAGTGGTGCAATCTCAGCTCACTGCAACCTCTGCCTCCTGGGTTCAAGCAATTCTCCTGCCTCAGCCTGTTGAGTAACTGGGACTGCAGGTATATGCCACCACGCCTGGCTAATTTTTTGTATTTTTAGTAGAGACAGGGTTTCACCATGTTAGCCAGGATGGTCTCGGTCTCCTGACCTTGTGATCTGCCCACCTCCGCCTCCCAAATTGCTGGGATTACAGGTGTGAGGCACTTATATTCTTATATATATTAATATATTTTCCCTTATATTCTCATATATATTATTATATTTTCCTCTTATATTTTCATGGGCTTACTGGGATATGTAGTACTTATATTACAGATATGAGATATGCTTTGTTTTTCCCACTGAACTGCTAGCACTTGACACTCTAAATCTTCTCTTAAAACAAAATCTCTGGGCCAGGCATAGTGGCTCACACCAGTAATCCCAGCACTTTGGGAGGCCGAATGCTGGTGGATCACCTGAGGTCAGGAGTTCGAGACCAGCTTGACCAACATGGTGAAATCCCATCTCTACTAAAAATACAAAAATTAACTGGGCATGGTGGCGCATGCCTGTAATCCCAGCTACTGTGGAGGCTGAGGCAGGAGAATCACTTGAAACAGGCAGGCAGAAGTTGCAGTGAGCCGAGAGTGCACCATTGTACTCCAGCCTGGGCAACAAGAGTGAAACTCCGTCTCAAAGAAAAAAACAAGGGCAGCTTCGGTGGCTCACACTTGTAATCACAGCACTTTGGGAGGCCGAGGTAGGCAGATCACTTGAGGTCAAGGGATCGAAACCAGCCTGACCAACATGGAGAAACCCTGTCTCTATTAAAAATACAAAATTAGCCAGGCATGGTAGCGCTTGCCTGTAATCCCAGCTACTCAGGAGGCTGAGGCAGTAGAATCACATGAACCGGGGAGGTGGAGGTTGCAGTGAGCCCAGATTGCGCCATTGCACTCCAGTCTGGGCAACAAGAGTGAAACTCCATCTCAAAAAAATAAAACATAAAGAAAGAAAGGAAAAAATCTCTGAATGAGTCTCAATATGTGGAACAGTACTTTCTATACAGTCAGGAATCAGGAAGTGCTTGTTGAATTAGGTTAAACTGAATATCATTCACCTTTTGTGTGTATGTGTGTGTGTGTGTGTGTATTCATAGCTTTTTATTGGCCCCCAAATTTCTCCCTAAAACCTTTAGTCTTGTGAATCTCCTCACCACTGCCTGCAAATTCCATGCCCACTTATACCTTCTAACCTTTATTTAGGTTGCTTTCTTTACCCTCCTCGAATCTTTCCCTCTTCATTCTGCTTACCAAGAAGTTATCTTACTTATTTTGTTTCTGGATCTCATCACCCTGGGTATTGAAGTGTTGTGGTTAGGCACGGTGGAGTCCGCATCTCGGCTGCCAGCACCCAGCACAGCTCCAGGCACATGTTTAGCACTCAATATGCAAGTGAAACTGCATGTATGTATGCGTGTAAATGTGTGTGCATATACATGTTTATACACATATACGTATATATATATATACACACACACACAGTTATCTATACATCTTGTCAGCCCAAATAGGTTGTAAGCTCCAGGAAAATAAGAACAAATATTTTACTTTCAAAAAATATTCTTCAAATGTAACTACTGCTTGATAAAAAGGAAAAAAAAAAAAAAAGGATCTATGCTAAATGATAAAAGGATTAAAAAAAAAAAAGGATCTATGCTAAATGACCACCTCTCCCAGCTGAAGGCAGACCATCTACATTATATTTTTACTCAGTTAAGAGCAAACAATAAGTGAATAGCAGCCTGATTCTGTATGTTAAAAATGATAGGTGATTGAATCTCAAATGTATTATGAGTCCATTCTCACACTGCTGTAAAGAACTACCTGAGACTGGGTAATTTATGAAGAAGAGAGGTTTCATTGGCTCACAGTTCCGCAGGCCGTGCAGGAAGCATGTTGGCATGGCTGGGAGGCCTCGGGAAACTTACAATCATGGCGGAAGGGTGAGGGAGAAGCAAGCAGGTCTTACCGTGGTGGAGTTGGAGAGAGAGCGAGCGAAGGGGGAAGTGCTACTCACGTTTAAACAACCAGATCTTAGCCAGGTTTGGTGGCTCACGCCTGTAATCCCAGCACTTTGGGAGGCTGAGGTGGGCAGATCATCTGAAGTCAGGAGTTCGAGACCAGCCTGACCAACGTGGTGAAAACCTGTCTCTACTAAAAATACAAAATTAGCCGGGTGTAGTGGCGCATGCCTGTAATCCCAGCTACTTTAGAGGCTGATGAGGCAGGAGAATCACTTGAACCCAGGAGGCAGAGGTTACAGTGAGCTGAGATGGCGCCATTGCACTCCAGCCTGGGTGACAGAGCGAAATTCCATCTCAAATAAATAAATAAATAAATAAATAAATAATAAAACAAACAACCAGATCTTGTGAATTCACTCACTATCATGAGAACAGCAAGGGGAACGTCCACCCCCATGATTCAATTACCTCCCACCAGGATTACAATTTGATATGAGATTTGGGTAGGGACACAGAGCCCAACCACATCATCAAAGGACTACACAATGAACATTAATTGATATCTACTAAGTTGTGCTAGATACCGGGTCAGGTACATGGGATACAAATCTAATAAATGAGATAAAAATCCCTGTCTTTAAGAATCTCACATTCTAGAGAAGCAGGAAAATCTATGACCTCTAACTGCAAGGTACTAAGTGCTGTAACTTACCAGCAATTACCTCTGTAACAGGGCAGTCAGGGGCTTCTTAGTTCACAAAGGAGGTCTCTGCAAGGATGAGCATGTAGGAGTTCAGGGGTGGGTGGGAGAAAGGGCATTCCAACTGGTGGAAACACACGCACCAAGGCATGAAGTTGTGCAAGAGCCCTGCATGCTTAGAACAGTGAAAATCAGTTTGGACATAACCCCAGAGGAAATTCAGGCAAGTTTAAGCATCAGATTGGACCGAGAAAAGGAAAGACTGCTTTGGGCCTAAAATGAGAGGAAAAAATTCCTTAAATAGTTTTACTTTCTCTCTTCTCATATATCCTTCTAACCAGTATTAGGGTTCATGTTTCTCCTTCCCTTAAAGCAAAGCTTACCTCAAATCTCACATTCTTTAAGAGAATAGTTACTAAGAAACCCTATGAGAAATTCAGCCTAGAGTCTTAGGAAATGCTTATTGACCTATTCAACACTAACTCTCTAAATACACAGTAGGGGGAATTTAGCCTCCCACCTCCAATTTTCGAGTAATGTTCTCACTTCGGGAACTCTTTTTTTCTTCTTTAGAGTTTCACCCTGCCACCCAGGCTGGAGTGCAATGGCGCAATCTCGGCTCACTGCAACCTCCGTCTCCTGGGTTCAAACGATTCTGCCTCAGCCTCCTGAGTAGCTGGAATTACAGGCGCCTGCCACCAACCCCAGATAATTTTTTGTATTTTTAGTAAAGATGGGGTTTCACCATGTTGGCTAGGCTGGTCTCAAACTCCTGACCTCATGATCCGCCCGTCTTGGCCTCCCAAACTGTAGGGATTACAGGTGTGAGCCACCGCGCCTGGCCTCACTTTGGGAACTCTTGAAATAAAATAAGCACCTCCTAGTTATTTTCCCTCACAGAGAAAATATACATCTACCCATGCTTACTCTGAATACATAACTCTTGAGGTGAAAAGAACAATTCCTTTTAGGACATTGACAAAGATTTGATGTTATGGATCAAACTATAACATTTGCTTAATTAAAGTCAATAGAAATACTAATTTCCATGCTTACTTAATAGTAGGTCAGGTGTGGGTACACGCCTCTGAAAACAGGCCTTTGCAACTGTAACTGTCGCTGCCCAGGGCTGCTGCCCTGATGGGCTGATGGGGGCCTATTTGTTTACCTTTGCATCCGAATTTGTCATCACCATGAGCCAGAAACATCACGCACCAGCACAGGCAGAGACATAGGATGAGAAGGGACTTTAAGTACAACTGTTGAAGTTTTTTAAACTACCATGTATTGAACAATAATGGGCTTGAAAATCTGAAGATTCTCCTGAGAAGGGTCTATTTGTAGTTCCTTGATTGGCCTCTGGCTCTCACCATGTAGGTGAAAAAGCAGCTGGTTTCTGGCTTATACCAACTTGTGGGCAAATATATGGAGCCATATCCCAGGGGCCTCACTAATGAGCTGTGAAGTGCTGCATGTTAGTTTCAGGGTTAATATATTTCTAGTTAGCTCTGCACAGAAGGAACATCTCTCTTTCTTTTATAGGAAAAATTAAATATGTGAGGATACATTTTCAACCTGGGGCTGTTTTTGGGCAGTATTCTCAAGGGCAGTACTTATGTCATTAACATACATTGTTCCCACACCAGTGAGTAACAATGTAAAAAGCCAGGCCTGTTTACAACTGTACAGCTCTACACTGTAAATGGAAAAGAAGAGGATGACAGCATACCACCAGCAGAGACATGCCTGAACAGCATTCCCAGGAATCCTTTAGCCACAGGAAAAACAATTCCAAACAAGCAACCCTCAGTCCAGCACAGGGTGTAAATTAGCTTCCGCTGACAACACACTTCGTACACCGTTTTGCACTGAAGTCCTCTCCCATGCCAAAGACAACAGAGCGCTAACAACACCGGGCCCTGACATTATCCTTTAAACCCTCATGGTTACTGCGCAGGAGAGAGCCAAAACAAAACATTTTTAAATTCCTGGGACAATTTTCCTTTTTTTTTTTTTTTTTTTGAGACATGGTCTCACTCTGTCACCCAGGCTGGAGTGCAGTGCACCATCATAGCTCACTGCAGCCTTGAAATGCCAGGCTCAAGCCATCTTCCCACTTCAGCCTCCTGAGTAGCTGAGACTGAAGGCATGAGCCATAAAGTCCAGCTAATTTTTTTGATTATTTGTGGAGACAGGGTCTTTCTATGTTGCCCAGGCTGGTCTCGAACTCCTGGGCTCAAACAATCCTCTCACCTCAGCCTCCTGACAATTTTCTTTTTAAAATTTTTTTCAACTTTTATTTTAGAGTCAGGGAATACTTATGCAGGTACATATCCCCCTTGCTGTTCTTGTGATAGTGAGTGACTTCTCACAAGATCTGGTTGTTTAAGAGTATGTGGCACTTCCCCCTTTGCTCTCTCTCTCTCTCCAACTCCACCACGGTAAGACCTGCTTGCTTCCCCTTCACCCTTCCACCATGATTGTAAGTTTCCCGAGGCCTCCCAGCCATGCCAACATGCTTCCTTTATAGCCCGTGGAACTGTGAGTCAATGAAACCTCTCTTCTTCATAAATTACCCAGTCTCAGGTAGTTCTTTACAGCAGTGTGAGAATGGACTAATACATTTGAGATTCAATCACTTATCATTTTTAACATACAGAATCAGGTTGCTCTTCACCTATTATTGTTTGCTTTTAACTGAGTAAAAATGTAATGTAGATGCTCTGCCTTCAGCTGGAAAAAGTGGTCATTTAGCGTAGTTCCTTTTTATCAAACAGTAGTTACATTTGAAGAATATTTTTTCAACCCATGTCCTCCCCGCACCACCTCTAGTGGTAGCCTGCAGTGTCTATTTTTCCCATGTTTATGTCCATGTGTGCTCAATGTTTAGCTTCCACTTGAAAGTGAGAACATACAACATTTGATTTTCTGTTCTTATGTTAATTCACTTAGGATTATGACCTCCAGCTCCATCCATGTTGCTGTAAAGGACATAATTTTATTCTTTTTTATGGCTGCATAGTATTCTATGGTGTATAGGTACCACATTTTCTTTATCAAATCCGGGGACAATTTTCAGTGCGTATAAAGTTTGTACCTCTGAGTGAGCCAGAGGTACAGGTAGATTGGTTTGAGCAATCCTATTGTTATGGAATATCTCTTGGTTTGTGGTGCTTGATCACTAAACTCTGGCTAGGTGAGAAGAATCTAGAATTTAGGCCATGATATTGACCACATAGATAAAAGAGGCAGCAATTTTTCTCAATGGAACATTCTTGAGAAGTAACTCCCCAATTTTGTAGGCTCTCACAAACTTCTTAAATGGTGAGTGCACAAACAAAATAGTTATTGTGGCTGAGGCTGCTAGCTACTAACCTAATTTCACGTTCTCTTCTTCTTCGTGGAACATGGCTAGACTACTGTTCTCAGTCTATCTTGCGATTAGAACTCCTAAAAATCAATAAGAAAAAGGCAGAGCCAAGCATTATCTAGTTGTTACCTAGGCCACTCACCCTCTGGCTGAAGGAGAGATTCTTCATTTGTTCACAGGGACCATGTCCTAGAGCTGGTGTTATTTATGGGGTCATGAGGTGAGCAGCAGGTGGGTTCCCTGACACCCAGCGGTGCCTCTGCAAGCACCATGGGGTGTTAATCACAAAAGGAGAGACATCTTAACCCCTTTAATTACTTTCCTTGGGTGTGGATTCTTAGTGATATGCTACTTTATCTGGGGGACTTGGGCGCTGGTCGTTCTCTTTGCCTTGTAAGCAATTATCTAAGATAATTTCTATCTGCATGTCTTTTAAAAAAATATTTACAAGCCAGGCACGGTGGCTCATGCCTGTAATCCCAGCACTTTGGAAGGCCAAGGCGAGTAGATCATGAGGTCAGGAGATTGAGACCATCCTGGGTAATGTGGTAAAACCCTGTCTCTACTAAAAATACAAAAATTTAGCTGGGTGTGGTGGCACGCACCTGTAATCCCAGCTACTCAGGAGGCTGAGACAGGAAAATTGCTTGAACCTGGGAGGCAGAAGTTGCAGTGAGCCAAGATCCCACCACTGTACTCCAGCCTGGGCAACAGAGCGAGACTCTGTCACAAACAAACAAACAAACAAACAAATTTTACACTTTTTTTTTGAGACGGAGTCTCGCTCTGTCGCCCAGGCTGGAGTGCAGTGGCGCGATCTCGGCTCACTGCAAGCTCCGCCTCCCGGGTTTACGCCATTCTCCTGCCTCAGCCTCCCGAGCAGCCGGGACTACAGGCGCCCGCCATCTCGCCCGGCTAGTTTTTTGTATTTTTTAGTAGAGACGGGGTTTCACCGTGTGGACCAGGATGGTCTCGATCTCCTGACCTCGTGATCCACCCGTCTCGGCCTCCCAAAGTGCTGGGATTACAGGCTTGAGCCACCGCGCCCGGCCAATTTTACACTTTAACAAAGAGTTATAGAGCAAACACCCAGATTGTAACCACTGCTCAGGTAAAAAAAAAATAGAACCGAAGATTCTTGTGTGTGCCTTCCCCCTCATACTCCTGGGTTTCCCAGAGTAACCGCAATCCTGACTTGCAGAGTTATCATTTCCTTGATTTTCTTTCTAACTTTACTATTCAGTTATGCATCTCTGAGCAAGGTACTTGGTTTCTCCCTCCTTTGTCAGCTTTATATCAGTGGAATCTGACTGTACGTATTCTTTTTGCCTGTATGCTTTTGTTCTATATTATGTGTGTAAGATCATGTTGTTTCGTCTAGCTATAGTTCATTTATTTTAATTGTTGAATAATATTTAATTGAATTACTCTACCACATTTTCCTTATTTGTTCTACTGTTGATGGACTTCTGGAATACTTCCAATTTGGGGTTATGATGAGCAGGGCTGCTATGTACATTTGGGTTACGTGTCTCTGGGTGCACATATGTAAGCATTTCTTAGAGAAATGTACTCAGGAGTGAAATTGCTAGGTCATAGAGTTCGCATAACGTTGGGTTTATCAAATGGTGCCAAACTCCTTTCCAATGTGGTTTTTACCAATTTATACTCCCGCTGGCAGTATATGAAATATCCTGTTACTTCACATCCTTGCCAGAGCTTGGTATTATCAGGCTTAAATTTTTGCCAATTAAATGGGTGTGTAATGGCATCTCTGTTGTTTTAATTCATCTTTTTCTTATTACTTAATGAGACTGAACATCTTTTCATGTTTATTGGCAATTTGAATTCTCTCTTTGGTGAAGTGGCTGTTCTACTTTTCACTTATTTATTTTTTATTGCCTGGTAGCCTTTAAAAATTGATTCGTTCGAGTTTTTCTTTATTTATTCCATTTGTAACCCATATATTCTGGTCCAGTGTTGTTTACACAAGTTGCAAATATTTTCCACTCTACGCCTTGTCTTTTAATACACCTTAGGGTGCCTTTTAGTGATCAGACTTTTTTTTATTTGAACTGCTTATCAAACTTTTCCTTTATTATCTTTTTATGCCTTGTTTAATCTACCTGGAATCAACTTTTGAATAGAGCACAAGGAAGAAATTCCTTTTAAAACAGAAGCATAAAAGTTAGCAAGTATTATTTATAAAAAGAGGAACTTTTAAAGCAAATGTTCTATATTTTTCTCCTTTACTTTAGATACGAAGCCTGCCTCTGATAAGAGGCAAATAGATCTTCATGTACCTTTTTTAGGGACATCAAAGTATCTACCTTTTAGTTCCATTAAGAAGTAAGAATATGTGTGAGAGGCCCTCATGTAAAAATCATCCCCTAGGGTACCCTGTGTAAGTGCATCAATACACACAGTACACAAATGCTCGTAAATGCATGAACCATATTTGAAAAGATACATAGGAAACAGTTATAGTTGCTACCTGTGGGAATGTATTGTTTACATTTTCTGCCTCAGGGAAAAGAATATAATGTTTAAGATAATTTCCATAGTAGCTTAACAGGAAAGTAGCATCAGATATACCAAAATTTATTTACATAGGCTTTTTCAGGAACCCATCTATCCATCAGAAGTGCTGATTTTCAATTATTTTACATGTACTTTTTGCACACACACAAAAATCTTGGTTACTTAACAAGCACAGGAATTATTGCAATCCACAACTATACTGAATTGCCAGGTACTCAATATTTTCTAAGCTATGGGACTTGAATTCCAAACACTATTCCCAAATTCATTATCTGAATAAAAGGTAGCACAAGTGATAAGGGATTTGCCTGTAAGTTCAAGGTGAGTGGGAACAGTATGACTTAAAGAATTTGTGTTAGAAACGTTTTGAAGTTGAGAGACTTTGGTTACCTTTCCAATCAACGGACTACCCTGTACAAAGCAAAGAACAAGGGTTTTCTCTTTTACTTCTGTTAAAACTAAATATGGCCTGAGAAGGACTCTGTACTTCTATATTTGAGTCCTTGTGGATGAACTGCAGCCTAACTTAATAGATAAACAAGATTGACAGTCTATAAGTTGGTGTCTGTAACAGTAGTTGAGTCTTGGCCAATCCCAAGGCCATACTTCAGCCACTCACACACTGCTGAGTGTTCAAAGTGTTCAAATAAGGCAAACACTGACCTGTAACCAATCCAGCTGTATCTGTACTTCACTTCTGATTCCTGTACGTCACTTTACTTTTTTTTTGTCTATAAATTTGTTTTGACTCTAAGGCACCCCTGGAGTCTCTCTGATTCTGCTGTGATTCTCTGGGCTGCCCGCTTCATGATTCATTCATTGTTCAATTAAACTCTTTTAAATGAAATTAAATTTGGCTGAAGTTTTTCTTTTAACACTTCTTTCTACATTTCCTGCTGAACAATTTAGCTGTACAAAGAATTAACTATGAATTCTCTCACGCTTTAACAAATGAGACTGTTCAAGTTTGCATGGGCAGCAATAAGTTAAGTGTTACAGCAAATAAGTCAGAAAATACATATATTTTGAAAAAATTTAAAACATTTCAGCAGATACTTAATGTTTGTTTTAGCAGCATAAAAATCAGTTTATAGAATGGTTCCACTTTTTAAAAATGTATATTTATGCATTAAAATTAACAGTGATTATTTCTATATAGGTAGGTTATAGTAACTTACTTTCCAATGTTACTGCAAATCTGTTTCTTTATCTAAAGAGAAATAGATACTATAGTAGAAGCGGTAATAAAATTTTACCAAATGCCTTTGTTTTAGTCATAAGAAGCCTTTTTTTCTAATGTTAAAACTTTATAAGAAATGATAAATTTTACTCTATTTTCACAACTCAGAAAATACTTGCAAATTTTTAAGTTTGAAATCAACTTTTCAAAACAAAAAACATCCTTTATTTTTCAACTTTTATTCCTTTACATATAATTTAAATTTCTTCTAGTGGCATTCTTATTTAGAGGAATTCACCAAATAGTAGCCTTACCTTTGATGTGGCAAGGCCTTTTAGATAAGAAAAAGGCTCCCCGATTGGGGAGGCACAGATAAGTGTGGTGCAGTCTCAAACATCTACTAATCATAGAAAGCATTCTGGAATGTACTCCACATTTCCTTACATTGCAAACCCTGAGCCTTGGCTCTATTAGGGTAGGGACAAAGCGGGTGACTGGGCAGACTTTTCATAAAAATAAGGTTGGGCTTGTTTGTGTGCAATTTTGAATGTGACACGCTTAACAAAAGTGTCTGGTTCTGATTTGATGACACTGAACTCAAGAAAAATAGCCAGATTAGAATCAGAAGGGAAGTTGCAAAATTTCCTGATTTACTGAATATGACATTAATATACGGGGGAAATATGCTTTGTAATGAGCAAGCGAGCAGCTGTATGGTGGTGGGGGTGGGGTTGAGGTGGTAGAAGAGGGAGCTAATACGGCAATCAGTATAACAGCAAACAAAAATTTGAGCTAAATCAGTTGTGTGTTCAACTGCTCATTTGGTCTCTGATATTTTTTAATTAACTTTTTTTTTTTATCTTGCAAGGTAACATATGGAATAGTTTGACCTTGCCAAGCAAAGTGGCAATTCTGTGTTACCGTCACTTCTTCCAAGCCATCTCTTCAGAGTAAAGCTGAGAATATAAATTTGAAACATAAGTGCAGTTCTCACAAATCTAGTTTCTTTTTCGTAAGGCACCTGCTCTTTTCCAGGGCAAAAATGCCTAAAATTTCCTTGGGTATGAAATTATCCCAAAGTGATGTAATTGAGGGTGATCTGATAAACTCCTTTATTAGGAATTAACTCCATGTGTGGGATGATGATGAAGACAGATGAGTACTCTGTTTATACTGTTAGATTGTCACGGTGGTCTAAATATACTCAACTTTTGGATGAGTCACAAAATATTGCTACATAGTATTTGGAAAAGAAGATTAGAAGTCAAAAACAGGATGGGGTGATATAGACAGAGGGATTTCAAAGCAAGCCTATGACCATTCAAAAGTATTGGAAAGTAATTTGATTATTTCTTTTTTCTTTGCTCATCCAACTGTGTCTCCCTCAAGCCAAGTAATTTTTCAGGAGGTAAAAATGTTCAAATATTCAAAGATTGGTGCAGGTCAAAATCATAAGTGAACTGACATTACTACTGTACTTTAGTTATAGTTTTGAAAGGAAAGTAGAGACAACTCAATTTGGTGAGTTTCTTGGGAAATAAAACAAGTAAAATTTCTTCCTTGAAGCAATCTTCATTACTTTTGTAGAACGGGCCAGGTATTCATAATAAAGTCCAGGGTAACTGTGTTCACTAGAGGCAGTTCAGGCAGAACTGTCTTTGCTCTTTCTAGCTCAGCTTCACATGACCTTGAATTAGGAGACAAGGAAAGTAAAATGTGTTTTCTATAACAAATCTACTATTACTATCAAAAGGTAAGTGGGTATCCATCCCCTCAATCTGATCAAACTGCATTTTTATGAGAAATTCTATGATCTCATTTCCTGCATATGAATATTTTTAAACTTCTCTTCAAGCGCCTAATGGCTTTGACGTTCTATAACATTTACAGAAGATATGCCATTTGAATACTTATCAGCCACCAGTGGTTTTCATCTCATAGATGGAACCTCTTACTCATTCTACAAATATTTATTAAGCATAAGCTATGGTTCAGATTCTGGGCCAACAGTACAGGGCCCAGTGGAAAGCCAGATGGACTCCCTTCTAGCCTGGTGTACCTTAATAACTGCCAATCGTGCAAATCATGCATGATGAGACAACAAGATGAGTTAGCTATCACAGGACAAGCGAAACAGCCAAACTGAATGTCAGACATCTGCTAGCAGTGACTGGCGTTCACCTTTGCACTGGGCTGTGAAAAAGCATCATCAGAAATGTAAAATGTCTTCTCTCCTCCTTATGTTTGGGGGATACAACAGTTATTCTCAAAAAACAATTAGGCCAGTCTGGGCAAGATGGCAGACCCCGTCTCCACAAATACTAAAAAAATTAGTTAGAGTTGGGAAGGACAATAGGGGGCTAGATGGGAGATGAGGATGGTTGATGGGTACAAAAAATAGAAGAATGAATGAGACCCAGTATTTGACTGCACAAAAGGGTGACTATAGTCAATAGGAACTTAATTGTACATTTAAAAATAACTAAAAGCGTGTAATTGGATTGTCTGTAACACAAAGGATAAATGATCGAGGGGACGGGTATCCCATTCTCCACAGTGTGATTATTTTGCATTGCATGCCTGTATCAAGACATCTCACATACCCTATAATTATATACACCTACTATGTACCCACAAACGTTAAAATTTTTTTTTTAAAGTACCAAAAATAGCCAGGTGTGGTGGCGCTTGCCTGTGGTCCCAGCTACTGGAGAGTCTGAGGTGGGAGGATTCTCTTGAGCACAGCAATGTGAGGTGGCAGTGAGCTATAATCACACCCCTGCACCCCAGCCTGGGTGATAAAGCAAGGCCCTGTCTCAAAAAAAAAAAAAAAAAGAAAAAAGAAAAAAAAGAGACAATTAGGGAAAGCTATAAAGCAGTTCATGATTAGCTCCCAATTAACTGTATTCACTGCAGAGACCTGTGGGAATAGAAGGTTCTATATTCATTCCTTAGAGCTCATCCACACAGGAACTTTTTTCAGAAAGACTTCCACATGTTAATCATCAAACTTTTTTCAGGAAGATCCTCACATGTTAATCATTGTGGCGGACAACTGGAAAACCTCAGATGCTACAGCCTTCAAATTTTGTCGACGGCAACCAATATGACACATACATTTAAAATCGCAACATATATATACTTATTTATCTTAAATCACAAATTTTACAAAACAACACCTATTACGCATTCTTGATTGTTCTATTCGTTTTTCTACGCTTCGATTTCATTTTCAAATTCCCACTCAAGAACCTTTAAATTGATTTTACAACAGTGGGTTACCAAAAACACTGCCAGGAACTGTACTTTTCAAATGGTGGTAAATCTATATATAGCGCAGGCATTTTGAGACCTTGCTAAAGACCGAATGTTTGTGTGTCCCTCTAATTCTTATGTTGAAATCCTAATCGCTGGCGTGGTTTTAGGAGGTGGGACCTTTGGGAGGTGACTGGGTCACCAGGGTGGAGCTCTCATGGATGAGATCAGTGCTCTCAGCCCCAGAGCTTCCAGTCCCTTCCACGACATGAGCACACAGCAAGAAGCCAGGCTTCTATGAAGCAGGAAGCCAACCCTCACCAAACACTGAAGCTGCTGGTGCTTAGATCTAGGACTTCTCAGCCTCCAGAACCAGGAGAAACACATTTCTATTACTTATAAGCCACCCAGTCTATAGTGGTTGGTTTCAGCAGCCCAGAGTAAGACCATGAGAAAACACACTACTATTACTACTACTACTACTACTAATGATCGCTAATATTCATTGAGCATTTACTATTTACTAAGCACAGGGTTAAAGATATTACCTGGCAATTCTTTCAGCCTCACTTTTGGCTGATTCCCCACAGGCTGTAAGTAATATGACAGATGCTGAGCACTCCACCCCCTGAAGGAAAGGGCCAAGCCACCACACTGAGAGGCTAAAAGACGGACATGTTATGTCCACAGAGCAAGAAACCAGTTCTGCCAGCCTGGCCACTGATTACCCCTCTAGCTAGTGAAAGAGGGGTTGAGAAAGCCAGAGGGTGTGTGTGTGTGTATGTGTGTGTGTGCGTGTATGTGTGCATATGTGCATGTATGTGTGCTTGTGTGCATGCATGGGTGCACACACACGTGTATGTGTGCATGTGTGCATGCACGCCGTGTGCGTGTCTGTGTGTGCGTGTGTGCACGTGTGTATGTGCGCGCATGTGTGTGCATGTGTGCGTGCGTGTCCGTGTGTGTACGTGTGCATGCGCGTGTATGTGTGTGTGTGCATGCGTGCGTGCGTGTGCGTGTATGTGTATGTGTGCACACGCGTGCTTGTGTGTTGTGTCTCCCACCCTGGGGGAGGAGAGGATTGCTTCCCTCTCACATTCAGTGAAGTAGGAGGGGCCTCAAGGGGACCCCTTAGAGGACCTGAGTAAGTCCCTTGGAATTTCAGGCAGGTGGGAAAGGTGACACTCTTATGCCCGAGGACAGGCCATAGGCATGCAGGAGTTTTGCCTCAGGCCAGGTGGGCCTGGGAAGGAGCCTACCGGATCATTATCACAGGAACCCCATCCACAGGACCATCTTGCAGCGGCGGGGGTGGGGGTGGGAACCTAACTGAGAGGGCAGCTGGAGGAGCAGGCCTGGAGAACCCGCGGAGAAGCCCTGAGGACAGGAGGAGCAGTGTCACTGGACCTAGAGGAGAAACAGCCCCTAGAAAGTTGGGGAGAGCCAGAGAGGAGGCCAACCCTGTGCCTCCACGGCGGATGCCCCAGGCAGAACACCGCCTTCCTGTAATAGTGTGAGGGTGGGGAGAGGTTTCACCTAGGCCTAGACCCAAGTTTAGATGATTGAACCAGACAAGATTTTAATTACTATACTGAGAATGATCTGTTTCTGATGGGAAGACTTCTATCTGAAAGCTGCTAGAAAGCTATGAAATCTCTTGGGATTTCACCCAGTGCAGAGAAAGAACAGAACCACAGGGTAGGAGTTAACGACTGCGGGAGGGGAAGATTAGCTCTGCTCCTCCTGTGCAGGTCTTCATAGTGTTGGACATGTCCAATGTGGACTGAGTACTTTACCCATTTCATCCTTCCAGCAACCCCACTTTGCCACCCACTCTTTACAGATGGGGAAACCTATGCTCAAAGAAGGGTTAAGTCATCTCTAGCCAAAGTTGCACACTAGTGAGTGGCAGAGCCAGGATTCAAACTCAGGTGGTCTCACTTAAATACTCTCTACCCTTCTTTCTGAGGCAACCTGATTTGGGGTGAGGTGGGAGGGAGCAGGAAGGCAGAGTTAAGTAATTTAACTAGTATTCAGTTAAAGCACTGGTCTCCATTCTATATTTTTATTTGTGATATGTATATGTGTGTGTATATACATATACATATACACACACATATATGTACATATACACACATATATAGTATGTAGGTATATTTACTTATAAATTACATGCATGTATTATGTACATTTAAAAATATGCCCCACTCCTGTAATCCCAGCACTTTGGGAGGCCGAGGCGGGTGGATCATTTGAGGTCAGGAGTTTGAGACCAGCTTGGCCAACATGGTGAGACCCCCCTCTCTACTAAAAATACAAAAATTAGACAGGGGTGGTGGCCTGCGCCTGTAATCCCAGCTATTCGGGAGGCTGAGGTAGAAGAATCGCTTGAACCCGGGAGGCAGAGGTTGCCCTGAGCCGAGATTGCACCACTGCACTCTAGCCTGGGTGACAGAGTGAGACTCCGTCTCAAAAAAAAAAAAAAAGAAAAAAAGAAAAAAAAAGGAATTGACACACCCAGCATCCTCCCACACAGATGTGTTTTGGAGTGGAATTCCTTGATTGTGTAGAGTACTTTGAACTTTGTCCCTAGAGCTCCTGGGCTATACAAGCTCTCCTCTCTCTTCTGTTTGGGTTACTTTTGTGGGAAAGTTTGGCGAGTGGGAAGCTTGAGTTGAGGAATGAAGGAAAGCTTCTTGGAGTGGAGAGGACTCAGGTGCACCTTAAAGATGACAAGATTTTGGGTAGGCAAGAGGAAGTAGAAGAGTCATAGAGAGACTCAGAGTAGGGGGCGGGGGAGGCTGCGGAGTAAAGACAAACTTCTTTTACTTGGCAATATTCTCTAGGTTAGTTCTGCTTTCCTCAGCTCACTAGGTATCATGTAAAATTACTTTTTTTTTTTTTTTTTTAAAGCAACCCTGTTCTGAGGCTATTTTTATTCTAAAAAGGGGCTGAGTGACTTTTGGGAGTCAGCCTCTGCTCCGTGATGCAACATGAGGTGTGACAAGGAAGCTGGGGATACCAGAAGCCCCCACAGGAATCTTGATCCAGTGACGTGTACCTCACCAGACACTAATTATATAGAGATACGAATCTCTGCTGAGGGCAGCAGCCTTTTATTTTCTGAAATCCTACACAAAACTGCAGCTATGTACATATGTGCATTCTTCAGAGGAAAGTGTCTACCATTTTCATCAAATTGGTGAAGAGTTCCTTGGTCCCAAAAGATAGGAATGACTGTTCAGTACCAAGTATTCATTTGAATAGTTCCTCCTTTAAAACAGAACTTATCTTGGGAGGGGGAAAGCAATTTTTTTGTTTGTTTGTTTTTAGAAGATTTTATGTTATAAAAGAAGTACTTACTTGGAGACATAGAGTGACACAAAACAGTAAGCAAATATGTGAAGTATCCTTCCCCCAACCTCCTGATCCTGTTCTCCAGAAGGCAGCTTTGTTCACAGTTTGTTGTCTAGGAGCTTAAAACAATCTTCAGAATTATTTCAATCAGATAATCAACACCTAGCTTAAAATCTATCAGGATCTGATATGGTTCGGCTGTGTCCCCACCCAAACTCGCATCTTGAATTGTAATCCCCATAATCCTTATGTGTCAAGGGAGAGACCAGGTGGAGGTAATTGAATCATGGGGCCGTTTCCCCCATGCTGGTCTCGTGATAGTGAGTTCTCACCAGATCTGATGGCTTTGTAAGTGTGTGGTAGATCCTCGTGCATTTTTTTCTCCATGCTGCTGCCTTGTGAAGAAGGTACTTGCTTCCCCTTTGCCTTCCACCATGATTGTAAGTTTCCTGAAGCCTTCCCAGCCATACAGAACTGAGTCAATTAAACCTCTTTCCTTTATAAATTACCCAGTCCTGGGTAGTTCTTTATAGCAGTGTGAAAACGGACTAATACAGGGTCCCAGAGAGGAAACTGGAGATTGACTTATGGTGTGGAATAAAAGAGGGATCATTTTGGAGAAAGGACTGCTCTGCAGAGGGACACATGATTAGGACATTGCATGGGGCTTTGGCCAGGCAGAGGTCACTGTGCAGAGGACAGAAAGGGAGAAGTGGATTTAGGTCAGGGCTGCAAACACACTTCCTCCCGGGCCCTAGTGGGGAGTGGGTGTAGACTGCTTTGGGGATCATTCATGTGGTCTTGGATGCCAGTTGGTGTCAAATGATAGGTCTGATGTCTGTTATAACATAGGGATATGGAATAAGAATATACAAGGTCTATATGAAGACTATGGCAAAACTTTATTGAAGGCATTAGAATTAATGGAGAGTCATTTTCATGGATGGTAAGAGTCAGTGATCTAAAGATGTCAAATCTCCACAAAATCAAATTTTAATTTTAAATCAATATCTCAAAATCACAATGGAATACTTTTCTGAAATTAACATATATATGCAAAAGTTTATCTGATAATAAACAGTAATAAAAGAGAGGAATACTCAGTGTGTGTGTGTATGCATGCTAATATCTCTGCTAGCAGATGCTGACAGATTTTAAAGGTACAATAATTAAAACAGCATGACACTGGCTAAAGTGAAGACATAGAGGACAACAGCATAGAACAGAAAATCAGAAAGAGACATAAGCATGAATAATTTCGAGAATGATAAAGGTGCCATTTCAAATCAGTGAGAAAGCACAGATTGGTCAATGAACTGCAGGGAAAAACAAATTTCAATCTGAACCCCATGTTAGATGACAATATAAATTCCAGATGGTTTAAATTCTTACATTAAAAAAAAAAAAAAAAGATGCCAGGCATGGTGGCTCAGGCCTGTAATCCCAGCACTTTGGGAGACTGAGGTGGGCAGATCATGAGATCAGGAGTTTGAAACCAGCCTGGGCAATATGGTGAAATCCCATCTCTACTAAAGGTTCAAAAATTAGCCAGGCATGGTGGCACATGCCTACAGTCCCAGGTACTGGGGAGGCTGAAGCAAGAGGATTGCTTGAACCCGGGAGGTGGTGGTTACAGTGAGCCAAGATTGCGCCACTGCATTCCAGCCTGGGCGACAGAGCAAGACTCTGACTCAAAAAAAAAAAAAAAAAAAAACCCACAAAATTCAGTTTAGAGCAGCAGTAGGATTTGGAGACATTCACATTGCCAGGCTCCTGCTGCCCTACGCAAAACTGGAGAGAGGCAGTCCAGAGAGGCAGGTCCAGAATTTTGCAAAATTCTGGTCTTACACTTAGGCGAAAGTCTTGTTTTTACACAATTTAAAATGAAGATACCATTTCAATTGCATATTTCAAAAATTATGCCTTCTCAAGGACATTGTTTTATTTTTTTCACAGTGTTAAGTTAAAAATAAAGAGAAAAATCTCCTACCAGATTAGATTATACTTTTTCCTTAAAGAGAGAGCAAATTGTTTGCCTTCAGGGTAAGTACACTCTGCTAGTGAGTTAAATTACGATATATGAATGCTTTAAACCTGAAATGAAAACACAAAAGTGTTTGTGTTCAAGTTATCAGCATTACTTCCTACTAAATGTCTTTTTTTTTGAGACAGAGTCTTGCTCTGTCACCAGGCTGGAGTGCAGTGGCACGATCTCGGCTCACTGCAAACTCTGTCTCCTGGTTCAAGTGATTCTCCTGCCTCAACCTCCCAAGTAGCTAGGACTACAGGCACATGCCACCACACCCAGCTAATTTTTGTATTTTTAGTAGAGATGGGTTTTCACCATGTTGGCCAGGATGGTCTCAATCTCTTGACCTTGTGATCCGCCTGCCTCGGCCTCCCAAAGTGCTGGGATTACAGGTATGAGCCACCACGCCCAGCCCTAAATGTCTTTTCTACACTGCATTAGAACCTAGGAAAATTATACACTTGCAAAAATTACAGAAGTAATAAATGTATTTTAAAACAAATCAAATATACTGGTTAACATTTTCTTCATATTTTTCCTCCTGCCCCAAATCTTCCCATTGCACAGTAGCATGCATTGATTTGAGCTCTCTTCTTAAAGATGGTATAATGTTCTAGTTGGAGTCAAGATATACAGAAATGCTCACCCACACTAAAAAACATGAATGAGTGTCAAAAACAAAATTTTAACACAAGAATCAAGATACGAAAGTGTATGTATGTCATGATTCCTCTTATATAAAGTTCCAAACCAGGAAATCTATATTGTTTTAGAAATGCATACATAGATCACACACTTATAAAGAAAATAAATTTTATCACGAAAGTCAGGATTTTGGCTTACCTCTCAAGGTGGGGAGAGTTGCAAAAAGGAAGTATATGAAGTTGGGGTGGCAAGGTTCTATTCTTTTGATCTGGGTGGTAGTATATGTATTAATCATGCTTTACTCATTCATTTATTGTCATTACTTTTAAAATAGACTTTATTTTTAAGAACAGTTTTAGGTTCACAGCAATATGAGTTAAAGGTACAGAGACTTCCCATGTATTCCCCGTCCCTACCCATGCCCAGCATCCCCCACTACCAACATCTCTCACCAGAATAGGGCTCTGGTTACAACTGATGAACCTCAAGACACCTGATTATATCACCCAAGGTCCACAGTTTACACCAGGGCTCACTCTTGGTGTTGTGCATTGTATGGATATTGACAAATGGATCGTGACAGGGATCCCCCATCACAGCTCCACACAGAATGATTTCACCGCCCTAAAGATCCTCTGTGCTCTCCCTATTCATCCTCAGCTCCCCTCAACTCCTGGCAACCACCGATCCTTTTACTGACTCTACAGTTTTGCATTTTCCAAAATGCCATATGGTTAGAATTATACAGCATGCAGCTTTTCCAGATTGGCTTCACATTAAAAAAAAAAAATTTCTACTTGAAAATTAATGCTGCTTCTAAACACAAAGAAAGTAGAATAATAACCAGTCATTATGTATTTTCCTTTTCTAGACATTTTTCTAAGGAAGGTCCAGTTCAAAGTAATTGTAAGGAACTTTGGAAAATTCCTGGATTGTGATTTAGTCCTTAGGTTGCCACTCAAATGAAAATTAGGAATGGGATCATTTCACCTTCTATCTATGGGAGTGAGCAATATTTCTTGTTAAAAATCACTGAGATTCGTGGAATCACATGCTACACAGCAAAACCCAGTGAAATTTGACTACCTAACAAAGATGCCAGTTTAGTTACAGTTTAACAACTTAACACTAATGACCATGTTTAGAGTGAAGTTATACAGACTTTTTTCCTGCTGTTGCAAACCTGAAATCTCATTTACGACCATTTCAAATTAATATTTAACCAAATTTATATAAATATACATAAGTGTGTAATGTTGGCCCTTTGATGCCTGCTCTCTGGAGCCGGTGCTGACAAATACTGAAATTCTGAAAAGCTCATTGCTTCGAGAGCTAGGAGCAAGAGCTTAGGGAAAGGAGGAATAAAAGAAAGAAGTTGATTACCAACAAACATCTGCATTCTTAAGCAATGAAGAGAAAAAATGTGAAAAGTGCCTTTTTATACCCAAGTGTTCTCATCAACTAGGTTTAGACCAGCGTTGCCCAAGAGAACTTTCTGTGATGATATAAATGTCCTGTATCTCTACTGTTCAGTATGACAGCCACTGGCCACATCTGGATATTCAGCAATTGAAGTGTGGCTGGAATTATAGAGAAACTGAATTTTTACTTAAATTTAAATAGCCACATGTGATTAGTGGCTACCGTGCTGACAGCTCACGTTTAGACAGTCTTACCAATGCAATACCATCACCCTTCTAGAAAAAATGTTCAATTGTAAGAAAACTTCAACAGTACTTCCAGATAAAGCGCACTTATTATAAATCAGGATTGCAAGTAGTCTCCCTTGATCTCTTGTGCTCAGGAAGCACACACATAATATGACTGAAAACAGAAAACTTGAACAATGAAAAAAACTCTAATAGTTGAATCTTAGGATTCCTGATTACCTGGCTGATGGGCAGGTTCTTAATAAATATTTGTGGAAAAAATAGGTAAATAAGTTCATGAATGAATTAGCAGACATTTTTCACTCCCTGACTGGGGAAAAGAAAACCTTTCTGGCAAAGTGTAAACATTTCTTTGACATTTAGAGCCATTATCTCCCATCTTTCAAAAATGAGTTTCATGAATATACATAATAGCTGGACAGATGGATAGAAGGTAAGTTAGCTAGCTAGCTAGATGGATGGATAATAAAGATGGATGGATAATAAGTCTGATATATAGACCTTGATAAAAGATTGTCAAGCATTAACCTCCCATTGGGATGCATCCATCTTGCTTTGGGACCCTATGAAAGTTGCAAGCCACAGCTTTTCATGTTCTTGTAACCCCCAAATTGTTCTCAAATTTTGTATAACAATTTTAATTAATAACAGTGTTATAATTTTGCCTATCCAGTCAATTTTTTTCTTTATTGCTGACAATATGTGTGTGTGCATATAATATTCTGAAATATTCTGAAATTAAAATTGAATTGTACTTCATAGTATATTTACTGCTTTCTAAATGTTCCAATATTCATAAACATATATGTATTTTTTGAGACAGGGTCTCGCTCTATTGCCCAAGCTAGAATGCAGTGGCTCAATCATGGTTCACTGCAGCCTTGACCTCCTGGACTCAAACTATCCTCCTGCCTCAGCCTCCCAACCACAGGTGTGTACCACCATGCCTGGATAAGTTTTTTAAAAAGTAATTTTGTAGAGACGGGGTTTTCCTATGTTGTCCAGGCTGGTCTCAAACTTCTGGGCTCAAGTGATCTTCTGGCCTAGGCCTCTCAAAGTGCTAGGATTATAGGTATGAGCTACCACACCTGACAGGTAAACATATTTCTATATCAATAAGTATACTTCCATGAAAATAGTACACTTCTTTTTTTTTTTTTTTCCTTTGAGACAGAGTCTTGCTCTGTTGCCAGGCTGGAATGCAGTGGTATGATCTCGGCTCACTGCAACTTCTACCTCCCAGGTTCAAGTGATTCTCCTGCCTTGGCCTCCCGAGTACCTGGGACTACAGGCATGCACCACCACACCCATCTAATTTTTGTATTTTTAGTAGAGACGGGGTTTCACCATGTTGGCCAGGCTGGTCTCGATCTCTTGACCTTGTGATCCGCCTTCTTTGGCCTCGCAAAGTTTCAGGATTACAGGCATGAGCCACTGCGCCCGGCCGACAATAGTATACTTCTACTGTACTATTTGAATCATTTTTATTGTCCACACAGTATTCCATTGCCCAAAATATTAATGTGAATCACAAGCCCATGTCTCTCCCTCTATGCATTTTTCTGTGGCTTTCTGATGCTAATTCAACAACTTTCTCAAGTTGGTTTTAAAATGCTCTATATATCTCTACAATTTATTAGAACTGACTCTGTCCCTTCTCCCTTTATTTTAAAGCCAGTAGGGTAAATGCTAGGCCTCCCTGTTACGTCACTGTCTTCCTTTGAGATGACTGGACTTTAAATTTGTGGCTGAAATTGTTAACTGGGTCTCCTCTCGACCAGTAACGGGGTAAGTATGCCAAACCCAGACAGCAGCTGTCAGATCTTCTCAAACCAGAGGTGGGGTTTGGAAATGAGGAAGGACAATTAAGCTTATATAAGAACTTTCTGAAGACTGCAGAATTGCCCAGGAGTTACTGCTTCCCAGAATATGGGGAAACTCTGGATCAAAGGGTAAATGTTCAAATGTTTCACTATAGTTCTGAGTGCATTGTTTTGGTTTAACTCTGAAAGTCTTTGAGATCATCAGCATGAAAAATGAATTTCCACTGGATTTATTCAGTAATCCAAACTTGTATTTGTAGAGAAGATAAGGGTCGGATGGTGCACGGCGTGTTCTAGCAGAGTCAACTTGGAACCAGTAGAGGAGGCAGGAGCAAGGACTGTGATTAGCTCCTTAAACTCCGCATTCACGCACATAGCTAGCATCTGAGATTGCACAGTGCTCCCCTTGTTAAAATGGAATGCCACTGCCTAGCTAATTGATTCACAAGTCTGCTAACTAATTCCATACTAACAGCTTAAATTAAAAGTTAATGAAACCCAACCAGGGCCCCATTATATTTCCCTTGTAACAATCCTTTCATTACAAAAAAAAAAAAGGCAAGAGGGAGAAAAAAGCTAGGGCTTCATTAAAAGGAAAATGTCTGGGACATCACCCTGGGCTGGAATGCACCCACAGCCAGAAGCATTCCTCAGACCAGCCTCTCTGCCAAATCTCAAGGAAGCCACTGCTCTGACAGGAAAGAAATCCTCACAGGTATCCCGTGACCAGACTGACCAGCGCTCATAAGGCAGCATTGTTTGTGGCTCTGCAGGGTCTGCTCAAGATGGGAAAATCTGTTCTCATGGACTTACTGTGCACTGAACAACTTCACCCTCTTCCTGCTATGAAACTCACGCCTGACTTGCATTCCCAAATAAGAGGAGGTGGAGAATCTCTGTATCCTCTTTTCCACTTACCCCAGACTTGGGTTGACAGCAGCAGTTTGTCTCTTCCAAATCAATGAACGTGTGAGCAATGTTCAAGACTCAATGGCCCTGCTCTTTCTCCCGCCCACTTTCCTTGTCTCAACACATTTGTGGTCTCTTCCGTGCTCATGGTTCCCAAGTGTCCATCTCTAGCCCCAACTCAAGCTGCCCTGTCTCCCCTTGGCACCAGTACCTCCAATACAACATGTGCAAAAGCATTCCTCAGCTTTTTCCCACGAAACAATTCTCCCACGTGGCTTCCTCACTCCTGCAGTGGCACTGTGTGCTGGAACCGGAGTTACCTTTCTTCTGTCTTTTCTTTTTCTTTCCTTCTTCTTCTTCTTCTCCTTCCTTCTTCCTTCCTTCCTTCTTCCTTCCTTCCTTCTTCTTCTTCTTCTCCTTCCTTCCTTCCTCCTTCCTTCCTTCCTTCCTTCCTTCTTCCTTCCTTCCTTCCTTCCTTCCTTCCTTCCTTCCTTCCTTCCTTCCTTCTTCCTTCCTTCCTTCTTCCTTCCTTCCTTCTTCTTCTTCTTCTTCTTCTTCTTCTTCTTTCTTCTTCTTCTTCTTCTTCTCTTCTTTCTTCTTCTTCTTTTCTTCTTTCTTCTTCTTTTTTTTTTTTTTTTTAAGAGAACAGGGTCTTGCTCTGTTTCCCAGGCTGGAGTGCAGTGGCACAATCATAGCTTACTGTAGCCTTGAATTCCTGGGCTCAAGCAATCCTCTTGCCTCATCCTCCCAAGTGGCTGGGACCACTTTTACATTTTTTTTCTTCATTGCTTAAGAATTCAGATGTCTGTTGGTAGCCAACTACTTTCTTTTATTCCTCCTTTCCCTAAGCTCTTGCTCCTAGCTCTCAGACCAAATTTTTCAAAAAAATATTTTGTAGAGATGAGGTCTCATTATTGTTGGCCAGGCTGGTCTCGAACTCCTGGCCTCAAGTTATCCTCCTGCCTTGGCTTCCCAAAGTGCTAGGATTATAGATGTGAACCACAGCGCCTGGCCTCAAGAGTTACTTTTACATTCCTGACTTACTGATCACTTGTTTGGGATCAGGGGACAATTATGAAAGCATGGCTGGGAGTTTGGCTATTGTCCTGAAGGTAGTGGACATTGCAGTCCCTCACTATACAGTTACATGATCAAAGTGTTTTTGGAAAATTATTCTTGTCCTCAACCTGACTCCATCTTACCATATCTTATTAACCAATCCCCACCTCTACCTCCAGCATTTATTTGTCTGACAAATACTTATATAATATATATTATGTGTCAGGAACTACTCTAGGAATTTTACAAATATTAACTTTCTAAATTCTCATGACAGCCCTATGAGGAAGCTACTATTACTCTCCGTATCTCATGGATGAAGGTGAAGAGGCACAGCCAGTATGATCATCTTGCCCTGGCTAGCCTAGTTATCTGCTTTCTTTTAACTATTCATTTTCTCTGATTGTATAATCTTTGTTCATGATCCTCTCGGACTCATCACCTCTCCCCCAGATGCTCTCCTGTCTCTCCCCTCTTTAGAAATATGCGCTGGCCCTCAGGGCCCATCTAGATCCACACCTCCTCCTGACGATCAGACTGTCCCAGTGCACATGGGTCTCTCTGCATTATGCTTATTATACTGCTTTGCAATATTATTGCTTAGCTCTCTTATACTATGAGCTCCTGGAGATCAGAGGCTGCCAGGAGTTTTAAAATCTCCCTTTAGTACTGAGTAAAGAGAGCATAACTGGTATTCAGCAATAAATATTTAACTAAATCAAAATAATAAATATTGCCATTATCCACGAAAAAAGAGGAAGTCACTTAAAGGTATCTTTTTCTTTTTGCAGCTACCATGAATATATGGTTTTATCTGTTCAACAGAAACAGTACTATATATATATGTGTGTGTGTGTGTGTATGTGTGTGTGTGCACACACACACACATATATATAATTTGTGAGTAGAAATGCTGTTTTCTTTAGACTAGGGGTTGGCAAACTATGGTTCATGGTCCAAATCTGGCCCACTGCTTGCTTTTGTAAATAGAGTTCTTTGTTATTGTTTTTTATTTTAAGGCAGAGTCTCACTCTGTCACCCAGGCTGGAGTGCAGTGGTGCAATCTCAGCTCACTGCAACCTCCACCTTCCAGGTTCAAGTGATTATCATGCCTCAGCCTCCCAAAGCACTAGGATTACAGGCGTACATCACCATGCCAAGCTACTTTTTGTAATTTAAAAATTTTTTTAAGTAAAAACAGGGTTTCACCATGTTGGTTACTTACGGTGGTCTCAAACTCCTGACCTCAAGTGATACACCTGCCTTGGCCTCCCAAGTGCTGGGATTACAGGCATGAGCCACCGTGCCCGGTCTGTAAATCAAGCTTTACTGGCACAAAGCCATGCCCATTCTCATATGCATTGTCTATTGCTGCTTCACACTACAAGGACTACGCAAAATACCTATTATAGAATCCGTATGGTCTTCTAAGCCTAAAATATGTATTTGGTTTTTGTTTTTTTTTTTAGAAAAATGTGCTCGTGTCTGGTTTAGACAAAAAGTAAACAGCACCTGAACAGGAAACACTTCTGTTCATTGTTTTTATTTTTAGCTTAAACTTACTTTTCTCTACCAATTTTCCTGACACTGTCTGCCTATTTTAAAAATTAAGCATCTACCTATGGTTTGGGACCAAAATTAGAGTAAACATATCATTTGCTCTGCACTGACAGCACAGTTGCAAGCACACTCAACAAGAGTTGGCTAACAGAGGGTGCACTGAAAAGTTTCTTTCTGTGAAGTTCTGTTGCGCCTCAGTGTTCCACAGCAGTCAGCATCTTTTTTTTTTTTTTTTTTTTTTTTTTTTTTTTTTGAGACGGAGTCTTGCTCTTTCGCCCGGGCTGGAGTGCAGTGGCCGGATCTCAGCTCACTGCAAGCTCCGCCTCCCAGGTTTTACGCCATTCTCCTGCCTCAGCCTCCGGAGTAGCTGGGACTACAGGCGCCCGCCACCTCGCCCGGCTAGTTTTTTGTATTTTTAATAGAGACGGGGTTTCACCGTGTTAGCCAGGATGGTCTCGATCTCCTGACCTCGTGATCCGCCCGTCTCGGCCTCCCAAAGTGCTGGGATTACAGGCTTGAGCCACCGCGCCCGGCCTAGCAGTCAGCATCTTTGCATGTGTCACACGGTTGTACAATAATATTCAGTTTCAGGCATTGGTAGCAGGCTGGTCAAGTTTGCTTGTGGTTACCCAGATTTTCCATGCCAGTGGAGGCAAGAAGAGACATGGCTAGTAACATCAGATAATCCCTAAGCAAACCAGGCATGAACCTGGTTGGGGAAGGCAGGTAGAGACAGCATTTAGCTCTGATGGGCGTCAGGGTAGTTTTTTTTCTTTTATCAAAACAAATGATAGGAAGAGAGGGCCTTCTCACTATGCCCAAGCAATAAGGCAAAATCAATCAGTGGGTACATTACTTTTTCATCACATATTTTCAATATAAGGATGGCATGACTTTTAGCTTGTACTTGAACTTGTTTAGTCCAGTCTTGTTCCTGGATTCTGTGAGCTGTGTTCCGAATTATCTGTCTTATCCCTCATTTCTGTATTCCTCTCCTGGTATCCTACCTTGTAGCCAGCCCTCCTAAAATGGTATGATCTTAATAATCCTCAGGAGTTCTGACTTACAGCCCAGTGCCTGCATCACCGTGGTATGCTGAGAGTTTTCCTCAATGCCGACAGCCTGCTCACCTCCCTCAAATCTCCAAACAGCATTTGCTCGGAGGCTTCCTGTCATCATGTCACTGAAACATGCTGTGCTGCGATAGGCTTCCCGGCCTCTGCCCCTGGCCATACACCATGTCATAGTTATCCCCTCCACCGCACCAGCCAGGCTGAGCAACCGTGCTGTATGTGCCCTTGCACAGTGTGGTTCTCCAGCTGCTGGCTCCGGGTTTGCCCTTTTCCTTTGCAATTAACTAGGTTCTGCCCACTTTTGACTTGAAACTGGTCAAAATTCAGGGAAGGAAGATACTCCCAAAACCTCAGTAAATCTTCTCAAATATCATCCTGTTCAACAGTCACGAACCTGCTGTATACATAGCTAAAGTGCAGTAATTTTCCTAATTTTGATTCCATGCTGGTGTTATTAAAGGCCTCGAGGACAAACTGACTTACTACTCAAAAGTCAAATCCAACAGCTTTGTCATCACGAAAATTAAAGAAAGAAAGCCACAAGTATCTGTGGCTCCTTTTTCCAGGAAGTATTCTGTTGACATTTTAAAAAATGTTCATTTTGAATGTTTTCAAATGTCAACTCTTATCTATGGCTCTTTTGAAAACTACACACATCTGTAATTCCAGCACTTTGGGAGGCCGAGGTGGGCAGATCACCTATGGTCAAGAGTTCAAGACCAGCCTGGCCAACATAGCGAAACCCCGTCTCTACTAAAATTACAAAATTTAGCCAGGTGTGATGGCAGGCGCCTGCAGTCCCAGCTACTCAGGAGGCTGAGGCAGGAGAATCACTTGAACCTGGGAGGGGGAGGCTGCAGTGAGCCGAGATTACACCACTGCACTGCAGCCTGGGAGACAGAGTGAGACTCTGTCTCCAAAAACAAACAACAACAACAAAAAAAACCAAAACTACACATGCGGGCACATTCACATTAAATATATAATCTTTGACATTAGACTGCAACAGTGTCTGCCATGGCCACCCCTTTCATAACAACTGGCTACAGAAAAGGAAAACGATTAGGCAGAATAAGAGAGAATATTGGATAATCTTGTGTGAAGAGAAAATGTTAGAACAATTACACAGGACACCTATGAGCAATGCAAATCTTAATAAGAAACAGCAAAATATTTAGCCTCTCATTTTCCATAAAGCTAGGTGAGACTAAGAAAGCTGGATTAAAATCTTCAGAGAGCAATGCTACATCAGTCAGGGACTGCATCTTATTGCCAAGGGGCAGCTGCGTGTGCCATGGGAAAAAGGGTTGGTAAGAAATAGATCTGCTCTGTGCATGCCCTGCCTAAGGGAAAAGAGGGGAAAATAGGATTTTGGCACAGAGAGCACTAACAAAACCATATTAAGAATGTAACGTAGTGAGACCAAGTGCAGTGGGTGGCTCAAGCCTGCAATCCCAGCACTTTGGGAGGCCAAGGTGGGTGAATTACTTGAGGTCAGGAGTTCGAGACCAGCCTGGCCAACATGGTGAAACCCCGTCTCGATCAAAAATACCAAAATTAGCCAGTCGTGGTGGTGCACACCTGTAATCCCAGCTACTCAGGAGGCTGAGACAGGAGAATCACTTGAACGCCGGTGGTGGAGGCTGCAGTGAGCTGAGATCACTCCACTGCACTGCAATACAGTGAGACCTTGTCTCAAAAAGAAAAAAAAAGAAAAAAAAAGTATAGTAGATTGGAAATGAAGAAAAAGAGGCACAGTAAAAGTTAGCCCAAAGTAAAGAACAGTAGAAGGAATTTGAAGGGAAGTGACAAAGATATTAAATGAGGAACGAATCTACTCAGAGTCAAATGATTACATTTAGAATGTTAAAGGGAATTATTTGGAGTCAAGTAATTAATTAAAAATGTTGTAGCAACTTTTATATAATTGTAGTCTCCCCTAAGTGGGTAGAAAATAGAAAAATATGACAGAGTATAAACAGTTTTACTGTGTGGTGCATTAAAAGCCAAATAAGTCACAAAATCTAAAAATAAATGTTCATGATTATCTTAGAATTTATAAACTAGATGCAAGGGTGTGCATGTGTGTGTGTGTGTGTATGATATTCACATTAATTTATATGTCTAAACTTTAACACTACACAATATTTCATTATCAAAATAAAACATAGGAATGTTTTCTCCCCAGCAACCTTATGTTGGAGAGTTTCAAATGAACAGTTCCTGAAGAACAAAGGAGTAATTTAATGTTTTTAATACATTACAGAATGTGGAAAGAGTAAGAAACAAAATTGCAAAAGGAATCTTTAATTTCCATGTAGTAAGAGAAGAAGCACTGATGCTTTTTAAAGTAAAAATGTAATTAGTAATGTTGGTAAGGAGTTCACTAATAAATGTATGCCTACTTATGGATCAACCAATATAGAATCAATAACCAGTGGGTAACTTAGGAAGTGAAGATATATTCTGATGTCTAGTTAACTGTCTTAGATCAATGAAATCATCATATAATCCCCATTTTTCAGGCAGAATCATATCACAATTTCATAAGCATCATAACATTAATGACTGAAAAATTCAATGTCAATGTATTCTTAGCAAGTGTTTAGAGCAGGACCTCTTTGGCTGAGTACAGTGGCTCATGCCTATAATCCTACAGCATTGGGAGGCTATGGCAAGAGGACTGCTTGAGGCCAGGAGTCTGAGACCAGCCTGGGTGATATAGTGAGACCCTGCCTGTACAAAAAATTAAACAAACAAACAAAAAGAGCAAGTCTGCTTGGGTTCAAATGCTGGCTCCTCCCTTTACTAGTTGTGTGACCTTGGACAAGGTGCTCAGTCTCTCTGGATTCAGTTTTCTTTGTAAAACAGAGATAGTAATGACAGTTTCCTAACAGTGAATGAGGAATAAATGAGCTTATATTTTTGAGGTATTTAGCACGGTGCTTGGTACATAATCAGTGCCATGTAAAGGTTTGTTATGTAAATATTTACTAAGTATCTACTATGTGCTAGACACCAGAGATCTGATCATGACCAAAGCCAGCTCTGCCCTAAAGGGATTCAGCAAGGAAATCATAGTTACATGCCATAGTATGACACACAAGCAAAGATGCAAGCTTAAGCCTCTACTTTATTAAAATCTATATTCTAAGTCCCATACATGAGTCAAATACATTGAATATAGTGATTATACAAGGTGTATCATCTATCTGTCTTAAACCGCAAGTATTATTAACAATTTGGACCAATTCCTTAGAGATTCAGATGTTCTGGAGATGATTGGGTGATGCATATCTGCTCAAAAGTGCCCATCCTCCCACTGTCTCCCAGTAAGCTAGAAACAAAAAGATCCTGCCTTTTCTTTTTAAAAAGTTGAGGCTGGAATATTTGAAGACTTCTCTAGAAAAAAAAAATCAGGAAAGAAAAGAGGAAGGAAAAGCTGTCCTGCCTTTGGTTCTCCTACCCCTTTTTTCCTTTTCCTTGTTCATCCTTCACTGTGCTCTCCCACAAACACAAAGTTCACAAAATTCATCCAAGATGGGGAAAAGTAGATCCAAAAAATAATCTGAGGTTGAGGTGAGCCTGGTGCCCCACTCTGGGTTCTTCAGGACTGATTATAAAACAGCCTGAGATTACTTACACTGTCAGCAGAGGCAGCTGGCTCCCTGGATTATAGTGCAGGACCCGTGATAAGACCCAAGAAGTGAGTGCTCCTCAGGCAGAGTTGAATGAAGGGGGTGGTGAGAGTCCCACGCATGTACAGTGCCACTGTCTGTACCAACCTAAGGCCTGAACGTGGGTTGAGGCATTGTTCTCCAAGGAAGTAAGTTATTGCTAAACTGGGCTGGGAGGAGGAAGTATTTTCTGGATATATCAAGAAGAGGGAAAAACAAAACAAAACAAAACAAAACAGTATGCTCTCGGGTGAACAGTCTCTCTAGTCTAGCCTTGGTGTTCTTATCTGTTAGTTGGGTATTGTGGCCTTGGGGTGCCACAGTCCCTGCTGCTACTGATATTCTGAGTCTATGTGTAAAACCCACGGGAACACACTGGGCTTGTTTCATTCTTGTCTCTTTGTTTTTGCTTTCCAGTTTCTCTTATCATGCAGTTGTCTGATAATCACTTCCTAAACCCTGTCTCCCCCATCACATTTATCTTGGGGCAGTGATCCTAAGGCAGTAGGAAGTCCTGTGTCAAGACTGGACAATGGAGCAATGATGGGATAAAGGAGTATTTACAGCATTCTTCCAAGCCACACTGCAGCAGTGCTTACTGCTTCTCCTCTGTATCCCTCTTTCCCAGTTTTCACTGAGACTCACTGAGTAGGCTTAGTTTCATGTTAGCTCTACTCTACTCGGGAAGGTTGAAAAGTCTTGTGGACTGTCTCTCCTACTGTTTTCCTAATAAACTTCAGTCAGGACCTCACCATGTAAGATTGTGGAGAGAGAGAGTGTGTGTGTATGTGTGTGTGTGTGTGCCTGTGTGTGTGTGTGTGTGTGTGTATTCCCATTCTTGATTTTCAATGACCCTCAGCCAAAGTCATACAAAATTTAAAATGGAAGAAAACATTGTTACTTGGTCATTAATTAAGTAAACTGTAGCTACCGTAGCTAGAGTTTAGTGCAGAGAGACTAAATCTAACAAGCCAGATTGGGATCGCAAATTATCAAGTGTACTGGGAATATTTAAAACATAAAAAAGCTAACAATGATTTTAGTAAAGCAAATACAATAAAGGAAATTACATCATGATGAAATAGGGCTTATCTCAAGACTGAAGAGGTGGTTTAACATTTGAAAATCAACAGATACAATTTTAGAAAACTGTATGATCATCTCAATAGAGGCAGAAAAGCATTTAACAAAATCCAACATCCTGATAAAAAATTCTAAGTGAACTAGGAATAGAAGGAAACTGCTTTAATCTAATAAGGGGTATCTATGAAGAACCATAGATAACATCATACTTAAAAGTAAAAGGCTGCATGCTCTCTCCCTAATATAAGGAACAAGGCAAGGAGCTACTCTCACCACTTGATTCAACATTTTACTGAATGCTCTGGCCATTACAATATGGCAAGAAAAATAAATAGCAGGCACCTAGTTTGGAAAGGAGGAAGTAAAGCTGTCTTTATTTGAAACAATACTATTATGTAGAAATTGAATGGAATCTATAAAAATGCTACTAGAATAAGTATGGTAAGGTTGCAGATTATAGAATCAATAATAGAGAAATCAATTGTATTTCTACATACTAGGAATAAATAATCAGAAATGAGATTTAAGAACTCACAAGAGCATAAGAACATAAAATAGGAATAAATCTAACAAAAGATGTGCAAGACCTGTTACACTGAAAACTCATAGCTGAGAGAAATTCAAGAAGACCTAAGTAAATGGAGAGACATACTTTGTTGATGAGACAGGAGATGCAATGTTTTTGAGATGTCAACTTTCCTCAAGTTGATCTATAGATTCAACATAACCTTGATTCAAATCCCAGCAAGCTTTTTGGTAAAAATTGACAGACTGATTCAAAAATCTATACAGAAATGCAAAGGACCAACAGTAGCCAAAGCAACTTTCTATTTAGATAGAAGAAAGGTGAGAGGCTAACATTATGTGATTTTAGGATGTACTGTAAAGCTACAGTACTCAAAACAGTATAGCGTTGGCATAAAGACAAACAGATTAATTGAACAGAATAGAGTCCAGAAATAGACTCACACATATACGGACAACCAATTTTGACAAAGTTACAAAGGCAGTCTCGCGGAGGAAAAGACAGTCTTTTCAGAAAATGGTGCTGGAACAACCAAATGCATATGCAAACAAATAAAAAAAGAGCCTCAATTCATACCTCATACCATATAAAAATGAACTGAAAATAGATCACAGGTCTAAAACATAACATAAACTATAATATGTGTGCCTAGAAGAAAACATAGCAGAAAATCTTTGTGAGCTTGGATTAGGCAAGAATTTCTTTGATAAGACATCAAAGCATGATACATAGAAGTTGATAAATTTGACTTCATTAAAATTAAAAACTGCTCCATCACTGAGGGAAATTAAAAAAAAAAATCCACAGACTAGGAGAAAATATTTGCAAAGCACGTGTCTGATAAAGAATTTGTATCTAGAATATATAAATACTATAATAAGAAACTCAATAATAAGAGAACAAGCAATCCAATTAAATAATGGGCAATAGATTTAAGCACACTTCACCAAGGTAGATATGTAGATGGCAAATAAACACATGAAAAGATGCTCAAATCATCAGTCATTAGGGAAGTGCAAATTAAAAGCATGATGAAATTCTACTATACACGTGTTAAAGTGGCTAAAATTAAGAAAAACTGATGATACCATGTGCAGGCTAGGATGTGTAGAAACTAGAACTCTCATACAATGATGGTGGGAAGGTAAAATGATATAATCATTTTGGAAAAAAGCCCATCCACTTTTAATAGTCACAAACAACTTTGTAATAGTAAAAAATTGAAAATGATGTAAGGATCAACAAATGAATGAATAAATTGTGATATATATGCTATATAAGCATAGAGATCATATTTATGTACATAAAATACTTTCTAGCAATAAAAAGGAATGAGCTATTATACATGTAACATGACAAGGATGAATTTTAAAGTAATTCTGTTGACTGGAAGAAATCAAACAAAAAGAGTATGTACGGAAAGATTCCATTTATATAAAACCTTAGAAAATGAAGACAAATATATAGTGACAGAAAGCAGGTCATTGATTACCAGGAGGGAGCAGGTGGCAGGAGGAAGGGATTATAATGGGGAAGAAATTTTTGAGGATGATGAGCGTATTTGCTATCTTTTTTTTTTTGAGATGGAGTCTTGCTCTGTTGCCCAGGCTGCAGTGCAGTGGCATGATCTTGGCTCTTGGCAACCTCCACCTTCTGGGTTCAAGTGATTCTCATGCCTTAGTGCCCCAAGTAACTGAGAGTACAGGTGTGTACCACTACAGTTGGCTAATTTTTATATTTTTGGTAGACACAGGGTTTCACCATGTTGGTCAGGCTGGTCTCAAACTCCTGACCTCCAGTGATCTGCCCACCTCGGCCTCCCAAAGTGCTGGGATTACAGGCATGAGCCACTGCATCCAGCCAGTATGTGCTATCTTAATTGTGGTAATGCTTCCAAGGGCATATACATATGTCAAAACTTATTACATTGCATACATTAAATATGCGCTCTTTCTTATATATAGCAATTATACCTAAAAAATGTTAAAAATTATCTGCAATGAAAAAAATCCACAAGGATGTAAGTACTATAAGTTAATATAATGCTGACTTTGAAGGTGGCAGGGGTTGTGACTGGGATGGGTCACATGGCTTCTGGGGCAAGTACAAGTAGAAAGTTCTATTTCTTTCATTCATTATATATATAAATTATATAATGAATTGTTTTATGCAGTTTTCTAATCTGTTTTATTTTACACAGAATATATTTTTTTACCGCAAAAAAAAAAAAAAAAAAAAAGGAAGAAAGAAAGAAAACAGTGGCTGGAGAGGAGGGGACACTTAAAATGTGACTCAGCTTATGATAGGCACATTTCCAACTCTTATTCCCAGGGCTATACAATACGGAGGAAAAGGAAACTGAAATAATACATGGTTAAATTGAAAATGAAGTTAAATAGACTTGTTAAATGGCTGGAGCATTTAATGAACATTTCCTCAGTGTTGGAGGGGAAGCTAACTAAATGCTATCTGAAGTTGGGTGTGTACCCGTGACCTTTCAGATTTGAGAGAGAGAACAGGCGAGGTGGGTGGGGAGGCAGGGTGGGGCTCAGCAGATGCCATTGTCGCCAAGGAACAGACATTAATAAGAAAAGGCAAGGGACAGAAAATCAGCAGGTCTTGTCATATCCCAGATGAAATTCACCACGGGGCAGTACATGATGATGGCTGAGTGCAGAGGCCCTGGAGCTGGGGTAATATTTTTATTCTACCACTTAGACCAGTCACTTGCCTGTTGTCTGCCTCACTTTTCTCATCTGTGAAGTGGTGACAGTATGGGAAATGCTGAGAGAGCTGTGAGATCACACCTGAACAGCACTTAGAAATCAGGCCTGACACTCAGTGGGTTACTTTTATCCCTGAATTTCTAAACTTACAAACTTTAAATCTTAGTGATTAAATAAAGGAGCATGGTTTTAAAAAGACCAGCTTGTAGTCCAGACTATTTCTAGGGCTTGCCATGATGAAAACCTGGTGGAAGCTCCTGCTGGAAATCTGTTCAGAGTGTGTTTTCATTTTGGACTTCTTCAGACACCAGGATTTTGATAGATAAGGTCAGGCTGGGGTTTTCAGATCACACTTGGCTTTACCGTTATTCACTTTAAGACAACGATTTAATTTCACTGTTATTGTTATATTCTAAACAATGTAATTTCAAACTGGTACCTGGAGTCCAAACAATGCTAATTTTACTTGTTACTATTATATTCTAAAATCCTCTCCTACTCTAAACTCTTGGGAGAATGTCATAGGCGGAAAGACAAGCCAGCACAGAGCCATCAGAGATGCCTCATTTGGAAACAATGACTGTTAAGGAATAATGTAAACCCATTAAACATCCAGCCAGTGACCTACTCCATGCCCAAGAGAGCATGCGTGAGCAGCCGTCTTTCTGAAGAGGCTCACCCTCCTTTCCTCTTTCTCTTTTTGTTCCTCGCTCACTCCTCCTTCCTTCCCTCCTTTCTTTTTTCTTCTTTTCTTTTTTTGGCATGAGACTTATTGATCTTTGCAGTCATACTTTTATTCATTCATTCAGTATATTTATTGAGCACCCACTAGTGCTGAGCCCTGGAAATACAGAGACGAATGGGATGCGTGTTTCTTGCTTTCAAGAAGCTGGCCTCCAGTAGGGCATCAGGCACTTTTGTGCAATGAGGGCACATACACGTAATACAGAATATAATTGGAACTATGTACCTCTATCATTCACAGAATAGAGAAACTCTCTATTTATAAGCTTTCAACTTAAAAGCTTCTATGGACAAGACCAAAGCTCAGCTCCAAAACTCATTGGCACGGCACTGGTTGCTGTGGTCATTTAAGTTTTGGGCATCACCACTCTGGGGCTGTTCGTGCTTTTTCTGAGGAGCTTTAGTAAGTATCAGCTCCATTTTGCAAAGTGAGAAACTTGCAAATACATGTAAGGGGAGGTGTACAATTAAGATGAAAATACGAGCAGAGAAAACATGAACATTGAAAGGACGAGAAAACAAGTATCATTTGTATGGAATAACTTTGGCACTGACTTGGCTTTGGTGCCTGGTGTTAGGAGCCTAGATCCTGAAGACCAACAGCCTGTGTTCGAGTCCTAGCTGTCACTTGCTCATTCTAGTCGTTTTAAGAAAATTATTGCACCTCTGGTCTCTGTTTCCTTACCTGTAAAATGGGAATAAAAATAGTCCTATTTCACAAGGCTGTTGTGAGTGTTGAATGCTAGGCACATACTAAGTATTATTAACCCTACTTAGTAGAAGAAGTTCTGTGTGTTAACCAACCATAAATGGATAAAGTATGCCTGTGCTGATGTTTTTGCTATCAGAAAAATGGTTTAATTATTAACAGAAAACAAGTTTCTATTTACAAAAATATATACTACCCCCCATGTTTCCTAAATACTCCTTCAGGGGTTCTCTCTTGATTAGCAAATTGAGTGACAACAACATGCTGCTGCCCTCCCTAGCATCCAGGGAAGGGGGACTTATACCTGGATTGTGGACAAATGAATCTTTCAAACATCCAGGATCCCCAAAGCTACAACCAACGGGTGCTGGCAGCAGGAAGGAGAGTGGCCCTGAGGGAATCAGGTGGTAAAGTACTGGGTGTGTTTGGGGGGTGATGGCTGAAACCAGTGTAGACAAGCCTTTCATGGTGTGGGCACTTAGATTTAGAAACAATTCCACTTCCAGCAGCTGGCCCACACCACACTGATGCTCTGCTTAAGTGAAGGTCAATGCCCAGCCTGGCAATCTTTGGGGAATGAGGTGACATTTTTGTGGGTGTGAATGTATGGGTACATGCCTTCTATGCCTCCGGGAAGGCACATTATTGAACAACAATTGGATAAGCAGGACCACACCACAGCAAGGCTTGTTGAGGCCCATTCCTGAATGTCTCCTCCAGGCTGTCAACAACTGTGCATTTTTGAAGTTGAGGTAAAGACATTATACATGTGTTCATGTTCTAATTCTGTCTTTAAAGTATAATATTTAATATGTCATGCTTTGAATATTAGGCTTGCATAACTCTGCAGCAGGGGGTATTCACACACTTTTGTTTTTACTATATTTTACATACTTAAATCTAAGGATTCGTACAAATTCATGCCAAAGGGATATGAGAATCATGTATTTCAAAAGCAATAAAATGTGTATTTTGAGATAAGAACATTGAGACCTTTGGAGGAATACATATTTGCATTACGGGTTTCAGAAACTAAGGGGTTTTCTTTCTTTCTTTTCTTTGTTGTTGTTGTTGTTGAGATGGAGTGTTGCTCTGTTGCCCAGGCTGGAATGCAGTGGTGTGATCTTGGCCACTGCAACCTTCACCTCGCGGCTTCAAGTGATTCACCTGCCTCAGCCTCCCAACTAGTTGGGACTACAAGTGCCCACCCCCACACCCAGCTAAATTTTTGTATTTTTAGTAGAGATGGGGTTTTGCCATGTTGGCCAGGCTGGTCTCGAACTCCTGGCCTCAAGTGATCCGCCCGTCTTGGCCTCCCAAAGTGCTGGGATTACAGGTGTGAGCCATGGTGCCCAGCCCAGAAACTAAGTTTTGATTCTTAGGAATGTGTTAATTGACTCGTGAAGCTCTGGTTCTCTCTGAAGTGCATAGGAAACAGGCATCAGTTGAATGCTGATGGTCACAGAAAGTCATGGAAAACCCCTTGGTTCAGGGCTGACTTTGGAGAGGGTAGAACAATCCCATCTTCAATGGAAAAAGACAGAAGTACAAAAAAGATTTCAGTGCTCTATGAAAACCAGAGATACTTCCTTCTCCCGGCAAGATTAAAAACCAAGCTTAGGTTCTTTCCTTGTATTGGGTTTGTCCTGAAGATCGCCGGCACTTATGTATCAGACCCATCTCCGTAAGGACCTGTTAAATGAGCAGGCAGCACTGGAGAGCTACCCATGGGTGCAGCTCCATGGTTATTGATTGTGTGAACTTCAAATAGCCCGGTTATTCTCAGGGCAGAGGGGTACACAAAAAAGCACAGGGCAGGACCTTGCCTGAAGGGAGACAGGCTTTTCCATTCTCGCCAGCAATCCAACATTTAAATGCTAGCAAATTCTTTTAAGTAAGCTTGAGTAACCCAAGCCTGAATATTACCAGAAAGGGCATAACCTTAGACAACCATTTTCAGAGTAGATGTTGCTAGTGATAGAAAGAAATCATTAGAATCGGTTTGCCTTTCCTGACCTATGAATTTTGTCCTCTCCCTCAACTCAGCCTTGACCTTCCAAGACCCTTCTCTTCCTTTCTCCGAGCCTCTGTCTCCTACAGAGATAGCACCGTTTCCCTTCAAGTAAAAAGAATAGATTTGGATGTCTGCCTGCGCTTGGTATGGATGTTGCTGAAGGCTGTGTACATAGAAGGAAATTTGTGCATGGCCTCATTTGGGAGAGATGAAATATTCTAATAGCAGTGTTTATATTCTCCATCTGTAGATAACTAAAGACCAGCAAGATTTTACATCGGGCTTTGAAATGAAAAATATCACCCACTCAATGGAAATACAAATTTCATCCCTCCTGCCCTCTGGCCCTTTCAACATTATGAGTGTTCCTCTAGATTTTCCTGCTCTCCTTGAGATTTCTGAGTCACCACAGAGGGAGACCCAATGTGATGCCTGGCCAAGTTTTGCAGGTTTAGCATTCTCAAGAAAAGCAGACTTAAAAGGTTTCCTTTCAGAGTTCCCTAAGCTCCTCAGACAGTCTGGAGCAGAAACTGTCCTGGGACCCATGATAGAGCAGAGAAGAATTGTAGCAGGCAGGGGGAGTTCAAAAGGGTAACGTCAGCTCATGGTTGAGTTCTAGGCAGCAGCTTTGAGACCAGCCCAGCCCCGTCTCTCGCAGACCGAGGCAGAGACACAGAGTTCCCAGACTTTGTGCTCAATCTCAACCTTTCAAGCTTTGCACTTTGAAAGATTCAAGCCTGAAATTCCCAATCCTTTCTCCTCTGTCTAAAGACGAGATCTTATACAGATGAGGCAAATTTTTCCACGTCACCATAAGCATAGTTCTAACGGATAGTTTCAGGGCAGGCATGTGCACAGATACACTCTTCCAGGATTGTGTGAGTGGAAATCTGATTTATAGAAGCCAGGAGAACAGCTCATTTTTAATATTTGACTGGGATACAATGGATGTTCTTCACTGGAAAAGTCACTGATACACACTCAAATGAAACACACACTGGCCGGGCAGTGGCTCATGCCTGTAATCCCAGCACTTTGGAAGGTTGATGCGGGTGGATCACGAGGTCAGGAGATTGAGACCATCCTGGCTAACGTGGTGAAACCCCATCTCTACTAAAATACAAAAAATTAGCCAGGCATGGTGGCGCATGCCTGTAGTTCCAGCTACTCGGGAGGTTGTGGCATGGGAATTGCTTGAACCCAGGAGGCGGAGGTTGCAGTGAGCCGAGATGGCAGCACTGCACTCCAGCCTGGTGACAGAGTAAGACTCCGACTCAAAAAACCAAAAGAAAAAACATACCATTCAAATTCACTGCCATGGCCAGATTTATCTATTTTTATGTTAGTCTATGCTCTCCAAAAATAAACTGAGTCTATGTGACACATGCTGAATGAAAACAATTTTAATAAATAGATCATATGCATATAGTCATGCATATAGTATATAAATGTAAGAAACTTTTCTGAAACTAATTGCCCTGAGCCTATTAAATAGAACATATCTTTGTTTCTTCCCTCTATCCTTCATCTTGACCTTTATTCCACTGTCTGAGCATCCATGTCTTAAAACAAAGTGTTCCAGGTTCAGGGTAATTAATGTGAACATTTAAAGAAGAGCACTCACAGGTAGACCAGATGTTGTAGCTTTTCCTTTTTTGACACGGCTTTTATATGCTACAGTTTGGACAAACTAAAGTTTGCTCACTGATATTGTGGCTCCCAGGGTAGGACACATCCAATTAATTACAATCTCATGTGTTATAAAAGAGCAGTATCAAAGATCAACCGAAATATAGATAAGAGAACGGGGGATTCCAATGGAATGGGGATGGGAGAGGAAGTTGGGTAAACTTCATGGAGAAGGTAACATTTGAACTTCGTCTTGAAGGATGAACAGGAGGTTTTCCAAAAGGTCAAATGGGGGAGATGAGGGAAGATTCTAGGAGCTTACAGGGAGTATGGAAGTCTGAGCCATGGTGGGTATGGGTAACAGGGGCAATGGTGGAGACAAGCCTGGAAAGATGGGCTGGTGTAGGGGTAAAGCCAGGCTTGGACTGAGGTCTTCCAATGAGGGTAAGAGGAATGATACAAGATCAGAGGCCGGGCGCAGTGGCTCATGCCTGTAATCCCAGCACTTTGGGAGGCCAAGGTGGGAGGATCACCTGAGGTCGGGAATTTGAGATCAGCCTAACCAACATAGAAAAACCCCGTCTCTACTAAAAATACAAAATTAGCCAGGCATGGCGGTACAGTCCTGTAATCCCAGCTACCTGGGAGGCTGAGGCAGGAGAATCTCTTGAACTCAGGAGGCGGAGGTTGTGGTGAGCTGAGATCATGCCACTGCATGCCAGCCTGGGCAACAAGAGTGAAACTGTATCTCAAAAAAAAAAAAAAAAAAAAATCAGAGACAGGGAGTAAATAAACCTCAGTATGTAAGGAAAACCATGAATGCTGACATTTTTATTAAAAATAATGTATGGTATTAGCCTAAGTTAATAATGTTATCTGTGGATACTGCAATTTGGGCAGCTATTGTTCAGCTTTGTACAATACTATGCATATATATTAATTGTATAGTGAACAGGGAGAAATCATTCAATGTGTTTGTCCAGAACAGGGAGAACTGGCTGGAGAGCAGGTCATGTGTAAGGGCCTGGTGGCTGTACCCAACCACAAGCACAGTCTGTGGCACGAGATGACGATGGAGGCTGAAATAACTAACGCAAAGGCAAACTTAAGGGAAAAGCAGCACAGAGTCTAGATGAAGGGCAGAGGTAGTGGTGGAGGGTTGGGTTGTTATAGTCCCGGTACTTCCTGGGCTCTTATTTGGCTGGTTGTGAAATGTTGCATCCAGTTCTGGGGACCATAATTTAAAGAGTTGAGTCTGTCTGGAAGAGGACTGTAAGGAGGAGGAAGAATTCTGAAAGCCAAGTCATAAAAGGAAGATTTACAGTATCTTGGGATGTTTATACTAAAGAAGAGATAGCTTACAGGGTCATTGCAGCCATCTTCAAATACTTGATGAGCTGCCATACCAATGAGATAAGACCCATCCTCTACAGCTCTCAAAATTAGAACTAACACCAATAGCTGGCAGTTAGAGAGAGAGGCCAGTTTTGGCTAGACGTAGAAAAACAACTTTAAATGACCATGTTGTTGCTAGAATGACTGAGATCATATCCAACAGCTTCATAGTTGATCAGTGACTCATTCTAAGGCACAGTGACTTCTCCCCAAGGTCGTTCAGCTGGTCAGTAGAAGAATAAGCACTGAACCAATTCCCATGCCTCCCAACCCTATATTATTTCTCCCTCATTACGCTCTGTCTTGCAGCCACTGCAGATGCCCATCATGGCTTGGTCTTCTCAGGAAGCAGGCTCTCCATCTCTGCATGTGTCCATTCGCAGGCTGGATGACCGCCTGCCTTGGGAGATCCCAGGGAATGTCTGTGATGGGCAGAATGTTGGAATGGACAGTCCCTAAGACTGCTTTCAAGTGCATGACACTACCATTTGAGTTTTGGGAAATGACCTGAAAATTTGGGTTCTTTCAGGTAGAACTCTAGTATTTACTAAAGAGAAGTCTAGGAACTTATTTTTTAAGTGAAAGCAAGTTTATTACGAAACTAAAGTAGTAAAAGAGTGGCTACTCCATAGGCAGAGCTGCCGAGAAGTCTAGGAACTTAGGAGCAATGGTTGGCGTACAAAAAAGGTGGAAAAAACTTCTTAGTTCACTTTTACAGTTTCTTAAGAACTTATTGTGGTTACTATTGGTATTATTGCGTTGATATTATCACTCCCACACCTCACATTTGGCAGGAGTCAGGGGTGTGTTGGGTGGGGAAGAAAATCTTCCTGCTTTGGTCCTTACTCTGCCAACCAGAAACTGTGAAATCCCTACAGAAAGGGACTAAGCCCATATGGGTGTGCCCAGAGCCATGGCAGAAAGCCACCTGGACATGGTCACAGAATAGATTATAATAACACTCAAAGCATTTTCATTCATTTTGGCCTATGCCAAGAAAGACACACCCTCTTCTCTTCCTCCCAACCCCTACCCACCACACTTAAAATCCACACCCCCATGAGTAATTCAGCCATTTGTTTGGCCCACAATCAGAGGTAAAGGGCTGAATTGCTGACCTCACTTGTACATATCCAGATCCTGAATCTACACTTAAAAGAATGTATGGCACAGGATTTCCCTCATTACCACTGAGTTGCAGATGACAAATTCATTAATTAAAAGCTACTTTCTGGCTTCTGGTATGTCTGTTCTTTGGGAAAGAGATTACAATCTGTGGCAAACAGTAAGTTAGCTTATAAAACCGGAACCCAGTTCTGCAGCGTAAGCTGGCTCTGAACTTCTTGTCCATGAACATGTGGCTAAATTAAGACCACATTGTGAAGTGGGTGCTAGTGGGATGTAATATCACCTTGGCTCTGAGGTTATCCCATGCTCCCAAGTACCCATTCTGACTTGCATTACCTTGAGTCCTCTTTGGATGGAATTTCCAGAAGATTCCTACCCTTGTGTTCCCTTTCCCTACAAAATGCAGCCATTCCTAATCTCTCATGTCCTCTGGGCCATTCTCTGTGTCTCTCAAGATGGCTACTCATTATTTAGCAATTTTCTCCTCTTCTTCTTCTACTCTGTTTTTCCTTCCCCCTCCCTCAGCATCATCACTTCCATTTACCAAACCTTCTCTATTTTCAAATATTATGCTGTATGTTTTACATACATGATCTCATTTGTTCATCATTCTTTTTATCTTCATTTTTTCAGATGATGGCAATAGCTCACCCAGGTTAAAGCTAAGGACTAGAGATTAGATTCAGACTAAATTTTTCTGACTGCTAAGCCTAATAACCAACACATTGTAACAGAAGACCTAGAGGGGAGGCTACCTACTACAAAGAAATGATGTTCTTTCCAGTTTATATTGGAAATGGCATATTGGGCAGTGTATAAACCCTTGATGCAAACGAGAAAAAGTTATCCGATGCAAAAGTGAGACTTTAAGTGAAGCTAACTCAGCATGCTGTGACCAGGAGGAAGCAATGGAAAGATTGACGAAGGTGTTGTTTATTGACACTTGGCTCCAAGAGAGGTGTGGGAACCCTAGGAACAGGTTAGAGAGAAAAGAAAACTTGCTTAGAGATGGTATGGTCATCTCTAAGCAAGTCTTTGAGATGAATCTCAAAAAGATGAATCTGAGAAGCTGGAAGTCTTTTTGCCTAACACATAGAGACCGGTTAGAAAGTGTTTGGAATAAACATACTGAGAGAGATTTTTCTGAACCAGAAAAAAAAAAAATCTCTAAAAGTTGGGCACACTGGCACACATCTGTAGTTGGAGCTACTCTGGAGGCTGAGGTGAGAGAATCTCTTGAGCTCAGGAATTTGAGGCTATAGTGTGCTATAGCTGCACTTGTCAATAGCTATTGTGCTGCAGCCTAGACAACATAGCAAGATCCTGTTTCTAAAAAAAATTTTTTTAAATGTTCCTAGGGCCAACATAGAGTGAGTTTTCCAGCCTAGAGGTGATTTATTTTATAAAATATATTTTAAATATATTTTATGTCAAAATAGCATATGTAATATAGAAATATATTACTTATAGGAAAATGATAGAAATCGGTCCTGTATTAAATTATGTTATCTTAGGTTGGGTAACAAGGGTCCATTATTCACTCCTCTATTCATGCATATATTTATTCATTTTATTCATCAATAAATATGTACTGAGCACTCACCATTTACAAAGTCCCGTATCTATAAGACGACATATAGTAAGCATACTCTCTAAAGGAATTTCTTTCTTTAAAGTGGTTTCTCTTTCCTCCCATATTCATATCCATGGCGCTCTGATATCCACAAGGATGCTGGTTAATATTATTGCAGTAAATATTTATAGGTGAATAAAATGAATAAACATATGAATAAATAAATAGAGGCATGAATAACGGACCCTTGTTACTTGACCTAGAAGAACATGATTTAATACAGGACCATGAGCGAGAGGGCTTCTGAAGCTCTGAGGCTCACTCAGGGAGGAAACAGACAAAGGTCTGTGGGAGGCCTGGTCACTCCTGACCTGATAGAAAGGGAGTTGCATTCATTTCTTTTCAGTTCTGGATTTTTGTACCTGATGCTGATCTAAAACAAAAACCATGGCCAGGGTACAATGGCTCCATGCACAGGTGTTCATGCTGTCTCTATCCCAGAGCAGCCCTGAGCTTCTTAACTCACTCAGAGTAGAAGTCAGCTTGTCCCACCTCCTGCTGCTGTGGTACCAGGGCAGCATCCCCAGGGAAACACCTTTTGCTCATCTCCTAGTGTCTTTTCTGTAAGTGTGTGGCTTACAAACAACCAGTCATCTACTTCATTTAAATACCTTGGACATTGTGTGGCCTAAAAGTGCCATGTGTCTTAAAATCTTACTCAACCTTTTACTCCATGTGAGGCTTGGGGCTGTGGAATGGCTGCGAACCTGTTTCCTCACAGGTGGAAAGGAGACAATGCCACCTGCTTAGCAGGGTTGTTGTGAGAATTAAATGACAATTAAATGGAAGATTCTAATTAGAGTACCTGGCACATAGTAGGTACTCTATGCTATTTGAAGATTGGGTCTACATTTCATGGAAAGACACTGAAATAATTTCATATATTAAAACAGTGTTGTAACTGATTTCAAGCTCTGAGATAAAAATATATCAAATTCTATAAAGAATGGCATTTTTAAAGTTATACTTTAAGTTCTGGGATACGTGTGCAGAATGTGCAGGTTTGTTACATAGGTATACACGTGACATGGTGGTTTGCTTCACCCACCAACACGTCATCTACATTAGGTATTTCTCCTAATGCTATCCCTCACTTTGCCCCTACCCTGACGGGCCGTGATGTGTGATGTTCCCCTCCCCGTGTCCATATGTTCTCATTGTTCAACTCCCACTTATGAGTGAGAACATGTCGTGTTTGGTTTTCTGTTCCTGTGTTAGTTTGCTGAGAATAATGGTTTCCAGCTTCATCTATGTCCCTGCAAAGGACATGAATTCATCCTTTCTTATGGCTGCATAGTATTCCATGGTGTATATGTGCCACATTTTCTTTATCCAATCTATCATTGATGGGCATTTGGGTGGGTTCCAAGTCTTTGCTATTGTGAACAGTGCTGCAATAAACATACATGTGCGTGTGTCTTTATAGTAAAATGATTTATAATCCTTTGAGTAGATACCCAGTAATGGGATTGCTGGGACAAATGGTATTTCTGGTTCTAGATCCTTGAGGAATCACCACACTGTCTTCCACAATGGTCAAACTAATTTACACTTCCACCAAGAGTGTCCTATTTCTCCACATCCTCTCCTCTGTTGTTTCCTGACTTTTTAATGATTGCCAGAGAATGGATTTTTTTTTTTTTTTTTTTTTGAGATAGGGTCTCATTCCAGTTGCCCAGGCTGGAGAGCACTGGCATAATCTTGGTTCACTGCAACCTCAACCTCCCAGGCTCAGGCGATCCTCTTACCTCAGCCTCCCCAGTAGCTGGGATGACAGGAGCATGCCACCATACCCGACTCATTTTTGTATTTTTAGTAGAGACGGGGTTCCATCATGATGGTCAGGCTGGTCTTGAACTCCTGGACTCAAGCCATTCGCCCGCATTGGCTCCCAAAGTGCTGGGATTACAAGTGTGAGCCACTGCGCCCAGCCGAGAATGGCATTTTTATGTGTTTTAAGTTCAGTAATGTGTAAATGCTCAATAAATGTTTGCAATTACCACATGAAGCAATTTAAAATAATCAGAATTTGTATGTATGAGTCCCAAGTTATTTCACAATGTTTATGACTATTACGAAATGAATTTTTAACAGATCCCTAAAATAGACCTGTCATCCTTTCTTTTCTTCCCTTATAAATGAAAACCATAGGGAAATAAGACTGAGTTTGGAGAAGAATAAGAGAGTATTACAAAGTGATAAAACCTAAACATGGTTCATTAGGAAAGAATGACTAAAATTCTAATCCTGTGCACGTCCAGGATTATGAGGGATGCAAAACGAATGCCACCGACACTAGGATAGAATATTTCCTGCTGAGTGCGGTGGCTCACGCCAGTAATCCCAGCACTTTGGGAGGCGGAGGCAGTGGATCACTTGAGCCCAGGAGTTTGAGACCAGCCTGGGAAACATGCTGAAACCCCATCTCTACCAAAACAAAAAACAAAAAAACAAACGACAACAAAAAGAGCTGGGCACGGTGGTGTGTGCATGTAGCCCCAGCTACTCAGGAGGCTGAGGCAGGAGAATCGCTTGAGTCCAGGAGGCGGAGGTTGTAGGGAGCTGAGACTGCACCACTGCACTCCAGCCTGGGTGACAGAGAGAGACCCCAGTCTCAGAAAAAAATTCTCAAAGCCACTTTCTGGCTACCTTACAAAGAAAGGTGCCATATATAATATTATATTTCATGTAAATCCTGAGGATATGACTTTAACTGGAGAGAGAGAATCTCCGAGTTTCACATGCAAATAAGCCAGAGACTCCGGAGTAGCCCTACAGCGGACCACAGGAACACAGGGGACTCATTGGTGAAACTTCCAGTTGGAGAAATGCTGAGCCAAAGACAGAGGCTTTGGAAAACACTGTGGGAAAAATATACTCCATGGAAATGTGTGTCTTAAAACTTTTCCGTATGAGAAACTAAAAATATTTCTTCCTCCACAGCAGTGTTCTAATATATAAGTAGATATTCATGTAAGTAGTTTATGAACTACTAAGAAGAAAAGAACTACAGAGATTTTCGTCTTTGGTTCAAACTTAACATTGATAAACACTTTTACTTACAACTCAGTCCTTGGGTTGCAAGAATTACTGAAAACAAAAAATGCATCAGACATTTCTAATGCGGCACATTTCTCTTCCTTGAGATGGTAATTCCTATTTCCCTGTAGCTTTCCATCTGCTGAGGTTGAGCCATCCACACTTCTTGAGAAGGGTAGAACTCGATGGATAGCAAAAAGCCATTGTTCCATTTTGACATCAAAATACATTTTGAAAGTTATAAGAAAAACAATAGGCATAAGTGTCTAGGTTTCAATTTCAAGAACCAGGCACCCGAAGGAGAAAACAGAAAAGTCTTTTCTTGGTTTCCCATAGCTGGACATTCAATATCCAGAATCTATCTTTGGACATTGAAGCCAAAGAATTTTCCAGCATGCTCCTGGGTGAGACGGATGTTAGTATGGGGTTTCTCTCCACAGAGGGAAGTAGTAAAACTCCTGGACTGGGGGAATATTTTTTAGGAGAAATTTGGAGGGATGAGACTATGGTGAAATTGCTCCTTGGGTACCTAAGCACCCGGTACCCCCTACTCCCCTGTAACTCACGAGAAAGAGAAGAGATGAAAGAGATCATAGAAACCTCATAGATTTGAGGGCAAAATGAAAAATCAGAAAAACCCCATGCTGCAATTTGGTATTTGGAAGTAGGTCAGCAAGCCAAGAGCCAAAAGGAGGTAGTTGCAGTAGGGTAACCAAGGGCTGGCTGTGTTTAGGCCCCCCACACCCATTGCCAGAGCCAGGAACGAGGGAGAATCACAAGTTCCCAAAAGCTCCTGTGGCTGTGAGATGAGAAGGCCAAAGAACCTGACAACCCTGCAGCCAAGATGAGGAGGGCAGAGTCTGTGCAGAGACTGAGGCTTGTAGGCAGAGGAGATTTGCAATGAGGACAGAGGCTGACATGTCAAACACAGGGGGAAGTGCCATGTGGAAACACCAGGGAGGGAGAGAGGCCTCATGCCTTGCAGTTTTGACAGCACATAGCTTTCTTTTTTTCTTTTTCTTTTTTTTTTAGACAGTCTCTGTCACTCAGGCTGGAGTGCAGTGGTGCCATCTCAGCTCACTGCAACCTCTGCCCCCTGGGTTCCAGCGATTCTCATGCTTCAGCCTCCCCAGTAGCTGGGATTACAGGCATGCCCCACCACACCTGGCTAATTTTTGTATTTTTAGTAAAGATAGGGTTTCACCATGTTGGCGAGGCTGGTCTTGAACTCCTGGGCTTAAGCAATCCACTGCCTCCACCTCCCAAGGTGCTGGGATTACAGGCATAAGCCACCGTGTCCAGCAGGAAATATTCTATCCTAGTGTCAGTGGCATTCTTTTTGCTTCCCTCATGATCCTAGACCTGCACAGGATTAGAATTTTCATCACTCTTTCCTAATGAGCCATGTTTTTTAGGTTTTATCACTTTATAATGGTCTCTTATTCTTCTCAAAACTCAAAGTCTTATTTCCCTGTGGTTTTCTTCTTCTCACAGGTTCCTCTTTCCCCAAAGGTTCGAACAAAGAAAGGATGGATGGGTGGGGTCCTTTGAGGCTGAGTATGGTAAATGCTACAGAGATTGAGTTAACCTGGAAGAACTGTGGTTTGAAACAGGAAGTGACTCAGTTTCCTTGAATAGGTGAGTGAGGTCTAGGTACTGTCCTGCCAAGCAGAGCAAGTTGAGTTCATATATTATAAATAAAGGTGCTTTTCTGCACGTGAATGGTACTGTGCATCTCAGAATCCTACTACACACAAATACTTAGGGGATGATTGAACTGGAGAAATGGAGAAAGGATAAGATTGGTGGGGTCAGTATAATGAAGCATATATTGTTTCTATACTTCTTTTTTTTTTTTTTTTTTGAGATGGAGTCTCACTCTTGTCACCCAGGCTGGAGTGCAGTGGCACGATCTCGGCTCACTGCAACCTCCGCCTCCCAGGTTCAAGCGATTCTCCTGCCTCAGCCTCCTGAGTAGCTGGGATTACAGGCATGTAGGCCTGCTACCATGTCCCGCTAATTTTTTTTGTATTTTTAGTAGATACAGGGTTTCACCATGTTGGCCAGGCTGGTCTCAAACTCCTGACCTCAGGTGATCCATCCGTCTTGGTCTCCCAAAGTGCTGGGATTACAGGCATGAGCCACCGTGCCTGGCCTTGTTTTTATACTTTTAATCTAAGAAATCCATTTGCCCAGCCCATTGATGTGTGAGTCTAGCATGTAGTATTTTTTGGTGAGAGAAACTAGGGATTTCAACTATGCGCAACTGGGGGATGTGGGAGGGAAAAAAATTTTAAAACATTTAAAATTTACTGTTCGTGGTTACAAGTTTCCTTAGGAGACATAATATTTTTTTTTCTCTAGTCTAAAAAAATAATTTGGACTAACCTCAAAAAAGCTGGGTTTAATGTTTCTCAGACTGTTTCCAAGCAGACTAAAATACCAACAAACTCATATCCACAGGGAGAGGTTTATGGTTCACCAAGTTTGCATGATTCATGCTGAAGAACCTACATGCCTGAGATGCATGGATGTGCCTTCTGAATGCAACGTATAGAACACACGCACCAAAGCAGTGGATTATTTAGAAAGGTTGCCTGATGCGGAGGGCCACTGTAGAGAAAGTGGAGTCACTGAAAGGAAGACAGGAGAAAGAGGACAGGCAGCATTTCACATTCATTTTGTGAAAATGAAAAAGCATTTGGTAGCAGCTTTGGAAATCTGAGTTGGATCAATAGCTGAGCCAACAGTTTAAGATGCTTATTCAAATCCTCTTCAAAGCAACAGCTCTTGAGCTTGAAAAGATGAGTTGTAAACATTAAAAAAAAAATAGCAGGAAGGAGCCATCAGGAGAGCTGAGCCAACCATGCTCAAACTGTCAGAGTTGGAGAACTAATTTAATATAAATGAAAGAGCATTTTAAATAGTCCCTATGATTAAATATGTTATTATTATTATTTTTTGAGATGGAGTCTCGCTCTGTCACCCGGGATGGAGTACAGTCGTGTGACCTCAGTTTGCTGCAACCTCCAGCTCCCAGGTTCAAGTGACTCTCCTGCCTCAGCCTCCCAAGTAGCTGGGATCACAGGCATGTGCCACCATGCCCAGCTAATTTTTGTGTTTTTAGCAGAGATGGGTTTCACCATGTTGGTCAGGCTGGTCTCAAACTCCTGATCTCGGGTAATCTCCTGCCTCGGCCTCCCAAAGTGCTGGGATTACAGGCGTGAGCCACCGCACCTGGCCTAAATACGTTAATTTTTATGAAAAGGCTTTGTAAATTCTAAAGTGGTATGATGATATCTGTTACTACTGCCATTGTCATTTTCACTTAGTCATCACTGCCGCCAACAGCTACAGCAGCCCAGAGGTGACGTGTCATATAGCTCACAGTTGTGGCCCTTTGGCCATGAGGTCTAATTACAGATGGACATGGAACTGTCCTGAGATTTACTGCTTTCTGTCAGAAAATAATCACAATGCTTATTTGAATCACAGAAATGGCTGTAAGTAAATTAATAAATGGCAGTTGTTCTCATAACAGAAGATTCAAATTATTTCTTAACATTTCCATTATTAGCTCAAATCATTACATGGACATCGGATACAAATGATACTAGCAACCTCCCTAGTCAGTAATGACACCATCATATTTAGGGCAGCAGTAACCTGAGTCATGATTCTTTTTCACAGCTTAGCCTTTCAGGCATTCACCCTAGGATGCTTTTTTGACTTGGCAATGTAATACATTGGGATTTAGAAGTTATCTAAAATTTTTCACCTTGTAGATAAGAAATCTGAGGAAATAATCTTTTCCAGCTAGGTACTCTATCAGTTTTCTGTTTGTCCTCACAGCTAATTCCTTGAAAGATCTGTTTGTATTTTATGGTGTCTACTTTCCTACCTTTCATTCTTTCAACACACTTCACTCAGGTTGCTGTCTCCGCCCCTTCCTGGGATGTCAACCAGGACCTCGTCTTGTCCAATGCAAAAGATTATTCTCAGTCCTCATTTGTTTTGGACACTCTGCAGCATTGACAGAATGAATCACTCATTTCTTTTCTTCCTGGAACATCGTCTTCATCTGGAAACTCTTCTGGGCTTTCTGTCTTACGGGGTACCCCTTTTCACCTTCAGCCTCTAATGCTAGAGTGTTTCAAGGCCAGTTCTTAGAAATTCTATTTACATTCACTCCCTTAAGAGACAGCAAATAGTCTCATGGCCTTAAACACTATTTCTCCTGTGGTGACTCTCAAGTTTATATCTTGAGTCCAACATCTTTGTGATTTGTATTTCGAGCTGCCTACTTGACATTCCTATATGGAAATCTATAAACACACCTCAAACGTAACCTGGCCACAGATCTCTTGGTTCTCTCCCACCTCCCAAATTGCTCCTCCTTTACCGTTCACCACATCCATAAATGATACGGCCTTTCACGCAGTTCTTAGACCAAAACTCAATAGTTATCCTCAATCCTTTTCTTTCCCTTACATCCTGAGTGCTAGCCCTCAGAAAATCCCATCATTCATGTCTTGAATCCTCATCACTTCTTTATTTTTCAATAGCTGTCTTTTACTATTAAAATATCATAAATAGGTCTTAGGAATTATCTGACATCTTGTTTCTGTAGCTGTACAACTCTTAGATCTTACTCATCAGTCTGTCCCTTTTTCAGAGACATAGATACCATCCAAAAATGTTCTGATATCCTGGTTTTTAGCTGTTGTGGCTTGCTGAGTCAAAGCAGCTGAATTTGAAACAAGTTCAATGTCATTTCCTTTAAGGATGAACTCATCTTTCTGGGCTTGGGATACTGAACAAGCAATACCTGGGCTCACCCGAACCCTGCAGATATATTTTTCGCTCAAGAAAGTTCTGACTTCTGCAATAGAGCCATTCTCCTGCATAATGACATTGATGGGGAAGTGAGCGCACAGAGACCTCATCTTGTCACAGATGCCCAGTGTAATGCCCTTGATCATCTTCTGTGCATGACTACAGATAGCATGCATGGCAGCCAATTCCTATCTTCTCAGCATTTGTCAATCCGGAGCCTCTGCTTTTTCTTTCCAAGGAGCCCGAGTTCTATACTCACGTGACTGAAGTCCCCCTGCAGGCCTCCTTTGGGGCCTTTCACAATAACTGTGTCCTTTCAGAGAGGTGTTGACATTTTCTGGAATGTAGACAGTCCGATCACTGAGAACAGCCTTCATTCTGCAGCAGATGCAGCTCCCATCACTTCTCATTGCCTCAACTAACTACTTCCACCCCACAAGCCACCATGGTTTCTGGACTGAACTATAATAACACATCATGGGATCTTGCTGGCTTTCTCGCTACCTCCAGACTATTCTTCATGCAGCTGCCAGTGTGCTATTTAAAAAATTAAATTAGATCATATAACTTCCTTGCTTGGAATTTTCTTGTGGCTTCTCATCATGCACTGAATAGACATCAAAGTCCTCACCCTGGCTTGCAAGTTTCCTGTTTATTTCTCCAATCTCACCTTCTACTGTATCCCCCTTTGCCATCACGTCCTATGCACTCTGACAGCCTCTCTCATCTCTTACTCTTAAGCTCCCACATGTCAAGCTTCTGTTCACTAAGGACTTAAAAACGTGATCTTTCCCTGTTAGAAATGTTCTCCCCCATATCTCTGCATGGTTTGTTCTTTTATATAATTCAAGTCCCTGCCTATATTTTACTCCCTCGATCCTCCATCTAAATTAGATTCCTCAACTTTGTGGCCCTTGTCTATCCCTCTATCCTGCTCTTTTCTTTTTAGTACTTAACAATATCCCACATTATATTTTTTTATACTTGTTTTCCTATTAACTGTCTCCCAGACTAAAATGTCAACTTCATGAGGGCAGAACCTTTGTTTGTCGTAGTCATTGTTCTATCCCTATGTGTGGAATAATGCTTAGCACAGCTGAGCACTAAGCAATGTACACTAGGCATTCTTTGAACATCTGTATAGTGTGTATTGAATGAGTGTTTAAGGACTTGGAGCCAAACACGGAACAGAAAGATGGGAGCGAGTCAGTGAGATGGGAATAGCACATTTTACTTTGAGATACTCCATATCTTGGTTGAATCCTGATTTTATCTAAAATCGCACAACTGTTTTCCTTCAGATTGTTCCCATATACAAATCATCACCATGTAATGAGCTTAGGAAGCACCAGAATGGAAAATAATAGTCAGCATAATGTAATAGTATTTGAAAAGTAATATTTGGAAATCCACAATTATGATCCTATCTCAGGATCTTTGTTCTGGAAGATGCCAATAGCCATTTTAGTGTATAGCACTGAGGAACTAGCATGCACATCAGCTCATTTGAATGAACATCAATCATTACCCTAGGCGTGAAATAAACCATGTGCCAAAAGGAAGTTAACTAAAAGGTATACTGATATATAATCATCTTATATACGTAAGGACAACTAAAACTTTAAACACATACAATGTGAGAGCATTGATATTTTGCCAAAAAAGTTAGCAGGAGATGCAGCTTCTGAAGTATAGATTGGCAGTGATTTCTTATAGGTTTTGTTACACATTTTCTCTAAATAGCAAAGAAGGAAAGTTTGCATCCTTCTTCAGATTATACAAGGACAATTACTAGAGGCTCTAAATACTCAAAGGAGATAACATTCTTATTTAAAAAGTTCTGAATTTTTTTATCCTTAGATTTCTGACTTTTCTTTTAAAGTATTCGTATTATTGTATACTATTGAATACCTATTGTGTAGAATGTACTTGTTGCATAACCTATTACCTCAAAATTTATTGGCTTAGAACAACAATAAGCATTAACTGTCTCTTACGGTTTCTCTGAGGCGAGAATTTGGCAGTGGTCTAGCGGGGTTCTGGCTCTGCCTCTCTCATGAGTTTGCAGTCAAGATGTTGACCAAGACCGCAGTCAGCTAAAGGCTTGACTGTGGCTGAAGGATTCATTGTCAAGGTGGTTCGGTCACACGGCTGGCAAGTTGGTGCTGGTCATCATTGGGAGGTCCCAGTCCCTATCCACGTGGACCTCTACACAGGATGAGTGAGCAACCTCCCAAAATGGAAGCTGACAGAGAGGATACAAGTAGGAAGCCACTGTACATTTTTTTAACCCAGCCTTGGAAGTGACACACTGTCACCCCCACTATACCCTGTGAGTGACACAGACCAACCCTGAGCCCATATGGGAGGAGACTACAGAAAAAGCACGAATACCAGGAGACAAGGTTCCTGGGGCCATCTTGAATGCTGGCTAGGGCGGAGTTGGTATGGGTTCATTCTTCTCAAATCCCTCCCAACTCAGAAGCAAGGGAAGAGGAGGAGAGGGTAGGGGTGGGGAGAGAGAGAGAAAGACAAAGGGGTGGGTTTTGGGGGTCAGGAAGCAGGAGAAGGAGGGAGGGAAGATGCTTAGTGACAGAAATGTTGAGGTATCTGAACTTGGGGCCAAAATGGGTTCTCAAATGTTAAAAGAACTACAAGCCTATATACCTCCCTACTTTCTCCTTGTACTTAAATGGCATATAAGGTGGGGATTAGTTTATTGATATTAAGAGGGGAGAGTCTTCTCTAGCATTAGCTGCTTTTGAGTAGTCGGGTGTTTGCTATATTTCCTCCAAGGATAAGCAATGAGAGTTTTCATAATGTCAACTGAGATTTGTCAAAATCCTTTCTCTTGCTTGTTCGCTTTGCCATTGTCTCATAAATGTACTCTTAATATAGTTTAGCGTTTTTTTCACCCCATGTAAAAGCTTCGGTCACAAGTCTAGGCTGCCTCCTCTTTCTTCTCCTCCTCTTCTTTCTCTTCTCTCTTACTCTTTTCACTCTCTAAATTTCTCCTCAAAGTTATTTTGTAATTATTTATACTATAAGTTTTAACAGATTTTAGATACTGGAAATAATAATCAATATACATTGGGAATTTAAATAAGTTTTGTGGTCACTAAAAAGTAGCTTCAAGTTATGGAGGTCACCAGTAGATATAAATGGCAAAAAAAAAAATTACTACCATCTTTTCAAAGTATATAGATGCCAATGCTATTATATGAATGGAATAGTTATCAGGAACCATTCGGAAGTGTGTAAATATTCTCTGTAGAAACAGAGTAAGAAATTTAAAAAGGAATCACAATGCCACTTAATCTGAGAACACAGAACTGTACAACAGACTTTTAAAAAGGCACAAATCTAGAATGATCTTAGTACCTGCACCCTTGCATAAACACCTTGGCCAAGATAACTATCTCTATTCTATGGAAAGGCAACATCTGCCTTTTATCAAGAAAGTTATGGGAACTGATTCGATGACTGCAAGGAATGAAAATAACTCTAGCATGGTAGTTAAGAAATAGACTTTTTTTTTTTTTTAAGTTGGGGTCTCCCTCAGGCTGGACTGCAGTGGCGTGATCTCTGCTCACTGCAACCTCAGCCTCCTGGGCTCAAGTGATCCTCCCACCTCAGCCTCCTGATTAGCTGGGACTACAGGTACATGGCACCAAGCCCAGCTAATTTTTGGATTTTTTCTGTAGAGACAGAGTTGTGCCATGTTGCTCAGGCTGGTCTTGAATTCCTGTGCTCAAGCAATCCACCTGCCTCGGTCTCCCAAAGTGCTGGGATTACAGCCGTGAGTGCCCAGCCTACAAGAAATTGACTTTTAAGTTTGAGCCTGATCTTGTGAATTCTTACATTTGGCAAGGGAGACTGAGTGTTCGACAGAGCCCGGATCTGTCATAACATCCCAGCTCTGACTCACTCGAAGCAGCCTTTCATGTTCTGTGTAATCCTCAGAACAGTGTTTAGGACAATCTTATTTCATCTCCCTTGGTTTTGTGAAAATGACCAGCCTTCTCACGCTATTGATTAAAACGGAATTCCTTATGTCCTGTGCCTCCACCCACTCTTTTTCTAGTATTCTAACCACTAAAAGCACAATCAAAGATGGAGGCTATTTATAAATAACTGTAGGAATGATCCAGTGTTTATTTAGTCTACATTTGCTAGCAGGTTACTGTCCTACTGAATGAACATGATACATGTGCATGCTAACTTCCTGGAGATGAGGTTAAACTGTGGAGTCCGTGCCCTGGTGTGAACTGTGTTAAGATATGTTCATGCTTCCAAGTTGATATTAAGAACAGCTTGGTATTTATTAAGTAATGACTCTATAATAAAGGAAAGTGAGATTTAGCGACATTAAGTTTCTTGCTCTGGGTCACACAGCCATTAATTGGAGATGTCAGGAATGGATCTCAGGGATATCTGATTGCAACGCTGCTATGACAGGCTATTGCTCTCCCAGTATGATAATCTACACTGGATAGATTTTAGTATGCCTCAATACCTAAAATTAACTGCTTTTATAATTCATCAAATCTTATATTAGCATAGATTATACTGCCTGAGAGGCTTCAAAAATATAATATGTGGACTGGGTGTGGTGGCTCACACCTGTAATCCCAGCACTTTGGGAGGCTGAGGCAGGCGGATCACCTGAGGTCGGGAGTTTGAGACCAGCCTGACCAACATGGAGAAAGCCTGTCTCTACTAAAAATACAAAATCAGCCAGGCGTGGTGGCACATGCCTATAATCTCAGCTATTCAGGAGGCTGAGGCAGGAGAATCGCTTGAACCTGGGAGGTGGAGGTTGTGGTGAGCCGAGATTGTGCCATTACACTCCAGCCTGGGCAGCAATAGCAAAATTCCATCTCAAAAAAAAAATATATCTATATATATATATATACACAGACACATACACATACACACACACATAAAATATGTGATCTCATGAATGTAACCTCTATTTGCTGAGTTTCTGTTACCTTCAGTTACTGTACAGACAGAGAGACAAATCATCTATCCAAATAATGGTAAAGTAAACCAGAAGTAATGTAATAACACGTGGGCACTAAAATGGAGAACACTTCCAGTTAGAAGTATTAGGAAAGTCTTTCCAGAGAAGATATTTGAGAAGGGCCTTAAGGCATTACTAGGGGATGGGGACAGGAGGCCATAGAAATAGTGTTTCTGTCAAATCCAGCTGAGCAGGATAACTTTTTTCTTCCAAACTCACTGAATTTTTCTTGCAATTGGAAGAAAAATCTGTCTTTGACGTCAACTTACTATCTAATACTGTAGTCAGTGACTTTTTTTCAAAAGTGCTTCATATACAAAGAAAAAGCACACTAAATAGTGGTCAATTTTGTTAAAAAAAAAAAATATATATATATAATTTCTGCAACATGGTGAACATACCCTAAACCACAAGTCAAATCTCTGTATAATCCCCTGGACTTCAGTGTAGACAGAACCTGTGACTTGTTTTTAACCAACAGAATATAAAGGTGATAGGAAAATGTGGTACATACACATCATGAGATACTATGCAGCCATAAAAAAGAACAACATTTTATCCTTTGTAACAACATGGATATGGCTGGAGGCCATTATCCTAAGCAAATTAATACAGGCATAGAAAACCAAGTACCATATGTTCTCACTTATAAGTGGAAACTCACCAGGCGCGGTGGCTCTGGCCAGTAATCCCAGCACTTTGGGAGGGTGAGGTGGGTGAATCACCTGAGGTCAGGAGTTTGAGACCAGATTGGCCAACATGGTGAAACCTTGTCTCTATAAAAATACAAAAATTAGCTGGGTGTGGTAGCAGGCGCCTGTAATCCCAGTTACTCAGAAGGCTGAGGCAGGGAGAATTGCTTGGACCTGGAAGGTGGAGATTGCAGTGAGCAGAGGTAATGCCACTGCACTCCAGCCTGCGTGACACAGCAAGACTTCATCTCGGAAAAAAAAAAAAAAAAAAAGTGGAAACCAAGCACTGGGTACACATGGACATAAAGGTGGCAACAACAGACACTGGAGTCTATGAGAGAGGAGAGGGGAGGGAGGGAGGGGGCAAGGGCCGAAAAACTACCTATTGGGGTACTATGGTTACTACCTGGGTGACAGAATCAGTTGTAACCCAAACCTCAGCATCACACAATACCCCCATGTAACAAATCTGCACATGTACCTCCTGAACCTAAAATAAAGGTTGAAATTATCATTATTACTATTATTGAGACAGAGTTTCAGTCTTGTTGCCCAGACTGGAGTGCAATGGTGTGATCTCACCTCACTGCAACCTCTGCTTCTCAGTTTCAAGTGACCCTCCTGCCGTAGTCTCCTGAGTATCTGGGATTACAGGTGCCCACAATGCCCAACTAATTTTTGTATTTTTAGTAGAGATGGGGTTTTGCCATATTGGCCAGGCTAGTCTTGAACTTCTGGCCTTAGGTGATCCACCTGCCTCGGCCTCCCAAAGTGTTGGGATTACAGGAGTGAGCCACCGCTCTTGACCAATTATTATTATTATTTTTTAAAAAAGAAGGTGATAGGGAGTCACTCACTCAATTAGTTACATTATGTAGTGTATTAGGCCATTCTTGTGTTTCTATAAAGGACTGCCTGAGACTGGGTAATTTATAAAGAAAACAGGTTTATTCATCTCATGTTTCTGCAGCATGTACATGCATGGCACCAGCAGCTGCTCAGCTTCTGAGGAGACCTTAGGAAGCTTTTACTCATGGTGGAAGGTGAAGCAGGAGCAGGCAGGTCACATGGTGAGAGCAGGAGCAAGAGTGAGAGAGTGGCAGGGAAGTGCCACACACTTTTAATGAGAACTCACTCACTAAGCCATGAGGGATCTGCCCTCCTGCTCCAAGCATCTCTCACAAGGCCCCACCTCCAACACTGGGTATTACATTTCAACATGAGATTTGGCGGGGACATATATCCAAACTCTGTTGCGTGGTAAAGGTGATGGAAGGTCACTCCCATGATTATGTTATATGACATATATGACACCATCTTAGCAGACTAGAGAGAAACTCCTGCTGGCCTTGAAAGCTTTGAAGAAGCAGCAAATTGCTACACTGTGAACTGCCTCTGGAGAGGGCCACATGGCAGAGAACTGGAGTGGCCTCTAAGAACTGAGGGTAGCCTCCATTAAATGGCCAGTAAGAAACAAAGGCCCAGTCATATAACCACAAGGAAATGCACTCTACTAATAACCTAAAGGAGCTTGGAAGACCATTCTTCCCCAGTCGAGCCTCCAGATGAGAATACAGCCTGAGTGACACCTTGATTGCAGCCTTGTGAGACCCAAAGCAGAGGACCCAGCTGACATGTGCTTGGACTCCTGATCCACAGGAACTTACAAAGCTTATTAAATGTGGGGTGTTTTAAGCCACTAAATTCATGGTAATTTGTTATACAGAACAGGAAATGAATACACCACAGAAGTTGACCAAGTTTTTTTTCTCCCAAAGGATTTGATATATTCACCCCTATATTACGTAGACCTGTCATCTAATAATCTAGTTATGCTTATCTGGATGATTTGTCCATACCAGTGGTTAGAATCCACCTGGTGGGCTTGTTTAAACACATACAGATGGCCAGGTCCCACCCCAGAGTTTCTGGTTCAACTGATTTGGGGTGAGACTGAACATCTGCGTTTCCCACAAATTCCTAGCTGATGCTAATGCTGCTGGTTTGGAGGACCACATTTTGAGACCCATTGATCTCTAACAATTTGTTTTGTAAACATTTTTGTGTCAATTTACATCTCTAGGGCAAAAGGATTATAAGATAAATTTTTCAAATATTTGATTATTTAGAATACTGAAACCTTTGTGTCAATATGATGCTAACATTTTCTCCTGTTCCTCCATCCATTATCCATCTTTCTCTCTTCTGAACAAATTATTACAAATAAATTCAGAAAGCTGAACACAGTGGGGAACGGGAAGTGGGAATTGATAAGAAAAAGGATCTGACTTTTCCTGATATTTGAGTTTGACTTGGGAGTAAAGACTTTGGAATACAACTATAAAATGGACAAAATATCTATGGCAAAAGTAATTATTCTAGGAGTTATAATTGCTCAAAATGTTGGAATTCTTGAAGATATTTACAGTATCTCAACCACAAGATGTTAGTAATCTGTGTCTAAAACTCTCTTAATGTGAAGCTCAAGTTTAGGTTGGGAAAGTTACTTTGGCTTCCTTGAGATTAGGAATTTTCTTTGTAAAATGAAGTGAACTGACAAGGTGACTGGCAGGTCCCCCTAACTCCATATCCCATGGCTTTAGAGAATGAAGTCTTGGGTCTCTTTCTCTACACACAATGAAATTTCCCTGTCTTCTCTACATATGGTAACCATATAGCCTGAATTTCCTTGGACATCTGTACTTTCAAATATACTGTCTCATTGTCATAGTATGTGTCTGAAGTTTTAACTCTGGAAATAGTTATATTGACATTTTTCACTGTTAGGAATAATACCTTCAATTGGAACTAGGCTACATATCTTGTTTGCCTTTACGGTTCTCTCTTGATTTCTATGCTTTTGCTGAGAGCTGGGCATGCTTTTCCCACAGGAGTGAAAACTGACTCTTAGCCTGCAGGTTGGACTTCCTTATCTACTGCCTCAGCCTCAGGGTAGTGTCCTAGACATGCTGTCTTCTCCCACATTCCTCTGTGGTAGCAAGTGATTTACCTATTTATGCAGCTGATTAGAATGTAGCACCAATACAGTATGAGAAATCTCAGAGCACAAAAGATAAATAGTAGTAATTACAGCTATCTTTTAGGTACTTATTGTGTACCGTTTTCTATCTATACACTAAAAAATGTGTAGTAAATAGAATCCAATGTAATCAGAAACAGGTATCATTTCAGATCTTAGCTCTGATGTCTCCATGAGATGAACTAGTTTAGCTCTGGTACTTTATGGTTGCCTTTCAGGTATAAATTTCTCTGGACACATCTCCAACTTATGTATGATTATCTGATCATGCAATTATTTCACTTGGAAAAATGTCAAGTACCTTTACTTAGATCATACTCCTATGTCATTTTCATTAATGTCTTCTCAGTCATTCTACTACTATCTCAACCCCTTTTGATGACTTCCCTCTTCTAAGCAGGATCTTTACAACTTTAAATATTTCTAGATTATTATCATTTATACCTCTTGGTCCCTTGATGTATCAGTTTGTTTATGTTTCTAGTTCTGTGAGTGAATGTCTGGGCAATTAAAAATAATGACTTTCACAAGAACCATGGTTCATAATTTTTTTCTGCCCTGGGAAGAAAATCGGTACAATACTCCTAAGTTGACCAGAATGGAGAAAGGGCTTGTTAGTCACTCCAACATTTGTTCAAATATACTATGCGCTAAGGACTGTCCTAGCTCCAGAGATACAGGGATGAGTAAGACAGTCCTTACATATAAGGACTCATGTTCTGTGTCACATGGATTTTCTGCCTCAGGTTTCAAGGTTTCAAATCCCTCCTTTTGTGGAGAAGAATAGTTGAATGAGGGTAAGCCGATTATCCAGGCAGGCTTTTCAGAATTCACATATCTATATTTTATGTTTAAGTGGGGGAGGGAAAAAAAGGAAATGATGTTGAACTAGAGATTCTGATTCAAGCTGGTGAAAGAAGAGAAAAAGTGATAAGAACAGGGACATTGTATAGGCCAAAATAAAGTGGAGCTCAAATCTGATTTTATTTTGGACCCAAGATTTCACGACTTTTGTGTAGTCATGATGTAGCAAAACTTAATGAATAAATTTGAGGGATCAGACTCAACATTCTTGAGTACATAGAGCAGATACATTTAATGCACATACAGAAAATAATTTGTATTTTAAAGTTGGAAAAGTTTTATCCAGCCCTCTTCTTTTCTCCTGCATAAACTCCTCAAGCACCCAAAGCTCACCCATTAGTTTGGATCATTTAGATCACATGCAAAATAGTGCAGGCAGTTTTTACACCAAAATGGTCACTTGGAGTTCTTTAAGCAGAACATACTTAATTTTAGGAGTTTACGGTGTCTATACCGGAATGGGAAAGTAATGAGAATAATAAATAGGAGAGAACTCTTAACACATACTTCCTAACACACTAGCATGTGTTGTAAAAAGAAAATACCATTAAACTCTCATAGGATTGCAACCATACATAAACAAAATACAAAATCAATTTAAGTTACCTATATTACCGTGATGCACAATATTCTCTTTCAACGTGTTACATCCCTAACCATTCCAGTTGAAGAAGGAAAAAAATAACATGTTACATCCCCTTTTTAAGAGAATGAATCATTATTTCCCCCCCAGTATCTCACAGCCTCTAACTAATGATGTCACCACAGTCTGTACTTAAGCTAATTTGGATTGGGGTACCCAGTGAAGTATTTACAACATATGAAGGTGATTCAAAGGGCTGTTAAAAGAGGAATGCTGAGCTAGAGGCTCGGGTCCCAGACTCTGGCTTTGGTGATCATGACAATGATGAACAGTTGCTATTAATTTTTAGGTACTTATTGAGTGCCATGCGTTAGGCTATGTGCCTTACATGAATTTTCTCTAATGTAATCATCTTAACAGTCCTATGGTGCTATTATTACTTTTGTTTTATCAGTAAAGCTAAAGCTTAAAGAGTTAGCTAAGTGACTTATTCAAGGTCATAGCTGAACTAAAGAGGTCGAGTCAAGATTCTAGCTGATGCTTAACCCCAAAGCCTATACAGATGCTCCTTGACTTAGAGTGGGGTTATGGCCCAATAAACTCATTGTAAGTTGAAAATATCATAAATTGAGAATGCATCTGATATACCTAACCTACCGAACATCAAATCTCAGTCTACCTTCAATGTGCTCAGAACACTTACATTAGCCTACAGTTGGACAAACTCATCTAACACAAAGCATACTTTATAATAAAGTGTTGAATATCTCATGTAATTTATTAAATCCTGTACTGAAAGTGAAAAACAGAATGGTTATACTTGAAATACAGTTTCTACTACATACGTATCACTTTCACTCCATCATAAAGTTGAAACATCATAAGTTGAATCACTGTAAGTTGGGGACTGTCTGAATTGTCCTCTTTGCCACCACTAGACCACGTCTTTTGAATCACTTTACACCTCTTGCCCTCCTAAAATAACAGAAGGGTTGGACCAGGTGACCTCTGAGGTTCCCTTCGGCTTTAAATTTTAGAAACCCTTTGATGCCCTGTTGGAAAGACCATGAGACTGGAGTTCTGTTTTTCCTGACACCTTGTCTTGGCTCTGTTTTGTTCTGCTCTATAGCCTGGAGACACAGAGAGTAAGTCTGTGACCCCAAGGCTGTGGAGGGTGTGCAGGCACCCTGTAGATTGACCATGGTACAGAGAAGAAAGAACTGGCCCAACAGAGATACTTTAGTCTCACTGATCTATATTCCTAAGCAAGCTGACTCAACACAAACAGAAGCAGAGAACAAAGGGGGCCCCCAGGGAGTCATCTGTTAGCAGCACTCTCTTCCTGGACACGCAGGATTCTCACACTTTATACACCATGCTCACCCCAGAGGTTAGGTTATTTGGAGAGGGAAATATCCTATGACTGAAGTGACTGTCCCAGAGTGTTGTCCTCTGGGCTGAGAGCTTTCATGAGGACAGGACTTTACTGGCTTCTGGCATCTGTTTACTCTCCCCACACCCCTTTTCCAGGGAAGGCAAAGGCAGAGAACTCTGTGGAGCTTTCAGAGTTAGATATTTTTTTTCCTGGGATTCCCCTCTATCTATGGCAAAGATTTCTCAGACAGTGGAAGCAAATTTCCATCTGTTAAAAATCTGGAAATTTCCAAATTCCCCTTATTTATCTTGTGCTTGTTTTGGAAAATCTGGGAGATGTCCACAGATAGATATACGGCAGTCTCCTGAAGGATGTTTTTAAAAGATTGCAAAACTGAATCACAGTGACAGTCAAACTGCAAGCAAGCTCTTAGTTTCAGGCTCCGTGCCAGACCTGACCAAACAAAACAAGCAGAAAATAAACAAGGACATCAAGTTAAAAGACCCAGTCAGCAACCTCATTTAAACTGTTCATCTATAACAGAGACCAGGGGGAGCATCACCAACCAGAAGTCTAAGTTTAACTTTAAGTCACTTACAGACCTAAAATCATGGTACTGCTCACTTAGGAACTGAACAAACCCATCAAATCTTACATTATAAGTTGAGTGGAATTTTGAAAAAAGGAGTGCCTTTTCATAGAACTGCCTAGTGATAGGACAGGAAACATCATCATTAATGTCTTTTATCGAAATCTGTAGTGTCCCCATTAAAAAAAAATATCGAAAGTAGTTGAACCATATTAAGTTTCTGTCTTAGATACTGTGCTAATTGCTGGGGATTAAACCATGATTGATATCTTCATAGATATCATGTTCCTTCAGAATATGATAGCCTCGTGGTGTAATCAAACATCCAAATGGATGTCACTTAGTGTGACAATGAATTCAATCCACCCATTAAACAAATATTTATTGAGTGCAGATTATGTGCCAAGCACCAGGGCAGGGGCTGGGGCAAGGTAAAGAACAAGACATCACATAATCTCTGGTGTCAGAGAACCCTGAGAGAGTAATTGCGTGGGAGTCATCACGGGGGAAATCTCCATTGCTGGGGAGGACACAGAAGGGAATCCATTCTAGTCTATAACTCCTGGAAGGCGAAGAATGGCATTTAAACTAAAAGACAGTAGGAATTGGTAGGGCAAATGGAGATTACAGAAGAGAATAACAGGAGGAAGGCCAGGAGTCCAGATGACCTGAATCATCGAAAATCAAAAGGAGGGAGTGAGATTGCCAAGACATTCTTTGTAGTCTGAAGGAAATCCAACTACATTCAAAAAATTACTAAAATTCTTTCCTCATTTAGTGCTAAACAGAAAATACATAACTTTCAACCAGAGCTTATGATTAGCATATGTATGGTTAACATAGTGAATGGGATTGCCACTAAATGCAAATACACCCATCATTTCAGTGAACCTGTGCAACTAACTAGATCTGAAAACTACTAAAAAATTCTGATTTTTGATTTTCTTTTACCAGAGTTGTGAAACACTGTTCTACTGAGTAAGTATCTGGAGCAAAAGAACTCTCAAGTCAGGTATGTTCATGGAGCGGAAACTGTTCAGGTCCTCAAACCACCAGGCATTTGACCTTCTAGCCACATGAATTACTTCTACGAAAATGAAAGAGCATCTTAATACTATCATAACACTTTAAACGAACCCAGCTTTAAAACATACAGTCTTCTCCTCTCAGTGACTTATTTCAAATGTACTTATTCCTTCCCTGGGATAAATTTGGCCTCTGTATTAACCCAGAGGTGAGAGAGCTAAGAACACCTCCCCTTTGAGGAACAAGCAAAAGCAGGAGCTGAGAGAGTAGATGCAGCCTAGGTGAGACAAAAAAGACGAATTTGTTCAAGATGCACTGGGTATGGAACTCAACAAGGATGGAGAGATGGACAACACTTGCCAGTGATGCAGAGAAGCCATGACCTCTACATTAAAACCCATAAAACCCTCTGAGTAGAAAAATCCAGTTGAGCACCATCCATATGGCTTCCTCATAAACACTTGGAATAGCGAAGCTCCCTAGATGCGGGGCAGCAAGAGCACAGGTGGTAGATCTGCTAGCACTAGAAAGTCAGAAACCAGTAGGCTTTCTCTAGTGAAGCCAGGACATGTCGAAATGCAGCCACTTCCCCTTTTGTCCTGGTCACAGGGCACTGGGCTTTTGTGTGCTCTGACAAATCAAAAAATAAAGTCAGCTGTCAATCAAGACTGGTTCCCTTGCTCTCCCACCCCTCCAAAATGTTGCTGACTACTCCTCAAGATTTTTCCAACAGGAGCTTTGCAGGACCACTGAGCCTCATCAGAAGAGGCACTCATGTTCTAGGTCTTTGCAGGATGAATTGCTCTATTTATTTTCTTTTCTCTCTCTCTCTCTCCAACCATTCTTTTTTGTTTGTTTTTTGTTTTTGAGATAGGATTGTACTCTGTTGTCTAGACTGGAGTGCAGTGGCATGATCATAGCTCACTGCAGCCTTGAATTCCTGGACTCAAGTGATCCTGCACCTCAGTGTCCTGAGTAGCTGGGACATCAGCCACCATGCTGGCTATTTTTATTTTATTTTTTAAGAGCCATGGTCTTGAGGTCTTGCTATGCTGCTCAGGCTGGTCTCAAACTCCTTGTCCGCAGGCAATCCTCCTGCCTCTGCCTCCCAAAGTGCTGGGATTATAGGCATGAACACCATGCCCAGCCTTCACAACTATTCTTATCAAAAAGATCACACACACACACACAAATACCAGGAAGGAATCTTTTCTAGAACTTGGACTTCCTCACTAGCTCAGGAGCCAGTCACCTCATATTACAGTGATGAAGACAAATAAGAATAGTTTCTGAATTGTCACTATTCTCTGTAATTTCTTCCATTTTTGGTGTCCTTGAAACACGACAGCAGTACCAACTGGATAACAGTGATCCGCCACCCAGAGTTTGATCTGCTTTTATGGAAATGAACCATACACAGGGATAGATCATGAAGCCAATGGGAAAAATTTAAAACTTGAGATGAAGTTAATCAAACAGTCTTCTCTATTAAATAAAGGTCTCTTTCTTCAAGATACTATTTTGAGCAAATAAGATTTCTGCGATTCTGCAACACTGAAGTTAATTAAACAGCATAGCAAAATGGAAAACAGATGTCACAGAACATTTTCAAAGGACTTTAATGACATTCAGCCTGTTTTCTTAGACTTGTTTGCAGTTGCTATTGTACCCTGCACTTAAGTAAGTTCCTGAGTTGTTGGAATGGGAGGATTTATATCCATTTCATATAACTGGCAGTAGAAAATCTATTCAAAGAGAAGTACAGTTGTGGGAGTCTTGCAGAGTTTTTGCGCCATAACCTGACTGGCTCTTTTGGCTTAAACTCTTGAATTCTTTTAAATTAATGTTTTCCATCTTTCAAAAGAACTTTCCATACCACCAACTCTGATTCTAATTTTTAATGGTCCTTTCTGGTAGTCTCAGGCTTAATTATTCTGAAAGCACCTGCAAGAGTGACTAAGAAACTTAATATCTGTCAATTCCAGCTCAGAAAAAAATCACAGCACGAGGCAATTTTGGGAGGTGAAACTCCTTGTCAATCCAAGTACAGGCACCCACAGTTAGATTTTTAATGTAGTTTTTCATACATTGGGAAATATTATATTCGAAATTCAAAACTGCAAAGGTCTCTTTAAAGTATCAAAATTTCAGATTACACTGAAGAAAAGAAGTAAGTTTACTTTCCCAAAAAGTGCATTTAGAAGGAAAATGCAGAGTGACCAAATAGGAATTATAGAGAAACTTGTGACTAATTTTCTTCTTTTGTAACTCATCCTTTAAAACATCTTTTAAGATGTTTCCCAGTGCTTGAAACCATGTGATGATTATTGACATATGTCCCAAGTAGCATTACAAAATTTACAAGATTTATTTTTTTATACAGGAAGCTCAACTACCTATTAAAAATGGCATGTGTCATGTTTTTTTCCAGTTTCAACTGACATGGGAATTAAGAGGAAGCAATGAATTATCATGCTGCCTGTTGTTTATATGAGCATCCCATGCAACTTTCAAATCAGAGGCTGTTTTAAGCTGAAACATTGATATCTTTCAAATCAGAGAAGAGACGACATAAATACATGCTACAAGTGAGAAACAAAAGGACAAGAATTCTAATTAGAGCAGCAATAAAGTAAATCTTAAACAAAAATTCACACAGTAAGTGGGTACCCTTATCTTGGACAATGGCTTGCTTCTGGTGCTGCCTTTATGACGTGTGTGATGGAGAGGGCTGCACCTTCTTTTTTTTTTTTTTTTTTTTGAGATGGAGTCTCGCTCTGTCGCCCAGGCTGGAGTGCAGTGGTGCGATCTCGGTTCACTGCAAGCTCCGCCTCCCAGGTTCACGCCATTCTCCTCCTCAGCCTCCCGGGTATTTTTAGTAGAGATGGGGTTTCACTGTGTTAGCCAGGATGGTCTCTATCTCCTGATCTCGTGATCCCCCCGCCTCTGCCTCCCAAAGTGCTGGGATTACAGGCGTGAGTCACTGCGCCTGGCCTGCAACTTCTATATTATCATCAAAATGGGCCTTTTTCCCGTCTGCACTTTTAAAAAGTTGATGCGAGTATTTATACATATTAATGGGGGATATGATATTTTGTTACATGCATAGAATGTGTAACGATCAAGTCAGGGTATTTAGGGTATCCATCAGCTCAAGTGTTTATCATTCCTGTGTTGGGAACATTTCACATCCTGTCTACTAGCTATTTTGAAATATACAACACCGTACTGTTAACTACGGTCACCCTACTCTGCCAATGAACATTAGAACTTATTTTTTCTAACTGTATGTTTTAACCTGTTGACCAAGCTCTCTTTATCTTCCTCCAAAAACCCTTCCCAGCCTCTAAGAAAAGGGAAATTAATATATTATTGGTGGGAGTGTAAATTAGTATAGCCACTATGAAAAATAGTATGGAGATTTCTCGAAAACTAAAAATCGAACTACCATACCATCCAGCAATCCTACCACTGGGTATTGATCCAAAGGAAAATGAATCAGTATATCAAAGAGATACTTGTGCTTCCATGTTTGTTGCAGCACTATTCACAATAGCCAAGATATGCAATTAACTTAAATGTTCATCAATGGACCAATAGATAAAGAAATGTGGTATGTATACACAATGGAATACAATTTGGCAATTAAAAAATAATGAAAGGTTCTCATCTGCAGCAACATGAATGGAATAGGAGATCATTGTGTAAAGTGAAATAATCCAGACAAAGAAAAACAAATACTGCATGTTCCATTCATACATGGGAACTAAAAATGTTGATTCCATGAAAGTAGAAAGCAGAATGATAGATACCTGCCTGGACTCTATGCTTGAAAGTCTTCTCCTTTTATTTCTAAGAAAGCTTTATAATTTAAACTATTTTTAAAGAAGTATTATACAGTACTCATTAATGTTGCTGTCAGTAATTTTTGATATGCTAGGTATTAATATAAAAAAGAGTAAGATTATGAAAACTGGAGGAATTAATTTGCTGTTAGTTGGGCTGGGTGTGAATAAGAGTTTAAGAAGGATTAACACGGGGAGACACTGAAGGGAGAAAGATCAGTTTAGATGTTGTAGAGCACTTGGAAGTCAGATGTCCAGGCCTACAACAGGGTGGTGGCAGTAGGAAAAGAAAAGTAGAGAGAACACTGGTTGGGCACGGTGGCTCATGCCTGTAATCCCAGCACGCTGGGAGGCCGAGGTGGGTGGATCACCTGAGGTCAGGAGTTCGAGACTAGCCTGACCCACATGGTGAAACCCCGTCTCTACTAAAAATACAAAATTTAGCCGGGCATGGTGGTGCATACCTATATGCATACCAGCTACTTGGGAGGCAGAGGCAGGAAAATTGCTTGAACCCGGGAGGCAGAAGTTGCAGTGAGTCAAGATCTCACCACTGCACTCCAGCCTGGGAGACAGGATAAGACTATATCTCAAAAATAAATAAACAAATAAAAATAAAAATAAAAATAAAAAGTACATAGAACATATATTAAAACAACAAAATAAAATTTATCGAATGTTGTGGACTCTTCTTAACACTTGCTACATACAAGTCTCATGTGTGTTCTGTGTCTTCCATACAGGCTCCTTCAGCCATCTCAGTCCTCTTTCATTCTTGTCCTCCACCCCCACCCAATCCATGATCAAGCCATTGTTCTAAGTGTATGTCTTCTGAAAATGAAATCTTAGTTACAGAAAATGACTCTTGAAGCGTAATTGATTCCAAACCCTGACTGACAGGTTTTAAGTTATCCTTTTCCATGTCAGTTTCTGGCCACAAATCAATGAAAAATGCAAAGTGAAATGGCCTTGAAAGTTGAACGCTAGGACAAAGGTAATGTGGTTTTAAAATGAAAAAGAATGGTCAGATTCCTTCCATGCTTGGAATTCATGGACAGTCCTCCTCCAAGGGGACTTCATAGTTTAGAAAATGTGCTGGGAAACAGATGAGCCTCACAGCTGCTGCTGTCTCTGGTCAGCATGCTACGCGTGTTTTGCTCAGCCCGAAACCACTGCTACAGTATCTCAGCAATCACCCTGTCCTCGGTGTTTGAAGCGAAACTACTAAACGACTAAGCTACGCCCTTTGGAAGGGTTAGAGGTATGGGCCGAATTATTTCTTCTCTTTCTTACTTGACCTTGATCTATTCATCACTAACAGACGGTCACCATAGACACCAGGAACAAAGATAGGTTCTTTGTAAAGCTAAGCATATATTGGGAGATTGACCAAATTGCCACACCTTCGTGGAAACAACCAGAATGTCACTGAGGAATGCAGAAAAGATGAGGAAAGAAAGCAAAGTGATGTGCTTTTGTTTGACTGCAAAGCCCCCTGTTAGTAAAGAAAACTGTTTTTCAAAAACAAACAAACAAACTGGCATCTGTCATTTGTGTCACCCAATAAGTGAGCATGTTGTACATAGAGAAAACCCTTTCCAAACTCCTCGTTACTAACATAGCCAACAATGTTCTACTACTGTGCCTTAATCTTGGAAGTGTGTTTTCTCTAGTTTCTCACTCTACAGATGTCTTCTCCATCTGGCACTCAAAAATATTATTACTTGCATATCATTTGACATATCTATATATGTGTGTGTGTATATATATATATATATATAAAGAGGCCCCAAATGTGTTATAGCAAGAATCTTTGAGTTATCTTAAGGGATGTGAGCATTTTGTTCATTAGTGTCTATTCCATTCTTTTGAAGGCTTGATAAACCTGCCCAGTGTTTTAGTCTTATTTGTTTTGTAGGTCAGATTAAATCTGGGTGTTTAAAAGAGAAGAGAACAAACCCTGGTATTCTTTTTTGCATGCACAGAATGTAATACATTATAGCAATTGTGGTCAGCAATTTGCATATTCCAGTTGTGCTCCAAAAGGTACCTAAATCTGCCTTTTGAAAAGAACACACACATACAAATCTTCTTTACACTGCTGTAGACAATCACATTAAGCTTCTTGTTTCCTATCTTTGAATGTTTTAAACTTCATGTTAATAACCACTCCCCTCCCCCTCCCACTGTTTCTCCTGAGGGTCTGTTTTTCTCTCCTTGTCTCTTCATCACAGTTGTCAGCACATTGTTGACACTGAGGTCACTAGCAATTGGAAGCACAAACTTGAGGGTCAATTTTGTGAATGTTTTAAAACATGTTGTGGGAGATGCTGTTCCGCTCCCTCACAGCCATCTCCACCCAGGTGGAATCCTGATTTTCAGATGGTGGATGGGGATCCTTTGCATCTAGGGCCTTCTGCAACTCCAGGAATGAGTTATGCCTGGTCTCCATGAGGATTCCATTTGCCTTTGCCGGATCATCATTTCCCAGCCTTTCTTGCAATTGAAAATTGACCCGAGACACCATTGTGGTCAATGGGACTTAAGAAGTCTCCCAGAAAGGACATCGGAATAAAATAAGCAGAGCCTCGCAAAATGTATTGCTTCTGCCCCATCCTTCCTGCTCTGGAGATGGTGACAGCACTTGGTATTTGAGCAGCTACAGTTATCTTACAATCATGAAGGAAAGGGTGAAAGCCTTCAAATGCATTCTGATGTTTCTGAGCTACTGACCCAAGCCTAAGCTACCAATACATACATACTGTGTGTGTGTGCATGTGCACACGTGCACGTGTGATGCTTTCTAAGTATGTATATATACTAAAATAAAAGTGTAGTAATTATTATTCGTGCAAACACTTTGTTTTCACAAAATGAGGCCATTTTTGAGAAAGGAAAAACAAAAGCAATATTGTGGCAACAAATAGACTCAAATTAAAGATGTGGTCACAGGCAGAGTTTCCACTGTTGCCTGAGCCCTGCCGCTCATTGAGCCACTGAATGAGCTCCAGTGACAGAGCTCATTCCACTGATAACACATAATTGGAGAGTTTCTGGGTCTTTCTATGCTGTTTCCTTTTGGCAAAGCTTGGGTTAACCTGTGGAATGTCAGTCAAGTGCCCAGCTATTAATAGGAGTAATTCTGCTTTTCACAGAGTGGCAATAAAAGTAATTTGCAAATGTGGGAGGTAGAGGAACAAGGAAAGAGAAAGTCAGAGTCAAAACAATTAATTACAATTAATCCCCACTTCTACAGAAGACACACTTCCAGCAACCATCAAAGACTAAGACTCAAAGCTGAAACTTACTGCCCCCAGGCAGGAAGAAAAGAGAAAGAACAAGAAAGAAGAAAAAAAAGGCCCTGAGGGAGTTTTCACCAACATGATTGTTGACTGTGTATACTAGAAGCACCCAGAAACAACAGTACCTAATGGAAGGAGAGAAAAAGCTTTAAAAATTAGAGAAAAGGAATTTTAAAGCATGAATGGGTTTTTGCCATCCCTCTCATCTCTTTCTGGCGCCCTGCCTCAGGTCGCAACATAATCGTCATGAAACAGTGAGAGGAAGAAGAGAGACAGGCTCAGAGAGCTTAAGAATGGATTCTATTATATGGCAATAGGTGGTTAACATGAGTAGGAGTGACGTTTCCTTTTCTTAAAGCTGTTCTCACAGGAAAGTGAAGGATGTATTCGAAAGACTCTCTTTCCTTCTCCTTGGCAGGCTGGGTGGAAATGCTGTTTTGGGGATATACTGCATGGAACTGATGAAGTGAGGGCCAGGACCCCGAGGAGGAAGAGGCCAGTGGGGCAAGAGCAGTGAGGGCAGGGGACAGGCAGTCTAGTCTGTGGTGTGGATGCCTGTCTGCCAATGGGGAGAGCACAGAACTTTTGAACTCAGTGGCCGTGCTGATTGTGTAGCAGTAAGACACTGTTTAGGGGGCAAACAGAATCACATATTATATTGCAAGAGCTCTTCAGTGAATAACAGGCTCAATCTTTGATATTCATGAGAATGACTCTGAGCCTCCAAGAAAAGTTTCAGTTATTATATAGAAAAGTAGATATTTCAGAACATTGCCATCCTTATTACACTATTACTACTAGCACCACTCCCTCCCTCCTCTTTCTCTCTCTTAAGAGATGGGATCTTGCTCTGTTGCCCATGCTGGAGTGCAGTGGTGCCATCGCAGCTCACTGCAACCTTGAACTCCTGGGCTCAAGTGATCTTCATGCCTCAGCCTCTCAAGTAGCTGGGACCACAGGTGTGCACCACCATGCCTGGATCCTCCTCTTCCTTCTCTCCTTTTCAGTTTTAGTGCTTAAAGAAAGTGTTAATTTTCTAATGCTATTAGTTAGTTTCCTGGAAAGATCATTTTAAAATAGAATATTGTACTCCTTGAGGTGATTTTTAAAAATGTTTACAGCAGCTTATCCATAGTAAAGGCTAATGAAGATTGAAGACAGAGGAAGACAGATGAAATAATAGGTGAAAATGGCTCACTTGAACTGAAAGAAGCTCAAAGCAGAAATATGTTCAAACTAGAAAAAAGAAAATTGGCAACTACGTGCAATTTCAAGCTGCACCATTCCTCCACCACATCCCCTGCTCTCAAATCTTTTAAAACAAAAACAATACAGGAGACACATAGATTATGGCCAAGACATTCTATGTGGATGTTTGACCAGAGCTGTCAAGCCACTGATTAGCTTTGTGTCAGCAGGATGTACAGTTGGCTTCTCCACCTACTGAACACAGATAACTTCTTACACTTAAAAAAAAATCAAATTACACCGTTATTTTATATTTAAAATAGTATACTTGAAATAGTAAATTTTTTTTGGGAAACAAATGAGTTGCCATAGTTAACACTGATGTTACTAATTAAGATGCAAATTCAAATCCTAGATACGCATTTGAAAAATGATTCCGGTGCTCATGATTTTCTAAGTAGCAAACCGATATCTCAGATACTCAGGATTTGAGATTTTAACAATAATATTACTACTTAAAACATTTCTGTAATGTAAATGTTAAATGTTTTATGTCTTTTCTTTCCTTCCTTTTTCACATTTTCTTAATTACTAACACCTAAAGCACACTAATATTTTGCAATTATCATCAAGTTGTACTCATCACATTGGTCATATTTTTCAACCCATCTCAAACACTTTTAAAAAATGGGATTAGTCAAATGGCTAATAAAAGTCAGCTAAGATGTCGAACTTGTCTGCTTAAAAGGAAGAGAAGATATACAGGAGTCATCCCTAAGCAGTAAATTTGTAGAATTTCAGGGTTAGGAATGAAACTATTTTTTATTTAAAGGTTAAATTAAGAAGTTGGTTAATGGGTACAAAAGTACAAAGTTCTAGGATTTGATAGAACAGTAAGGAAATTATAGTTAACAATAAATTATTCAAAGTAGCTAGAAGAGGAGAATTTTAATATTCCCAACATAAATGTTTGAGGTGACAGATATCTCAATTACCCTGACTTAATAATTACACATTATATATATGTATTAAAATATCACCTGTACTCCCCAAATATGACAACTATGGTACATCAATTAAAAAAAGATACCAAGAATTTATACTTACATGAGTCCTAACCATTTCTTTTAACCATAAGTTTCTAGCTTATGTGTATTATCACACAATATCAAACTTCTCTTTGTGAGCACGAGCAACATCCCTATAAGTTTTCTGACCTATCCTACTACTAACTGTGGAGCTCCTAGTTACACGATCATGTTCTGGTTAAGACTTTCTTTGTGAAATAGTTTAAATGGTACAAATAATGAGTTGTGAGGAATAGACCATCAGGTTGTATAAAAATCTGTATCATAAGTATTTTAATGTTCTGATGAATCATATTTTAAATCAGTTCAACACTTTTGTCTTTGGGCAGTCTCAGCTTGATTAAGAACCAAATCACATCAAGATTAGAAAAGGAAGAAATTCACTTTGAGGTCATTTTTATCTTTGGAACCATCCTTAAGCCCCTATGTTTTTCTGAGTTTTCTGGTTATGTTCCTGGCCTTATGGAAATTTGTGTTTATTTTCACTTTTTAAACATTTCCAATCAATCCTGAATTTTCTGAGCTTCTAGTGATATTCTCTTGCCTAAGAGCAAACAAGAGTGGAAGAGCAAGTGGCTTTCTAGAAAAGGCTTCTGGGCTCCTTCATTGTAAATTCAGGTTATTCTAGGCCTATCCCAGATAATATATATTACCTTTCTTCTGTATATAATGATTCGAGCCTTCTCTAGATCATCTCTAGATTTGTTTTTTAAGTTATTTACTACTCAGCACTCACTCTAAGTCAATCAATCACCTGCCAGTAGGAGAGGAAAAGGGGAAATGAGAACTTCAAGAGAACTGACAAGAATTATGCCACAAGTTCTTCGGAAACTCTTTGTACACATGATATTGTGGAATAGGGATTTGTCTGATGCTACAAACTCAGATGAAAGTGCTAGGTACATTTTACTTGTGCAGCACTTTGTCACAGAATGAGATGCAGCAAATTCAGAATTATCTCCCTAATGATATCTCCATTGGTTGTTAAAACAAAATTCCTGGAGGGCTCCAGCATTTCAAAGCAGAAAGCATGACAAGTTAGGTATTAATTTTCAGCCTTTCACCATCCATGTGTAACATGTCTCACAAAATCCTCTGTCTAGTGGTCTGTCGAGTGTTTTCTGCATGATTTCATATCTAAATTTGCATAAAAGAACCACTTGTTTATCAATCTTTTGTAGCCCACAATCTGTAGCCTGATATCAGCTACTTCCCCCTCATTTTTGATATTCGGCTTACTAGAGTTCATACATGCAATTTCCAGGAACTCTAGGGTGGTCTGAATTGAAACAAAACCTTCTAATTGGTCAGTAATTTTTCTATCTTTTTTCCTTGCCACTTCCTGAAGGTGGAGGAAGAAAACTCAGCATAGCACAGGAAGAATTCATTTGTAGTTTTTTGCAAGTTTTGCAAATTGCTTATTTCTGAAACTTTCTATATGTGCGTCAAATAACAAAGGATTCATTGTGAATATTCTCTTAATGATAACAAAAACAAAGACAGATAATATCAGTTGGACTATTTGCCCTTTGGCATGCCCTGTACTAGCACATTATTTCACGTGGCCACACTCCTGTCTAGTAGGTACTGTCATGATTCCCTCTTAATGAAGAGGAAACTGAAATGGGGCACTGAGTAGCTTATCTAAGGTCATCTAGCTTGGCAATAGAGGAGATTCTGTCTGTCCTAAACTGCTTTCTTTAGCTGGAAAGAATCATCTTCAAAAACAAGCTGTGAAGTCTCATAAATTGACATCTACTTAAAGATGGCAGATTGAATGGATGTGTTTATTTTTGTTCCTTGCTTCATCCTGATAAAACTGAGAGCAACAGATTGTGAAACTGTAAGTTCACTGGAATTAAAAGTAAAAGGATGAGTGGTCACTGACTTAGCAGGAGAGGAAAACAGAAACCCAAGTGCCTACAGAGAGTGAATCAAACACGAAGGATGTTAATGTGAGCAGCAAAAACCTTGATCACTAGATTCCTCTGAACGTGGGAAAGAGGAACGGAGCTGAATACAAGTAGACTGGCTGAAAGTTGGTAGGAAGGCAGCTGGCTCCCTTCCCCCATTTCTTGTAGGTAGTCAACCATTCCTCCTCTACTACTCTAGAATACAGAACACTCACTTTATGGAGATGGAGAGTCAAAAGGGTTTCCAACTCGGAAACATCTGGCACAGCAGAATGAACAGCTAAGAGAAGAAGGTGGAAAAAAGGGGTAAGGAATTAGATGAATGTATATATGTCTACTAAATGATGAAAGCCAACCCCCTTCCCTTACTCAGCTTCCAAATGCTGTCTGTTAAGCATGTTACCTGCCCCCACAACCACCCCAACCATCCCAAGGAAGGTGGCTGAATGTCTTTCCTCTGGAGAAACTGATTAACCCAAGACCTGAAGATATTGGCACTTGGAGGCCTTGCCCAATCCTAGGATAAAGCCTGCCCATTGACACATTCCAGCTAAGCATAGAGTTTCCAATCAACTTGCTGGTGCCAAAGATCATGCTTTCCATGTTTATGGAAAGCCTCGAACATGAAATTTAGTCCAGAAAAAAAAAAAAAAAAGGAATTTTCAGAAATAGAGACAATGCAGGAAACAGGGGAGAAAACAAAACAAAATGACAATAACAATAGGATTCCCTCCTCCAAAGTCTGATAATTAATATGAGGCAAAGGACACTACTGCATCCATGAGAGAACAGCATGCCATGAAAGAATATAGAGAATCAGAAAGAACTCTTGGCAATTAAAAATACAACAGCAGAAACAACAGATTCAGCAGAAGGTCTGGAAGACAAAGGTGAAGAGGTCTAAAGAAAGTACAATAAAAATAGGCAAGAAAAGAAAAAAGTGAGAACATCAATTAACAGTTTTATTATCGTAATAATACAAGTTTTGTAAAGAGAGAACAGGGAAAATGGAGAAGAAATTAAAAAATAAGAAAAATTTCAGAATGTATATACATTAGTGTTTTCAGATTGAAAGGGCCCACTATTTTCTATAATTTCTGAAAAATATTACATATCATCACAACATTTCAAAGCACTAGAGGTGGAAGAGATAGTTTCAGAATGAAATAAAATCAGTCATATACAGGATCAGAAACCAGACTGGCACCGAATTTTGCTACAATAACTCTAGGAAGTAGAATTTGAAGCAATTCCTTCAACATTCTTAGGAAAAACCCATGCTCTTAAACCTAGCCAAACAGTCAATTTAGTGTGAGGCTAGAATAAAGACACTTTTCAGACAAGCAGGGTGTAGAAGCTTAATGTGGTCTGTACGCTTTCTTTGGAAGCTACTGAATAATGTGTTTCTGGTAAACGAGATGATAAAATAAAAAGTGAAATATATGGCATTTAGGAACCAAGGGAGCCAGGAGAAGAAGAGGGTAAAAGTGCACTGGAAGGATGTTGAAGGGAAGTCCTAGGAGAACAGCTGTCCATTGCACCTAGGGAGCAGTAGTCAAGGGTGGAATGAATGATGGGGAATTCTGGGAGGGAGTTTTCCTGCCTTTAAGTGGCACTACTTTTGGAGCAGGACAATGTCATGAGAAAACCAATGTTTAAGAAGATGCCCAGGCCAGGCACAGTGGCTTACACCTGTGATCCTAGTGCCTTGGGATGCCAAGGCTCTGAGGATTGCTTGATCCCAGGAGTTCAAGACCAGCCTGGGCAACATAGCAAGACCCCATCTCTACAAAAAACAAATAAACAAAAACTTTAGCCGGCTATGGTGGTGCACGCCTATAGTCCCAGCTACTCAGGAGGCTGAGGTGGGAGGATCTCTTGAGCCCAGGAGTTTGAGGTTGAGATCCAAAGCAAAAGCACAGTAGTTGCCCATGATGTAGCACCCAGCAAAACCCTAGAACCAAACTCAGCTGGTGTCCTCCTTCTTTGTTCCGACTAAAAAGACCAAGAAATTGGACAAAATGTAAAACATGTACCTTCTTTTTATCCATTTCACTTTCCATTTTAATTGGAACACAATTCTAATTTATTTAGATCACTTACTGCTATCACCAAGAGTTAAAACAGAACTTCATCTTAGAAAGGCAAGACACAGATGTCCTAGTCAGAGCAATCAGGCAAGAGAAAGAAATAAAAGGCATCCACGAAGGCATAAGAATGATACAATGGACTTTGGGGACTTGGGGGGAAGAGTGGGAGGAGGGCGAGGGATAAAAGACTACAAATACTATACAGTGTATACTGCTTGGGTGATGGGTACACCAAGATCTCACAAATTACCACTAAAGAGCTTACTAATGTAATCAGATACCACCTGTACCCCAATAACTTATGGGAAAATAAAAAAAAATTTTAAAAAGAAATAAAAGGCATCCAATGGGAAAAAAGGAATTCAAACTATCTCTTTTCACTGATGATATGATTCAGCATCTAGAAAATTCCTAAAGACTACACCAAAAGGCTACTAGAATTGATAAACAATTTTAGGAAGATTTCAGGATACAAAATCATTGTACAAAAATCAGTAGCATTTCTATACACCAGTAACATCCACATTGAAAGTCAAATCAAGAACACAATCCAATTTACAATATTCACAAAGAAAATAAAATACCTAGGATACAGCTAACCAAGGAGGTGAAAGACCTCTACAAGAACTACAAAACACTGCTGAAAGAAATCAGAGACGATACAAATAAATGAAAAAACATCCATGCTAATGGATTGGAAGGATCAATATTGTTAAAATACCCATACTGCCCAAAGCAATTTATAGATTCAATGCTGTCCCTGTCAAACTACCAATGTCATTCTTCACAGAATTAGGAAAAACTATTCTAAAATTCATATGGAACCAAAAAAGAACCCAAATAGCCAAAGCAATCCTAAACAAAAAGAACAAAGTTGGAGGTATCACATTACTCGACTTCAAGCTATACTATTAGGCTACAGTAACCAAAACAGCATGGTACTGGTACAAAAACAAACACATAAACCAATGGAACAAAATAGAAAGCTCAGAAATAAAGCCACATACAACCATCTGATCTTTGACAAGGCTGACAAAAACAAGCAATGGGGAAAGGACTCGCTATTCAATAAATGGTGCTGGGATAGCTGGCTAGCCATGTGCAAAATAATAAAACTAGACCCTTACCTTTAACCATATATAAAAATTGGCTCAAGATAGATTAAAGATTTAAATATAACACGTCAAACTATAGCAGCCCTAGAAGAAAACCTAGGAAATAACTTTCTTGACATCAGCTGTGGCAAATAATTTTTAGTGAAGTCTCCAAAAGCAATTGCAACAAAATCAAAAATTGACAAGTGGGATATAATTAAACTAAAGAAATTCTGTACAGCGAAAGAAACTATCAACAGTGTAAACAGACAACCTACAGAATGGGAGAAAATATTAGTAAACTATGTCCCAAACAAAGGTCTCATGTCCAGAACCTATAAGGAACTTAAATCAAAAAATAAAAAGCAATCCCATTAAAAAGTGAGCAAAGGACATGAACAGACACTTCTCCAAAGAAAACATATAAGCAGCCAACAAACATATGAAAAAATGCTCAATACTAATCATCAGAGAAATGCAAATCAAAACCATGATGAGATACCATCTCACATCAGCTACTATTAAAAAGTCAAAAAACAACAGATGCTGGCCACGCTATGGAAAAAAGGGAACACTTATACTCTGTTGGTGGGAATGTAAATTAGTTCAGACCCTGTGAAAAGCAGTTTGGAGATTTCCCAAAGAACTTAAAATAGAGCTACCATTCAACCCAGCAATCCCACTACTGGGTATATACCCAAAGGAAAATAGATCATTATACCAAGAAGACACATGCACTCGTATGTTCACTGTAGCGCTATTCATCATAGAAAAGACATAGAGTCCACCTAGGTGCCCATCAGTGGTCAACAGGATAAAGACAATGTGGTACATATACATCATGTAATACTGTGCAGCCATATAAAAGAATGAAATCATGTACTTTGCAGCAATATGGATGGAGCTGGAGGCCATCATCCTAAGCAAATTAATGCAGGGATGGAAAACCAAATACTGCATGTTCTCACAAGTGAGAGCTAAACACTGAGCACACAGGGACATAAACATGAAAATGACAGACACTGCGCACTACTAGAGGGGAAAGAAAGGGAGGAGGCTGTGGGTTGAAAAACTACCTGTTGGGTACTACATTCACTATACCCATGTAACAAACCTGCACATGTATCCCCTATATCTAAAATAAAAGTTGATTTTTTTTTTAAAGGGACAGCATCTCATCTGCCTGAAGGATGAACTCTATTTGACCTCTCAAAGTGTCTACTGAACCCTAGGCTGAGTGTGGTGGCTCATGTCTATAATCTCAACACTTTGGAAGGCTGAGGCTAGAGGATCGCTTGAAGCCAGGAGGTTGAAACCAGCCTGGGCGCAAAACAAGACCCTGTCTCTACAAAAAAGAAAAAAATTAGCCAGGCATGGTCAAGAGAGTGAGATCTTGTCTCAGAGAAGAAAAAAAATTAAAAATGTCTACTGAACACAAGGTGTACCACACCTTAAAGAAGAGAGCATGAATGATCCTGGGTACCTGGAGTCATAAAAATAAAGTGAACACTTCACGAAAAAGAAAAGCAAGATGCATTATAATGTAAAATAAGAAAAATGCAAATTTCTCTCTAGTTGATACCCTGATAAAAATGGGGTCCTCAGCGTAAATCAACTTTTCAAGTTATAGGACCTTCAGGACTCATCTAATTCCTTTTAGAAACTTCTGACAATTTTTAGTAAAAATAAAAAATTCTTAACATTTCTCTCTGGTAAGGCAGCTGTTCAGTATCAGGAAGTCTTAATTATGACAATAACCACACATATTTCTGCTTTTCAAAGATAGAATAATTACAACAAACATGAAGTGAAACTCTTGCTGTTGTTCTAGAATGCTTCATTATGAGTCATCCTATCTGTGTAAAACTGTTTTGTGATAGAATAAAACTACACATGAATATTTCACATTTGAGTTAGAGGATGCCCTTTGAAGAAAGCAGTGGCTATGAGGGAAGGGAAGGCACCTAAAAGCAGTCACCTGGAGCAAGAATTTGCCCCTATAACTAGCACTGTTCGGAAGACTAAGCTACAAACTCTATTTTATAAATTAAAGAGAACAAGATAGATTGTTCTTTTTCACTGCATTGTACTCAAGCCACCTTTTATGGCTTTTAGGGTTTTTGTTTTTTTGTTTCAAACATTGAGCATAATGATACATCCCTGAAACCAGATGGTATATGAACTATTTTAACAGAGAGAAACAAGGAAACAAAAATATTCATGGTCTTTCCAGAAATCTTTTACAACTTTCTCATTTAATGGCAATTACTAGGAAAGCAGGTTTTGAAATTGTAGCTCAGGCATATAATTACCCATTTTTGACCTATTTATAAACTTCTCTGAGCAAAAAGAATAGTCGATGGCTACACCTACTCTTTTCCATTGCTGACATATAAAGTGAGGTGAAAATATTTGGATAGGCATTCAACTGTTAGTCATTCAATTGTTTTGCTAGCTTCACATCCAGAGGCTCACAGCTGGAGTCCCTCAAATGCTACCTATTGTGGATACACACATCATTACATTTAAATAACAAAACAGACCTAAAGAACATTGTGAAATGGAGCAGAGCATAGAGCAGACATTCCCAGGGCTTCAGAGTTGAGTTGGTGTAGATTAGTGAGCTCTAGGAAAACACAGGGGAATGCAGATACAGAAATTAAGTAAATGTACATATTTATGAAGGTCTTTCCTCTCAGCACCATAAAAATCCCTTGCAGTGAGTGTGCGTCCTCACGACAGCCTTGGGCAAGAGGAGCCAGTATCATCCTACCAGGAAACCTTTACATCTGGAGGTTGGAAGGCACGGACCTGGTATGCTCCTATAGCAAAATCCGAGGTTCTGATCGTAATTATGGTTTCTCTTTGAATAATGAAGCAAAGATGTGTGTTCAAATTGACATGTGATTTATCCAGCCAACTTATTTTAGAAAAATGAAAAATCTACATTTGACTGAATCAGTTTAATATGTTCATCATTCCTAAAATCAAATGACATACTATCTAATTCCTTGTCATATATGGAAAAGATTTTTTAAAAACCACATTGACTCCACTGTCATCCACAAGGTTTGTGTAATCATCACTTTAGTCAGGTAAGGAAACAGTCACTCTCAGATTTGTTGGGAAAACGAACTGTCTGGTTTTACACTTGTAACAGAAACCAATTAAAATAAACCTCCCTGTAACGAATGTTCTCACTATTAGGTGATGCATTAGTAGGAATGAAAAACTCACACATTTGCAGAAAAAATAAATCAATGGCAAAAAATTGGCAACCTAATGTATTTCAGCCTGTAGTAGACAAAAATAAATTTTCTAGTAGTAAAAGTTGAAAACATAAAATGAAATTAAGCAAATATGAATTAGAGAGTCATTAGTTGAGAACGATCATTTTAAATACACAAATTAGGAAATGGGCTTGTTCAATAAAAGCCCAACTCAACACGAGGTCAAGAGATCAAGACTATCCTGGCCAATGTGGTGAAACCCCATCTCTACTAAAAATACAAAAAATTATCTGAGCATGGTGGTGGGCACCTATAGGCCCAGCTTCTTGGGAGGCTGAGGCAGGAAAACTGCTTGAACCTGGGAGGCAGAGCTTGCAGTGAGCCGAGATCGCGCCACTGCACTCCAGCCTGGCAAGAGAGTGAGACTCCAAAAAAAAAAAAAAAAAAAAAGCCCAACTCAAGGTCATACTTAGAGGTTAGTAACCACAAAATGGATCAAGGTGCTACCATGTAAATAAAATAAACAGGAGGTTAAAAAATAAGAATTATATTGGAAATGGCTCTATTTGCTTCCAATTACAAGTAATCGTAGTCACTCTTCATGAAATAGCAGCAAGTGATCCTCAGGATGATGCTTTTTCTCCCCAGCATAGACGGTATAGAGTAGTGTGCTCCAGCACAACACAGAGGGAATGCCGACACAGAATTTCTTTATCTGCCCTAGCATCCAGAGGTTTGTAGTGCAAAACTCTGTACTATAGCTTTCTTCCTCCTCCTCTTCCTTCTCCAATTGTCCCTTGAATTCCCTATTCTAGATCTCTTCTATTGCCTATGGGATTCCTTGGCCATTTCTAATCAAACTCTCTGCTTCCTCAAACCTTTTCCTTGGAAATGCTTTGTCTTAACTGAAATCTGGCTTTCCCAGATGATGTCTCCAGCCTCCTCAGTATCCTTCTGAGCAAGGAGGGTTCTGCAGGGTCCTTGTTTCCCAAGGCAATTCTCAGAAGAGTTTTGCCATCACTACGAAATATCTGCTCTTCTTTTGAAGTTGGTGCACTCCACCTACAGTCATTCTCTCTTGCCTGCTTTTCACCAACAACCTTGGTCATTTCCTCACTTTTCTCAATGACTTTACTATTTAGCATTTGGTTTTCTGCCATCACTGTTGGCCACCATCCATGTTAATGTTTCTTCTAACATCCTGGCTTCATGGTTCCCTGACCACTTCCTCTGCTCCCGTGACCTTAACTTCCACTTAAACCATCCACTCAAAAAGATGCATCTTACATTCTTTTATCACTTGGAAAGAGTTTAAGATTTTTAAACTTTCAGAATCCTCTCTTTGGTCACAACCACTGCTCCCTCTCCATATTTTCTCATCTGACACTCCCGATTTTCATTCTTGGTGTAACTTCCATTTTCTTGACTCCTTTCTCTTTTCCCCTCAAGCCGGAATCTGGTTGAATCTGTTTCCTTTTCTGAACCTACACATGGCTTGGCTGATAATCTCAGTAATGTTTCTCAGAGATCATCTAATTAAATACCCCAGCATCCCCACTGTGCCAGTACTGCCAATGACATATGTCCTGTTTCTTCACAGTGCTCATTATTGCTGAAATAAAGTCATGAAACCATGCCCACTGAATTGAACGTGGGTTTATGCTCTCAAAATTCAAATGGGTTCTTGTGATTGCTAGGAAATACACACATTCCTTTCTCAGTATTCTTTCTCTCTCATAGTTCTCCTCCCCTTCTTCATGCTTCATAATATTACCCACAGTTACCACCACTGTCTTTCCTCTTTCAGCAGATGCCTTCATCTCATACTTTCCTGACATTCTTGTTATTTGAATTGAAATCTTTGTCTTGCCTTCATTGCATCTTTTCTCCTTCACCATTTTCTCTGAGGGTAAAGTTTTCATCCTACTTTCTGTGTTTTCACCCTACTTTCATACATCCTGCCTTGTATGGATTATACTATAAATGTTGGTCTTTAAAGTATTTGGTTTACTTTTAGCTTTAAAATTGGCCAGCTGTGGTGGCTCACGTCTGTAATCCCAATACTTTGAGGGGCCAAGGCAGGCAGATTGCTGGACACCAGGCTAGGCAACAATGGTAAAACTCCATCTCTACAAAAAACAAAAATATTAGCTGGGTGTGGCGTTGTGCACTTGTAGTGCCAGCTACTTGGGAGGCTGAGGCAGGATCACCTGAACCCAGGGAAGTCAAGGTTGCAATGAGCTGTGATCAGACCACTGCACTCCATCCTGGGTGGCAGAGTGAGACCCTGTCTTGAAAATACATACATACATATATACTTAAAAAGCTTATTCATATAATATTCATTTCAACACCCCAGATGTACAATTAAAGGGATAAGAGTTTTGTTTGGTGGGGGCAGGTGTTGTTGGAAAACAGTGTTTGTGAAGGACTAAAGTTATTTTGGAATATGGGACATTTTTCTGGGGAAGGATTCCTAGGAAGAGTTCTAAAAATCCTGAAGGAATCCTGAAGGTCACTGGTTTCTAGAAGGAGCTCCAGCAGGGGAGGTGAGAACATCCAGTGCCAGAGCATTCCATTTCCAAATGTGCTCAAAATTAAGCTTACTTAGCAAGCAACTATTATTTAACATGAAGCATCCATGACGAAGAGTCAGATGAACTGAAGTTTAATGGAGGAAGGAGGATGGAAGAGAAAGGATCAAAAGTACCTATTTATTTAAAAATAATACTTTGTAATTATAAAAGCAAGCATTATCGTTGAAAAGTTGGAAAATCAGGAATAGTTAATGAGAAGATATAATCTGCCCAAATTTCCAGCACTCAAAGAACCACTGGTTACATTTTGGTGTATTTCTTTCTAATATATAATACACATTTTAGTTGGTTAAAGTGTATTATTTTTTATTTTTTCATAAAATTGACATTAAGTTACATATATCATTTTGTCTATTTTCACTTAACACTATATTGTTCATATTTTCCATCAAATGTATAGCTTTATCTATGAGCATATGTGGCTCCATCTTATCTCTGAGCTTAGCCACCCCCCTTTTAAAATAAAAGGACTCTACTTAGTAGGGATGACTACACCTTACTTTGTAATTACTGAAATAGCTCTCATACACACTTAGGTAAAATGAACATATGTTGAAGAAATATTGTTATCATCATGTATTCCTTCATGTAAAACACCTAATATTTGAAATGGACATATGGTATTTCTTACGGATGACTGAGTCCCACTTCAAACACGGATAGGGTATCTGGAAGTATTTCCAATTATATTTTAGACATCAAATAAGACTCCTAATCATAAAAGTGGAGCTCAGCTTTCTTCTGGAAATGTAATTAAACATTACATTTTATTTGCATTTGCATTTCTCTTCCATCTTTCAACATGATGCTGAAAGATGTGTAGAATTTTGTGTATATGTGTGTGTATGTTCACATTCTTGCCAAGAGACTAGCACAGCAAAGCACAATTAGCCTAATATCTAAGAATGCGACACTGTGTCAGAGCCAGTATTTACATTAAAAAAACATGAGGATGAATGCACCAAAATGTTATTCCTTAGTTAAAATAATTTTATACTTCAGGAAGCTCCTTGATTGGGCTTTTCATTTTCAGGAAGGGGTTGTTTGCAAAGTGATCCAAGACCAACACTGCTAACGCAAATACCTTAGTATGAATGAGTTTATAGGATATGCCTTTCTCTTAAGACAAGATTTATGGAACAGTCGGGGGTATCTAAGGCCGGGAGTGACAGAAAGGAGGAAGAGAAATGCAAATGCAAAGTCATCATCACATTGTATTTATGAAGAGTCCATACCCGCATAGCCACGTACTGCAGAATTAGGACCCGTGACTACTCCTACGTTCTTTATCACCCTCCAGTGTGTTTGGTGACTCAGCGTGTGTGTATAATTTTATAACAACAAACTGAAAACAACGACTTTCTGCTCTATCTTCCCTAATATTTTGAAGACCCCTCTGGTCCATACTTTATACTTTTGCCATTACTAAATTGCTTTGTTATTTGACTAGCCTTTGTGGATAATGAAAACCACTTAACCAGAAATGGAAGCTGGTGCATATTAAATCTTCAGAATCAAAAACTGAATGATGTATCTTCCAAACATTAAAGTGGGAAGAGAAGGCAATTGGATTGCACTGAACCTAATTTAGAGATTGGCCATTCTTCTACAAAATTTGTATGATGCTGAAAGATGTGTAGAATTTTGTGTATATGTGTGTGTATGTTCACATTCTTGCCAAAATCATTGTAGAGATCACTAGGTTATAGACTATTCAAAGGTACTGCTCTTGTCTCTTTCATCTTTGTGTTTTCAGCACTCCACATTACCCAACATTTTGCAGATGTTTAACAAACAGTGAGGAGATGAATGATGTTCTGCTATTCAGAATAGCACAGACATGGAATCAACCTAAAGCCCATCAATGGTAGACTGGATAAAGAAAATATGGTACATATACACAATGGAATACTATGCAGCCACATAAAGGAACAAGATCATGTCTTTCCCAGCAACATGGATAAAGCTGGAGGCCATGATCCTAAGCAAACTAACACAGGAACAGAAAAACAAATACCACATATTCTTACTCAGAAGTGGGAGCTTAACAACAAGAACACATGGAAACTGGGAGGGGAACAACAGACACTGAGGCCTGCTTGAGGGTGGACAGTGGGAGGAGGGAGAGGATCAGAAAAATTGTATTACCCGGGTGACAAAATTATCTGTACATCAAACCCCTGTGACAGGCAAATATATAACAAATGTACACATGTATCCCTGAACCTAAAATACAAGAAAAACTTTTTAAAAGAATACTTGTGACTGGGCATGATGGCTCACACCTATAATTCTAGGACTTGGGGAGACTGAGGCAGGCAGATCACCTGAGGTGAGGAGTTCAAGACCAGCCTGGCCAAAAAGGTAAAACCCCAGCTCTACAAAAATACAAAAAATAACCAGGCATGATGGTGGGTACCTGTAATCCCAGCTACTTGGGAGGCTGAAGCAGGAGAATCACTTGAACCTGGGAGGTGGAGGTTGCAGTGAGCTGAGATTGTGCCATTGCACTCCAGCCTAGGTGACAGAGCAACATTCTTTCTCAAAAAAAGAGAATACTTTTGATAATTACTTAGATCATTAAAAATTAGACTGGTGGCCGGGAGCAGTGGCTCACGCCTATAATCCCAGCACTTTGGGAGGACAAGAGGGGTGGATCACGAGGTCGGGAGTTCAGGACCAGCCTGACCAACATGGTGAAACCCTGTCTCTACTAAAAATACAAAAATTAGCCAGGTGTGGTGGCGCACGCCTATAATTCCAGCTACTCAGGAGGCTGTGGCAGGAGAATTACTTGAACCCAGGAGGCAGAGTTTGAAGAGAACTGAGATCACGCCATTGCACTCCAGCCTGGGCAACAGAGTGAGACTCCATCTCAAAAAAAAAAAAAAATTAGATTGACAACGATAGAGAAAGGAATTATCAATCAATTACACAGTAAATATATACAATCACTTAAAAATAAGACTTTTTAATTATTCACATAAAACATCTCTAAAATCTATTGCTAAATAGAAAAGGCAAAAGGTACAGAACAGCATATGTGGTGTGTAGGGGCACTTGTCTAAAAGAAAAAATACACAGTGTGTATATATATATATATATATATATTTGTTTGATAGGATGTAAACAATCTCTGGCAGGACACACAAGACAGTGACAACTGGTTACTGAGTCTGAGAGGCAGACTTTTCAGTGCATATATTTCTTTATACTTTAACTGTGTATTCCTTAGACCAAAAAAAAAAAAAATTTAAATTGAAAAGAAATGAAAGTAATGGCTAACTGAATATAAATGAAATTCCATAGAAATTATGGATAATTTAAGTCTACAGATTGCAAACATGTAAAAAATTAGAAATACTGGTTAAGAAAAAAAAGTGTGCTAGATTTTAAAATACATTTATGTGCATTCAATGATTACATTTCTTTGACCTATTGCTAGTTACTTTGCCCCAACTTGTTTTTGCTTACCTTCTCTTTGCCTTTTTTGTTTTTATTTTGCTTTGCTTTTCAATCACCCAGGTAAGGTTTACATTAGAATAGAACCTAGGAAACCATTTGTATTCTAACGTCAAACAGTAATACGGTGAGATCTTGAACCCTAACTAGTAGAGGTCGAAGGACGCGATAATGTTCAACTTTGTAAGTTCCATTGCCAAAGCTACACGTTGGAGTTGAAGCTGCAGTCCAACATAAACAGGACAGGAAGGGAGTAGCACAGAAGCTCTTGGCCCTTCATTACAAGTCTGGAATCTGATGGGGTGTTAACATGTCAAGTACACACACCTTGAAATAGCAGTTTGATTGCACTGTGGCCAACTGACATTGCAAGTATGTACTAGAGGGTGAAAACGTCCTCCTAGTCCTTCCGAATGTCTCATTTTTCATAATGTTTTAAATTAAGATGCTAATCAAATGAGAACACAGAAGAAATTAAGAAGGAGTTGAAAGGGTTCCCAAATTAAGTAACTTGGACAAACTTTTCTAATGTAATTCTATCCCATGAGATTCTTATTTAATTCTTCATACTCATTCGGTTTACAAGATAAATGATGTCAGTTGGAAAAGTACTGTAACGTGGGACAACTCTGGAGTTGATGGGGTTTGAAAATAGAAGTCCTATGGTATATCTAGGTGAAAGGCAGATCAGCTGGGCACGGTGGCTCACACCTGTTATCCCAGCACATTGGGAGGCTGAGGTGGGTGCATCTCCTGAGGTCAGGAGTTCGAGATCAGCCTGGACAATATGGTGAAACCCCATCTCTACTAAAAACACAAAAATTAGCCAGGCATGGTGGTGGGCGCCTATAATCCCAGCTACACGGGAGGCTGAAGTAGGAGAATGACTTGAACCCAGGAGGCAGAGGTTGCAGTTAGCTAAGATTGCATCATTGCTCCATTGTTCTCCAGCCTATCTTTCTTTTCCTCTTTTTTGTTCTGCTTTTGCTTCATTCAAAAAATATTGATGAGCATCTACTATTTGTTCTAGGGTCCTAGTGAAAGAGCAATGCAATAAGACAGTCAGGGTTCCCATTCTCAGAAAGCTACATTACAATATTGGAGGCAGGGAGCAATTAAAAAAAATGAAAAGCGAGTAACTGTCAGAAATAATTATGTGTTTTGCGGTAATTAATGAGGATGAGTTATTGGAACATGGCTGGCTGGCTACTTTATACTGGGTGGTCAGGGAAATGGTGACATTAAGCTGAGATTTGAAAGACAAGTAACAGCCAGCCATTAGAGGCGGAACATTCTGGGGAGTGGAACATTCCAGACAAGGGAACAACTTGTACTTCAATTTGTGTCTAGGATTGTGGAGGAAACCCATCAGGAATTTCCAAATATAGAAAATCTCACTAATAAAGAGAATGATAAAGGCTGCAAGTTCCTCCTCTTCTATCTCTCAAACACATCATCTCATGAAATGGTATTTTCCTGATTTTCTGCAGTGCTTATTATTGTTTATTAAGATGTCCTTCTCTTTGTTAGCCTAGAACTGGACTGAGGTGACACTAACAATTCCTAACAGCTTAACGTGAATGAGTTTATAGGATATATCTTTCTCTGCAGACAGGATTTGCAGAACAATAGGGTATCTAAGGGTGGGAGTGAGAGAAAGGAAGAAGAGAAAAGCAAAGGTTGTAAAATGCAGTAATTTTGAAAAGGTTGATTCAGCCTGAAATCGTTTTACTCTTTTAAGATAGAAAATCATAATACTGTTTCTTCTTTAGAGACTGGGGTAAGAGCAAGTAGTAAGAATCGGAGCAAGGGGAGCTGTTGCTTTAGCATGTAAACACTTAACAATCATTTCATTATTATTCTCCCAGGCAAAAGGACACAGACTTTTACAGCAATGCACATATTTTTGGCACTAGAGTAACAAATAAGCATCATTTTATCTGCTGATCTGTCCTGGGGTAACGACTTGCCCAGCGCATCACCCTTCAGTAACCTCCCTTTGGAGTTCTCATTTTGCTATCTACAGGCTTAGAGTCCCACCTCTCTCCCACAAGACAAAGGAATAAGACAAAAAACGAAGTAACAAAAGGGGTTTGAAAGTAGCATATTGTTATTTATATATTATTTGGTCTGCTATAGGAGGTGAGCTCAGTGGAAAAACATGACCGTGCCTTTCTATATGCTTGGCAAATCGCCGACTACATTTTACCATTCACAGTTTCCCTTCGGAGTTTATTTCTAGGGATTCCGTGCATGTCCATCTTTTGAAGGACTGTTTCTTGGTAGGTATAAAGAGAAGCAGAGATTTTTACAGTGAACCCTACTTTTATTTTGAATCTTCAGGCACCATTTGTAATGAGAGGGCAGCGAGGAACCAAGGAATAGTGTATAAGTTAGGCTTACGCTTATTCCCTTTTTTCCTCCTGTTAAGATTTTGACTTAAGCATTGTGTTGCTTCTTTCATGCTGTGATCAAAGATTATGAGTGTCATCCACTGAGTTGCAGAGATAGTGCCATTAATTTTTTCTTGTGCAGCGATTAAGCACACTTCACAGTCCCACAGAAGGTGGTAAGGCGTTGCACAGATCCAGCGTGCGGGACATCTGGGACTCACCAAATGGCCTACATGTAATTATCTTCCGCTTATTCTTGAGGCAGAGTGTTAGAAACAAAGGCAGATGTAGGAGCGGAGGTGCATGCCTCCACGATACTAAGTCAGGAACCCCCACTTCATGAGAGGTACCACAGACTGGGCCAGGAACCCCTAATTTATAAGCGGTACCACAGACTGGGCCAGGAACCTCCACTTTATGAGCGGTACCACGGACTGGGCTGGAGGTCTGGGATGGCTGTGAGTCTGTTGGTGAGGACTTCTGTTGGACAGTACAGGGTGGGGGCTGGGCCTAGTTAGAGAAAAGAGCTCATGACCTTTCTAGGTTTTTGTTTCATTCTTGAATTTGTTTTTCTTTTCCCACAATCAGTATTGGAGCTATTCAAGACAGAAAAAAAAACAAAAATTCAGAGTTTTTTTTTTTTTCTTCTAAAATGATCTTTTTTCCCCCAGACATCTGACACATCAGACACCATTTTCAGATTCATTGCGAGAGTAAATATTCTAGTTCCTATTACTTGTACCCTCCAAATTGTTTCCTATTAGTTTGTTTACAAATGATGAAGATGCACAAAGTGCCATAATGCCACCACATATAAGCCTTTCCTTTTGTGAAAGAAAATGAAATCATAGACAGATGAAAATAAGATTTGAGCAAATCATAGTTTTTCACTGCTGACCATATGAGGCAAATAAAATATCACCTTGTCCCACAATGAATGAAAAGAAAAAAATGAATATGTAAGAATTTCACTTGGCAGTTACCTATAGTCATTCATGATCAATAACTCAGATGCTGTTCTAAATTATTTGCAGATGTCATTCAACAGCATTTCTCTATCAATAATACAACTTTGAGAACACTGAACAAACCTTTTTTAGAAAAGGTTCTGATAGACTGGATTAAGAAAATGTGGCACATATACACCATGAAATACTATGCAGCCATAAAAAAGGATGAGTTCGTGTCCTTTGTAGGGACATGGATACAGCTGGAAACCATCATTCTCAGCAAAGTATCACAAGAACAGAAAACCAAACACCGCATGTTCTCACTCATAGTTGGGAACTGAACAATGAGATCACTTGGACACGGGAAGCGGAACATCACACACCGGGGTCTATTGTGGGGAGGGGGGAGGGGGGAGGGATGGCATTGGGAGTTAGACCTAATGTAAATGATGAGTTGATGGGTGCTGACGAGTTGATGGGTGCAGCACACCAACAGGGCACAAGTATACGTATGTAACAAACCTGCACGTTGTGAACTTGTACCCTAGAACTTAAAGTATAATAAAAAAAAAAAAAAGAAAAGGCTTTGATAATACACCATGCCACACCTTTCAGAAGGGTAGGCTGGAAGAAGGGAAGCAGAGAGTGTAAACTTTAATAGCCTTTGTGTTGTTTGAATCGTCACATCAAGCATCCATTGATTTTGTAATAAAACAAAATCCAATAATATATTCTACATCATAAGAAAATTTTAAAATATATATTTAAAAAGCATCATCACATATTATTTTCTACCTAGTTAAATGGCAGGTAAATCTGCCACACAGAAAAACAAAAATCAAGTGATGCCCGAAGAATATGTTTAAACACATGAAGATTTGAAGAAAAAAAAAAAGCAGTGGGAAAACCTAGTACAAGTAAATGTTGTTTCTAAGCTGTGGGGCTTTGTGTTTAGGTGTTCTGCTTTTTCCCTTAAATTTCCTCATGAAGGGAGAATAACCCATTTATTTGGGCCTCACACATTTAAGTCCATTTTTTCTGCATCTTATTTTGTATTGAAAAATCTCACTCATAAGCAAATCCTGATGTTCTTTAAACTTGTGCTTAAGCTGTCATCCTCTTAACGAACACGAAGTTGTTTTGTCTGCATTCTGTAGATACTACCCCCTTGCCATATCCATTAACGTGGCTGCAAAGCAGAACTAAAAGCTGCAGAGTTGTTCAAACTCCTGAGATAAGAAGGGCTGTAGATGCCTCTTAACAGCTCCTCATGTTTGCTCCTCCTGTGATTTACATGCAATTTATGATACCCATTAGAGTAGATAGACTTTACTTAATCAAGACCACAGTCAAGTCCTAGTCATTCAACACATTTGCCCTTTTCCTCCCTGGAGAGCAGGTCCCTTGTTTCATTAAAAGCACTGCAAATACATATTCAAAATGCAAAGATGAAAGAAGTCAGCAGTGGCAATTAATTTTATGGGTTGCTACTACAAGAGCATAAATCTCTTTTAAGGCCACCATTTTTTAGCTCATTATACCTGTTCAGCCTCTGAATGGAGATGGCGCATAAGTATTAAATGTTCACCAACACCTTTCACGCTATTGTGTACAAGCTTAGTGAGTAGCCCTACTGTCTTAAAAGAGAGCCAGAACACAATGCAAAATTAAGTAGAGGGTAGCAATAGACAGATTTTTGAATCTGCAACACAAGATTGTCCAGAAGTCTAGTTTTATAAAATTGTTTGACCATTTGTTAACTTAAGGTATTCTTTTGACTGCTTTTGTTATTTGATTAGTCTAATGTTGTTCATGAAATCACTCAGTAAACAATAAAGTGATGTACAGAGAGGTAAGGTGTTAATCTAATTCAAATATCTTTTAAATTCTAACATTTCTAACAAATGAACTGATCACAGAGAGAAAAGGGGAGGCTGTTCAATGCTAGGGAAATAAAGAATAACTGCTAAAGAGGCCCTTCCTGCCCCAAATCAAAAACATCACATACGGGTAAATAGAAGGGGCTTTCCTAAGTTCTGGCAAATACATTCTCATGGGAATGTGACCTCATAGAGTACATACACTTTCACTATGACTCTTACATTTCCACTGACCTCTGACAGGGCAGTAATTCAGGGTCTGTTGTGCTATGATAGAACCGTTTGAGCTAATTTATTTCTGCCTCTCTGACATTGTAATGGCTCCATTCATAACAACTCTCTGCTGTGCGTTGCCAATGGAAACAGCTCATGCAAGTTTTATCATCCTAAGAAAATAATGGACATCAACTGTGAAGATGGTATTCATGGAAATACGCAGTTCCATGGAATTCCAAGCCAAGTAGCCTGTGTTGTGAAAGGCGCTCTTCTTGCCCACAAGCCTGCTTACCTCCGGTTTCATTGCCCTGCCAGGATCTGCACCCTGAATTTCCAGCCTCAGCTTTTAGTCTTTCCCTGCTTGTCTATATCAGACCTCCTTACTGACACTTAATATTTAAAGTAACAAATGTAAAGTACTTACACCCACTTTTGGAAATGCTTTTAATAAAGGGCTCAGAGTAGATCCCCCTTTTCCATGGCCTCCGGGGAGTGGCTACATCCTTAGCTGTATGTTGGAAGCCCACACCGGGCACAGATATTTTCATAGCCGTAACCAGTCACAGCTTTCAGCAAAGGGCAGATTTCACTAAGCTTTTCATTTCCCTTCTTTATTTTTAGGTATCTTTGCTATTGTTGAAGGATACCGCTTGGCAGCAAAGGTCACATGAGTCAAGGACAACTTGCCACATAGTTGAGTCCAGGCAAAAGTTTTTTCTCATCAGAAAGGAAATGTAACAGGGGTATGGAAATTATTATAAAACCATGCAGAAATACTCACAGTTTTGGTTTGGCAAGCAGAGGTGGTGGCTCCTTAGTGGGTGAAAGCAGGACAGCTGGTGTTGGAAGAGATTTATTACTGTTAGCTTTGCCGTTAATCAGGCCATTTACTCCATGGCTGGGATGGACTCCGTTCGTTTCCCTCTCAGCAGAATTGAATTGCATTTGAAGGGCTGCCCTGCTCAGGCCTAACTCAGGGTTGTTCACCTGCTGCATCTCAGATGGTTTCTTTGAAGCCAATTCCAAGGAACTTGTCTCCAAGATTGGAGGGGGAGGTGGAAAGTGCTGGAAGTGATCATTGTTGGATTCTCCCATTGACTCATAACTACAGTTTTCGGTGTTGGCTGAGGAAGGCGAAAGAGGAAAAACATAAGAAGATGCTACTAGTTCAACAAGTGATTTCACACTGTCAGAGTCTTCTGAGAATCCCTGTGTTGTGTGAAGTTGTTAAAGGAGAGGTGATTGTGCTGCTCTCCTCTGCTGCAGAAGCACTGCCAGCTGGAGGGCCTGGTTCTTTCAAGCTTGTTTTGAATGAGTGCTACTGTCTCATTTCCTGACTGAGCTCACATGTGGGGAACCCAGCTACCGAACCCTAAAAATTTCAAACAAGAGCTAAAGACAGAACTTGGCCAAAAAATAAAAAAATAAAAAATAAAAAAATAAAAAATGACAACACAAACAGTATCAACTAATAATGCTTTGTCCTCTCACGTTTTGGTCCGTGGACCCGACTGAAAATCCTAGCTGTCATTACTCAAATTGGCTCAAGCTGTAAAGGTTTTATGTGGATATTCATCTAAAGCTAGGGAAGTAAAGCTCAGAGTCCAAGTAAAATTTCATCATCTCATAAAAATATTTTTTTCCATATTAGATGATTGCTCCAACTATAACTCAGTACGAAAGAGATTTTTATTTGTTGCCCTCAATAGGCTGAAAGCATCTTGAGATCACGTCTTTTTTAGATTCTGCACCTTGCCCAGAGCCCAGCAGAGCTCCTGGCATGCACTCAAAAATGCTTATTGAGGTAAACGAAAAGTTCAAAAATAAAATATTTGTTGATTATGTTTGACCTATAGCAGATATACCGCAGAAACAAATGGAAAATACTACACACAGATTTTTGCCTTTCAGACTCATAGAACCCAGGGTTTTGGCCATATTGTTTAAGCACTGCACTCCTGCTATGGCCATTTGACGGGACAGTGTTGAAGCCAACTCGAAATCAAAACGCTGAGGTCCTCCTTGCTCTGTAACTCCGATCCTGACACTTAGGTTTCTTTCAGCACTTACAGTAGTCTTTCATAGAAACCATTTCCCATTTAAGATGATTCTCCCATTTCGGTTCGTAATTAAGATGAAAAAGCATTTACAATTGCCACTCTAAGGTCCCTAAATAAGTTTTGGTTGTGTCTCTGCTGCCACCTAGCATCAAGTTCTTGCTCTTCTGAAGGAATCCAAGTACAATTCAGTTGTTATCTCCAAGTCTGTATCATTCAACGAATGACTCATTTATTGAGTCCCTACTATGTACATTATGTGCCAGGCTTGGTCAAAAACACATTTTAAAAATATATTTAAGATGAATGGCAGAGATGAGGCAATTAAAGTAAGCTAACGCTCATTAGTAACTGTAGAAAACAGTCAAATAAAAATAAAAGAAAAGAAAAAGAAAAAACTTTTTCACATTCCCTTCCCTAGTGGTAAGTTTTTGAGTTTAGAAAATATTCATGTATTTTTGAAAACTGGCTTCAATAATACATTGCTTTCTTTTTCATATTAGTTACATACTATCACTGACATACACTATCAATGAAATTTGAGTTCGAAGGCCTTTACAGCTTCTCTGGGTTTATCTTGTATTACATTTTATACAAGAAGGCTTATCTTGTATTACCTTTTCCAAAGTTTCAGTAGTGGATTGGACAATGGCTTATTTGTACAAGTATCTCCAGATCTCATGTGTTGGCACTGCTGAGAAAGTGACTGTATCTCTGATGTAGAGGTGACTTTCCAATGTGAATATGATTCTAGGTTAGCAGGAGGATGTTAGGAAACCAGCTCCATCGTTTCCAAGACCAAGACTGCACGATGTTAAAGAAAGCTCCATGTGTGTTCAGTTGCTACACGATCATTATCTTTTTGTTGATCATCTCCACCTCACTCCCTTTCCTCCCCTCCCCTAAAGCCTTTGTTCCACCATGAAACTTAGATTGTTAGGGTGACTCCTGGGGTGGCCAGCATTCCTGAAGGCTGAGCTGAGCTCTCTTCCTGGGACAGTCCCTTTCTTTTCTTTTTTTAGACAGAGTCTCACTCTGTCACCCAGGCTGGAGTGCAGTGGGACGACCTCGGCTCACTGCCACCTCCACCTTCTGGGTTCAAGTGCTTCTCCTGCCTCAGCCTCCAGAGTAGCTGGGATTACAGGCACACACCACCATACCTGGCTAATTTTTGTATTTTTAGTAGAGACAGGGTTTCACCACGTTAGTCAGGCTGGTCTTGAACTCTTCACCTCAAATGATCCACCTGCCTTGGCCTCCCAAAGTGCTGGGATTAGAGGCATGAGCCACCACACCTGGCCGGGACAGTCCCTTTCTGCTGTGACCAACCACACTGGTGCTGGGGAACAGAACCCAGTCATTGTTTTTACTCCTCACATACCTGAGGTGACAACCAGCTGGGCAGTGCTGGTTGCTGATCCGTAATCATTTCTTGCTGAACATGTAAAGATTCCTGCATCTTCAGGGAAAGTCTCAGCGATAACTAGGGTGCAAATCTCCTCTGGAAGTGAAGAGAACAGAATCATTCATCAGAGTTTAACCATGAAGTCACTTTTTAAGAAGTGAGACCCTCCGCCTTTCCTCAAAAAACAAATTAGGTAATGATTATTACAGATTCACTTTACAAAAGTGTTTGTGATAGAATCTCTCTACATTTAATTTAGCAATTCTGCCTAGCAGAAAAAGCTTTGGAGGTAGACCCATTCTTTGTGATGTTGGACAAGAGCAGTCTCGGTGTCCTAGTCTATAAAATGGGGATAATCACTTAATGGGTTACCTGTGAAGATAAAATGAGATGTCTGCAAGTGTGTAACTCTGTACTTTGCATGTAGGAGTTAAGTTCTTTGCATGTCAGAGTTCTTTCTATACATATAGCTACCTCTTATATCTATCTGCTCAGCTGCAAACTAAGTAGTGGGGAAAATAAAGCTCTTCTGAAATGCTGACCACAGGGGAAAAAAGAACATGACCTGTATATGTTTGACCTGTAGACAACTATTCTGGAACGTACTATTAAATGGCATGGCAGTGTTGCAGAGCATGAAAAGCCCAGACTCGAAACAGCTGCCTGGGCTTGCATGAGGGCCCTGCCACATCTTGCCTTTGTGACTTTGGTCAGTCTCCCTGAACTTCAGTGTTCTTCTCTGTAAAATGGAGATAATAATAGAAGCTACCTCACAGAGTTTGTATTAGTCATGCGTGACACACAAAACTAACCATCACAGGGTTATTGTGAGGGGGATGATGATGATGATGACGACAATAACAACAAGAGCTGACAGCTATATAACCCTTATCATACACTAGGTATTGTTAGCAGCACTTAACACAGATTAAATCTAATCATCATGTCAATCTTATGAGTTATGTAAGTTTATTATTAGACCATTTTATAGCTAGAAAATGGAAGCACAATAAGGTTAATTCACTTGCCCAAGGTCACACAGCTAATAAATACTAACATAGGGATTCAAACCAAGTTGGTTTGAATCCAAACCCTAACCACCACCTACTTTTGTGATATGACATATTGTGCTTTAGGACATTGCCTGGCATATAGCAAATGCTTCATAGCCAGTGTTAGCTGTTACCATTAAAAGGAAGCTATATCTAGAGTGTTAATTCGTTTTACTCATTGAATAATTGCTTATATTGTACCAGTGAAATAAAGACAATTACATGGGCAAATGTCAAGAAAAGTGATCGATTTCGGATTCCCACAAAGTTATTCCATCGGTTAGTCACATATTTTTGGGGTAGCATGAGGTCGTGTATTGTAGATTTTTTAGTAATAATGGCTGCAATTATTCCTTCCTTTGTAGACATGCCTCTTTGTAATGTGCCTCTGCAACTCCTTCCATCAAGTGGCAGAGTCTATTTCCCCATCCCTTGAACCTGGGCTGGCCCTGTGAGTTGCTTTAGCCTAGAATGTGGTGAAAGTGATGTTGTTGGCCAATTCTGAGCCTTGAGAGGCCTGGCCTGCTTCTGCTCCATCTCTTGGAACCCTGATGGACCCTTAGGTGAACAAGGCTGTGGTAGCCTGTAGGAGGAAGAGACCATATGGAGCAGACATAAGCCCTTCCAAGAGAGACCATCCTAGAGTAACTGACTCATTCCTAGTCATCCTGGCAGCTGACCATGGCCGCACTGAGAGAGCCCAGCTGCGGTCAGCCCAGCCTGGCACAGACCACAAAAACCGCCCAGCTGAGGCCAAGCCAAATAGTTTACCCACAGAATTATGGTTGCTGCTTTAAGCAACTAAATTTTGGGGTGCTCTGTGTTGCAGCAGCTAACTCATAGAATTTGATAAGATAAATCTCATTGACTAACATTCTTCTAAGAGCAAACGTTTCAGACCATCAATAATTAAAGTTAGCAAATCTGTTTCAAAACATTTTATGTTTTAAACCCTGAAACAAAAAATGTACTAACTGTAGGTAAAAGTGCTATGTTTAAAAAAAAAAATTTGTCTAGTGAAGAGAGCTTTAAATATTTTAATTTTTTACCTATAAATCAAAATAAGTGCAAAAGTAAACAATAAAGTATAAAGTGTAAATGTTTCTCTTGATAATTGAATTTCCTTTATATACCTAATATCCCTTAATAATCTCACTCTTCAAAGGCAAATGCAGTTTGTTGTATTTGATTCTAGAAAAAAATTCATGTTATCTATCATTTCAAAATTTGTCCAAGTATTATCAAACTATGTAGTTTTTAATGTCATGTTATTGGGTCAAACATGCATTTTTTTTGTATTACCAAGTAATATGGCCTATAGACGTCATTGAGTTTTACTCCATTTCTTACCCCATTCTTAGGTTTTATCAACCCCCTGGCCCCACCCACCAAAGCCTTTACTTATCCCCATTTCTGATGATGCTGATGGTAGTCTGGTTAACAGACTGCTTGAGATTTTGTCAAAAGCTAAAATGCAAGGATTCTTCTGTGTCAAAATGTTATGTTCCTTAGGAAAGATCTGAGGACTACGGTGACTATAAGCTTTTGAGAGGTTAGCATTGTAGTGTAGCTCAAGGTCAACTCATTTCTAAGATATATTAATACAGGTTTAAAATTGCGAGAGTTGTAAAAACACACACCTTATTCTTTCAGCATATTATTTAATTTGATGTTTAAATGGGGTGTGAAAAACTTAGTTTATTCTTTATGTTCTATTATTAATTTTATGTTCTACATTGAACCTAAATGATTTCGTTGAGGTAAAAGTAAAGGGCAATGACAGTAGGAGAACTACTGCAAAATTCCACTTAAGAGGTATCTAAACTAGTCATACTCTTAGAAGCAGAAAGTTGAATGCTGGTTGCCAAGCATTGGAGGCAAGGAGGAATGGCAGTTGCTGTTCAGTGGGCATAGAATTTCAGTCATGCAAGACGAAAACATTCTAGACATCTGCTGCACAACATTAAGCATATAGTTAACAATACTGTAGTGTATACTTAAAAATTTAAGAAGGTAGATTTCATGTTATATGTTTCTTTAACCATAATAAAAAAAGGGCAATGAAATCTATATTAAGTGTTCATCCATTAAAATGCTAATTTAAGGCCGGGAGCAGTGGCTCATGCTTGTAATCCCAGCACTTTGGGAGGCTGAGGCAGGCAGATCACTTGAGGTCAGGAGTTCAAGACTAACCTGGGCAACATGGTGAAACCCCATTTCTACTAAAAATATATATATATAAAATTAGCCAGGCTTGGTGGCAGGTACCTGTAATTCCAGCTACTTGAGAGGCTGAGGCAGGAGAATTGCTTGAACCCAGGAGGCAGAGGTTGCAGTGAGCCAAGATCAGGCCACTGCACTCCAGCCTGGGCAACAAGAGTGAAACTCTGTCTCAAAAGGAAAAAAAAAAAAAACAAAAACCAAAAATGCGAATTTAAGTAAAACACTGTGATAGGTATCATAAATGCAAAGACATTAAAATCAGGAAGAAGTTGCTCAAACATTCTACATCTTTCTTGAAGAACAATAAGAACAAATGGTTCCTAATTGCAGCAAGAGGGAAGAAGGTAGGTTACATGAATGGAAAGACTTGTGAAGGAAAGGTTGTAAGATGTCAAGAAAATTTTTTGAGATAAAGTCTGGAATCTTCATCCATGAACAGCTCCTAGAAGCTTTTACAGTCATCTATCTACTTGTCAAGCACTTTTAAGAGTACACTGTCTTAATATTTTATAGCTACAGATATAATTAATGGTTCCTGCTCTTGAGTTGTCTGTAATCTTATTAAGGGGTTGAGACACATCTTTTACATGAATTAGACTTGAATTAGAAAATCATCAGGTCTATTCCAACTCCAAAAGTTTACACCCTTAATGCCCACATGACAATGGGATAGTTTGTTAAGTCCTCCTTCTTTCCTTCAACATTGTGCAGTCTTAAAAAGGCAGTTAAGTCAGCTGCAAGCAAAAATGTTTGCCAGAAACTATTTGGCAAAATTGTTTTGAAATATAAGGTGGAAGTAGGAAATATAATATAGAATTAAAATTTTTAGGCAATTAAAAATTAAAAGTTTATTTCAGACTTCTGAAGAAATTAAAATTTTAGTTCATTATGCAATGTTTTAAGAAATTGACCGCATATTTGATCTACTGTAATGATCCTATAATCACAAAGACAGGATCTTTTTGGTCTTTTTCTCTTACTTGTCTTGACAGCTTTGCAACCCCTCCTACTGAGTCTGTAAAAACAAAATCGAATGTAGTTTCCTGAATTGTCTTCTTTTTCTTTATTCTTAAGATTTCTCTCTACCATTTAAAAAATTTTGTTTTTTTGAATAGGTAATACAAATACAATGTACAAATTTTTAAAGGTACAAACAGGTATATGGTTCCCTATCTTGTAAATAATTAAAAATTTTCATGAAGCTTCAATTTTAAAACAGAGACAATACATTTCAGCTTGTATCTATACACTAAAACTTGTTACAAAGAGACAACAGAAATACCCAGTTATATAAAGGGATAGATTGTTTCAGGTTATATATATATTTTCATATCTATGTGTGAAAAACATATAGATATGAAATATCTCAAAAGTTATCATTAAAAATAATATATTAAAAATATGTACACATAACCTGAGCTAATCTATCCCTTATATAACTGGATATTTCTGTTGTCCAGTTATAGCATAAATGCATAGGCATCATTATATGCATAGGCATCAATATATGAAAATCACCACAAAGTACAGCAATCTCAAGAGAGCTCAACGGCTTATATTTCAATCACAAGAGCTTTTGAGTTTTTTTTTTTTTTTTTTTTTTGAGAGGAGTTTCACTCTTGTTGTACATGCAGGAGTGCAATGGCGCGATCTCGGCTCACTGCAACTTCCGCCTCCCAGGTTCAAGCAATTCTCCTGCCTTAGCCTCCTGAGTAGCTGGGATTACAGGCAGGTGCCACCACACCCAGCTAATACCGTGTTTTTAGTAGAGATGGGGTTTCTCCATTTTGGTATTATGGTCTCAAACTCCCGACCTCAGGTGATCCCCCTGCCTCAGACTCCCAAAGTGCCAGGATTACAGGCGTGAGCCATGGTGCCTGGCCTGAGACTTTGAGTTCTTAATAACGTCGCTGTTTTGTTTCAAATAAAACAATTTTTTCCCCTTTTTTCCTGAAATGATGGTACCACTCAAGACTTCCTATGCTAGAAATAGTGGAAAATACTGGGTAATTTTCACAAACACCTGGAATACTTTTTTGGGCATTGTCATGTGGATGCCGGGTTATAATGCAGCAGGTAGTATTATATATGGCAACATTGGATCTCATCTGATTCATGGTGATGGCCGCTGACTTTGATAGCTCATTTCATGCCTCACCACTGAGTAACACAAGTTATGTTTTTAAATTTTATGATCAAATTAGACCTTTAAAGGACGTGTTGTGCCCAGTATGATTGTGGACTTATACGGATAACACGTTATAGAATTTTCTAGCATTCCCAGTGTTGACCCAGGTGGAAAACAAAGCCAATTGGGTTCAATATTACCGGGATATTTACTTTTGCTTTCTGTAGTGTTGATCAGAGCAAAATGAAAAATTAATCTATTGAAATCCTGAATCCAGGTTATATACTGTGCTTTATAATTTCAATACTGTTTCTCTATAAATAATAAGCACATTAAGACCACATCCCATAAAATAGGCAGCTGTGGTGTCATAGGGAGGGAAGGTGTAAACTCAGGCAGGCTCACCTCTGCTCACCGTAGCATCTCCATCAGGCAAATGTCCCCTCTCACAAGATGCATTGTGGGAACTGGGAAAACACCGTAACTCAATGGTGTAAAGTTATGAGGTATGATCCAGCAATCCCACTTCTGGCTATATTGCCAAAGAATTAAAATCTGCATGTTGAAGAAATAGCTACATTCCCATGTTTGTTGAAGCATCATTTACAATAGCCAAGGTATGAAAACAATGGAAGTATTTATCAGTGGATGAATGGATTAAAAAAGGTGGCATATATGTACAATGCCATACTATTCAGCCTTAAAAAATCAGGAAATTGGCCGGGCGTGGTGGCTCAAGCCTGTAATCCCAGCACTTTGGGAGGCTGAGACGGGCGGATCATGAGGTCAGGAGATCGAGACCATCCTGGCTAACACGGTGAAACCAGTCTCTACTAAAAAATACAAAAAACTAGCTGGGTGAGGTGGCAGGCGCCTGTAGTCCCAGCTACTCGGGAGGCTGAGGCGGGAGAATGGCGTGAACCCGGGAGACGGAACTTGCAGTGAGCTGAGATCAGACCACTGCACTCCAGCCTGCGCAACAGAGCGAGACTCAGTCTCAAAAAAAAAAATCAGGAAATTCTGTCATTTGAGACAACATAGATTAAGCTAGAGGACATTATGCTAAGTGAAATAAGCAAGCCAGGCACAGAGAGACAAATACTGCATGATCTTACTATGTGTGGAATCTAAAAGAAATGTAAAGTAGAAAGATGGTTAATCAGAGAGGGGTGTGTGGTGGACAGGAGAAGGGGAGACATTGGTCAACTGGTACAAAATTTCAATTAGGCAGGAGGAATAGGTTCATGGTGACTATAGTTCATAATAATGTAATGTATATCTTTTTTCTTTTTTTCTTTTTTTGAGACATAGAGTCTTGCTCTGTTACCCAGGCTGTAGTGCACTGGCATGATCTTGGCTCACTGCAACCTCCACCTCCCAGTTTCAAGCAATTCTCCTGCCCCAGCCTCCCGAGTAGCTGGGATTATAGGTGAGTGCTAAAGATACAAAAATTTACACACCCAGGTAATTTTTTGTATCTTTAGTAGAGATGGGGTTTCACCATGTTGGCCAGGTTGGTCTCGAACTCCTGACCTCGTGATCTGCCCGCTACGGCCTCCCAAAGTGCTGGGATTACAGGTGTGAGCCACAACACCCAGACAACAATAATGTACGGTATATCTTAAGATAGCTAACAGAGAGTATTTTAAAGAGAAATGATAAGTATTTGAGGTAATGATATGTTAATTAGCTTAATCATTCTACAAGTACACATATGTCAAAAGCTTGCATTTTATCCCATAAATACTTACAATTATTTTCCCATAACATATAATAATGTATCTTCTATGTATTTATGTATGATATTTACCAATTCAAAATATGACAAAAATATAAAAACATGTCAAAACTATGAAGCAGAATGTATATTTAAACTATTTTGATATTTTTAAATCAGTGATTTTTGTTTAAAACAATGAAGAAAAACTAAAGGATAGAAAAATGAATTGGCAACTCTGAAATAGGCAGGACTCTGCATTACTCTAATTTTATTTCTATCTTACATGGGGCCTTTGGTATACACTCAAGGATGTAGCTATAACATTATTAACATTTGTATTAGATATGCCTTAATTCCTCAATAAGATTGAGTTATTCTGGTTGGGATGGGGAGATACGGCTATTTATAAGATCGGGTGCAGATTATTGTTAACTTTTTGAATCTTGAGTCTTTCATGGTGGTATTTTCCAAACTTGTTTGATGGGAAGAATCACCTGGAGCACTCACTGGTTAAATATATTGATTACTCAGAGCCCTCCTCTCCCCTGGAGATTCTGATTTAGTGGATCCGGGTTGAGGCCAAGGGTTCTTTTTTTTTTTAATGCCCTTTCCAGATTATTTTTATCTTCAGAAAAGTATAGAGAACTGTGTCCTAAAAAGACAGGTTTCAAACATTTTTGATTGAAATCCACAGAAGAGATACATTTTACGTCTAACCCAGTCACATTATAGGATAGGTACATACACACACACACACACACACACACACACACATATATATATATAATGGACATAAAAGTTTCACAAAAGAATATTTAAAGTTATTACACAAGGTGCATGCTACTAGTTTTATTCTACTTTTATAACATGGCGGTTGCCATCCACCTTCATGGGCCGTGAGCAGCAGTTTAAAAATACTGCCCCACAGCACAGTTCCTGGCTCAATAATTATCAATGAATCCTGAGTGACTGACATATTAAGAAAGGGTTTCCAGATAAATGTTTGAGAGATGCGGATACATGCAGAGCATATAGCGATTATTTGATTAAAAAGTTCACTGAATAGAAGGAACACAATAAGATAACAGAGACAGCATGAAGTAATCCTGTGTTTTTCGACTGTACTATACACAGTTCTTGGCTTTCCATTTGAAGAGGAAGATAGAAAGTGTGGAAATAATTCAAGCTGGAGCTTCACGTCAGATGAATCATTTGGAAAGTGAGATGTCTCTGGAAAGGTACAAGGGAATGGGAATTTTTAAATTGAATGCATATGGTTACAGAATGAGTTAAAAGTGTGGTTAGCCATAGAAGGGGAAATACAAGATCAGTGCTGTAAGAGATTGATTAGGTGAAATCCCTCATTTCTGCAGGCTCAATATCAATGAATCCTGGGTGTTCAAAGGGATTCTCTCAGGGTCCTGGCTAATTAATGCTAGAGCCAAAATGCTGAAGGTTGGCATCCAGTCTCCCACATGCATGTTCTTTTTTTCTTTCTTTCTGAGATGGAGTTTCCCTCATCGCCCAGGCTGGAGTGCAATGGTGCTATCTCGGCTCACTGCAATCTCCGCCTCCCAGGTTCAAGTGATTCTCCTGCCTCAGCCTCCCAAGTAGCTGGAATTACAGGTGCACACCACCATGCCCAGCTAATTTTTATTTTTATTTTTTGTATTTTTAGTAGAGACAGGGTTTCACCATGTTGGTCAGGCTGATCACGAACTCCTGACCTCAGGTGATCCACCCACCTCAGCCTCCCAAAGTGCTGGGATTACAGGCGTGAGCCACTGCACCTGGCTGATGCTCTTTTTTGTCTAGAGCACAAAGCCTCTCTAGTTGTTCTGCATTTTTCCTAGTTCAGAACACAAAAAATCTTATGTAAAGTGAGGTAATGAAAGATTTAAGTCAGGCAATGGAGTTTCCCGATGCTGAAAAAACTATAATTAATCTCATTATCCAAATGACTCACGAGAATTATTCATCTGCACAAGGGGAGGGCTATATGTCCTCTGAGGCATAAGACACATTGGAATAGGATATAAGCTGAATCAAGAGTACATTATAATGTGGACATTCTTAACAGCCCCTTCTTATGAGGTTTGGAGCAGTGGGCTTCAGGCAGTGCTAAGTCACTTTCCTTCTCCCTTCGCAGATGCTGCTGAGAGTGGTGAAGGTTTCTCAGCTTTCAGTAACACCTGGGCACTTTCTGCCTGGACATCCAGGGCTTACATCCCTGGACTAACTTCCCAGGGCTTAGCATTCTCTGGAAAGCACTTCTCTCAACCTTGAATCATCTACACCTGGAAAGACGGAGGTGCTGGGAACACTGAGAAAAATGTCCTTGCCAGTTCAATGCCTGAGGATGCTTCAACTATAAACATAGACATAATTCTGTGCCTTGAAACCTACATTTAAAAACGCGATACAATTTTATTCATTAGGGATAATATAAAGTGGTTTTAGAGCAATGATCTTGATGACTTGTAAAGAATTCCTTCTGATGCTTCTGTGACTTTGTGGTTCTTTTAGTCATGCCATTTTCAGAAAACCCGAGGATAAATATACAGTTGCCCCTTCTAAATCAGAGGGCTTTCTTAATAAGAATGAAATTTTATCATCCTCCCATCCTTCCATGACTTTGAGGATAAAATAAAAAATTTTAACGTGGTCTCTGAAGCCCTGCATAATTAGGTCCCTGCTTCTCGTTAGGCTCCTTCTGTGCCTCGCACATCATTGCCTTCTGAGCACTGGGCACATGGGCTCCGGGGCAGCTCCTTGTGAAGCCATGCTCTGATAAGTTTCTAAGCCCTGACTCCTCCTGGAGTACTTAGCACTCTCCTACGTAGTCTTATGTTTCCCCACAAACATTACTTTCTCAGAGAATCCTTTTTTTTAAATTAGACTTCATCAGTTTTGCCACCTAAAAGCAATTTTAGGATGGTAAACTTTTTTTGGAGACATCACAACTGTAATTAAATAATATCTATCACAAATAATATCATCACAACTGCAATTAAATAATATCTATCTATCTACTGATTGACTCATAAAGGTAGGGTCTTGCTCTGTTGCCCAGGCCTCTAGTGGGAGATTTTAGCAGATAGTAGAAGACAATCACAAAATCAAATAAAGCTGGTGCATTTTCGTTTTATTATATTTTTAAAATCTTTCTTAGAAACAGGGGTTTCACTGTTGCCCAGGCTGGAGTGAAGTGGCATGATCATAGCTCACTGCAGCCTTGAACTCCTGGGCTCAAGCAATCCTCCTGCCTCAGCCTCCTGAGTAGCTGGGACTATATGCCACCTCAACCTGTTAAATCATTTATTGTGTAATTAGTTTGTTAGTTTCTGGTTCCCTGAAATATAACCTCTGAGTGCAGAAACAACTTTTGTTCATGGCCATATTCTTAGCATCTCACACATGGTAGGCTCCCTATAATTATTTTTAAATAAATGCATGCATGAAATTTAGATGAAGGAAAAAAACACTTCCTTTGTAAAAAGACTGTTTTCTAAAGGAATTCTCAGTAAGACCAATTTTCCTACAGGCTTTCTTTGTGTGTTTTAAAGTTGATTGAGTGGAATTCATTGAGTATGATTTTGTAGGAATACTTCCATGCATAAATAAGGTATATGCCTGTATAAAGTTCACGACACATGGAACATTTAGAAAAGTTACAGACTTAAAGAACAAAAATAGAAAAATAAAAAATAAACACCGGGATGTTCTCTTAGTGATCATCATGCATTGAAATGTCACAGCAATTTTTACTAGATAATTTTTTTAATTAGATAAAATTCTAATACAATGTCCCAAAGGTTGCTCGCTTTTCTTCTCAAGGAAAATTTCATCTGACAGTGACAAGAGGCTCACATTTTGTTGAGAGAAAGAAGCATCATAGCTTGTATGGTTCTGACATTATAAAAATGAAGAAAGTCATGAGGAAATGAGATGAGCCAGGTTATAATACTGGATTTTCATCTGGTAGCATCTTACTTGAACAAAGACGTATAAGACATCTGTAAAATAAATTTTGGTAAGGAATGGAAATCAGAAAATGACTGCTTATATCACATAAAGGGAGTTAGAGACTTACTTACCTGTACTAAAGAAACTGTCTCCAGTATAAGTGGAAAATTTTAAAGTTATTAGTAACCTTAATTATGATGCATTTTAATCTAATTTTCCCATGTTTGGATTTCCTAAGGTTTTGATTTGAGGGCATTTAATAAATTACTAAATCAGAAAATGTTTTTCCTGGTGATACATTCTGTTCTTTACAGTTACCTACAAAGTACAAAGTCACAGCAGTATCTCCCAGAAGGCAACCCTGAATTGCATTCAAGTTCCTGGACCTACTTAACACTTGGTTAAATACAAATAAGAACCATTTTGTTTGTGGAAACTCATAAAATGATGAGGCAGCAAGGATAAGATTACTGGGTCCCCTGGGTAATAAGGGGACATTTTCATAAATGGCTTCCTTTGCAACTATGTTTTATTTTGTCCCAAGTAACTAAAAAAGAAATCCAGCTTTTACCTTTCAAACCACATGGTTTGGCTAACACAGTTGGTAAGAAAGAACTCTGAGCTAAAATCAACAAGATGAAATCCGGTGTGGGTAAATGTAATGCTTGTATCAATATTTGTATAGGAGGCTGGGCACGGTAGCTCACGTCTGTAATCCTAGCACTTTGGGAGGCTGAGGTGGGTGGATCACCTGAGGTCAGGAGTTCAAGACCAGACTGGCCAACATGGCAGAACCCCATCTCTACTACAAATACAAAGATTAGCCGGGCATGGTGGTGGATACCTGTAATTCCAGCTACTTGGGAGGCTGAAGTAGGAGAATCGCTTGAACCTGGAAGACAGAGGTTGCATTGAGCCGAGATCGTGCCACTGCACTGCAGCCTGGGCAACAGAGCAAGACTCTCTCAGAAAAAATAAAATAAAATAAAATTGCAAAGGATTTTTTAAAATTGTCAATTGTATTTAATATCATATATAAAGAAGGATATTTAAAATGTACCATTTAAGGAATAACAGTGAAATGAACCCCTGTGTATCTATGCTCAAGTCTATGAAATAAGACATTTCCAGTGCTTTAGAAATACCTCATAGGCTCTCCCCAGTTTTATTTTCTTTCTCCTTTGAGATAATTCCTTTGATTTTCTTTATGTGTTTACCATATCCTTAAAAAATGCATTCTTTAATTTAAAAAAATTGAGTAGTGAGCACAAATCTTGGTTGACTAAAGAAAAGGTAACCTTGTCACTGTTAGGAAAAAGATCCCAAGAACCATCTTGGGCCATCAACTAGATTCAATGTCCTTGAAAGTTTCCGAAAGCCCCATGGGGCAGTCAGTGGGTAAGGTCTTGAGTGAGTCTGGGAAATACAAGGCTTACTCAGTGGGGCAGTCTGGTGGAGTCTCATGTGGGCATTCAGCAGGAATACAGTTATTGCTGGAGATGGTATCTCCATATTTTGTTTCTTTTTTTAAATTAAAAAAAATGTGGTTACATAGAAAGTATATATATTTATTGGGTACATGACATGTTTTGATACATGCAGTATGAAATAATCACATCATGGAGAATGGGTATCTTTCTCCGCAAATATTTATCCATTTAATTATTCAATCCAATTATGCTCCAATTAAACAATCCAATTACACTCATTTAGTTATTTTTAAATGTACAATTAATTTCTTGTTGACTACAGTCACTCTGTTGTGCTATCAAATACTAGGTATCATTCTAACTATATTTTTGTACCCATTAACCATCTTCACCTCCCGCCCCACCACCGCCCCTCAATACCCTTCCCAGCCTTTGGTAACCATCCTTCTACTGTTCTGATTTTTAGATCACACAAATAAGTGAGAACATGGGATGTTTGTCTTTCTGTGTCTGGCTTATTTCACTTAAAATAATGAGCTTCAGTTCCATCCATGTTGTTGCAAATGACAGGATCTCATTCCTTCTTATGACTGAATAAGTACTCCATTGAGTATAGGTACCACATTTCCTTTAGCCATGCATCTGTTGATGGATACTTAGGTTGCTTCCAGATCTTAACTATTGTGAATAGTGCTGCAACAAACATGGGAGTGCAGTTATCTATTCAATATACTGACTTCCTTTCTTTTGGGTATATATCCAGCAATGAGATTGCTGGTATTTTCTGCTTTCTACCCATTTACGCCTAGTGTTCCACTATTGAAACACTAAGCATTTGGGAGTTATTTATATCCTACTGCTGAAGGTCATCACCAAGGTCTGATTATAAAAATTAAAAAAATTGCAACCTCAGGCAGAGATGGTTAATTAAACTCAACATGGCCAACTTCTAGATGTCACGACCGAGTCAAAGCAGGATGCTTCTGTGGGGGTAAAATGAGTGCTCCCAGCTGATCCAGGTGACAGCCCACGGAGGGGACAGCAGGACAGCCCAAGTAGAGATGAGGTTTTTTGGGTCAGGCTGACCGCCCTGCCATTCTGTCATCCAAATAAAAGACAGGCAGAGGCAATGAACCTCCTAATGACGAAAGCCTCACTGCATTTGTCTCTCGAGACACGCGGCTCCAATCTGAACTTGCCCTTCATTCCTGATGCACAACTGTCACCCTCCTGGGGGTGCACTTTGCCTCTTGCTTCGATGTGATCTCCTGCTTCCAGTGCCCCACCTCCACATCTTGCCCTTTCTGGGTGAATTCTCTTGCTGTGGTGGAGCACACTGTCGCGTTCCAGAGGAAAATTTTGGGGACCTTACAAGTCTGAAAATGTCTCTGCTAGATTTCCACATGAAGTTTTGCCTAGGGGCAGAATTCCCAGTTGTAGGTAATTTTCTTCACAATTTTGAAGTTCTTGCTTCATTGTCTCTTTGTGTCTAGTGTGACTGCTGAGAAGGCCTATGCTATTTGCATCTTACTGGTTTGTATATAACCTGATGTCTTCTCCCTGGACACTTGTAAAATGACCTCCTTGTCCTGGAAATTCTGAATTTCGTGATGATGCGCTTGGCTTTGGGTTTATTCCATATGTTCTGCCATCAGTGGATTTTTCCATCTGGAAACGGATAACTTTCAGTTTGGGGAACTTTAAAAAAATCATTTCATTGATAATCCTGCCTCTCGCCTCTTCTTTCTTCTCTCCTTCTGGAATCCCAGTTATTCGGCTATGCATTTCCAATTTTGTTGCCTTTTCTCTCTCACATCCCTTCTTTGTCATTTTGCTGTACTTTGTAGAACATTTGCTGAAGTTTTATTTCTGCTATGAACCTTTTCATTTCAAGAACTCTGTTTCTCAAGTGTCCTCCCTCTCTTTTTTTTTTTTTCTAGCTTTTCATTTTTATTTCTTGGGTGGAATGATTTCCTTATATCCTTTAAGAGATATTTTGTTTGTTTTGTTTTGTTTTACATTTTTCTCTCTTTGCAAATCCATTTTCTCAAAGTTCCCTTTTAGGAAGGTCACTTATTTTTTTCTGTATCATTCATGCTACAGGATTTCTCCAGATGCCTTTTATCTCTGCTTGTCTGACGGGGATGGGAGTTTATTAAGCTCTGAGTACAAGAGAGGAACTTATCCACTTTGGTCTTCCCAATAGCACAATCTAAGTGGCATCTTTATAACAGAAACTCCCAAATCATTATCTTTGGATTTATTTTTTCTCTCAGGATGTTCAAATTGCCCAGAGAAGAATCCTTCAGTCTCTGCTGAGAGAGGTAAAGTTCACAGGCCAGCAGGCTGGAATGTGAGTCCTGGAAGAGGACTGGAAATAGGCACATTTGGCATTTAGAATTCCAAAACCCACTCAATTTTCTTTCTGGTGTGTACTCAAACGTGTCTTGAGTCTTCCCCCCTCCCTCCAGCGCAAGCTTGTCCAACCCGTGGCCTCTGGGCCGCATGTGGCCCAGGACAGCTGTGAATGTGGCCCAACACAAATTCATAAACTTTCTTAAAACATTATGAGATTTTTTTTTTAAGCTCATAAGCTATCATTAGTGTCAGTGTATTTTATGTGTGAACCAAGACAATTCTTCTTCCAGTGTGGCCCAGGGAAGCCAAAAGATTGGACACTCTTCCTCTAGAAAGTAAACCAAACTTTCTTGGTTCATGGGACTCTAAGTTTCTCAATACTTTTTAAATGGTGCCCCTAAGCCAAAAGACATAACTAATAGTTATGTTTGTTACATAATTATTTCCAAAGAACTTAATAAGTATTTATGCCTAAACAATTTAGTATTTAAAAATACATATAAATTGAAGGAAAAATACTATGATTTTATTCTTAAATAGCCACTATTTCTTACTAATGGCTGTGTGCATCTGCTGGGCACTGTGCCTCCTCTCTTGGAATCAGATTCGATGAGCCAGCCTCATTTCATGTTTCACATGGATTTTCATGAGGTACTTACTTTTTATCACACACTCATCAAAAACTCAGTTTCACAAAGAGATTATGTCATAGAAAAGAATGGAGGGTGATCTAATGTTGAAATTCTGAACTAGTTCAAGCCGGTCATTGTGTCATATCTGTCAAATGTCAAGTTTGAATGTGTTTGCATAAATAAGTTTCAAATATATTACAGCATCCCTGTCAGCGTGGTGTGGCACCCCAGGGCATCCTGTCACACTCTTGGTGAACTGTAAGTTTTATATGGCCTACTTTTGTTCAACCCACCATCCTAACCTAGAACATGCATTAAGTTTTTACTGCATACGACCTACTGGGATCTCAAGAAACTTCCCTATCTTTGCCCTCCTACAACAGCACCTTAGTACATTTAACTAAGTGTAACTTACTTTATATTGTGAATCGCAGAATCAAAGCCTAGACTCTACTGCACAAGATCTAGCATGGGTCACACTGGTTAGCAGAACTTAAAATTGAAAGCAGGAGGCAATATATTTTTATACATATAATTCCACAACCAGTAAGACGCATTTTTGTGTTTTTAATTTTGCACGCTATTAGACAGTGCTATAGAAGTAACTCAACACAGTTTGTGGCTGTTTCCAGACAGCTGAATGAGTAAGAGACTGAGTATTAACAGCTGTCAAATGAGTCTTCTGTGCCCCCCACCCCCAGACTAGTCTTTGAAGGATTCTATCAGTACAAAGTCAGAATTTCAAAGAAGGTCAGAGAAGGTACTATGACAAACGGATGTTGGTCTTAAGTAAGCTAACTAGCTATTAATTCACAAAACAGTCTGAAAAGATTTGTGATGCAAGCTGACTTCTGTCTAGACAGAGAGGGGAGTGTAAAACACATCAGACAGATACGACGCAGCAGTGACAAGAAAAACCTGTTTCAGTTGCACAGATGCATTTGGAGACAACCTGCTATTTCCTTCTTTATCTAAATATCTAATTCCTAATGGGGCTATATCTAGGTACTAGGGAATTTCAATTTTATTTCTGGAGCTTTAAAACATCTTGCCCATGAATAAGGAAGAGAGTAAAGAGAAGAGAAAAAAAGAAACAAAAAGAATGAGGGAGTGAGACTGAAAAAGAGGAAGAGAGGGAGGGAATGAAGGAGGTGAGGGGAGAGAAAGAGACAGAGAGGGGAGAGAGAGTGAGCAAGAGTCTTTGTCAGAGGAAAGGAAAAGGGTAGGAAGAGAGAGTAACAAAAACAGAAAGCTTAAATGTTTCCCTGAATTTCAAAGGCTATTTATGTGTTAGCATTTGGAAAATATCACTGACCTAGTCCTATAAAATGTGTCTCTTGCCTCAGATGTATTGTAGTCATGTCTGTTTTTCTTCCTTCCACTTAACAATGGCTAAGAAAACAGTTTGTAGGGAAGCCAGTTCCTACACACTTCCATACAGTTGAATAGCTCAGAGGTCCATTAGCTATAAGTCAATCAGGTCATTTAAAGAAGGCAAACAGTCATATCTATTTTTTGTTTTTTCCTCTGAAATAGCAACTTCAAGGTCAATGTAAGGAAAACACTTGGCAACTAGTAGAAGAATCATACCTAGTTTTGACAGGCGTGACAAGACATTGTTTAAGCACAAATATGCTGTAACATTTGCTTGTTCTGAAGTTCTTACTCATAACAACTCATGTAATTAGTCACTTGAGTAGTCATTCATGTGTTTAAGGGTTTTTTTTTGTTTAAAAAATATGATCATGGATTTTATTTAATGCTGCATGCCAACTGCTGATTTCCTGAAGCAGAGCATTTTAACGCTGGAAAAGGGAAAGAAGAAAGTCTCGTAGTGTCATGGTAAAAACAATTGTGGAGAAATCATTGGTCAGGAAAACTCACTGTGTTAGTTTTTAATAGCTCCTGACTATATAATTGTTTCTGGTGTATTGACAGATTTGCTTGAAATATTTCTCTGCCAGGAGAAATTTTTCAGAAAATGCTATTATTATAGTTGGAATGAAGGAGTCTGTTTTCTTAAATGCTTTCAGATCTAAGTATGTAAATAAGAAAATTCAGTGAACACACAGAGGAAAAATTTTTCTGCATTGCTAGGACAAGGGATTTAAAAGGAAAGCCTTCCATATCTTGCTCTTTTCTGCATGATTTTGCTACGTTAAAGCAAATGGCATTGAAGAACGTTCTAGAGGTCAGGTGATTCCATGAAGCTGTTTAGGACTAATTTTATTAAATAATTCACGATCAAAACTATATTCTAGAAGCAAAGCAGCAAACTATAAGTGAAACAGGAGTGTGTGTAGGGTAAGTGATGAGGACGCAGGGCGCGGGGTAGATGTGAAACAGAAGGAGTGTGTGTAGGGTAAGTGATGAGGACACAGGGCTCAGTGGAGACGTTTCCTTCCTCCCTCCTCATCCAAATTTATTATTCCTTAGCCAGTATATTCTGAGTGTTTTCGATTTTCAAATATACACATACTGAAAACTAAGCTGCTCAGTTTCTAACCAATGTTTTGACTTTGCAGATGACAGTTTGTGATTTTCCAATCTACATTTGATAAATCATCATCACCTATGTGCATGATGACAACATATAACAACACAATGAAAAGAGAGTTGCAGGAGTTCACTCTGAATCCAAAACGCAATGTCAAAGGCTGCCTTAAGTCATGCTAGCGGTAACATTTTTAGAATTTCTGGCTCAAAATTTTAGTGTTATTTATACACAAAGCATTAAAAGACATAAATTGCTTTATAGGTTTGTTTCATATAATAAGCTATTTCTTGTAGATAAAAGATATTTGGTTCCTACTTTTATATCTACCTATCTATCTAAAGTTGTTTAAAACAGCAAACGCACAAGATGTGCCCTAACTCCCTATAGGATTCCCATATCAGCTCATGCAGCAGATTTAATCTCAGAAAATCCATGTATCAGAAAAGTAGTATTATGCAATTTTATTCTAAGACACTTCACAGACAAAATATGCAGTTGTATATTTCCACAGTCTGGAAAGTGACTACAGTGTTTGATACGATGAGTGACACATTAAGTGGGGTGACTTGCTCTGCTTGTAATTCATGACAAGAGGGCAGATCAATTCCAGTTATTCCCTAAGGATGCTGCTCAGCCTCCCTCAAGCTTTGGATCCTAATAGGGTCAAACTCTGCTTTTAAAGATCCAGTACACAGACGTGAGAGGTTCAGGGACTGACTGCAGTAATCTGACCTGCAGTGGCCCACAGAGAACTTTCCAGTTCCCCCAAGAAGAGTCAGAGCAAGGTCATGGCTCCTAAGACACATGTGGCAAGATCCGCTCGACACTGAAGCAGAGGAACAAACAGGAGAAACAGGAAAATGACTTGTTTTTCTACTCTTTGTTCAGGAATAAGTGAAACTGTGACTCTGCTGATGGGAAAAATACAGAAGAAAATAATCTTGCGGAGGACATACGATGTAGTACCTAGACAAAAATTTGTTTCCTTTACAAACACTGTTTCAGTCCATGAGGAACCATAAACATGCAATATGTCTGAGGCAGGGAACAGCTGGATCACATAGCACTGTGATCTGGTCAAACGACCTGATAATTAAGAGTGATCTGGGGGCAAGATGACTTTCTTCATGCTTGCAGAATAGTAAAAGTTTATGGCTCAGGGCACATAAATGAAAAATGCCTGGGGGTCCATTTTGCTCACCTCTTTGAGCTGCTCTCATTTGACACACATTTCTAAGCTGGGGTTGTCAGTGGGTTCTGATCAGTACAAATATGCAGTAGATTGTCCTTCTCTACTGGAATTTTAGGAGGATGTTTTTTCATCATCAGCTTAGTTTGCTTTCTGAGCCTAAAAGACTGTATTTTAAAAAGCCTGAAGTCACTGAGCTTGACCTTCTTGTCTGAATGGAACTTAATGTTTTGCTAATAAAGACACTGATGTAAAATGCAGTGTACAGACTCCATGATAAAGAAGATATTGTCTTTAAGGGGGTTTCACATTTCCAGGGAACCACAAAAACATTGTTCTGCTTACGGCTTTAAGATAGAAACAAAGAACTATTGAGACCCAAAAGATACATTATCCGCTCCCTCTCCCACCAAAAAAACCCCTAAAAATATTCTTACCAGGTTCAGCTGTAGATCTAGGTTCTGTTAGCCACATGAAAAAAATAAATTAGAACAAAGTATTAGAATGGGATTCCATTAATTAAAAAAACCTACTTCTTCCTTTCCATTACCTTGTCTAAGACATGACTGAAGAAATGTTACAATCAAACTCCATCATACAAAAGATATAAAGTGATAGATCAGTTTATATTTCTATAAAACATAGAAACTCAAATTCCTGTATCAACTTACACTAGGAAATTTTTCCAACTGCAGTTCATAGATGGACTCTAGGAGCCTTGTGAACCTCCTAAAATTATTTATGCAAATTTGAGTCCAAATGTATATATGCATTTTTTAAGAAGAAAGAATATATCACTTTCATTAGAGTTTCAAGGGGGTCACAGTTTCCATTTACTGGATTTCAACACACTGTAGATTATCTGATCTTGCCACTCTTTGAAAATAGAGATCAATTCATCTCAATGACTTAGCCCTTCTTGGTTTTCTTGAAGCTGGAGAGAATAAAATGGTCAGACTTCGGTACATGGGCACTTCTCCTTACTTTTCTGTAGAATTCGGAAATCTGGAGAGTCTTGGATTTCACTCCCTTGCCGAAACCACTGGACCTGCAGTGGGGGTGCCCCTCGGACCCGGCACTCCAGAACCACCACCTGGCCTTCCGCCACAGCTGTGTTTTGAAGTTCCTGAAATTCAAGGAAAATGTACCCCATCAGACTTTGGTGCATTTTTAAGCAATTTCACAACACAGAAGAAAAATTGCAAATCCTAGACAAAACAGATACAAACACAAAATGCAAACTTGCATCATAAAATAATCAGTACTGACTCAGGTAAGGATAAACACCTTTGAATCCACTGATTATCAGCTTTTCACCCTCTCCAAGTCATAAAATGAGTAAAGTTGACCAAAGTCCTGCAGAACTTTCTGGCCTGTCTGCGAATTTGCACTGACCGCTCTGCATTTATGGAATTTGATGGTAACCACTGTTAACTTTCCTTATCTACATTTAAGAGGAAGCGGGTAGAATGTGAATCTCTTGAAACAATCACACTCTAAATAAAAGTAGATTCTTATGAAAACCAGACAAGAAGAGAAAAAAGACATGCATTTGTTTTCACATGCCTCAGCCTTTTCATGTACCACCTCTGCCCGACTAGTTTCCGATGCTGAGTTTATTAAGCTCAGGGGTTTCTGTATTTTCTCATTTTGAGATTCTGAGTAAAGTAATGAAACATGCTGCACTTCTTCCTTATTGACTTTCATTTCCTCCTTCTTGGCTCCTGCCTTTGTTGTCCCTCACTGCACTCCAACTCCAGACCAATAAATCTTTACAATCTAACAGATTAGAAATTAATTTGGCTTTATAGATACAAAGAGGTAAAGCTTTTGTACTTGTTCTTAAATATCAGGACATTAATATTTCCCTCACATATATCTTCTCTCTACCCTTCTTCTCCAGAATTAACTAGCAATAGGGCCATTTAAACTTTCTTACTATTTAAACTTCTGACTATAGAATATTGGATCTAGGCCAGGCATGGTGGCTCACACCTGTAATGCTAGCCTTTGGGAGGCCGAGGCGGGTGAATCGCCTAAGGTCAGGAGTTTGAGACCAGCCTGACCAACATGGTGAAACCATGTCTCTACTAAAAACACAAAAATCAGCTGGGCGTGGTGGCAGGCACCTGTAACCCCAGCTACTGGGGGAGGCTGAGACAGGAGAATCACTTGAACTCAGGAGGCAGAGGTTGCAGTGAGCCAAGATCACACCACTGAACTTCAGCCTGGGTGACAGAGCAAGACTCCATCTCAAAAAAAGAATATTGGATCAAATGTAGGGTGTAGGACTCTCAAATTAACTCAAACATAATTTACCCATATATAGACTAAAAGCAAACAAATTCACATTAGGAAGTGTGAATTTTTTTGTTTGTTTGTTTGTATGTATGTGTGCTAAAATTATCTGATGGGACAACAAATGATGTTCTGGAAAAACCAATTCTGTAACCAATGTCCTGCAGTAAGTGTGCTAAAACCCTGAGGAAATTCTAAAAGCCTATGACGTTGGCAGAACTATAAAAGTCTAATGTGAAGTCTGAGAAGACATTTGATAAACATTTTGGTAGTTAACTAGAATGTCTTTAAGTGAAAAGGTTTAAATGACCAACTATTTCTGACTTCATTCTTTCTTCTTTCTTATATTTAAATGGATAAAATCTCCGGTTTTAAATAGTATTTTTCTTTCTTTGTGACTGGGTCCATAGAATAGCTAATTTATTAGATCAAAACAGGGTAAATGTCACTTATGGGGTCCAGCTTCTATGGGTTAACCTATTAAATGTCTCTAGGCTTGTCCAGGAAGCTGTTCAGGATAGACTACAAATGGCACTGAAATATTTTTCATGCTTCGGCTTTGAGGCACCAAAAGAGACTTTGATTTATTCCTAAGATTATGCATTTTTTTTTCAGTGTCAGAAAGTCAGAGATGTAGGAAATGGGTAGATGCCAAGCAACTTAAGCAGTCAAAGCTCCACAGTTATTCCAGGATCGCCATTTGGATCCTCCTGGAGCTAACATTTTTATCTTGGCAAAAGCCATGGCTAAACATAGTAAGCCATTAGGAGAACCTTCGGGAACATAACAAGAGTCCCAAAGGAGACTGAAAGCCAACCTTTACAGGATGCACATGGCAACCTGGATCATCTACTTTGTGTAGTATCTTGGGGCCCTGGGGGTTTCAGGATCCATATAAGGACCCCTCTTGCCATACCATCAAGTCCACCTGACACTGTGCTTCTTTGGAGGGGTCTATTTGGGGAGAAATGTCACATGTACGTCCATACTACCCACAGTCCTGTGGTCCACAACCCACCAATCTGCCAGGTGGCCTGCAGGCAGGAGCACTGGCTCTGCCTCCGACCAGCTGTGAGACCTAGGACCTAGGAATTTTTTCCAGAGTAGCATGAGAAAACAGATGGAGGCAACCCTTGGACTGTGAAACCAGCCCATGTGCCATTGACTGTCATCATCATGCTTAAGAGAAAGCCCAACGAAGGTGCTGTGAGTGACAAAGCAAAGGCAACTTTGATTTACAGAGATCAGCAGTATTATTTTCTAAACCTACCTCTCCAAAACCAGAGACCAGGCCTAAAAAGGACCCTGCAAATCAGAGACAGAAGCTGCCTAAAGTGAGAAAGGGAAAAGCAGATGCATCAAGGAAGGGAACAGCCCTGCAGAAGAGAGATGTTCCATGGTCCAGACACAGAAAGTGGAAGGCTGGAGAAGTGGCTCTGAGCTTCCAGTGGCTCTGAGCTTCCGTGGCTCTGAGCTTCCAGTGAATTGACAGTTTGAGAGTTCTTAAAAATCAACCTATATAAAAAACAGAGTTTTGGTTTACTTCTCTTTAAAGCTGTGCTGTTAGCACAAAGAATGCTTCATAGTTTTCTTTTGGGGAAACGGGAAAGACCACTAATAGAATGACTATGTTGCAGGAGCTGGATTGCAAGGGAGGAAACAGGATTTTGTACTTAGTATTTGAGAGTTCCTCCTGGTGCCCAGGAGGAATTCCATAACATCTACACATGCCAGACCCATGCGGGAAAGCCCGGTAGTGAAAGAAAGCAAAACTTCGCATCCTTTTTTCCTTCCCTTGTGCCACTAGCATGGACTTTATTTATTTAAACCAAGAGGCGTGTTGGGCCCTGGCACCCCCAAATCAACTGTATCTTGGTTACCAATACATTGGGCAACACACCCTTTCTGGTGATGACCTTGGGAAGCTGCTTCTGCAAAACTCTTAAACTACATCCTAAATGTGGAGTGTCCACCCCTCTGTAAACATGTTCTGTTCTTAACATCAAAGGAAGACTTCATTGGTTATCAGATTGACATAGTTTTAGGCAGGGTTTTACATGATTTCTTTTTCAGCAGCCTAGCTAGGAGGGTAGTTTCCAAGTTGTTACCACTTCTTATCATTTGTTGCCTGTGCCCAACTGGAAATACTGTAACTGCTTATGAAAAGATATTTTATAAAGCTTGGATTCAACCAGCTGAAGGGAAAAAAAATCATTCCTTAAATGGAGATTACAAAAATGCTTTTCTTTTCTGCCTCACAAAAGTTTTATAGATTTGCTTTCACATTTGTCTTTAGTTTACTAGGAATTGTTTGTTGTGAAAAGTATGAGGTAGGAGTCCAACTGGATACTTTTTCACCTCTGCTGAAGAATCAATTCTTTCTCCAGTGATTTGCAAGTTTCTGTAAGTATTCAGTATCTCTGTGGGCTCTACTCCAATTACACATCAATTTCTCTAGCCTCGTACCAGGACCATACTGCCCTAATTACTATACCTTTAAAACGTCTTGCTATCTCATAGGACAAATCCCACTCCTTCCTAACACTACCTTATTTTCCTTCCTCAGGTGTATCCTGGCTATTCTTAGCCATTGCTTTTCCTCCACACAACTTTTTGAATTAGGTTGCTAAATTATACATCAAACAAACAATTAAAAACCAGGAACCTGTGCTTGCTTTGGCAGCACATATATACTAAAATTGGGATGATACAGAGAAGATGAGCATGGCCTCTGCACAAGGATGACACGCAAATTTGTGAAGCGTTCCATATTTTTAAATGTGGCTCATATACACCATGGGATACTATGCAGACATAGAAAAGAATGAGTTCATGCCCTTTGCAGGGACATGGATGAAGCCGGAAACCATCATTCTTAGCAAACTAACACAGGAACAGTAAACCAAACACCGCATGTTCTTACTTACAAGTGGGAGTTGAACAATGAGAACACATGGACACAGGGGGGGGAACATCACACACCTGGGGCTTGTCGGGGCATGGGGGACAAGGGGAGGAATAGCATTAGGACAAATACCTAATGCATGCAGGGCTTAAAACCTAGATGACGGGTTGATAGGTGCAGCAAACCATCATGGCACATGTATACCAATGTAACAGACCAGCATGTTCTGCACATGTATCCCAGAATTTAAAGTAAAAACAAAACAAAACAAAAATACCCAGGAATCTGTTGGAATTGTAGCCAGATTTATATTAAATACAGATTAATCAGGGAGTCATGACTTATAGTCTGTTGGTCTGCAAGCATGGCACATGTCTCCATTTATTTGGGCCTTTTAAAATGTCTTTTAATAAAGTTTTATAATTTTCTCTAAAAAAAAAAAGGAAGGAAAAAGGAAGAGAAGAAATGCTATATGGAACCATTTCTGACTTGAGAGGCTGACGAATGAACTGGATGCCATTTAGCCTGGCAATGCAAATTCTGGACTCAACAAATGGAAAATTAGTCAGTTTTTCTGAATTTCTATAAAACTTGCTAGATTTCCCAAGCAATTTCCTACACAGCAGTGTTTTTTTTGTTGTTGTTGTTGTTTTATCTTTTTTCTACCTGTCTTGGCTTTTCCACTAGATTTTAGGCTCTATCAAGTTCCTGCTCACATCTCTCAGAACCCATCACAAGATTATAGTCACACGGCAGTTGTTCAACAAGTATCTATTTAACCCCAAAGGTAACCATGGTAATCAGCCTACTAATCTGTTCCTTTTAATTTTTAAAGATTGCTACATGAAGCCACATGTAAATGAAATTGAAGGACCAAAGCAAACACAGAGAATGAGACTTCCAGATGTCAGACCTTTGTAAAAACAGGAGGAAAGTAGGCAGTGGTGGCTCCATCAGGTCGGCAGAGATATGAAGTTGGACTGTGAACCTGCAAAAGCAGAGACACATGGATCAAATTCTAAATATATAAATCACCTAAAAGATGGGCTGAAGAAACCTTTCATTATGGGGATTGCCCCACTTGAATGAAACGAGTAAATGAAAGTATCGCCATACGTCATTTTACTTGTCTACTCTTACAGTACAGACATTGTTCCACTTCCTCATTTCACATCTGTTACTCTTCTCTGTTCAAAAGGATATTCAAGGTAAAAGTTCTCTGGGTCCTTGGGGATCCACGAGTTTTTAAATGCTATTACCAAATGGATTTCTGTGTGTGGGACTTCCACATGGGTCTTTTTAAAAGTTCTTGTAGACATTATATTTTATTTTTAAATACAGTTTGGATTCAATGCATAAAAGCCATTGGCTATCGGCAGTGGAGGGTAAGTTATCAAACATCTACCTAACCTTATTTAACTTGTACTCTTTTTTGATATAGGGATTATGGGAAAGGAGAGAAAAGAAATTTTTTTTATTGACGTGCAAAAAACAAAGGCACTAAAATACCTATTGAATGACATTCATCTCTGGAGAAATATAAGGATTTCAGAGTAGTGAATGGAAAATACTTCTTTGTGAACTATCACTTATTTTTCAATAATCTGGATTTGTTCACGTATGGAAGCTGTTGTTAGCTTCTTAACCCAAGATGATGGTGATCTGGTATCGTGTGTCTAAATATGCCATAGGACATCATGAAGAATTTTGGCAGAGCTGTAGAGATGCTAGGATGGTAATGGAGCTTATTCGTTACCCCTGGAAGACTTTACTGGCCTGTGATTCAAGAGGTCTGGGTTTCACTTTTCACTGTCTTTTTATGTCCCAAGAATATGTGAACACTCTTATAATATTAATATTTCCTCTATGCCAGGGACTGTTCCAAGTGTCATATGAAGATAAACTCACTGGATCTTCAGGACAAACTTGTGAGATACATGGTGTTGTCATCTTCATTTTACAGATGAAAACACTAGGCTTGAAGGGTTACATTATTTGCTTAAGCTTCCTCTGTTAGGAAGTGGTAGAACTGGGATTCAAACCCAGGCAGTCTGGTTCCAGAGCACTACTTGACGTCACATTGCCTGCAATAAGAAAGTGAAGGAGTTTCTCTGGGCACTTCATTCTCCCAACTATAAACATGGGATAAACTACCTTCCATTCCATGTCTTTGTAGAATTTAATCCATTTAAAAATACACTCTTTACATTACTATGGTATTTACATATCTAGATGTGTGTGTATCTGTTTCCTAGGCTTCTGTCTTACATCTAAATATATTCTGTCACATTTACCCCGTTTGGGAATGGGGTGGGTGACACTTTTTTTCCTGTCATGAAATGCCTAGCACAGTACTAAGCACTCAATAAATATTTATCAATATTTAAACATCAAATACCAACAAATGCCCATTGATTTAATCAAATATTTCTATAAATTCCACTCTGGTTAAGGGGTTTAAAGGAAATATGTATTATAAATGCTATCTCCGAGTAACTGATACTGGTTGATTCAAGTTTATGGACCCAAATGTCTTCTCTCTACTGTTTGTATTTTCCACGTATCAATAGTACATATTGACCTCTATAGTGGCTGAAACATCCCTGAGCATTCAATAGGTAATAAAGGCTGAAGGAGGACATGGCGACACTTGTAAGACATACTCATTACTTAGGAATGAGTTTACATTTCAAGACTGTGGGAGAAAACCTTTCTGTGAGTGCTGTCTTTGAACATATTCATTAAATCATGATTTAGAGACATCCAGATGTAATTTTTTAAACTTTTTTTTAAAAGTTCATATTGTTTGTGTTTGCAAAGTAAACTCATTACAATTACTCCAGTAGTTTATATTATTGTTCTTTGAGGGCTATAGCAGTCTTACAATAAAATAAAAGCAAGATCAAAAAGCATGGTGAAGTCAAGGAATTTGAGTTGTTTTTTCTTATTTGTTTAGCTTTTAGGAGTGGGAAAGCTTTTTGTTGGTATGCAGACTTGTCTTTTAATTTGTAATGAGCTAATAAATTTGGCTAAATGAAAGAGCATATACATGTGAGGGAATAATCAAATAGTTACAGCTAAAACAGATACCATTTTATCAGATTATTAGCTGTTAGAGAAAGAAGTTCCCAATGGAAATGCAAATGTTGACTAATTGGTGGTGTGGCTTTGGTTAAAGGTTATTTTTAGTGAACTGAAAGGAGAAACCCTGCCTACAATTTTCTTTGCTCCGAATTTTGTGTCCACTCAGAAAATATTTCAAGGGAGTATACTAGTTAGAATCAAAGCCATATTCTTAAAATCCACAAGTTTGCTGATGAGTTCGACCCCTTATGGGCTCTGGCTCAAGGCACACTTACCTGTTGCACAGGGACAGATAATGGTTGAATCACAGCTGTGGTCACCCCTGTCTTTGGAGATGATGATCCTATTGTCAAGGAAACAGAAGTTGTTTTCTTTTGAGCTCTGGAAAACAAGAAGGTGAGTGTTTAGTCAGATTTTTTGTTTTGTTTTGTTTTGCTTTTTTAGCAGAAATAATTCCTTGAAACATTTCAACAGAAAAGCTAGGTTTCTTTTTGCATACTCAACCCAATTCAACTGTAATTGCTTCCACATATGGGAATGCATAACCGACAGCTAGAATAGCTGCGGTTAGTATATGTATGTACCTTATAGAATGTACCTTATAGACATTTAGCAAAATCAATACATGAGTAAAAGAAAAGTAGCTCGAGGTAACTGAGACACTGTTGAAGATGCTAACATATTAAACTTGAAAATCCTAAGAGAAAATACTTGGAAAAAATCCAATCTTTATTAATAAGCAGAGATTTGAAATGTTTAGGGTTAGGGTCCTATATTTAACTCAAAGTTTTGGTTGTCTATTTTAAGTCTAGCAGCTGTTCTTTGTTCTGGCTTCTAATTTTGTTGCGAGTATCTTGGAATTTTTGTGTTTTCTTAGTGCATATAAGTTAGTGAGGTATTCACAGAGGATTAAGAAGAGTTGGTTTCTAGGCCTAGCTTTGCCAAGTAGCTGGCTGTGAAATCTGAAGCAAGCCATGTAACTTCACTAAACTTGAGCTCTTTATCAAAAATCAGGGGTGGTCAAATAATCTTACAAGGTCCTTTTAGCATCACTGATTATTTGATGCTGAATGGATATAATTTTTATGTACATACTAGCAGATAAAAGAAATTTATTAGAACAGACTCAATATTTATGGAGTTTTCCATAATACAAATTTCTGGTAGATTTTATTTTTGTCAAATAATTAAGATATTAACGTTTTAATAATTGGTACGTCTTTGTAGGAATAACTAAGTTTTGTGAATTTCAGGTACAAGATCTAAATAAAAATAGATTGTATCCAAAGGAAAACGTACTTCTGGCCTAATTAGATATTTTCCAACTTGCATAAATAAATTAGTCCTCACATTTTAGTAATGATTTAACTGATTTTCTCTTAATGTAACTTCTCTTTCCATACATTTAGACTAAGTTAGATGGCTGTCTTTGAAACTAACATTGCATACAGTAAAATTCTGGCATATCAATGACGAAATGCAGACTTCAAAGTTCAAATTTTCAAGTTAAAAATTGTGTTGGGGCTGGACATGGTGGCTTGTGCCTATAATCCCTCCCAACACTTTGGGAGATTGAGGCAGGAGGATCGCTTGAGTCCAAGAGTTCCAGATGAGCCTGGACAACATAGTGAGACCCCGTCTCTACCAAAAAATAAAAAAAGATTAGCCAGGTATGGTGGTGTATGCCTATAATCCCAGTTACTTGGGAGGCTAAAGTGGGAGGACCACTTGAGCCTGGGAGGTCAAGGCTTCAGTGAGCCATATCGCACCACTATACTTCAACCTGGGTGACAGAGTGAGACCCTGTCTCAAAAAAAAAAAAAAAAAAAAAAAATTGTGTCCTAACCTCAGTATTTGGTCTCTGATTAACATCAGTTGACTTTTTCCTTCAAAGCACAGCAAGCATGGTTTCATACCCCAACCATTCTGTTGCCATTCTTTGTTTCCAGATAATCGATGGAATTGTAGGCACTTACTGTGGCATAGCTCCAGCTTTTGATTTGAAAGCTAAACTTTCACTGTCGGAATCTGTTGAACTGGCACCTGGGAAAGTATTAAAGATAATGGTAAAGTTAAGATATCAGTGTTATCTATAATAATTGCAAAGAATTATATTTCCCTTAAATAAAATAACATACAAAGTCTTTTTGACCGAAACACACAATAAAATAGAGTGATTCAGGCTCAGACCATTTTTTATTTGTACTGTTTCTTCAGAAACTCATTTTAAAAAGTACTGCTATAAATAGCTTTCTTCAAAGCAATATACTTTCAATGGCAGATTTATTATTAGTTTCATTTTTATCACCGTGGTCATCACAACCGTACTTTTAAATGACTATAAACTATGAAATAAAGATGTGTGTGTGTCTGTGTGAAGAACACCCATGCTTTTAAACTGTAACCTTCTCCAGAGATTGCAGGGTAAGGACTGATAATGTCTTTATTACTCATGAATCAGAAGATGCTTCCTGGCTCCTGGGTAAAACTGAGTATGACAGCAGTTCTGTTCTTGAATAAGAAGGCCTTTGATTTTGGATCATGCCTTCCCAAATTCATTTGCATTATTACTGTTCTTAAATAAAGGGTCAACTTACTAGATTTTTAGTCAAAAGGTAAACCGCAGTCAGATTTTGATGTTTACATCTTTCATGTCAAGAGATTTTAGGCAACAGACTTAAAAAATTGCAATGGTTCGAAGTATATTCTTAATGTTTCCAAGGCATATTTAACTTGGGTCATTTATATTCTTTTATATAATAATACATGCTTATAAGAAAATAACCACAGAGCGTAGAATCGTGTAGCCTAATAGTAAAGATCAATGGGCACCTTCCTAAATGCCATTCCCAAATACCACATTAAGTCTGATGTGTATTATTCCTGATAAGTCCTTTTTTTTTTTTTTTGAGACGGAATCTTGCTCTGTCACCCAGGCTGGAGTGCAGTGGCGCAATCTTGGCTCACTGCAACCTCTGCCTCCTGGGTTCAAGCGATTCTCCTGCCTTCTGAGTGGCTGGGATTACAGGTATGTGCCACCATGCCCTGCTAATTTTCATATTTTTTTTTTAGTAGGGATGGGGTTTCACCATGTTGGCCAGACTGGTCTCGAACTCCTGACCTCAAATGACCCGCCCACCTTGGCCTCCCAAAGTGCTGGGATTACACGCATGAGCCACCGCACATGGCCCAGATAAGTGTAATACAGCATATCAACATATTTACATTTATGTACATATTTATACAAATGGATTCACATGACATGTTCACTTGGCATTTGGCTACTTTTGCCTATCAGTGGATTTAGAATACATACGTTCACTGTATTCTCTTGTATAGCTGCCTGGTATTCCTTCCAGTGACTCTACTGTGATATGTTTTCCAGTCTTTTATTGACATTGAAAACAGCCATGTTTATGTAACTCTGCTGGAATGTTTGCTGTCCCTTACTACTTATTTCTGTGTCTACCATCCAGTGTAGGCTTTCTTCGCCTGGGGCCTGGACTACCATAAACCATTCTTCTCTTCCCATCTCCTCCTTCTCAAATTCATCATTGCCCTCCCTGTGTGGGATAGATTTTCCTAGAGCAAGCCTTCCCTGTTAAAAATGAGATGATTAGAGTCTCTACTCAGTAACATAAAAAAACCCCAAATTCGTCATTTAATGACCCTCATGATTTCCAACTTCATTTTCTACCTCTATTTGCAGAACTTCTTGGACTTTCAAGTTGTGTAACCCTAATTCAGAGAGCTGAGTCCACTTGCACACCTATGGTGTGCACTCCATAAGGGGGATACGCAGTGAAGACACACACACACACACACACCACCACACACCACACACACACACCCCACACACCACATCCACACTCACTCCACCACATACACCCCACCACACACCACACCCCCTCACATACACATCCATACTCACCCCACCACACACACACACACACCCCACACACATCCATACTCACCCCACCATACACACACACACCCCACACACCACATCCATACTCACCCCACCATACACACACCCCACCACACACCACACACCCCACACACATCCATACTCACCCCACCATACACACATCCCACCACACACCACACACCCCCCACACACATCCATACTCACCCCACCATACACACACCCCACCACACACCACACTCATCCATACTCACCCCACCACACACACACCCCACACACATCCATACTCACCCCACCACACACACACACCCCACACACCCTGCCACACACATGCACATACACACACCACACACCACACACACCCTGCCACACACATGCACATACACACACCACACCACACACACACCCCACACACATTCATACCCCACCACACACACACCCCACACACATCCATACTCATCCCACCACACACACACACACCCCACACACATCCATACTCATCCCACCACACACACACACCCCACCACACACCCCGCACACACACCACATCCATACTAACCCCACACACCCACACCACACACACGCACCACACACATTCACCACATACCATACCTATGCTACACACACCCACACCACACACACACCATACCCACACCACACACATCACACCCACACACCACACACACCCTGCCACACACATGCACATACACACACCACACACACACACCTCACCACACATACACGCCACACTACACACACACACACAACCACACTCACACTACACACACCACACACGCACACCATACTCCCCCACAAAATACCCACACCCACCACATACACCACACACACACACACCCCCCCCACACACCCCTGCCCTTGTGAGGGCACAGAAGAGAAATAAGTACATGATACGGTGGTGAGTGAAGCAGGAAAATCATGAAGCAGGGGAGGGGCACGGGCCGTGATAGGACCTCCCCGGGGGGTTGCAATTTTAAGGATGGTGGCAAGGAAGGCTCCCCCAGGACCCAGAGAAGGTGGGGACTCTCTCTCCCTGCTTGTTTTCCATGCCGGTCCCTTAGTCATAGTTTTCACTCCCTAGGAAACTCCCCTACGTCTTTTCCTGATCCGCTATCTTCCGCGGTCAGCCCGGGCACTGTTCTGTGCTCTTTCTCTGAACTCCCAGCGTTCTTGTTTACAACACTCATGTCACCTAGAATATCATACCTGCTAGAAAATGATGAGTTCCCTGAGGATGGACGCTGGGTTAGGAAGGGAACTACCGATTTTTGAGTATGTCCTGTGTGCCTGGCGTCTGTGGGGCATTTTACCTCATTTAATCATCATCATAATGAACTTCACTAAGAAGCGAGTTATGTCCAGTTTATAGATAAGGAAACCAAGGAACCAAGAGGTGAAGTAATTGGCAGAAGGTCACATAACTAGAAAGCAGTGGTGACAGGCACTCCTGTGGTTGAGCCTCGTGGTCTGTGACCTTCCCCCCACACCACGTGACCTTCATGAGGTGCGCACCTGTGGGTTCCTCAGAGGGCCTAGCTTCATGCCTTGCCCACACACACCTTCCAGGCTTCTGCTGGAATGAAGAAATAGAACTGGGAAGTGGTAAAGCTTGTCTGGGGACGAGGCGCAGATCGTGCAAGGCGAGAAGAGCAGCAGGCTGGGGGCAGTAACGGGAGGCAAATCTCGAAACACAGGCAGGACCTGGATGCCGGGGCTGACTTGTTTGAACCTGGTCGTGTAGGCACCGAGAGTGGAGACTGGGAAAAGTCAGTGTTCAGGATTAACTGGCGGAGTAGGGACACAAAGGGAGCAAACAACAAACCATCAAAAACAAGTTACGGGCAAGAAGAAAGTTTTCTCTGTGGTGAGGAGGTGCGGGGAGCTGAGAATCCCTGAGGAAAAGCCAGCGAAGGCGATCAGAAGGTCAGAGATAACCAGAGAGACCATTTTATTGGAATCATAAAAGCATTTAGGAGAAGGGGCGGGGTGGCAAAAATCATATGGAAGTTATCACAGACACTCTCAAGGTAGCCAAAAATTGTGGAGAGAAAACAGTTACTTTTCACCAGATTCAAAATGTTTCAATCATTAAAAAAAAAAAAAAAATCCTTCTGATGACCTCTCTTTAGAAAGCCATTCTTGCTACTTTTTTCCAGCTGATTTTCAAAGGAAGAAGGGGCCGAAAAGGCTGGCGCCCCCTGAAATAAGCACACATTTGCTACCTTTTGCACACCTGTCCAACCCTTGTAAAATCTGAAAGTGACTTTTTGTCTCAGGTGTCAGAGCAGCTCTTGCAAACGGAGGCAGATCAAATCTCCCTCTCTGTGCCAGCCAGTTCCCTGCCTTCCCCTCAGGGCGATTCTCCCTCCCTCTCCCACTCTGTTTCCACTTCAGTCATCTGCTTTGCACCTGCTGGTCAGGAGAAAACAAACAAACAAACAAAAAATCTTTCTCCGTATTTATTAACCGTCACTTTCAGTTTTGGATGTAGGCTCCAATCTGAAAGAGTTACATGTTCTAGTCCTTGTAATTACTATCATCTGTTCACCTAACATTGACCTGCCTAAACCTTAGCTTTTCCTATTCTGCCTCCCACACGGAGTGAAGGAATCACACACCGACGATCATGCTTTGGGCTTTGGCCAGTGGAAGTGTCACAGAAATGAGTCTCCTTGTCTTGACTTTAAAAGGTGCTCCCTTTTCATTTTAAAAACTTAGCCGGCCGGGCGCAGTGGCTTACGCCTGTAATCCCAGCACTTTGGGAGGCTGAGGCGGGCAGATCACAAGGTCAGGAGATTGAGACCATCCTGGCTAACACGGTAAAACCCCGTCTCTACTAAAAATACAAAAAAATTAGCCGGGTGTGGTGGCGGGGGCCTGTAGTCCCAGCTACTCGGGAGGCTGAGACAGGAGAATGAGGTGAACCCGGGAGGAGGAAGTTGCAGTGAGCCGAGACCCGGCCATTGCACTCCAGCCTGGGCGACAGAGGGAGACTCTGTCTCAAAAACAAACAAACAAACAAACAAAACCTACCCAATGTAATACTTTCTGGTGGGAAAAGACCCAGGAAATACATGGAAGCAAAAATGAGAGGAAAAAAATCATTTGGAATACCACCACCCAGAAACTATTGGAATACATTCTTCCAAAGTTTATCTCCGTGTACACAGACAATGCTATGTATACTGTTCCATTATTGCTTTTTCTCCCACTTAATTCTTGTAAAATGCCTTTACATGTCAGTAAATAGGCACTTCATGATTGTCTAATGGTTGCTTCAAATTCATGTGTATGGATTTACCATAATTTTATCATTCCAATGTTATTGGATATATTATTTCCATTTTTTTACATCTCCCCAGAGATATGTATAAAATTACAATATATCAAAATGTCCATTTCCTCATACTCATGAAAACGCTATGTTGTAATTATTTTTATTTTTTGTCTATCTGATATCTTCCTTGAAAAAATATATTTCTGAGTAGAAATAAACTAGATGGGAATCACATAGCTTCAACTTCAAGAAACAGGATGTCTTCACAGAGGTGGTTTTCAACCATTAAAAATACATATTATGTATATAATTAATATATATAAGTAAAATATATACAAATATATAAATAAAATAAACATAATATGTTATGTTTATATATTATATAGATATGTTTTAAATCTCTAACTGACTTTACTGAACTGAGTCATGGAGTTTATCCTTTTAGGCATATTTTGCCTTTCAAGATTTGGGGAATAAATACATCCTTTCTCTCATTTCTATTATTTGCTTCTTTTCCTCTCTTTTAAATCAGTTGCTATAATTACCAACACGGCAAGAATCATTCACAGATCAGAGTAACTGAAGCAATGTCAGTGACACATAACTTTATAAATGATGAACGACTACAAAGGAATTAAAATGGTTTTAAAGAACGTTAATGACATGGGAAGATGTCTGTGACAGAGTCGTTTAAATTTAAAAAAAAAAACAGAGTTCAAAAGAGTAGATACAGCAAAATTTAAGTACTTACATGTAGGAAAAAAATTGGAAAGATAAAAATATTAAGAGTGACTGTCATAAGGCAGTGGGATTAGATATGCTTTATTTTTTGAGATAGGGTCTCACTCCGTCACCCAGGCTAGAGTGCAGTGGTGCCATCCCAGCTACTTCTCCCTTGACCTGCTGGGCTCAAGTGACCCTCCCACCTCAGCCTTCCAAGTAGCTGGGACTACGGGTGTGCACCACCATGCCTGGCTACTTTTTTTTTTTTTTAATTTTGTAGAGATGGGGGGGGGTCTCACCATGTTGCTGTGGCTGGTCTTGAACTCCTGGACTAAATGATTTTTCTGCCTCAGCCTCCCAAAGTGCTGGGATTATAGGCATGAGCCAGCATGCCTGGCCTAGACATGACTTTTATATCTTCTTTTGATCCATACATTTTAGCTTTTTAAAAATAAAAATACGGTATTTATAAATAATAATGGCCTACGCTGTGTGCTAGGTACCACCCCAGTGGATTAACTCAGTCAACCCTTACAACAATCTAATTTTCTCCAGATGAAGAAACCAAAGCATAGAGCCATCATAAAATATCATGAAAAGTTATTTTCAAATAGATAACATGAAGAATGGCCAAAGCTGTGCTTAAACTGGTTTAGCTTTTCTCCAAAAGTTTTCCAAACCCAGTGAATGGAATCTATGCCTAGAGGGGCATGGCAGTGGTCCCAGCGCCAAAGGCTTTACCCTATGTGGCTACCAGGAACAATTCCACATTTCACATCACAGCACACTTCACAATGTCACTTCAAAGGGGTACACATTTTATCTGATTATTCGTAGCACTGAGAACCTGTGTCAAACAGAACCTGCCAATCTGCGTCACGCTGGTTCCCTTCCCCACCTTCTTAATGCTGCCCTGCCCTCCTCTCCTCCTGACCTCAATCCTCTTTATCCACAAGGTCCAGCTTAATCCAGCTTCCTTCATCCCACATTTCAGGGCCACCATCCTGCCCTCTTTGGAGCTCATAAAGCTATTCATTTTACAGCCTGTATAATTCATTTTACAATCACAGGGGGAGGCAGTGGTGGAAAATTGAGATGTCTGTATTTATTTTACACGTTTACATGGATCTTTCCTATTTATATAGGAAATTATTGAGAAGCTCCCTCTGCCAGCTAGTTCTTGAGGGCACCCTCTCACCATCTAGTACAGATTCCATTTCCTTTCCCCATTTTATTCTCCTCCCTCCTGCATGATCTATTTTTCCGTCTTGCACTATTTTCTTCAGCCTATAAACATATTCTAGTAACTCCAGCCTGAAAACACACACACTGTAAAAACCATCTTTTTTGACCCAATGCTCCATTCTAGATACCAGCCCCTATCTCTGTTGGCGGTTAAGCAAAACTTCTTCAACAAATATCTGTTATTTGCTGCTTCTCTTTCCATATTTCACAAACTTTTCTCAGCCAGTTCCATTTGATCTTTGACCCTGTTCAGATTCCTCAAGCTCCTCTTGCTAAAATCGCTGACAACATCCACTGTTGCTGACCCCAGTGGTTTCCTCCTGGCCCACATCTGATTGGAGCTCTCAGAAGCAGCAGACACAGCTCGCAGCCCTGTCTTCTGGAAACTCTTTCTCTTGCCTTCCCTTACACCATTCTGCCTGGTTTCTCTCACACCCTAGGGGCTTTTCCTTCTTATCTTGTTTGCTGGCAACTCCTCTTTCAACATGCAGAAGTATCCCAGGCTCAGACTCAGATCCCTTCCTCGTCTCCATCCCCTCTTCCTCCCTAGCTGATCTGTCTGGAGGTGTGTCCAGTCCTACAGCTTTAGTTGCCATCTATATCCTGATGCTCCCCAAATACTGCATTCTCATCCTGTGCTCTAGACATCTATGTTTATATCTGCAACTACTGGCCTGATACGTCCACGTGGCTAAGTAGAGATTTCAAACACAGCATGTTCAGACTGGACGCAGTGGCTCATGCCTGTAATTCCAGCACTCTGGGAGCCAAGGTGGGCGGATCACTGGATGTCAGGAGTTTGAGACCAGCCTGGCCACTATGGTAAAACCCCATATTTACTAAAAATACAAAAATTAGCCGGACATGGTGGCTCGTGACTGTAGTCCCAGCTACTCGGGAGGCTGAAGCAAGAGAATCGCTTGAACCCAGGAGGCGGAGATTGCAGTGAGCCGAGATCACAGCACTAAGCTCCAGCCTGGGCAATAGAGCGAGACTCCATCTCCAAACAGACACACACACACAGACACAGACACACACACACACACACACACACACACACAGCATGTTCAAAAGACAGCACTTAATTCCTTCTGTCCCCTAATCCTGTTCCTCTCCCATCTTCCTCATTTCAGAGACTGGCACCATTGTCCTCACAAATGGTACAGCTGAAACCACAGAGTCATTTCTGATTCCTTTCCTCCCCTCGCCTCCACGTGGAACCACTGCAGGGCTTTTGGACCTGCCTGTGAACCCAACTTGAATCTGACTTACTCCCTCATCTCTGCTGTATCCCCGAGGCACCGGCAATAGGCTTCTACTGGTATCCCCAATTATAAACCAAAGTGTCAGTTAGAAAACATGAATCAGGCTGGGTGCGGTGGCTCAAGCCTGTAATCCCAGCACTTTGGGAGGCCGAGACGGGCGGATCACAAGGTTAGGAGATCAAGACCATCCTGGCTAACACGGTGAAACCCTGTCTCTACTAAAAAATACAAAAATCTAGCTGGGCGAGGTGGCGGGCGCCTGTAGTCCCAGCTACTCGGGAGGCTGAGGCAGGAGAATGGCGTAAACCCAGGAGGCAGAGCTTGCAATGAGCTGAGATCCGGCCACTGCACTCCAGCCTGGGTGACAGAGCAAGACTCCGTCTCAAAAAAAAAAAAAAAAAAGAAAATATGAATCAGTTTAAACCCTCCATGATTTTCAATTTGATTTAGCCTCGGCCCTGTGTCCTGCGTACCCCGGCTGCGGCCGAAACCCCTGAGCTACCTCCTCCATCTGATGTTCCAGTCACCCTGGACTTCCTCCTGCTCCTTGGGCACATCTGGCTGTCCTCACCAGGGCCTCTGCATTTGTTCCCTTGGTCTGGAGCACTCTTTCCCCAGCCTTCCCTATTGGCTCCTTCTCAGGCTCCTTTCTGAGACCAAATGTCATCTCTTTGGAGTGGCCTTCCTGATCTTCCTGATCACCGATCCCATCAGCCACCTTTATTTCTTTCACAGCACTTGCCGCTGCTGGAATGCCGTATGAGTTTACTGGATTACTCTGACCCTCTTCTGGAGTGTTCGTGCAGTGAGGGCAGAGGCCTGCTTGTTCGCTGCTGTGTGTCTCAAGGGTGAACCACTGCCTCCCTTACAGTAGTCACTCATGATATTCTTGAGAATGACCAAAAAGTGCTCAATTACATGCTCTGAAAAATGCCGTGCTCAGATCCAAAATTCTGTTACCAGATGAAGGCGAGGAACTGTAGCTGCCCTAGTGATAATGAGTTTATTTGGATTTTATGCTGTAGGGTAGAGGGCAGATTCAGGAGTCAGACTGCCTAGGTTTGAATCCTTGACTCCCAGGTGTGTGTGTGTGTGCACGTGTGTATATGTGTGATCTTGGTCATTACTTAGCCTCTTAAAACTTCAGTTTCTTCAACTATAAAATAGACTGATTTTTAGTTTTCACATATGAGTGAGAACATGCAGTGTTTAACTTTCTGTTAAAAAAGTTAATCTTGGCCGGGTGCGGTGGCTCACGCCTGTAATCTCAGCACACTGGGAGGCTGAGGCAGGCGGATCATGAGGTCAGAAGATCGAGACCATCCTGGCTAACACGGTGAAACCCCGTCTCTACTAAAAATACAAAAAATTAGCCGGGCGTGGCGGCGGGCGCCTGTAGTGCCAGCTACTTGGAAGGCTGAGGCAGGAGAATGGCGTGAATCCGGGAGGCAGAGTTTGCAGTGAACCGAGATCACGCCACTGCACTCCAGCCTGGGTGACAGAGCGAGACTCCATCTCAAAAAGAAAAAAAAAAGTTAATCTCATAGAAGTAAAAAAGCAGAACAGGGACTAATATGGGCTAGAAAGGGGAAGGAGAAGGGGGGGATAGGAAGAGACTGTTAAAGGATACAAAATTACAGCTGAAAGTGTAAGAGGAATATGTTCTAGTGTTCTATACCACTACAGGATGACTATGGTAAACAATAATATCTTATATGGTCTTAAATAGCTAGAAGGAGGATATTGAGTGTCTCAACACAAAGAAATGATAAATGTTGAGATGATGGATATGCTAATTATCCTGATCTGATCACTATACGTAATATATATCAAAACAGAACTACATACCCCATGTACAATTATTATTTGTCAATTTAAAAAATAAAAAAAATTAAATGGAGTGAATTTTGTAAGGATGAAATGAGGTAATCTCTGTAAAAATGAAGAACAGTACTTGGCTCCTAGGTGACACTAAATGAATGCTAGCCACTGTTCTTAAGCTGTAATCTCTTTTGTATCATTCTAAAACTTGATGCATGAGACAGTGGAATTTAGACAGCTTTTAATTAGTAGGTTGTTAAACTTTCAGAGAAGATTTTGCTGAGATTTTAACTTCAAAAAGAAACCTTTCTACCCTCTGATAGATAGGCTGCCAACGACAGCTGATGTAGTAATAACATGCTTCAGGAAGCAATCAATAGGAATATAGGTGAGTTGAATTTAGTGCTAGAATAAGTAAAATATAAAAATTTCTTACTTTGAGTCATAAGTTGAGGCTAAGAATTTATCTGAGGTTCTCTTCCACTTCACATAATTGTTCTTAGGGATAAAAACACTAAAATCTTTTGTTTTTAAAAAATTATTCATATTTCACAAGGCCAAGGAGCCAGTTTTCTAAAGCACTTTATGTTAGGCTTAGCAGACTGAATCTTCACAACTCTTCATTCTTGCCATGTCCAGCTTCCTTACCCTCCCTTCAATTTATCTAAAGTCACGTATGATCTATCTACAGTCAGAGGTACCCAACGGTGTCGGATGTCTCAGTAAGTTCAGCAGTGTCACATAGAAAGCTGTGCACTGGAAGAAATCCACTATCTCTGTTGAAGTCCCGAACATGATACATATGTGGCATATAGAACTAGAGGGATACTTTTCTTATATTTAGTACCTCATGCAGATGATTTGAAAGGACTGGCAGAAGAGGACTGGCAGTTCAGAGACTTTTATACAGAAGAACGACATTTAAAGTTAAATATCAGTGTGGTGAGAGTTTGAGTCTATCTCAGTTGGACTCTGCAGCTGGTTTCAAGAGGCAGTGAAATATCTCATTTTATAGTATATATACATATATGATTTATATATATCTTATATATCATGCATTTAACTTTTATAAGTTCTTAAAATGCTTTTGATTTCTCTTATACAACTTATTATATTACTTTATCATTTTACATTCCTTTTTCTGTTTGTTTGTTTTTGAGACTGAGCCTCCTCACTCTATTGCCCAGGCTGGAGTGCAGTGGCATGATCTCGGCTCACTGCAGCATCTGTCTCCCAGGTTTAAGTGATTCTCGTACCTCAGCCTCCTGGGTAGCTGGGACTACAGGTGCCCGCCATCACGCCCGGCTAATTTTTGTATTTTTAGTAGAGACAGAGTTTTACCATGTTGGCCAGGCTGGTCTTGATCTCTTCCTTGGCCTCTCAAAGTGCTGGGATTATAGTCGTGAGCCACTGGGCCTGGCCTTTTTTTTTTTTTTTTTTTAAATGTGTTTATCTGCTGTTAGACTGAGAACTCCTTGATATCAGGGATTGTCTGTTAACCACATTTATACCTGCACTGTGTAGCACTTAGTAGGGCCTTAATAAATTTTGGTTAAATTAAGTTGACAGGCTTTGACTTAAATCTAATGTGATTTCATTTAATATTTGTAGTATGAAAGCAGCAGAACCCAAAACTTAACATATTTCTAGCAATCTTGCAAGCAAATGAAGAATTTCATTTAAAAGTGCTCTACCTGTTAGAGGACACATCTGATCATCATTAGCAGACAGGAAGTTTAAGTTCCCGTCACTGTATTCTAACATGCCTTAAGAAGTTTGCCACCCCTGAATAATACTGCCAACTCATTAGTGAAATTTTAAACATCTTTTTGTCATTGACTTTTCATTCATGCAGCACTTTGAAATACCTACCTGTATGATAGCGTGGTTAATATGGACCCTGGAGCAAGACTGTCTTGGTTCAAATTCTTGTGTGACTTTGAACAAGTTTCTTCTACCTCTCTGGGCCTCAGTTATAAAAAGGGAACACTAATAATACCTCGTAGGCTACGGCAAAGTGTAAATGATTGTGTGTGTGTGTATGCACACGCACGCGCGCGCGCGCATTTTGTAAGTGTCATGTAAGCGCTTAAAACACTTTCAACTATTCTAAATGATTGGTATTGATCAAAACACAATACAAATGTAAAATATAATACTTTGATATCAAGTTTTTTAACTCCCTGGAGATTGAATCCTGTCAAAGATGAACAGAACAACAGAAACAGCTCATTCTCTGCTTACCCCTCTTTAAAACAACATTGATTCTTGAATATTCTCACCTAGTGATTGCAAGTTTATAGTGCATTTAGCAGGAATAATGGGATCTTAACAAAAGAGGCAAAATTCTAGAATTTAGTAAAAATGAGAACATAAATCACTTAAAATTCTCATGAATGATTTCCTGAGTCATTTATTGCTTAACTTTGCTTGATATGATATTTCAATTATGTTTCTATGCTTCATTTATTAGAGGAAGACAAAAATAATTTGGATGCCTTACATTTTAAATAATTCAAGTTAATGGAGTGGAAACATTCTACTTTAAAAGGAACAAATGTTGACATCAGAGACAGTTGATGGGTGCCTAAATGTTGGAACAGTTCAATTTATAAAGGTTTTCAGGGAAATGAAGTTTGATTTAGAACACCACTGTGCTGTTTGCATTGGAAAGGCACATTTGCACACCCAATATACTGGAGTGATTAGACCACTGACACACCTTTATCCCCCATTACCAGGCACCCCTCCTTACCTTCAATGAACACCTCAGCAGATGTTGTGTCTGAACCGCTGGGATTCGTAGCCAGACAGGTGTAGCGACCTGTGTCGTCCTCAAAGGCCTCTGCTATGATCAGGGTATGGAGGTCCCCACCCTTACAGTGGATTTGAATATCAGGAGTGTTGTGCAGTTCTTTCCCTTCACAGAACCATCTGCAGGCCAAATGGAGGTCAAAGGACAGGAGGGAAAGAAAGGAAATGGTAATGTTTAAAACAATAAAGCAGAAGTGAAGGCTAGTTGCTATGCAAAACTATGTTTGATTTAAAAAAAATCAGTATCAGTGTTATTAATGGAAACTCTACAATTTAGACTGTGAAATTAATGACTAGACAATTCCCATAGGTTTTCTTTGTAAAGTATCTTGTACATTTTATCAACCCAAGTGATGCTGTCAAACTCAGAAAGACCGTTTCAGTTATAAAATAAAAGGAACAGAAATTCAATGTCTTATAAAATGCTTTATAACAAATACCTCCGCCATTTATTACAGTTTTATCTATTAGTCTTATCTAAAGAAAAATAGAAAAGTAATATAAACATTATGCTCAAAATATTTAATATATGAAAGGAAACTTATCATCATGTTAAAAAATCACAGGCAGCAATATTTTTGTTGACCTTAAGACTTCTGATCAGCTGAGCAGTAACAGATCTAATGCCTTCCACATTTCTGATATTTACAAAACTTTCTAGCAGACTGCCTTGGCCTCCAAGATGTGGAGGGATATAGCAGTTGTGCTGTGATTCATTCTTGCTGGTCAGCACTTTTCCTATCCCAAACAATCAGGCCCTTCGTGTGGGAAATTTCAGGCTGCCAGACTGTTTGAACACAGGTTCTCTCACTCTCTCTCCCCTCTTCCCCCAGCACCTCAAATTCTCAGTAACATTTGGTTGCCTTTACATTTTACCAAGAAACAAACATACAAACAAAACAAAACAAAGCCCAAAGCTGCCCTAAAAAAAAACCCAAATGGGATTTATTTTTAAAGAGATGTGTAGAAATCTGCCACTTACAACTAAAAGAATTGAATTCTCTGGGAAAATATTGTCCATTTAGCTCTTAATGAGCACCTAGAGATTTTCTCTTAGTTTCCTATAAAATTACTTGGATTTCACATCCTTTTGTGAAATATGACATGGAAGACTTTTTTATTTCTGTGTTTAGAGTAGGATAATATAGGTTTTTGTCTAATTTAATTTGAAAATAAAGTTAATAAAGCAAATGAGCTTGCTAATATTCTGAGTATCAACCCCAGAAACCATACTCAACATTAAATATGTGATTCTCACCAAAGAAGAGACAAGACCTGTGGAATTAAAGAACATAAAATAATCAGCCAACTGAGCATTCTATGCAATGCAAACCATATTATTTTGGGGGCAATTGAGCAGGGCAGCATTTCTTGATTCTGGGGCACTGTATGGTTTTCTTTGTTGTCATAAAATCTTGAAGAACTTTCCAGCCCAGAGTCATCCTCCAGTCTCTTTTTTTTCCTGTTATCTTTCCAAAGCCATAGTCCAGATCCTCACCCAAGAGTGTTAACTGTGGCTTTAGTGTTTTAATTGGTCTCTCCATCACCAGCAGTCTATAAATTCTTTCTATATTCTGTCATCAGATTAATGCTCTTAAAGTTTTTCCCTACATAAATCATTCCCTAAACTTCAGATCTGTCATTGTGGGCTTTCATATAACTTGGCCTTATCGTTTTCTTATACTAATCCCCTGTTTCTGTTGAATATTTGCATGGACTTATTGCTCCTTACATAGCCCTCAAATATTACCTGCCTATTTTTCTGTGTCCACATTTTCTTCTCCTTGGAATCATCTCCTTACCTTCTTCATTAATCCCGTCTAGGAACTACTCTTCCTTAAGACCAAGCTAAAGGCTTCTTCAACAGATTAAAATAAACTGAATATACACTAACGGAGCTTCTTCTATGTGTGAGGAACTGCATTGCCTACTACTGGTAACAGAAAAAATAATGCCTGCTAAACTCTAAACTAGTTGAGTTTTTCTGTCTATACTGTGAATTAGAGTGTTTCTGCCTTCCATGAAAAAGATATAAACCACCTATTGGGGGAAAATGAAGCATAAAAAAATGCAACAGAGGTTCAATAGGGAGAAGGATTCGTTTCTTTTGGTTAGATGTACTCCATAGGAAAACCTTTGCCAACTACCTAAGAGACTAGTATCTTATCCTCTAACTCAGCAAACTTATAGCCTGCAAGCCTACTGCCTGTTTTTATATGGCCCTTGAGCTAAGAATGGTTTTTATACTTTTAAAGGTTTGAAAAAAATCAAAACAAGAATATTTTGTGACATAAAGTTCACATTTCAGAGTCCTTAAATAAGGTGGGTTTTTTTTTGGTGGTGAGGGGAGAACATAACCATGCTCATTCATTTACGTATTGTCTATGTCTGCTTTTGCATTATAGTGACAGAGTCAAGTAGTAGTTGCAACATACTATATGACCCTCAAAGCCCCAATTATTTAGTATCTGGATCTTTATAGAAAAAGGTTCCCCACTCCTGCTTTTTGCTCCTTAAAGTGTGGTCCTGCGGCCAGCAGCATCAGCATCACCTGGGAACTTGTTAGAAATGCAGTATCTTGACCCTCACCCCAAATCTACTGAATCAGTTCAGGTCCCCTAGGTGATCATGTGCACTTTAAGAAGTGTTGGTCTGATAAGTTCTGGACCAGAATGACCCGCCTCACAGAGTCTTGGCTCTCCATCCAGGTTGCTCACTTGTTTAACATAGCAACCATTTTTAAAAAATGTACATTGTATCTCTGGTCCCTTGCATGCCAAAGCAGCAGAGATACTAAAAATTAAAAAGCATGCTTAATACATTCATATGCCAAACATTGTGCTAGAACCTAGAGAGTAAGTTAATATAAGACCAGGGGCTGGGCGCGGTGGCTCGCACCTGTAATCCCAGCACTTTGGGAGGCCAAGGCGGGCGGATCACAAGGTCAAGAGATCAAGACCATCCTGGCTAACACGGTAAAACCCGCCTCTACTAAAAATACAACAAACTAGCCGGGCGTGGTGGTGGGCGCCTGTAGTCCCAGCTACTCAGGAGGCTGAGGCAGAAGAATGGTGTGAACCCGGGAGGTGGAGCTGGTAGTGAACTGAGATCACGCCACTGCACTCTAACTTGGGCGACAGAGTGAGACTCTGTCTCAAAAAAAAAAGACCAGGCCTCTACCATGGAAAAACTTACATTCCAATAGGATAGAAAGGCCCATCAAAAGCTAATTTCAGTATAACATGGAAAGTTAAGTACCATGGTTGTGATAAAGACAAGATGCCAAATCCATCAATACATTTAAAAGTCCAATGTGGGCCTGTGATCTCAGAAACATGATTGTATCCTAGTATATTTCAAGTAAGCTAAGCCATTAATTTAGTTGCACCCTTCATCAGAGAATTTTCTACATCATTTCATGAAATACTTTTTAACACAATCATTAAAAATACACTCTTCCATATAACAAAAAAACCTTGACATTTTGTCTCCTCATACAGATGAGGAACCTGAACTGGAAGGCTCAATGACTTTCCTAAAGCCACAGTTGAGCCTCTTTGCTCTGCCATTGCTAGTTCCATTGAGCAAATGATTCCAATCATAGATCAAACACACATTCATCTAAATATTGGCCAGAAACTATGCTGCCCATTTTGTTTTTAGGGAGAGCCTGCCATCCAAATATTTGCAGTTTTTCTTTTCCTCCTCCCCTTGGGTCACACCCTAACTTACCACATTTTAACAACATAGAACTGGTGACTTGACAGGCACTTACGTCAACGACTGACTTTCCCTGGCTGTCAGTTGCTTTCCCTGAAAGCAATATGCATGGCTCATGCTAATTATTTTACTTATACCTTACTGGGCAAATTTATTCTTTTCTCTGCATTATTTCTTCTACGTGTTACCATCTGAGATGCTGTTTCAATTTTATTCAATGAGCTGGAGAACAAAAAGCATGCATATTTAAAAAGCAAAAACAGGTCAGCCTAGTGGTTTACAAGCACCAGTCATTTTGCCATATGCAGTTGTTGAAGAGTTTCATTACATAATGAACCATTTCACTTGACTAAATAGATGAGTTAGACTGAGGCAGAAAGTGCATTCATTGTCTTAACTTCTCTGCCAGTATTAAGGTGTTATTTGAAGCACTTTATTGCACTTGCTGATTATTTTCTTTAGTCTTAAACTTATCATTATCACTCAGTTTATAATCAGTCTTTATTTTTTTAAAAAAGTACAAATTCCATGGAAGAAACAGGATAGAAAAGCATTCTGCAACATATTCCTGGGTTGTTAGCAGGTACCCAGTGAGAAAAAGTTTCATGGTCAAATAAGTTTAGTAAATGGCTGGATTGGGACAATGTTAAATAAGTTCTTTTCTGCAGGATTTCCCAGGGCCTTAAAAAAGGAAATGTGAATTGCAAACATCAAGGAGTGAGATGTAATATGTATGTAGCATTTTAAAAATCTATTGGAGCACAGATTTCTTCACTATTTGCTATTTCATCGGATGCATGTTCTAAAGTAACGTGGGGCTGATAATAAATATTTTAAAGCATCAACTAGGTGCAATACTCTATGGATCAATTTTAAAACTTAAAAATTGCATTTTTTTTAAACAATCAAGAAGTAGTTGATTTCTAGTTGGGGAAATTGGCATAAATGCATTTGATATCAAATAATGGCACGAGGAAACAATACAGGTGATATCAGAAAGGGACAAATGATCAACTGTCAAACGAATGAGGTTAATTATTTTTGAGTACAGAGAGAAACATACAAAAAGAACATAATTTTGCATGCATTCAATTTTGCATCTGGGACATGGCTGACCCTGTAGGGACTGTCTCTCCCAGGGTTAGCCAGTTCCTAGAAGTGTTAAAGACCGTCCTGGGAGCGTGCCCTCCATATGCAAACTAACCAATACAGAGCCCACACACTCAGCACCCCCTCTGGGCTCTCATACTCAGGGCCACAACTTCCCTCCCCACATCAACCCAGGGCCAGATACCAGACAACCAGAAACAGCCCCTATGCTTGAGAACCCACTGAAATTACTCAAAACAGGCAGTTCTAACCCTGCTTACCTTGCCTCACCTATCCCTTTCCTGTGGATTCCTAGGCAAAGGCTCCTGTCCAAATTTCCCTCTTGCTCCTTGGCCTTCTGACTGACCCTGGCGCATTCCCTGCAGTCCCCTGTGGTGCGGCATGCCCCCTCCTCTTGGGAACTATGAATAACAAACTATTTAGTACCTTTCCAATGACAGTCATCTAATCTGTTTACCTCACCATATCTGAATAGCAGTCAAACCTACATTTTCAAACAGGGCACACTGCCATTGAGCTTATCAAAGAAGATGAAAGATGAAAAAAGGACTGAACAAAGAGTTTAATATTGGCTACAGTTTCTGCTTTAAAATATATATGGAGAGAAGCTTATAGACTTTCACCAGCTCAAACTGCAGTGCATTTAAAAAGCATACACTTAAACTCAAAATAATCTAGTTAGTGCATATATCAGAAAAGGAAATCTGCCTCATCCACTCTTTATGTAGCTGATTAAAGACAAATCACCTTCTTGTCTAAGAGAATCTTAGAGTTTTGAAGTTTTGGCACCACACACTGGATGAGATGGGTGTGCTACAGTCATGTTTGTTTAGTTCAGTTTCTCAAAGGTCATAATTCCACCAGCTTCCTGGCAAAGAACTCAAAACATTTACTATTCTCTAAAGAGCTAAATGGGATTTCTGTTAGTTAAATTTTGACCGCTTGAATTTTTCTCACATTAAATTCTTGTTGCTGATGCCATTTAGGGAAATAGATACTAGGGTGACAAGCCAAACTGTGAAGCATACAAAATAGGAGGAAGTATAGGTTTGGTAAATGCATGGCACAGGCAAGGACACTATCCCCTTTCTTTCTGTGGCACACGTCACTCACTCATCAGAATGTTCTTTGCTAGTGAAATGGAATGTCTGAGAATCCTCAGCATAGCTGTTTAAGGCTACAAAGCAACTAAAGTGGAAGGTTGAAATGAAACACATTTGCCATCCTCAATCTGATCTCTTTCTAGGGGATACATTCTCATTTTCCTCCAGATCCTGAAAGCCCTGTTTAATTGCTATGGGCCAAGAGTGGAGAGGGGTTTGATTGAGAGAGGAGTGTGGGTGGAATGTGGCTAAGACAGAATCCACTCAAGTAAAATTTGACTTGACGATCCCCTCGGACATTTATTCATTCCATTCTGAATACCTGGAAGCCTTGTATCTAGTGAATAGTATCTGGGTAGCATATCAAAAAATTAAAATCTTATTATCTACATTCCCATTCTGAACTTCTGATAAATTTCAACTTCAATCACATTTTTTATTTTCTGCCATAAAATCATTAAAAATATGTAATTATGATCTCATAATTAGGATGAAAAGATGATACAATATTTGGGAACAATGATAATTCTTGAGGACTTATAGAAATTAAAATTAAGGGAAAGAGAATATTTATTGAATGCATATTGTATGCAAATATGACCTTATTTTATTTTCACAAGTACCTTGTGAAGTAGTTGTCATTATATCTTTAGATATAGGCAACTCTCACTTATCTATAGCAATTAAAAAGAAGAACACAAACAATAAAAACCAGGGAGTCTCCAAAATTTCATTTTCCTTAAAGCTTTTGGCTTTCATCTTTCATCAAAACATGTATCTATGGATAGATACATGTTTTAACAAAGCTTACTGATTCTTCCTCTTTAATTCCTAGTGCAGCTGTTAAATAGCTATGTAATTGCCACACAAACAAGGAGCTGAGGGAAGCTGGAGAGCCAAACCTTGCAAAATTAGCGGGCATGGTACATGCCCCTTCAAAAGAATTAAGTTGCTAATATAAGAATAAACCAGTTGGGACTGGCTGTCAGATTTCAAGACCATAAACACGAAAATAACCTTGTACTAATTGGAAATAAAATGTAAAAGGATTAGAAGATGTAGTCATGCTCGTTCATTCATTCATCAATCATTCATTCATCAAGGGGCTTTTTTTTTTTTTCACTTAGACTACAATGCAGGAACGGGTTGGAAGCATAGATGTCAGTTAAGCCAGGTTTCTTAGTTCATGAGACTAGTAGCAGGGGCTAACAGAGAAGAAAATCCAATTGTAGACATAAGGAAATACAATGAATATATTTTACTTAATGAGCTTAAGTTTTTCCATCACATAGAAATCTGTACTGTGCGGGGCGCAGTGGCTCACGCCTGTAATCCCAGCACTTTGGGAGACCGAGGCGGGCAGATCACAAGGTCTGGAGTTCAAGCAAGACCAGCCTGGCCAGGATGGTGAAACCTCCTCTCTACTAAAAATACAAAACTTAGCCGGGCATGGTGGTGCATGCCTGTAGTCCCAGCTACTCAGGAGGCTGAGGCAAGAGAATGGTGTGAACCCTGGAGGCGGAGCTTGCAGTGAGTCGAGATCGCACCTGGGATCTCGACTTTACTCCAACCTGGGAAAGAAAGAGAGAGAGAGAGAAAGAGGAAGGAAGGAAGGAAGAAAGAAAGGAACTTGTATTGCTTCAAAAATCTTTCAAAGTTGGTTATAGCTTCATACTTATAGATTAAGCTTCTTTGGATATAATACTCAGTTTGAAATCAATTTGTTGGAGAGGAGATAATATTCACGATTCTTGAATTTTCCTTGTTCATAAAGGATTATAGAACAGAGTAGGAAAAAGAATTGTAACATTTATAGTTCTGTAAGATAGCATACTCCTTTATACTATTCTGTGCTGGGATTTTGAAATAGTTTTTTATAAATATGTATATATCTACGTGTGTGTGTGTGTGTGTGTGTGTATTGCTGTTTTTGCATAATGATCCCTCCCTCCCCATAAGGATTTTCCAAACATTCCAGCTTAAAAATGAGATGGTGCCAAAAATTCAAGGATCACATTATGGCAGTAGCAGGATGTGGCTGGATTGAAATTCAAGAAGGTGTTTTACATGAAAATGTTCAATATGTAATTGTTCACTTTCTACATTTCAAGGTGAGGTTAAATGTGACTGCTGACTTGGTCTGAGTCCAGTTGTTAGAGGAGAGTGGCTGCATCTGTCTACAGTCCTAGGGCTTTTTTGGTTAGGCATCAAAGAGTCAGGAGGATAATTAAAATCAAGGGGCTGCAGCTGCTTCAGACCAAATGGCTGTCCTTGAAAACCACCAGTCACTTCCATTCTTGGGTGGTGTAAGAACATTTAAAAATTCACCTCCCTGATGTGGCCTAGTAATATCTTTCTCTTGTGACCCCTGCAACTGGCAGTGGGGCTCAGAACTGTATACTGGAGCTGCTCAGAACACTCCGATTCTCCAAGATAGGGTCATGAGTGTTGATTTTTATGATAATAAATTCATGACTAATGAAAGGAACCAAGAAATCACTGCAAAGTCTAAGATACACTTTCTAGTACAGAATACGAATAGCTTATGTTAAAAAATCACATATGGCATCGTTTGGCTTACAAGTTGACTAGCAGTATCTATTTTAATACTAACACTTAGCAGGAAATGTAGATTTTATGAGTGACAGTTTCTTTTGGCTATCTTTATTTTATTGAACCACAGCTATGTATCATGAAAATTTTCTGTGCACTGTATTTTAAACATGTGGCTTTTAAAATGAAACAAATCTGACTTATAACACTTATAAAGTTTCATCAGTGAATCTTGGCTAATGTTCTCCAACTTTGCTAACCAAAATGGTAAATGTTAAAAGCCAGTTAATGGAAACAATCAGGTGCTTATTAAATAAAAGCCTTTAAAAACTATTGAGTTTTTATTTTCTCCTTTAAATCAATTCCTTTATGCTCAAGAGGAAACAAGGTTATGTTGAAAGATGTCTCTCCACTTCTTCCTCACAACTCCACTGATTTGTGCTTCCTGACAAAATTTATCTTCAAAGGGATGTCACGGATGATTTCAGGATGGCAAATTTAGCCCCCAGCTGCCTCCTCCTCCCAAAGCACATGCAACCACATGGCTTCATGAAGTCCATACTTGAAGAAAACTGAAGCAACCAGTTTCTGTAATGGTATAATAATGAAACTAAAGGGTAGGAAAAAGCCCCAGAGAGATAAGTGCTTCAGCAATGGTTACATTTTCCAGGTGTTCCTTTTCCAAACTGGAGAACCACCAAAACAAAATTTGAAAGCGATGCCTGGGATAAGTTCTGTTGCTGCCTAAGCTCAAAGTCGGGCCATCTGTAAGTATTGCATTTCATACATCAACAATGAAACACGAATTAATTTTTATGGAGTATTTTTTGTCTTGTCACCAAAGATTTCTTAATTTTTTACATGTGTTCACATTAACCACACGACAAACTATGTTTATTCTGTCATGTGGATTTACAGGCAGACCGAAGTGAAATTAATCGTTGTCTAAATTTACTATGGCTATAATTTCATGACTGCTTAGTTCGAAGGCCAATAGCTAAATTTGTGTGGACAACAGATGTACTTTAACCCCCTTATGGCCCAAAAGAGACCAATAAATAGATTGGCTTTTTGAAATTCAAAGCCCAGGAAATAATAAAATAGAATTTGAACCAAAACCAGATTCATGTCTAGCAATTCTTTCCTCAAATAACCACTTTATCTCGTAAGGAAAAAGGATAAAATAGAAGGATGGACCAGCCCAGATAAAACTAAACTATGAAAATGATTTTATCTTGCCTTTTTTTTTTTTTGACCATGAGAGGTAGCTTAGTGTCTGACACTAGGACTATACAGATATTTATTCACCATCTTTTAAAAACAAATACAGGCTGTGCATGGTGGTTCACACCTATAATCCCAGCACTTTAGGAGGCCAAGGTGGAAGGATCACTTCAGCCCAAGAGTTAGAGACCAGTCTGGGCAAGACAACAAGACCCTGTCTCTACAAAAAAAGTTTGAAAACTAACTGGGCATGGTGGCATGTGCCTGGAGTCCCAGGTACTCGGGAGGTTGAGGTGGGAGGATCACTTGAGCCCAGGAATTCGAGGCAGCAGTGAGCTATGATTGTGTCACTGCACTCCAGCCTGAATGACAAAGCAAGATCTCATCTCAAAAACGCAAACCAAAACAAAACCAAATAAAAACCCACCACCACCAACAAAAAACCAAAACCTATAAAAATAGATTAGTGAAATCTACTAAATATCTGTGCTGCCAGAAGCTATTAAAATCTTAGATTGCTTCTGATATTTCGCTCATTGGTGATGCAGTGGAAAGGACCTAGGACTTGGAGTCAGCAGTTCTCATGAAGCAGCCTCATTGTCTGGGGTAAATACTTGGGGTTCGTCATTGTTTTGCACCAAAAAGATTAACAACATGGACACACACAAAGAGTGAGCTTAGAAGCAAAGACTTAATAAACAAAAGAAAGATAAAGGAGAAGAGCTCTCTCTCTTTTGAGAGACAGGGGCTCCCGAATGGGAGTGCCCTGGATTTTACAGGCAGGTTTGAGGTGGCGGTGTCTGATTTACGTAGGGCCCATAGATTGGTTGGACCAGGTGTGATGTTTTGTGAAGGGTGGCTACCCCACCCTAATCTTATTATGCAAATGGGTTTCCCACTTGGCTAGCCCATGTTGTCTGCTCCTTACTGTACATGTCGCTGGCAAAGAAAAGGGGAGATGGAGCTGCCATTTTGAACATGCCTAGTACCAGGTGCCTGTTTCTATTGGCACAACTGTTGGCATGCACCCATGCAAGCTTCCCACTTGCTTGTCTGTGTCTGCAGCTCAATTTTACAGGCTGATCTTTAGTATAATTCTTGGGCTGCTTTTCATTAAAAGGAAAACCTTACCGAGGACTCCTATACCCTCACTATCTGCCTAAATAATTTCTTCTTAACTCCTGTATCACTGAGTTCCAGTTCTGCCTGGTCCATAGATCAGCTAAGTTGACTGTGGTCCAGTCATTCTCTCATTTGGGGCTATAGTTTCCTTATTTGTGAAATGCAAGGAATGAGCTAAGACTAGAGTTTCCTCAAATGTGTACCAAGAAACTAGTTCTGTAGCAAGTTGACAGATAACATTGAAAAGGTTTCTGTGGCCACATAGGTTTACCAAGCACTGGGTTAAACAAAGTTAAACTTCTGTCAGAAAGTTAAACAGAACTTTTTAGAGCTCTGTGCCAATATACACTGAATTCCCGAGAGAGAAATATGGCAGGCATCATTCTCAATCTTACTGGACCATGGAACATGTGTTCTGTGAATCATGCTGAAGGATCAGTGTTCTGGGAACACATTTTGAAAACACTGGGTTGGATTATCACTAAAACCTCATCTGGCTCTATGGCGGTGACATTTAATACCTAGTATACATTTTACAACTAGCTTTTCCAGAGCTTATGGCAGACATCAGTAATAGGGCAAGCTCTATATCCCACCGATCCCCAACTTGGTTTCAGAGTCCTTCTCCAGTGATGCTAGGGGCAGCCACTAGCAGCCAACTAGTGCTGGCCCTGAGTTGAAACATATTTGCTATGCCTGTTTTAACAGTCTATGTTTATGTATAATTTTCCTACACAGGAATTAATGTGAAATGTTGATTTCTAATCTCTCACATATCCTTGACTATTAATTCCAGGAATTTTCTATTTTTTAAATAAGCTGCCATTTGGCCACGGCACATGAAAATACTGGGTTTTCCTCCACCATCTGGATACGCAGGGTAAACATATATTGTCCACGCTAGGACATTTCTGAGAATGAAATAAATAGGTAACCATTGATAATTATAGGAATAAATAATAACTGTTTCAGGTAAACTAGGATGGGCAGTTGTCTTACTTATAGCTCATTGCAAGAGCAACTAAAAAATGTCATTTTGGCACTAGTGAATATTACGGCTTTTTGCAAATGTGACTCATTCCCATGAGTAGACAGAAATACATTTCACAATATGTGAAGGAAAAAAAGGTTCCCAACCCATCTGTCACTCATTCACAAATTCTCAAGTTACACTTGCTAGCTAAAAAAATAGATTCATCCTCACCAATTCTCTATGCAAGTACAAAAATAAGTCAGCATGACCTGACAAGTCACACTTCAAAGTCACCTATATTGTGAAAATTTGTATTGAATGCTTTCAAAGCTTCAAAGTGTTGGAGGGTGGGGGGGAAGAATGGATTATAGAGAGCTTGAGAATGAGAAATTGCATACATAAATCAGCTAGACGTGCACATTCAGCTATTCCGTTGCTGCAATTACAGCAGGTAATTATTAGCTACTGTTGTAACTTGGATTACATTCCAAACGGGATAAAAAGGGAGATGCTTTATCAGACAATGCTGTCAGTCTTCTGTGCATTTGGAACCTGTCCACTGAAATACAATGATCACCTCAGAATTATGAAACTCAAAAGGACTAAAGCCAAACTAGGGAAAGGGCCGGCAGCTCCTGTTGGCGTCTTCAATTCTATGGAGTTGCAGAAACCCACGTAAAACAGTTCACGTACGGACTCCTAGAAAGCCCAGCAGTCATTTGTTTGCATTTAACAATTACATCCAATACAGCTTTTTCCTCAGCAATGGAGGTGCTTTTCCCAAAGTCAAAGGACAGGAGGTGTCCCTCAAAATTTCCCCGAGTTCATTGGCAAAACCCCCAGTTTCTTGCCTTAATCTATGTAATCATGACTAGGAATATGGGAGGAGAAAACTGAATGGAAGAAGCGATCGAGAATGAGAGGAAAATGCCCCACTTTTGGAAAAAGCTAAAACTTTAGAATTCAAAAGGCTTCACTTCTTTATTTTTCATCTGTTCTCCAAATGAGGCTTCCATCGGTTGAGGCTCCATCCATGGAGCCAAGTTCAATTGCTCAGGGCAAGGAGGACAGTCAGATTTGGTGGTGATTCTGTCAGAGGCTGAGGAAGAGCCTCCCTTTGCAGAGTTCTGGCTCTAGTCTAATCTGATGGTGTTCAAATGTGGCTAATGTGGTCTCCGTGGAACCACAAAACAGGTACCTCAAACAGGGCATGAGTGCACATGAAGTTAAACTGTAAATCGCCCCATCAGTCAATAATTGTATGTACAGAAATGGGTTCACTTTCTTTCTCAAGTTAAGGTTCTCCCAGCTAACTCCTTTCAAAGCCACCCTCCTTCCTAAATGGTTTTCCCTTGTTCTTATTTTGTGTTCCTTCTAGAAGTTCACATTTAGAGGTCAGCTTTCCAAGGACAGCTATGATAAATGAAGTATCCACTGAGGAGAGAACTCTTTTAATTTGAAAATGAAACATTAGAGGTAGAAGGAATTATAGTCTTAGCAGGTAGCACTTACGGGCCTTGCACCAACTATTCTGGCTAAAATTGTGAATGTCTTCGTTTTTTAAAAAAGTGAAATTACACTATTACATACACACACACACACACACACACACAGGTAGTCATATACATATATGCCTAGATTTAACATCTGACGCACTCCTTGAATCAAGTTCCTGAAAGATTTGCACATTTGGCAAATGCTGCCCCCTTTTCTTGTTCTAGTCACACAGGTAATTCTCTAAATAACACCTGTCTTCCTCCCAACCACTTTGATCAAATACATACTTTTGATTGTGTAGACAAGCGAGCTGTTGTCCAAGAAGGCTGCCTCCACTGCTTCTCCTGAGAGCCCGGGTGTGCAGAGCTGCAGCAGAGCTGGGAGGGGCCTCAGGTGTGTGAGCAAGAACAGGAAGTCAGGACTAATTACACCTTGTTTTATTTGGCCATTTGAATAACGAATAAAATGCCATGTTTCATTTCAGTTGGTTTTTCAGAGCAAAGTGCCTAAGGCTGACATTTCATTCTATTAATAAGACTAGATTTTTTTAAAAAGTGGGAAAACTAATGTTATGACTTGATACAGATTTAGATCTTTTTCTTTGAAAAATACAGATTTCGTTATGTCATGATGTAAATGTTCTTCTGACTACAATTAGAGCCCTCACTACCTGGCTACAGTCCATCATTTTGTGCTTATATCCTGTATGCCCCAAAGCAACTGTGATCTCACAATGCACAACTTTTAAAAATTGGCTTCAGAGGCACTTAAGAAACTTGGCAAAAGACAAAAAAATACACATAACACCCCCTCCCTGCTCCCCATCAAAAAAACAACTCTAAAGCTATTACATGGTGTGGTGGGGAAGAGGTGGAATTAGAAAAAAAGGCTTTAGCATATAATATTTACTAGTTGCAGGAAATTATAATAGTTTCTTTGTTTGCATAAGCAAATAAAAATGTGTATTTTTGTATTTAAAAATATCACTGATGAGCCATGTGTAGTCCCAGCCACTTAGAAGGCTGAGGTTGAAGGATTGCTTGAGCCCAGGAATTTGAAGCCAGCCTGGGCAACATAGTGAGACTCTGTCTCTTTAAAAATAAATAAATAAATAATTGATCTCACGACTGTAATCTCAGCACTTTGGGAGGCCAAGGTGGGCGGATCACGAGGTCAGGAGATCAAGACCATCCTGGCTAACACGGTGAAATCCCATTTCTACTAAAAATACAAAACATTAGCCAGTCACAGTGGTGGGTGCCTGTAGTCCCAGCTACTCAGGGGGCTGAGGCAGGAGAATGGCATGAGGAGGCAGAGGTTGCAGTGAGCTGCACTCCAGCCTGGGCGACAGACAAAACTGTCTCAAAAACGAAAAAAAAAAAAAAAAAAAATGATAATGGCTATCTGTGTATATGTGTTTGTTGTGAAGGAAAAGAACAGCATACTCAAAGGTTGTCTTGTGGATGAATGTTCTAATTATCAGAGCCCAATATGTGTATAGCAGAAGAGCTAGATAATGTGATCTCTGCCTCAGCCATATCTCTCCTTGGGGTTCCCAAGAACCGTTTGTGATAAGGACGACAGGTAGACAGCTTTCAAGTCTGTGTACATTGTGAGAAAGTATTTCCTCACTACTTTACCATTCTGGCAATTTATAGATGTTGGGAAAATTAAAAATTAATCTGTACTAGAAAAAGGTGGAGAGGTCCATTCTATATGTCAATGCTATTTACACACTTGCCTTTTTGCAATGCCTTTGGGCAAGAATGATCGTAGTCTCCCTATAGTCTTTAGTGTTCCATTGATCACTGCTTTTCCAGGTTGTTTGAAATTGGACTTAAAAATAGTTGTCTGGTAGGCCGGGCGCGGTGGCTCAAGCCTGTAATCCCAGCACTTTGGGAGGCCGAGGCGGGCGGATCACGAGGTCAGGAGATCAAGACCATCCTGGCTAACACGGTGAAATCCCATTTCTACTAAAAATACAAAACATTAGCCAGTCACAGTGGTGGGTGCCTGTAGTCCCAGCTACTCAGGGGGCTGAGGCAGGAGAATGGCATGAGGAGGCAGAGGTTGCAGTGAGCTGCACTCCAGCCTGGGCGACAGACAAAACTGTCTCAAAAACGAAAAAAAAAAAAAAAAAAAAATGATAATGGCTATCTGTGTATATGTGTTTGTTGTGAAGGAAAAGAACAGCATACTCAAAGGTTGTCTTGTGGATGAATGTTCTAATTATCAGAGCCCAATATGTGTATAGCAGAAGAGCTAGATAATGTGATCTCTGCCTCAGCCATATCTCTCCTTGGGGTTCCCAAGAACCGTTTGTGATAAGGACGACAGGTAGACAGCTTTCAAGTCTGTGTACATTGTGAGAAAGTATTTCCTCACTACTTTACCATTCTGGCAATTTATAGATGTTGGGAAAATTAAAAATTAATCTGTACTAGAAAAAGGTGGAGAGGTCCATTCTATATGTCAATGCTATTTACACACTTGCCTTTTTGCAATGCCTTTGGGCAAGAATGATCGTAGTCTCCCTATAGTCTTTAGTGTTCCATTGATCACTGCTTTTCCAGGTTGTTTGAAATTGGACTTAAAAATAGTTGTCTGGTAGGCCGGGCGCGGTGGCTCAAAGTGCTGTAATCCCAGCACTTTGGGAGGCCGAGGCGGGCGGATCACGAGGTCAGAAGATCGAGACCGTCCTGGCTAACACGGTGAAACCCTGTCTCTACTAAAAAATACAAAAAACTAGCCGGGCGAGGTGGCGGGCGCCTGTAGTCCCAGCTACTCGGGAGGCTGAGGCAGGAGAATGGCGTAAACCCGGGAGGCGGAGCTTGCAGTGAGCTGAGATCTGGCCACTGCACTCCAGCCCGGGCCACAGAGCGAGACTCCGTTTCAAAAAAAAAAAAAAAAATAGTTGTCTGGGTACTATGTTAGGTCTATGTTGAAGGAACTAAAAAAAATTCCCTGAGGTTTCTGTTTCTTACGGCTAAAATTATTCCATATGTTCGAAATGAACTAGATCAAAATAACTTAGTGAGTTCCCTGTCACTAGATGCTCTGAAGAGGAAGAAATAATTGACAGAGGTGTTGTAAAGAAAATTCAAGAACTAGATGGATGATTCCTTGAGGGACTACGATGACTGGTGCTATCATTTTTCTTTTCTTTTAGCAAGCATGACAACTGATGGCTGGAAGTGGAACAAATCATCTAATGCCTAGTGTGCTGAATACTAAAGAATGGCACAGTCCTCTTAATTATGATGCATTCATTAGATTAGCCTAATTTAATTAAGATAATGCTGGAGATTTCCAGGGGCTTTCTAATTAGGATGGTTTATTGGGGACATGGAGCTTAGATTCAGCACACACACAAAAATACTGGGGTGTTTCCCTGTTTGCATCACAAAATATATTTTAAATAATGCTTTCATTCTTTGTACAAAAACCTGAATCAATATCTGACATTTCCTCTCCTAGGAAAGTTTTCTAAACTTAATCATATTCATTTGTAACTTCCTTTGTACTAAAGTTTCCAGTGTTTCTTCCCAAGGTTCATGTTTTAGCCTTATTTCATTGAGGTAGAACCTCTAACTTTAAAATGTTTACATTAACCTGCACATTGTGCACATGTACCCTAGAACTTAAAGTATAATAAAAAAATAAATAAAATAAAAAATAAAAATGTGTTAGGAAATCACATGCTAAATTCAGATCCAATGTGGTGTAATTTAATTTTTCAAAGGCCCATTTGAGAGCTTCGAAGAGATGTTTAAAAAGTTGTTATTTAACCGAAGAATCAGTTTCATGAAATTTATTTTCACATGTACATATTTTGGTAGTTTCCTGAATATCCCACCCTTTCTCCCATTTTTATATCCTTTCTGATTTTTCAACATTCTTCTTGGGGAAGAATATCATGGTTATCACCTGTAGAAAAAAGAAAATCATGATTTCTGCTTGGGATTGGCGCACACATAAGACTATCCGTTGGGAGAGAAAAGTGCTTTTCACTGCTCAAGGAACTCTCTGCCATGGTCAAGGGGTATGCGAGGCTTCACAAGCGACATCTGCCCCTCAACATTTTAACCCTCAGACCCCAGCACCCTGAGAGGGTGTGGAGTGTTGAATCTGCCTCTGCCCCATCAGGTATGCTCAGTGTTGAGAAGCCAAAACAAAAACAAAACAAACAAACAAATACAAAAAAAACTAAAGGAAAATCAGACCCTTGGTTGTACAGAATCACTATTTTTAGCTATTCACTTTTGTTCAAAAACAATTCTTTTCAATAAGAGATAAAATTTACATTTTTGTTCAAGTAAACATAACAGATGGATATTCATGGCTATAACCTCTCCTTTTTGTTCTTTGCTCTCATGTCACTGAGGAGGACGAGTAGCAATTCTTCCCTCCTCCCCTACCTCTTCTTCTTCTAAAGCATCATTACATCATTATGATTTCTAAGTAGCTAAGAACTAAAATACTTAATAGCTCTAAAATTCTGCTGGGATCAGAGGTTTTCTGGCCAGTGACTAAAGAGCTAACCCTGGGAAAAAAAAAAAAAAAAAAAAGAGTTCCATCTTCAGAGATTCTGTTTCAATTGGTCTGAGGTTGGGCTGGGCTTTTTTGTTTGTTTAATTGATACATGGTGACTGTTCACACTTCTAGGGTGTAAGTGGTATTTTGATGCATCTGTGCGACAGGTAGTGATCCAGTTAGAGTGACCGGGATGTCCCTCACCTCAAACATTTATCATTTCTTTGTGTTGGGAACATTCCAGATCTTAAGGGAAAAAAAGAGTTAACCTTGGATGTTACAAAGAAAATGTTAAATCTGTTGCCAAGCCATTTACTGCAGCGTTAAAAGCTAAAAGAACCAGTTTGCCCAACACTCTTGAGCCTAATAATGCAATTGTAACTAGTATACTGAGGAGGTGGAATAGCCTTCTAACACTGCTTTAGAAGTGATTTATTGATCCCTGCACAATAATTCTTTAGCGATTCATATAACCAGAATTTATAGATTTATTCCTAACCTCAGGAAAAATTGACTTCATTCTTGAACTTTTTGCCTTCTTGCATCAATCTTGGAATTATAATTAGCTAAGTTTAATTATGATCCTGAAAAGGCACTTTCCAAACCCCTTGTGAGCAAAATCTGATTTTCTAAAGTTTGGATTATATCACTTCGTCTTTAGAAAACCATCTGTAAATACATTTATGTTTTTAGCAAAAAATATCATCAGACTGTACATATTTTACACAAAGGAGGAAAGAAAGGGATATTCAGAAAGCACTATTATGCTTGGTAATACTGTTACACAATATGAAATGCATAGGGCATGCAGGGTTCTTGGTGGAGACGGTGGCAGGGAATGGGTACAGTTTTCCAATTGGGAGCTATGTGAACATCTAAAAGGAAAATGAAGATATTTAAAATACCAGCCAAAACTCATAATATTGAAGATTGCTACAACTAATGTGGGAATATAATTGGGTGTAAGCTGTTAAAAGGAGAATTTGACAAAATTTAGGATACATATGCAATTGACCCAGCAGTTTCATTTCTAACAAGTTGTGCTTAATTTACTCACAAAAGGACACAAAGACACAGGAAAGACAAGAATGTTCATTTCAGCGCTTTTCACAAAGGAAAACACTAAAAGTTGCCCTAAATGTCCATCAAAAAGGAAACGGCAATGATGGTATCCTGTATAACGAAATACTATGCAGCCTTTAAAAAGAATGTTAGATGCAGCTGTCAACAATATATTGTAGACTTCCATTCTATACCACGGAACCATGTCTATGGTTTTATTAGACAATATAGTTTGGGAGGGTTGTAACTTATCTTGAGAGGAGGGGCAGAGGCTGAGGGAAGAAGTTAGAGAAGAACTTGAACTTTTCATTTTGGAGCATTCTGCATTTATTTTCACTGCAAGCAAATATAAATCTTTCTCTTTTCTTTTCCCTTTTTTCTTTTCTTTTCTTTCAGATGGAGTCTCGCTCTTGTTGCCCACGCTGGAGTGCAATGGTGTGATCTCAGCTCACTGCAACCTCCGTCTCCCGGGTTCAAGCAATTCTCCCGCCTCAGCCTCCTAAGTAGCTGGGCTTACAGGCACCCACCACCATGCCCGGTTAATTTTTGCACTTTTAGCAGAGATGGGGCTTCACCATGTTGGCCAGGCTAGTCTCGAACTCCTGACCTCAGGTGCCTGCCTCAGCCTCCCAAAGTTCTGGGATTACAGGTGTGAGCCACCATGCCTGGCCACTTTATATATTTTAAACTTATTAAAATGAACACAAACGGCCGGGCGCGGTGGCTCAAGCCTGTAATCCCAGCACTTTGGGAGGCCGAGACGGGCGGATCATGAGGTCAGGAGATCGAGACCATCCTGGCTAACACTGTGAAACCCCGTCTCTACTAAAAAATACAAAAAACCAGCCGGGCGAGGTGGTGGGCGCCTGTAGTCCCAGCTACTCCGGAGGCTGAGGCAGGAGAATGGCGTGAACCCGGGAGGCGGAGCTTGTAGTGAGCTGAGATCCGGCCACTGCACTCCAGCCCCGGCGACAGAGTGAGACTCCGTCTCAAAAAAAAAAAAAAAAAAAAAAAATGTACACAAGAGAAACCTAAAGAAAAACAAAATGATATTTAGAATACCCCATTTATGCTGCATTTTAAAAAGATGCAAAGAAAGACATACTTTTTTGGACAATTATGTCGTATGAAAATATACTTGCGTTATTATTTCCTCATTCCTTAACTATGGAGGTCTTTTAAACCCATATTTCATTTGGTGCCTTCCTCATAAGGATGTTATGGGGATTAAACAAGGTAATGCATATCTAAGCTCTGCTGTGGGGCTTGATGCATGTTACCCAATAAAGTTAGCTGGCTGTTTTAATTTCTTACCAAAGCTAAGGAAAAAGACCATTGTGGAAGCACAGAAAGCAAATTAAGAAAATAAGTCTCTGACTTGGGATGCATGCAACTAATGTCTTCCATGTTTCCTATTTGAGAGCACTTCCATGACACCTGGGTTATAACCCAGGTTTATTAATGCGTTCATCATATTGGCCTTTGTTTATGAAACGTCCCACTATTATGAGGGCCATTGGGGGCTTTCTAAAAACATGGTCTTAATAAGAATCAAACTGAATCTGATTAAAGAAAACAAATGTTAGCAATTGTTTTATAAACTTAAGTAGTCTGAAAACTAGGTCTATTGATGCAAAGAGATGCTAAAAAAACTCACACCAGCCAGCGATTATCTCACCTTGCTGCAGATAGGAGGTGAAAAATATCACCCTGTATTACAAATGAGCGCATGTAGAATGTGACACGTCAGGGTGGTATTCTGTTGTGTTTCCTTAACAACCAAGCAATAGCTTATAGGAAAGTTCTTGGCTCTGCTGAGTCAAAGTCCCAAGAACAGGATGCTTTTTATCCACGAAGTGACTCTTGAAGAAGTAAAAGAAGTCTAAGCTCCATTCCTTAAGCAGTCTTTGGGTTGGAACTTGAAAACCTTGCTGGGAGAAGAGGGAAGCTAATTATGAAACAAAACGGAAACTTGAATAGATAGGAGAGGATGATAAGGTGTGTCCTCACAGGCAGCTTTTACTCCAGTGGTGATGGGAGCAGGGTGAGAGAGATAATAAGCACTTAAACTATACCACATGAATAAAATAATTTCAGATGGGGAAATGTTATGAAGAAAACAAAATACAGTAAGAGTGATTGGCGCATATTAGGTAGGGTAGTTGTAGAATACAGTGAGGTAATTTATGATGCAACAACAGTGCCTTCCGCCAAGTTTGTGTAAGAATAAAGATATCAGCACATAAGAAGAACATTCATGAAGAGACCTTAAAAGCAGATGCTTGGTACAAAAGTACTCATGCCAAGAGATTCTCTAGTAATGAGCAATGCACCACCTATCTCAAAAGAGCCTCCCCAAACCCTTGGATTTATTAGGACTAACTGGCCAGTCTCTTACTCTCCAGGCAAAGTACTTACCCTTGCTTCACTGACAGCATTCTCTCTTATTAATTTATACCCATATGGGCCAAAAAAGCTTTCACTTATGACATAATGTAGAATTTGAGTCTATCTCTACAGTAACATGACCCACTTTTTTTCCCCTTCATTGTGCCATAGATTTCTATTTTTTCTCTCTCAAGTTGTAAAACAACTATTTCTAATGACGGATTAAAAACCTGAAGCTGCTATTCCATTATGAACCTCTCTCTCTAGTAGCTACTGCAAACTGCTCAGCTTCTTTGTCTGAAACCCCAGGAGGGCTCTGGTGAGTAAGAAAAGCAGAAGAAAATTGCTTCTGGGATTGCTGGGTAAGAACTGGCTCTGGTGCTCTCTGGAGCATACTAGCTCTTTATAAGAAGCAGACAAACCAGAAGTCAGGAGGGAGTTCACATCAAATCACCTTCAGAAGCTCTCAACAGCCCCAGAGAAATACCTTAGTGGACAGAAAGAAGGATGCGGAAAAAGGAGAAATGATGCAGCCTTGTTTTACGTTTGCAAATTGGACAAATAAGGAAAATATTTAATTCTTTTAAAAAATGTTAAATAAATGGGAACTTTTCAACTTGAGGGGTGCACTGTAATAGAGTGATTACATGAAGGGAGCTCTGAAAAACTGCCAAGACTTTCTTTGCAACTACTTTACTACTTTTAAATATGCATGCTCCTTCTTTTTTTTTTTTTTTTTTTTTTTGAGACAAAGTTGTACTCTGTCACCCAGGCTGGAATGCAATGGCGCAGTCTCTGCTCACTACAACCTCTGCCTCCAGGGTTCAAGCTATTCTCCTGTCTCAGCCTCTGGAGTAGCTGGGATTACAGATGTGCACTACCATGCCCGGCTAATTTTTGTATTTTTAGTAGAGATGGGGTTTCACCATGTTGGTCAGGCTGGTCTCGAACTCCTGACCTCAGGTGATCTGCCTGCCTTGGCCTCCCAAAGTGCTGGGATTACAGGCATGAGCTACCACGCCCGGCCGCATGCCACCTCTTTTTTAAGAGATTGTTTTACACATAGGCTTATGATTGGGATCTACTGTTATGATTTGTCTTCCTAGCAGACTTAGAAACATCTTTTGCTTTAAATATTTTAATAATTAATCCTGATCTCTAGGAAAAAACACATTCCATTGTAGTAAGTGAGCTAGAGAATCTTCTGTATTTTGCAGTGTTGTCTTTATAGTCAGCCTAACCTTTCTGAAGAACTTACTAGATCCTAACTAGACCCTTCAAAAATCTTAAATGCCAGCGAAAATATTCTACTGTCTAATCTTTACATTTGTAAGGACTTCTTCTAGGTTTCAAAGGCTGCTGAAATGTTTGGTCTCTTTCGTAGTTGATGGTTAACGTAGTATCTTTGAAACTGATTGAAGAAGGAAAGAGAACTATTTTTAATTTTGAGTGGTGGAATTTTTAATTATGTTTTTTCTTTTTCAAACTATTTTTTGCTATGCACATTGCGAGGTAGGCCATGTTTTTATAATATTTATGCATAAGTATTGGTTGTATGTGTTATAGATACCTTAAATTTGTTGGTAGTTTTGAGGATTGAGATATCATATTTATACCATTATTTGGAAAGGCCATCAGTATTTTAAAACTATATTGTTACCAGAAAAGTATAAATAAAGGTACATGTCATGAAGTGCTATATTCTTGAGTAATGAGACTTAGACACTATCCTTATCTTCTAAGACTTTATAGTGTAAGACATCATGGCTAAGACATTCTTTATTTTGTAGCAAAGAGAAATAGGATGTTTCTGCAATCATTGCTTGGAGCCATAGAAATTAATCTTATGCCACTGACATCAGGGGGAAACCAGAGGCCCCAAGCTGTGTGGTGGCTGTGGGCCAGATCTTGATTCATTCTTGGATGCCTCCTGTACACCATTTCACAAGTGATATCTGGAGACCACTGTAAGTATATTTCATTTTAGCCTTAGGATTGGTTCTGGAGAGAGGAATGTCACAGGGGTGGGTGGTAAAGTTGTAAGTAGTGACTGATGGACTGCTATCTCCAGAATTACAGAGCTGTGTGCTCTCCACATACTTGTTAAGGCTTGGCAACGAAGCCCCGGCTTGGCCCAGTCTGGGACTGGAGTCCTGCTGTGGAAGCAGATTGCTGGTGGCCTCTAAGTCATCTGCACTAGTACCAGAGGGAATTTGCCATCAATATTCTACTTGGTAGGTTCTCACTTAGAATACCACCTCCCAACTCTCCTCAAAGGAGGGGTATTTGGGCACAAGATATGGGAGGGAGTAGGCATAGCATCTGGCATGGGACCCAGCCCTTCTTTTTCGTGGGAAAGCTGAGCTTCCTGCAGCCAGGAAGAGACTGTGATGGCCTGGGATCTGCTGAGGTGACGCTGCATGCTGCCGTCCCTTGAACAGCAGCCAGGAGACCACTTTGTCACCTGGTGATGAAGTTGGCTTCTTGCCCCAGTTTCTTCTTAGAATAGCAAATAACATACAAGGCTCAGCATCCCTGTGAGGTCGTCTCCTGGTTTTTAATAATTCCTTGTATTTATTTAGTGCCTTTTTCCTCTCCCAAGAGCTAACTCTAAGAGTTTTCCATATGTTACTTCAATAATCCCCATTACAGCCCCGTGCCTGAGCTGGTTAGAGAACAGTGCTAATGGGGCCAAGGTCAGCACTCAGACTGCACGAGCCCCCTGTGAGCAGCCCGGTTCACACTAGAAAATCTATTTCATGGTCTCACTCTGCACAGCTCCTTTAATAAGCTTACAAGAGGTCACAGAGATAAATAAATAAATAATAATAATGGCAGCTAACATCGAATGAGTGTTCACTCTGGGCCAGGTATTTTCTAAGTGAATGTAGTATATAACGAATTCAGCCCTCTCAGAAACCCCAAGAGAGAAGTGCTACTGTTAGACCCATTTTAAAGCAAGAAGAAACTGAGGCCCAGGGAGATTCAATAACTGTGCCAAAGTCACACAGGAAATGGTGGAACAGGGATTTCAACTTCATCAGTCTACTTAAAGGGATTCAAAGAGTTTAACCACTACATATTATTGCAGCCCAGTAAGTGACACTGTGGATGGCACAAGGCTGTTCACAAACACCCCATCTTATCTGTATTGTAAGCACTACTTACTAATATGAATGGCGAGGTGGGGAGTTGAGAAGAGGGACAAAAGCGACATGTAAAGGGCACTACTACTGATGCATACCAGGTACTGTGCTGCACACACAATAGGTGTTATCTAATCTTTACAACAACATTTAGAGCTGGGTACTATTGCCTTCATTTTACAGATTGGGATACTGAGGGTCAGAAAGTTTACATAATTTGAATACTGATATTTAGTGGAAGATCCAGAATTAGAAAAAGTTTCTTTTGCCTTTTTTTTTTTTTTTGAGACTGAGTCTCACACTGTCACCCAGGCTGGAGTGCACTAGCACAATCTCAGCTCACTGCAACCTCCACCTCCTGGGTTCAAGCAATTCTCATGCCTCAGCTTCCAGAGTAGCTGGGATGACAGGCACCTACCACCATGCTTGCCTAATTTTTGTGTTTTTAGTAGAGACAGGGTTTCACCATATCGGCCAGGCTGGTCTCAAACTTCTGACCTCCAATGATCTGCCTGCCTTGGCCTCCCAAAGTGCTGGGATTATAGGCGTGAGCCACTGCATCCGGCCGATATCTCCCTATTTCTGATGCATATGCTATTTTCATGAAACTTCAGATAATACTTCCACTTTAGTTACAGGAAATACTATAGGCACGAAAAAGGAACACAGGTACAGAGGAGATAAAGAGAATTATCATGAATGATGGTGTCTGGGATGAGAACCACATTTTTGGGCTTCCATTGCTGTACCCTCTCTCCTACAACTACCACATGGCTTTTCGGTCCTATTTACATACTCCACTTAAACAGAAAGTTGGTCAACCCTTCGGGCCACAGGGGCAACACTGGATGATGGGACAGAACAGGTGGTTACTTGACAGTAAAACAGAGATGCTACAAGTTACCTTATTTGTTTACTGGGTGGATTCAGTGATACGGTCTGTCTAACCCCTTGGGACAAGGTCAGTCCTCAACAAATGTTTGAAAGATATCAACATCCGGCCAGGCACAGTGGCTCACGCCTGTAATCCCAGCACTTTGGGAGGCCGAGGCGGGAGGATTAGTTGAGGTCAGGAGTTCGAGACCAGCCTGGCCAACATGTTGAAACCCCGTCTCTACTAAAAATACAAAAATTAGCCAGGTGTGGTGGCAGGCGCCTGTAATCCCAGCTACTTGGGAGGCTGAGGCAGGAGAATCACTTGAACCTGGGAGGCGGAGGTTGCAGAGAGCCAAGATCGTACCACTGCCCTCCAGCCTGGATGACAAGAGTGAGACTCCATTAAAAAAAAAAAAAAAAAAAGAAGATATCAACATCCAAAGAGTTCCTCTTCATCACTGGAAGCAAATGGGACTAATTACCAAACCATTTTTCTCTTTGGAGGCACCAAGTGGTTTTGAAAGAAGAACGGACTCCAAGAAGCACGGGTTCCGGAGTCAGGCACACCAGCATTAGTACCCTGGCTCTGTCATTTCCTCCATGAATGAATTTTCACAAACTACTTAGCCTCTCTGAGCTTCAGTTTCCTAACCAGGAAGTAGGGATATTAACAGACCTTATGTCCTGGGATTATTAAAAAGGAGAAAAAAAATGTTAAGAGACTTTTGATCAGGGCTCAGTAAAGGCCAACTGCTATTATAAAACAGATGATCTTCAGGAGAAACTAAAATATAGAACTGTGCTTATATTTCGCAGTTTTTGCTAGGTCACCTGCGATCACAAATGGGAGTTCACTGGAGCTGTCACTCGAATGCTTCAGACACTCTTAAGCAGCCTGCTTTCCTAAAAGTGTTCATTAGCAGAGGGAAATTTTGCTTTTTCAGCAGATAAAGTTTCAAAGTACATTGGCACGAGGTGTTGGGTGCCTTGATTAATGGCTGGGTAGATGCTTATATTGGTAGTAATTACTAACACATGTGTATTGGAAGTCATACACGGCACAGAGCATACTTTGTGTTATGATAAACAGCAAGATCTTAAACAGGCACATTTTGGTTAGCTGGCTGTGATAACTGTTAACATTGCAAAGTCAGTTCCTAGACTTCAAGTTCCTTGTAACTGAAATATCAAAACCAAAAGAAAGAAAAACTCCAAATTGCTTCCTGTGTATTATCCTCAAGTCAGACAACGCAATCCGGATATGAATTCCACCCAAAAGCAATACTTCCGCTGTGGTTAGCAAACCAGACTGCTTTTCCCTTTTAGTTTAACTTGATCTAATTAAGGATAGGGTGTAGAATTTTGCCATAATGCTCTCAGATCCTTTAACAAGTCGTCCCACATTTGTATCATTACATAACTCGCCAAGTTATAACCCAACAGGCAACTGTTTCTTTCAGCACAATGTAAGCCTTCCTATATGGAGAACATTCTAAGACTCTACAGCTGGTCTCTAACAAGGCTCCAAACACCCCTTTCCCTCCAGCTCCAAATACTTTGCTATCTTCTCAAAGAGCTTTCACATCTGCTAACAATAAAGCAAAGTATACACCTGACAATCACTCAGGAGACTTATGTTTGGGAATTTCTCTTCAGATTTTCACAAGATAGTAGAGACCAAGGTACAGGAAAAGCACAGTTTCTTCGCACTGTGTTGGGATTTGCTGCCAACATATGTTATTGTGTGTTGCCCTGCTATCACAAGTTGGATTTGCTTCTGAAAAAGTGCAGGAAGAGTCAAGCCTATTGAGTAGAAGATGCCTGCCAGGTGTGGTGGCTCACATCTGTAATCCCAGCACTTTGGGAGACCGAGGTGGGTGGATCACCTGAGGTCAGGAGTTCAAGACCAGCCTGGCCAACATGGCGAAAACTTATCTCTATTAAAAATACAAAAATTAAAAAAAAAAAAATACAAAAATTAGCTGGGCGTGGTGGTGGGTGCCTATAATCCCAGCTACTCGGGAGGCTGAGGCAGAAGAATCGCTTGAACTCAGGAGGCAGAGGTTGCAGTGAGCTGAGATCGCGCCACTTCACTCCAGCCTGGGTGAAACAGTGAAACTCTGTCTCAAAAATAAATAAATAAATAAATAAAAATAAAAAAGAAGATTCCTGCACTTGGAAAAGGGAATAGAGAAGAGACAGTGAGTGGAACGTGTCTACCAAGACTGGGAGTTCGGCTGTGTCCCATGTCAATTTTCAAACATTCTGTTAGTCTGCATGAGTCTAAAAACTCTTTTCATCAGGGCTCCACTTGTTCCTTGATAAACACACATAAGAGAATCCAGCCAGGGATCACTTGCAGATTTTGTGATCCTGAAAGACCAGGTAGCAGGGCTGTGTTTGTAATCTAAGGCACACACAATCCCTAAGTGCCCTGAGAGTAGACAGCAGGCACCAAGTGAAACCATCCTGGCTGTGCTCCTTATGGGTGAAAGGAGAAGAAGACACAACTCATGAAAAGGAATCAGTGCAGCGCCTGTGTACTGTGCATGCCTAATCAACACTCATTGTGCCTGCCCATTCCCTAGTCATCTATCTGCCCTCCTGGAGTATCTGGTTTTTCAGGAACAATAGGTTGTAAACTTAGTTTAGTAGGACTGCAAGAACCACGATGCCTCTCTGGGGAAACTGGATGTGAAGCTTTTCCTCAGAGCAGTTTGTAAATGTTGCCCAGCTGGGGTGCACGGGATTAGAAAGTTCCCCAGATAAAGTCTTCAGATTCTCTCTCATGAGTCAGGTTTCAGATCCATTTTACAGCTGCATCTGGAAAGGCCTTAGGGAGACAGGCTTTCTGATCTGGAGCAGCCGACGCCGACATAATCAGTGGTGAGAGCGTATCTAAGACCCGAGTGGGAAGTCAAAGCAGAGTACTCAAAAGAGGGGGTTCAACCAGTCAGCAAAACTGAAGAGGACAAAAACAGGACTGAACCAGGGTTGGTGGCAGGCTATGAGCACCACAGTCCTGGGTCTAGGGTCATCAGGGAGCCCTCTGAGCTACTGTCTGGATCAGGAGGTTTCTGTGGCTGGTTTTTATGTGCCAGCTTTATCTCGGGGCAAAGGTAGATCTGTAGTATTTAAAGGGCCTGGCCTAGACAGCATAGTTTAGGAGAGGGTTTCTTCAAGTATGGCCTGCAGAGATTTACTCAAAACCCTCTGCTGTGCTTATTAAAACGTAGATCCCAGGGCTCCACTCAGACTTAAGCAATCAGTATGTCTTAGAGCCAGGGCTCTAGAATCTCTACGGTTTTTTTTTTGTTTGTTTTTTGTTTTTTTTTTGAGATGGAGTCTCGCTCTGTCACCCAGGCTGGAGTACAGTGGCACAATCTCGGTTCACTACAAGCTCTGCCTCCTGGGTTCATCCCATTCTCCTGCCTCAGCCTCCTGAGTAGCTGGGACTACAGGCACATGCTGCCACGCCCGGCTAATATTTTGTATTTTTAGTAGAGATGGGGTTTCACTGTGTTAGCTAGGATGGTCTCGATCTTGTGACCTCGTGATCCGCCCACCTCGGCCTCCCAAAGTGCTGGGATTACAGGTATGAGCCACTGCGCCCAGCCTGGAATCTCTATTTTTCAAAGGCACCCTACCCAAGTCACACATGGAATTTTTAGGAATTCTAATATTTTGAAAACCTGCTGAAATACAGGAAAGTTCAAAGAATTTAAAGACAGGAAACATGAGTTCTAATCTTGGCTGTGTGACCTTAACCTCACTGACCCTTAATTTCTTCATCTGTAAACTGGGGTAATGTAATATCATTATAAGTGTAGCTTATGCTAATGGAGATAAGTGGTTTATAAATGCAAATATTCATAATTATCACATTTCTGAGCCAAAGGAAAATCTTGGAGACTCCCACCATCATACCCAAGTTAGGTCTGAGTGTGGTCAGTTATCTCTGAATCTACCCATGTAATGATCCTTAGCTTCATGCCTCTTGGAAGGCTCTCTGGTGATCTCTAATTTTATCCAGAACTTATAACCCTGTGTGAGTGCCTTGTCTGTACTGGGAGATGGACTACTGGCTTTATCCAATCCTGGAGCCATGAAGGAGAAGTGTTTTGAGGGGCCAGAAGTCTCAGGGGTGAATTCCAGGGACTTTTAATGTGCTAAGCTACTTGAGACAGTAGCTGGGGTTAAGAATTAAGAGGTGGAAGAATAGGATTAGAGTCCCAAATGAGTTGATGAATTGGAGTAGTAGTCAGGAACAAAGGGAAAAAAGCTCAATCGGAAAAGTTCTGGATACTGCATGGAGGAAACGATCATTATCACAAACACAGGCTAAGCAGTGTCCAGCCAAATGAGGATAATACGCTGAACATGAGCCAATGAGGCCTGACTATCTCTTGAAACATGAGCGTGAAAGTTGGCCGCACCAACTGAAGCACAGTTTGAAGGAACTGTGAGGTCATCGTCACTTTCTCATACCTTCATGAGACTTCTTTGTCCACTTCTGGACTTCACAGTTTGAGAGGCATGGAGCACTTGGATATAGTTCAACAGATAGAAATAAAGATGATGAAATTGTTGGAGAACAAGAACTGTGAGAAAAAGCAAAAAGATCTGCTATTATTTAACCTAAAAGACAGGCAAGCTAAGGGGAGACTTAACTCTTCTTGGCCATGAATTAAAGTTGAGTGGCAGGCAGGCTCACGCCTGTAATCCCAGCACTTTGGGAGGCCAAGGTGGGTGGATCACGAGGTCAGGAGATTGAGACCATCTTGGCTAACATGGTGAAACCCGTCTCTACTAAAAAATACAAAAAATTAGCTGGGCGTGGTGGTGGGTGCCTGTAGTCTCAGCTCCTTGGGAGGCTGAGGCAGGAGAATGGTGTGAACCTGGGAGGTGGAGCTTGCAGTGAGCCAAGATCGCACCACTGCACTCCAGCCTGGGCAATAGAGCGAGACTCCATCTAAAAAAAAAAAAAAAAAATGAGTGGCCAATAGTTCTTTGTAGCCTATTGAGGAGTGAACAGGTTTAAGTTCAGTGGAAAAGAAGTATGTTAAGTAAAAGAAGACATTTCTTATGATTACAGTCAGAGTCCAATCAGGCTGTTGTGGCAAGGGCGAAACTCCTTTCCAAACTTTTACCAAGGGGCCACACCAGACTGGAGGATGCGGACACAATAACATGCCCAGTTTAAACTATTTTGGCAACAATACTGACTGCATTTGGAATCAGCTCCAGCTCTGGCCTACAGCTATAATTGTGGGCAGTAAATTAACTTATCTGGGCCTCAGTTTCCTCATCTAAAAAATAAAGGCAACTGACCAACGACTTCTGTGGTTTTCACAGTTTTGAAAATTCACATTCTGTGATATTCAGAAGTAATATAAAGGCTGTATTTTACATGCTAAAATGTATTTCCAGTAAGAGGAAAAACAGTAAACATGTTGGGGAAACTGGCATTTGATCTAGGCTTGATGGGCTGATGTCATGGGCTGGGAAAACTGGGGAGAGCTACAAGATCCTTATGGGGAAGTATCTGCTTCTGAGAGAAAGGTGGGGAAGAGAATGTAGGATCTTCCAAAGAGGAATGTGTGGAGTGAGAGAGGAATGTGAGAGGGGTCAGCAAGCCACCCAGGAATAAGGACAGGAAAAGGAGAGGAGACGGTGAAGTTGAATGGGGGTAAGCTGATTGCTATGGTCTGGATGTTTATGCCCCACCCCCCACTCCCCCAAATTCATATAGTATTTAGGAAGTGGGGCCTTCTGGGAGGTGATTAGGTTATGAGGGTAGAGCCTCATGAATGGGATTAGTGCGCCTATAAAATAGGCCCAGGGGAGCTCGTTAGTTCTTCCAATATGTGAGATCACAGCAAGAAGGCGCCATCTATGAACCAGAAAGTGGGCCCTCACCAAACACTGAATCTACCGGCACCTTCACTTTGGACTTTTCAGCCTTCAGAACTGTGAGCAATAAACTTCTGTTGTTTATAGCGTATCCAGTTTATGGTACTTCATTATAGCCGCCAGAATGAACTAAACTATGGATTAAGATGAAGCTTTAGCTAAGGAACTAAGCAAACGACCTGATCTAGACTCAGAACAGCTGAGGAGACCCCCTTGAAGGCCTGCCAGATCAACTGCAAACTGAAACCAAGAGGACTGGGGCTGTACTCAGGTAGGACAGGGTCCCAGTTCTTCAGAGTCCTGAAGGTCTCAAAGCACAGCTTTGTGGTGAGACAGACTTGGTTTCCGTTTTGCCTCTGTTACTTAGTAGCCATGTGATCTTGGGTAAGATGCTTATCTTTGTTAGAACATAGTTTCCAGATAATAAAATAGGGGTAATATATCTACTTCATAATATTTTTGTGAGGATTAAAGGTGATTATGTGCCTGACACATAGTAAGTGAGGATAAACTGCTGTGATTCTGATTTTGGCTTGGGAATGGAATTAAGGCAGAATAAAAAGAAACATCTGTGACCTTGTGGTTTATAGAAAAGCCTGAAATTGGACTCCTATTAATAATGATGCAAACTGTTACATAGCATGCTCATCTATGTTCCCCCATTTGATCCTCAGAATTTTTTTTTTTTTTTAAGATGGATTCTCACTCTGTTACTTAGGCTGGAGTGCAGAGGCGTAATCTTGGCTTACTGCCACCTCTACCTCCCAGGTTCAAGTGATTCTCCTGTCTCAGCCAACCGGGTAGCTGAGATTACAGGTACTTACCACCATGCCCGACTAATTTTTGTATTTTTAGTACAGATGGGATTTCACCATGTTAGCCAGGCTAGTCTCAAACTCCTGACCACAAGTGATCCACCTACCTTAGCCTCCCAAAGTGCTAGGATTACAGGCATGAGCCACCGCGCCTGGCTAATCCTCAGAAATATTTAACTTTGAAATGGCTATTGTTAGCCCATTTCACAGATGAGAAATCAAGACCCAGAGTAGGAAATGCCTTGTCCAAGCTCAGTAAGTTGTAGAGTTGTGATAATTACTGATAATTACTTGTCTTCTGATCTCAGTCACTGCTTTTCTTTTTTTTTAATAAAAAGTAACATCTATTTCATGGGAGTGACATAGGAAGAACATGGAGACAGATTAGTTTTTAAAATTATAACCAGGTTAGCTGAGCAATGTGAGACTGAACTTGCAACTTGATGTGCTTGCTGGTAGTTGTCTACTGGTAGTCCCTTGTTCTAGAAAGGTTACTAGACACTAACTGGTACACCAGCCTGCTGAGACCTGTGCTGAGAGAGAAGGGAAGACTGGAGTGGGGCTCCTAGGCACTGTCTTCAGGGCAAAGCCCCTTTCATTCCCATTCTGCCACCAACCCCAATACAAGCAAAGTAAGTCTAGATCAGCACAGCTTTCTGCTTGTCACACCTGCTGAATGAACAGGATTCTGCCATTTCTATCTTTAAACAGAAACATTACCACTGATTTATAGTCATCACACTCTCTAGGAGTCCTTAATAAACTTTAAGATCATTACTGAGTCACTTAGCTCTTTTTTTCCTCTTCACAGAGTTACCAGTTTTCTGATCTCTCTTACAGAATTATTTCTAACCAACAAAGCATGCTTGTGACTCTCCTCTCCTACTTCAGATATTGATCTCAGGGCTGAACATTCACATCCAGTGAGGCAAGACTCACTGCTTCCGAGTCCAAGAGATGGATCACCCTGCCGAGCACTGGCCCTGTAGCTCCTCGTTTCCTTCTCATTCCCAAATGTCCTTGGACACTCTCTGGGGCTCTTTTCTGCACTAAGACTGTAAGAAAAGGGCTGATATTTTCTTTTCAAAATAGTTTAGATAGAGTCCTTCTAGAAGCAAGGAATATGACTAAGTGATTTCTTAAAGTCCCTTCCAGCCAGTGATTCATCAGACACAGAATTTTCAGCTGGAATGGCCTGTAATTTTCTGGGCCAAATGTCTCATTTTTGCAAATGAGGAGAGTGAGTTCTATAGAGGTTGAGAATTGTGGGGGCTGCTTGCTACAGTGGACAGATCATGAGACTTGAAGTTAGAAGTTCTGGGTTTTTGGTTTATCTTCTGGGACAATCTCATTCTGTCACTCAGGCTGGAGCACAGTGGCACAATAGTAGTTCACTGCAGCCTTGAATTTCTGGGCTCAAGCAATCTTCTCGTCTCTGCCTCCTAGGCAGCTAGGACTACAGGTACACACCACCACACTGGGCTAATTTTATTTTTTGAAGGGATGGGGTCTCACTATGTTGCCCAGGCAGGTGTCGAACTCCTGGCCTCAAGTGATCTTCCTGCCTTGGCCTCTCAAAATATTGCGATTACAGACAGATGCCTATGAGCCACCATGTCTGGCAGAAGTTCTGAGTTTGAGGTCAAACTCTATCACTCACATGCTTTGTGACCTTGAGCAAGTCAGTAACCTCTAGAGCTCCAGTTTCCATACTTGCAGAATGAAAATAGTGCCACCTGCCCCACCTGCTTCCAAATGTGGTTCTGATGATCACATGTCATATTTAGGAAGGAAATGATCCAACATAATAGTGTTTTATCAATGCTGCATTATTAAATAGCTGGTTCAAGGTCACATAGTGGCAAAACCAGGATCCTCAATTCCAATGTAGTTTGATTTCCATCATACAATGTTGCCTTCTTGACATTTTTCCAATTCTATAAGATTTTCTCATCAGGTACACACTAATTTGGTCTCCACATGTTTTCCTTTAAATCCCTGGACACACACACAGACTCAAACTGTAGGAATCCAGGCTGGCTCAGATGGATCACAGACCAGCAACTATGAAGGGTTGGTGGGAAGATCTCATGCAGCCTTCCATTACATCACAGTCATGGCCCTCAGACCCTGGGTTGATGACTGCCAAGGGACTGGCCATGCTCACAAGCACGCTTTCCATGGCACTTCTCTAGCTAGTGTCATAACACCAAATTACAAGTTGGAGCTGGCTATTTGATAGCTTGTAATGGACTGTTAGACTATGGCATATGCCTTGAGGATTGAAATAGGATGAACCGGAGCCACAGAGTGAAGTGATAATAGATACTTTTAAGTTCATGCTGGACAGAGATTTGGGAACCTGTTCAGTGGTAATAGGTGGTTTACTGTGCCAATTTGTGGTAGCCCACATAGGAGAGGCAGGAGATGGCTGCTTAGTCTCACAAATGAAGTGTTGCACCCAAGTGTTATGTGTTCCCATGGACCACTAATGAGAAGGAGCCCCTGGTCTCTGAGCCCTATTATCACCATTCTGGCATTGGAAAAGATCGACCATGCTTTATTTGGCCCCATTATTCATCATAGGGTATACTGAACCCTTAGGAGGTTGAGCAAAACCATCTCTCCCAGTCAACAAGTGACATGGATGCACTGCCAGTGCTGATATGCTGTGGCCCTGGGGTACCCTGGGACAGACTGGCCCTTGTCTCTTTCATAACTGATGGCTTCCCAAGCTTGACATGAGAAAGAAACCTTCTTTCCGTTATTGGAGAGAATTGGGTCTCTTCTCTGGCAATGGTATTGGCCCTTGAAGAGAACAACAGACAAATCCTATGTTTTCCTGTTTTCTTTAAACATAAAAAGTTTTTCAAACTTTCAGAAATAATGGGGAGGTCAAGCATATAACAAATAGGGAGTACAGCTCTTCGCTCAGAGCAATAAAAAAGAAAAAAAGGGAAAAAACACTGAGAGCTAGTTCAGCCAACAATTTCCATGTTTAAAAAAAAAGTTCAAGTTGGAGCCATGTGGTCTCAATAAAGTAGTAAAATATATTTTCTTTACCCTATACTTCATATGCCCATAACCTTCCTTTTAAATCATCTCTAACCAGCCCCAAATCACTCTGACCGCAAATCATTTGGTGGCTTTGGTCTCCAGGAGATGGAATGTGCTAGAGTAGACGGGGAGTCGCTACCAAGTGTGCTCTGAGGGAGCCTCCACTCCCCTCGCTCAGGCACACAGACCCCAGCAAAGCCTTGAAAAGGTTCCGCGCTGAGATAGCACATGACATCATAGCCCAATCATTCAGGAAAAAAACTGCAAGGCTGCAGAATAGCACAACATGCCACAAACCACAGTGGGCAGATAAAGTCGAAGAACAGCTTTTCTTACGAAAACATTCCCAAATACCACAGGCAGCTGGCAGAGGCACGTTTAATTACATTTACAGAAAAACCACTGTATCCATTAGCCCCACCATCTTTGGGGCCGACCAACAAATGGCAAGGTCACTGAAGCCCGTCTTGGAAATGGAAAAGCCAGGAGAGCTCGAAGTTTATGTCATTACATTTTATAATATGTGTTACGATGAGAAATGACCCAACTGTGAAATCATTTGATAGGCTTTGAAAGGACGTCCAAGTGAACCAGACCTCAATCATAACCTATCTTTAAATGTATAGCTGAAGATTAGGTGCAGCCCAAGGTGTGAGAAATGAATTATTCAATCCATGATTAATTTAAGAGACACCGAGCTTGTTCTGGGCATAAACAAAGCTCATGCGACTGCCATCTGCCATCACATCAGAGGATCCAGTCTTGTCTTCTGCAAGTGCCATTGGAGCTTTTGTTTATTTATTATTATTTTTTTAAAGAAACTGCTCAAAGAGCTAAGTATACAGACTTTGAAGGGATGGTAAATGTATTGGATGTGCCTTTAGGCATCTCAGAGAAACAAAGTTCAACATACATTGGCAAAGTACGATTAAAGCTTGATGGAAAAAAGTGTCCAAATAAAAATGTTATTTTAGAGAGTAAACATCTTACAATAATTGCTTAAGTGGGAGTTTTAAAGAAAACTCTGCAGAACCTTCCATGAGACAAGAGGGATGTGCCTAAAAAGTCTCCTGTAGTTTCTAATTTTAGCCCTAGAGAGCAATCATTGCTATTTCTAGTCTGTGATTTCATTTAAATGAAGGGAGACTTTCAATAGCAAAAAGAAAAAAAGACTCAGCAAAACCATACAACAAATAAACAACAAATGTAAACACTATAGTGATCAAAGTAGGTCTCTTTCCTAGAGGAACAATGAAAAATTATATAATAGCTATAGACACTCATGTCTACTAGCTATGATCTTTTCAGAAACATGTTATTTTATAGCTTCCTAAGGTATCTGGCAACAATATTTTCCATCAAACACCCAAGGATAACTTTCCATTTCAGTTGGGGGTGGGTAAGCTCAAATGCATGCTCATAACATCTTCATGTAACCTCTGTAACAACCATGGGGGGAAATGTAAGAGTCTTGGGTTACTGAAAATAACCTGTTTGCCATTATATGGGCAATTATAAGCTGGAACTTGCTTTTTTAAAATTGCTGGGTTCAGCAGAGATTTCCCATGGATTTATCGGCAACAGAAATAAACAAGTATTCCATTGAGCTCCACTTGGAAGTGTGAGAAGGGCTAATAGAAAGTCTTCTTCATCATTTGGACAGGAATTCAACTTAACCTACTAGGATGTTAAATTACATTCTAATATCCTGATGATTTTCTTAATCATCAGAAAGCTGAAAACATGCTGGTCCTTGGAGGACAGCCCCCTTCTCAGGGGGCTTCCCCCACTGCCCCTCTCCTCACATTCCATCACCCCTTTCCTTGTCAGTAGCCTACCTGCCAGTGAAGCGAAAGGTGACTTCAGCATCCTGGGAGTGTTCAGGTGCCAGGGTCTCTATGCTTGTAATGCAAATAGGTTAGGGGAACTCTCTCCGTAAAAGTCATGCTGTTACTTCTGGATTAAATAATTTCAGGAACTCACCAAAATTGAATATTTATAAAAGTGTCAGCAATGCTTTCCATAAAAACTAATGGAGAATGTCAGTTTTTCAGTCTTTCCATGGTAGAGGAGTCATCAGGAATGCATTCTTCCCTATTGTATTCTGCCTGCCACTTGTTCCCTAAGAACCACAGCCAACTGAATGCTAACAACAGGGACCCCGTCCAAAGGGAGAGAAGGAGAACCGGGAAAGTAGCATTGGATTTTGTTAGACAAAGAACTGCAATCAAGTGAAACCCAAGAAAACAAACAAGCAAACAATTTTGAGGCAACTGAAGAGCAACAGGTGTGAAAACGCCCAGATTTCTCATGGGAAAAAATCACCAAAACCTTGTGAGAAAGAAACAAAGCGTTTCCAGCTAGACCTCATTCAGCAACCGAGCAGCTCTTAGGCTGTCAGAAATTGATCGCTTTGTGAAAGTTTCCTTCTATTTCAACCGAGGATGGAGCCGATTACAAAGTAATTAGAAAAAATAAAAACACGTTGGGCTCAAACCTCTGCAGGCAAGTTAAACACATGAAAGAGAAACTTCTCTGAAAGTATCAATTTTTTTTAATTAAAAAAAAAAGGCGAGGGGGGTAAGAAAGATTATTCAACCTCACGCCTTTCTCCCCTCCCCCACCCCAACTCTAACAACAGACAAGTCCCGCGGAGCAGGACCCGCCCCCGCCAGCCCCCACCCAAAGAGGAGTCCGAAGAAGGGATTAGGAAAACCGTGATGGAACACGGTATTCTGAGTCCACTTCAACTAAACACCCCAAACAGTACTCTTCGCATGAGTACTTGCATGCCACTGCCTGGAAACGCTGCAAAGCTTTATTTCCTGCATGTTTACATAGATTTAATGCTGCCACTTACCAGTTGGGCACAAAACGCCGTCTGCCCCCACTCCCAAACAAGCTCCTCTTGGGGGTCTTTCAGATCTCGCTTATTCCCAGCTTGCAACTTCTGGGCTCTGAATGCGATCTAGTTTGCAGAATGCAACGAAGAAAATTAACCCGCAGCCGCGCTGCCGAAAGGCCGGCCCCTCTCCGGCTGCGCTCCAGACGTGTCCTGGGCCCCGCCGGCTCCCGGGAAGCCTCCTGGCGGCGCAGCGGCCACGACTCAGGCTCAGTGAGAGGCCACCCGTCTGCAGCGCGCGAGTGCGCCGCGTCTCGCCGAGGGGCGCGTGTGCGCGGAGTGAGTGTGTCAGAGAGCAGGGCTGCTGGGGAGGGGGAGAGGGTGTGTCCTGGGGAGGAATGCTGCTAATGTCCAGAAATAACTCCCCTCACTCCATGCCCTTATCGCACTTAGGACCGCTTTTGCGTTGCCCCGGGGCGGGGAGATTGCAAGAAGGTAACACGCACGTTCCACTAGCGATTTCTAAAGCCACTCCCCATTCAGCCGTGGTTTGAGGCATTCCCTAAAGACCTCTGTTCGTTTAGGAAACGTTGCAGCTCTCAAGGGGGAAATCCAAGAGGCAGCTAGTAATGAATTTGTATTACTGATAAAAGAAATCAACGTCCAGCTTGGGGTTCCTTCTACAGCCTTCCACGCAAGGTATCTTTCAGTTGTACTCTCCATCTCCGTTACCTCTTGTGAGTTAAATTGCCCCTCTGATGCCGCCTTACTGCAAAGCCATAAATTAATTATCCCATTACAAATAAAGTCCCTAGGAAAAGGAATGCCAAGAATAAATCTGGTCTTTGTTCTTTTTTATGTTGAACAAGTCTGCCATTAATCAAGTCTTTCCACCGATGTCTAGGGAACAGACCCAAGGTTGCGACTCATTGAGGGATGAACATGTGTACGTCTGGTTGTCCTGCAGTCTTTCTCTGAGGCATTATGTCATAGTGACTCAGTTACCACACAGACGGATATTAGGGAGAAACAATAGGAGAAACAAAACCAACCATTTAATAAAGACCTATCTGTTGCCAACTCTAAACCCACTGGCAGACAGTGCTTAATTTTTACACAATTTTAAGGATTATTTCACTACTTCCATCCTCCAGTCCCAGAACTGCTTGTCATTGGCCAGTCTGAGAAAGAGAGCACAAATTGTTTGAAAATTTAGGGAAGAAACTCAAAAAGGACCCATGAAGCTATTAATTTTAATGGAGCCTATGAAATATCAAAGATGTGACAGATTTTTGAATTAGAAACCATATCAAAAAGTGTGTTCCGGAAATAGAATCATCTTGAGAGGTAGATAATATAGTGCAAACATTATTTTTTAAGTGAAAATAAAAATGTTAAAAGCGTTCAGTGTCTATATCTTTAGTTCATATTTATTATCCTGAGGAAGTGGTGAGTCATGAAATACTGAATTTTTTTCTTCCTTATTAAATTTTCCCCTCTTTGGGAATCAATGTAAACTTAATAAGGACGAGGTTACTTTTGAGACTGAAAATATTCTGGGGTTGGCAGGTTCAGTCCCTTCTTGTATGTCATTAGATCTTTTTATTTATTTTTTTTCCTCTACACTTCAGTTGTAAAATTTTATTAGGGTCATTGAATAACAAGAGCCAAATACTTCTGTTCATCTGAAAGGCATCACAGTGAAGCAGGGTGGCCCTGTTGGGTGAGTCTTGCTAAGACACATTTCAGGTCCTTACCACCTTTCTCATCTCCAGCAAGGGTTGTTAGAAAGATCTTTCCTCTGTGAGTTAGGAGGGACATTTTATTAATTAAAATGCCAAGGTGAAAGTAGAAGGAAACATTTGGAGGGTTTCAGTATATGATCACCATGAGCTCAGAAATCTGAGGCAGCCCCTCCCACTACTTTCGCTAAACCTGTGAATGTTTTAGAAGTCTGAAATTTCGTCGAAACACCCAACATATATAAATGTCTTAGACAGAGAGGACACTCCTTTTAGTGGTCCTGCTTGCTTGTGGGGACGAAACTGAAGGGTAGATGAAATTTCTGCTGTTCTTCCACACAAGTAGGCTACCTTTTGGGTGGCAGCTATTAGTGGTGTCAAATGTTACGGAAAACTCTGCCTTTTGTTTCTGTGATGTGCCTGCCCATTTGCTTGTGCTCCAAATGAGAACTATCCCAATGTTACACGTTTTGTGGCGTTTTAGGGTCAGGAGAGGTAGTGGTGACAGTGATTTTTGATGGTGATCTACCCCACCCAGGAAGGGATGGGAGGGTGGGGGAGCTTGTTGAAAATGCAGATTCCCCTGATCCCTACTCAGAACTACTGAATGACAATCTTTGGGAGCTGACATCAGCTTTTTTTTTTTTTTTTTTTTTTTTATAATTTAAAGTTTTGAATAAGTAGTACATTTATATAATTTATATAAAAGTGCATGCACCACAGTCTCCTTTCTACCACTCTTCCCCATATGCCCAGTCCATGCATCTCCTTCCAGGTAACTACTGATAATAGTTTTCTCCATAGACTTCCAAGTTTCTTTTGGCCTACATTCTTACTCTTTTTCTTTATTTCTTAAAAATACTATAGGCAGGACCAAGCGCAGGGGCTCATATCTGTAATCCCAGCACTTTGGGAGGCTGAAGCAGGCGGATCACCTGAGGTCAGGAGTTCGAGACCAGCCTGGCCAATATGGTGAAACCCCATCTCTACTAAAAATACAAAAATCAGTTGGGCATGGCGGCGGACGCCTGTAATCCCAGCTACTTGGGAGGCTGAGGCAGGAGAATTGCTTGAACCCAAGAGGCAGAGGTTGCAGTGAGCCGAGATCACATCATTGCACTCCAGGCTGGGTGATAAGAGTGAAACTCCATCACAAAAAAAAAAAAAAAAAAAAAAAAAAAACTATAGGCAGAACAATAACTTGACTTCGCCTTACTTCTTCACTTAAATATATATACACTTTATAGTCCTTTCCACATTGTATGTTCATTAATTCATTTGTTTGGAAACAAGCACCTGTTGAAGACCTACTTCATGCCACGGACTATTATGTATGTTGGTGACACAGGAGGGGACAAGCTGATAAAAGTTTCTGTCCCTTGGTATTTGTATCTGGGGTAGGGGGCACATTAGGCAGAAAATAAACATACTAAACAAGAGAATTCTGTGTTGAGTTAGGACATAATAAGAGCAGTTGAACACACTGAGCAAGAGAACGGGCGTTGGGAATGTCGGGGTAATTTTAATTTAGAATGGAGCGGCCGGGGGCGGCTTTCTTGAGACAGTGACGTGTGAGCAAAGACTTGATCATGGTAAGGGAGTAAGTGAGCATTGGGATTATTTGGAGAGTATGGTGATCCAGGCAGAAGAATCTAGTGCGAAGGTCTTAAGGAGGCACCATGCCTAGCACATTTGAGGAACAGCAAAGGGGACAATGTGACTGAAACAGAGAAAGTGAGATGTAGAATGTCATATGAAGTCAGAGAGACAGGACAGCCAGATGGTGTAGGACCATGTAAACCAGTGTTAAGTATTTTAGGATTTACCCTCAGAGCAACAGCCAGCCATTGGGGGGGCTTGAAAAGAGGACAGATGTGATGAGACTTACATGCATATCAGTGCAGAGTAAACATGCTTATGTTTAATGTGGCATAGCATTCCCTTGGATAAATGCATCACAATTTATTCAATCAGAATCCCACTGATAGACATTTGACTTGTTTCCAATCTTTTGCTATTAAACAATGTTACAAATGTCCACACATGACATTTTACACTTGTGCAAGTATATCTACAGTATTAATTCCCACAAGTGGGATTACTGGATTTTACATTTCAAATTTTGATAAATACAGCCAAGTTGCCTTTCAAAGGGCTGAACCAATTTACACTTCCACTAACAATGTTAAATAGTACTTGTTTCCCCACAGCCTTGCCAGCAAAATGTGCAATCAAACTTCTGGGTGTTTGCCAATCTGATAGGTGAAAGGTGATGTCTCAAGATAGTTTTGACTTGCATTTCTCTGGTTTTGAGTGAAGTTGAGCAAGTTTTTTATACATTTAAGAGCCAATTCTATTTCCTCTGTTGTGGCCTTATTGTTTATATACTATTCCCATATTTTATTGGGTTCTTGGTCTTGTTCTTCAGAGTTCTTGAAACTCCATGTATGTTAAGGAGATTATCCCTTTGCGTTAAGAGCTTCAGATTGTCTTCTTATTTTGCCATTTGTCTTCTGACTTGGCTCATGATATCTTGCGACGTTAAAAAAAATTTCCAATTTTTATTTAATTGAATTTATCAATTTTTAAATGAGTCATAGATAGGCCTATCTTATCCTATGTACTCTTTGATTTTATTTTTGATATTTAGATATTTGGTCCATATATATCTCTATATCTATATATCTATATATGCATGTTGGAGACAGAGTCTCACTCTGTTACCCAGGCTGGAGTCCAATTGTATAATCTTGGCTCACTGCAACCACTGCCTCTCAGGTTCAAGCGATTCTCCTGCCTCAGCCTCCCAAGTATCTGGGACTACAGGTGCATGCCACCACGCCTGGCTAACTTTTGCATTTTTAGTAGAAATGGGTTTTTGCCGTGTTGGCCAGGCTGGTCTCGAACTCCTGACTTCAGGTGATCCACCCGCTTCAGCCTTCCAAAGTGCTGGGATTACAGGCATGAGCCACCATGCCTGGCCAGTTCATTTATATTTTATCCTAGTTTAGTGTATAAGGTATTAAGAGATGGATCTTACTTTATTATTAATAATCCAGTTGCCCCACTACCACTTTCAAAAAGAATAATTTTTTAAATGTTAGTTTTAAAAAACACATAAAATGTACCATCGCAATCATTTTTAAGTGTACAGTTCTGTAGTGTTAAGTGTGTTCATGTTTTTGTACAAAAGATCTCCAGAACTTTTCATCTTGCAAAATGGAAGGCTATACCATGGAACAACTTTCTATTTCTCCCTCCTCCAAGCCCCTGACAACCACTGTTCTTTTCCATGCTTATATGAATTTGACTACTTTAAATACCTCATATAAATTAAATCATGCAGTATTTGTCTTTTTGTGACTGCTTTATTTCACTTGGCGTAATATCCTCAAAGGCTCATCCATACTGTGGCATGTGGCAGGAGTTTCTTCTTTTTAAGGCTGAATAATATTCCACTGTATGTCCGTACCACACTGTTTTTTTTTTTTTTTTTTTTGGAGGCAGGGTCTTACTCTGTTACCCAGGCTGGAATGCAGTGCCATAACTTTGGCTCACTGCAGCCTCAATCTCCAGGGCTCCAGTGATCCTCCCACCTCAGCCTCCCAAGTAGCAGGGACTACAGGTGTGTGCCACCATACCCGGCTAATTTTTGTAGTTTTAGTGGAGGCAGGGGTCTTGCCAAGTTTCCCAGGCTGGTCTCTTATCTCCTGGGCTGAAGCAATCCACCTGCCTCTGCTTCCTACAGTGCTTGGATTACAGGTGTGAGCCACGGCGCCTGACCACCACTTTTTCTTTATCTGTTAGTCCAACAGTAGATGTTTGGGTTGCCCACACCTCTTTGCTATTGTGAATAATGCTGCTATGAATGTAGATGAGCAAATATCTCTCTGAGATCCTGCTTTCATTTCTTTTGGCTATGTACCCAGAAGTGAGACTGATTTTGATAGTGGCTGTACCATTTTACATTTTCACCAATAGTGCATATGAGTTCCAATTTCTCCACACCCTTGCCTACACTTGTTAACTTTCTGTGTTCTTCATAGTAGCCATCTTAATGGGTGTTAGGTGATATCTCATTGTGGTTTTGATTTTCTCTTCTCTAGTAATTAATGATGTTTAGCATCTTTCCATATGCTTGTTGGATTACTATTGTAATTACAATTACTATTGTAAATGGGGTATTTTACATGTTGGCCATGTAAATTTCATCTTTGGAGGAATGTCTATTCAAGTCCTTTGCCCATGTAAAAATCAGTTTTTTGTTGTTGTTGTTGTTGAGTTGTAGGAGTTCTCTCTCTCTTTCTCTCTCTATATACAGAAAATACCCTATTTACAATAGTAATAACAAATATAAAATACCTATGAATAAACTTAATATATGTCCAAGAAACATATGAAAAAAACTGTAAAACATTTCCAAAGGACACAAGATAAGATTTGAACAGATAGAAAGAACTACCGTTTTCTTGGCTAGAAAGACTTGATAACATAAAGAAGTCAACTTTCTCTGTTAATTATTTAAATTTCTCTCTCTCTCTCTCTCTATATATATATATTTCCTGGATATTAACCCCTTATTGGATATGTGATTTGCAATTATTTTCTTCTGTAACATAGGCTGACCTTTCACTCTGTTGATTGTGTCCTTTGATACACAGAAGTTTTTAAGTTTGATATAGGCCCATTTGTCTATTTTTGCCTCCGTTGCCTGTGCTTTGCCTCACCACCACTACTTCATGATAATCATCTTTTACCCTGTTTTGAGATGCTATTATCATCATGTATTAAATTCCTGTGTATAGTTGAGTCTATGGGCGTTACATTTCTATTTCCTTGGTTGATTTTTTTAGTTTGGATGCTACCACCACACCAATTAAATATCAACGCTTTTAATATTTACTTAATATCTAATATCTAATCACTTCTATTATAAGTTTAATATCGTTTCTCATTGCTCTTCTGTTTCCCAGTTTTCCTTATTATTTTTCCATATAAACTTCAGAGTAAACAATAATAGAAACTCATATTCCTATTTGTATCATCAGAATTACATTTAAATAATTAACATAGAGAAAGTTGACTGCTTTATGGTATCAAGTCTTTCTAGCCAAGAAAAAGGTAGTTCTTTCTATCTGTTCCAATCTTACTCTGTGTCCTTTGGGCATGTTTTACAGTTTTTTTCATATGTGTCTTGGACACGTATTAAGTTTATTCATAGGTATTTTATCTTTGTTATTACTATTGTAAATGGGGTCTTTTCTCTCATTACATCTTCTAGCTGGATATAATTAACTAATTACAGTGTATTCATTGTGTGCCATTCTATCTTACTCATATTGTTTATAAATATTTCCCAATTTTCTTGTATTTCTAAGTATATAATATAATCTAAAAATAAAGATTAACCATCTGCTCTCCAATGTTTATACTTTCAGTTTCTTTTTCTGTTCAAATTTCATTATCTATTAGGTCTAGTGCAATGTTAAATAACAGTAGTAATAGTGGGCATTCTTGTCTTATTTTTTATTTTAATGGAAATGGCTCCAGTGATTACCCATTGCCCAGTGATTCAGGGCATGATGTGGGCTTTGGGCTGAGAATGATCTATTTTATTATGCTAAGAAAATAATAATTTGTTCTTAGAGACCTTTTATTTGGGAGGGGGGTGTGGTGGATCAAGTGTGATTATTGACTTTTGTCCAAATGCTCTTTTTGGTATCTTTGGAAATGATCATATTTTTTTTCTCCATAGAGCTATTAATTTAATGGAATATAATAAATTTCTTGGCCATGAATTATTCTTGCATTCCTACAACAAGCTCCATTTGGTCATGGTAATTATGTTTTAAATGTGCTAGTAAATGCTGTTTGCCAGTATTCATTTAGAATTTTCTGTATTGATATTGATAACTGAGATTTTGATAACAATTTTTTGTTTTAATGCATTGTGACAAAAAATATTATTTGTAATGTTTGTATCTTTTGGAATTTATTGACTTTCTTTGTGGGCCTAACCTATGGTCGATTTTCATATGTTTCCTGGCCACTTGAAAAAATGATATTAGATAATATGGAGATATTTTCAGGATACAGAGTTTGTTTCAGAATAACATATCTTATTATGTTATCTATGTCTTTTCTGAACTTAAGATATGTTGACTTATTTATTATGGACTGAGTTTTCATTTCTGTCTATTCTTTCATCTTCTGTAATTCCTGCTTTACACAGTGGCTACTGTGTTGTTTAATATATATTCATAATTGCTGTAGCCTCATTTTGAGTTTCACTATTTAGCATTACAAAGTGCGCCTTTTCTTACTATATTAATTCCTGGCCTGAATTCCACTTCACCTGAGAGTAAGGTCATAACCTTGCTTTTTCAGTTCCCTTTCCCTGGTATGCCTTTCCTTATTCGTTCACACTTAGGCTTTCTGAACCACTTCGATCTATGTGTGTCTCTCTTGTACAGGGCTTCTGTCTGTTAGGCAGTTCGCCACCTACATCCTCACCTACCCAGTCCCTGCATCTGCAATTGCTAAACCACAGAGATAGCTTTCTACCATTGCTCTTCAGAGAAATATTTTTTCCCTGGTGCTTTGTGAGATGCTAACACATAGTTTGCTTATGTGAGCATTAAAGTGATTATTTCACGAACCACGTGTTTGTATTTGTAACTTAGGCTTATAATTAAAGTATTATTTCAGAAATCCCTATTATTTCTATAATAGAGTAGCTTAAACAACTACTTCCAGATTCAGGTTTAGTGGTGATACAAATAATAAGTTGGGCAGCCTGACACGTGATCTCTTTGGATCCTTCCAGTAGTACTATGAGTTTGGCACAGCAGGTATCCCCATTAAACAGATGGTAGAGACTGAGGTAAGGTTTCCAAAAAAGTGTGTTTCCTCACGGTTTCTTACACAAGTAGATAGACAGTTTAGCTTTCAGGTGTACAACAGAAAGGCCTTGATGTAGATATTTTCTAAGACTCAAAGGACAGAGTGTCAATTAAATAATAAGTACATTGATAGTGGGCTTAACTCTCCCATGACAACATTAATGCTGTTGAAACACTGAGGGTTTTCTTAGGGAGGCTATGGAATCTGCATCTCTGGGGAAACTTGAAAAATAAAAGGGATCCTCATTTCTTTGGAACAGCTTGAGTGTGGTCTTGCCCCAAGGCACGGGTGACTGGATAACCTCCAGTGTCCCCTTCCTCTGGAATGCTTCAAAGAACATCTCAGGGGGTCTGGGTCATTCATTTTCTAACTTAGGCACCGGAAGTATGATCTGTCAGGAGATTGTTATCAACGATATTCAGATTTAAAAGCATAAAGTGGTTATGTAACAAGATGCTACCTAATGGAGAAATTTAAGAAAGGACCTGATTACAGCATAATAATGCTACTTCTCTTTTGGGCTTAGGGACGGGGAGATTGCAATCAACTTCAAATTCCCTCATGTTAAAGAAAACAAATGCGCTTCCACATTTCTTCTGGACTGAAAGAAAAAAGGGGGAAATACATGGAAATATTTCACATTGAGACACTTCAGGATAATGTTTTTCTCTAACCAGAAATCCCCAGGTTGTCCTGAAACTCAACATCTGAATCATGCCGACTGGTGAGAGACATTGTTTGAGCAAGACTGGAATTCTGAACATTCTTCAAGGCTTCATAAAAATCCCAAAATGATGGACCAGTGCTTATGTTGTGGTCATGCAAAGAAAAGCCCCCTTGTGATTCGGGATTGAGTTTGTTCTTTTTATATTTATAGTATCTACACTGAAGGAATGTAGAATTTGGCATGGGGAGGAGGATGGGGAAAGTGAGGAATGGAGACCAGATTTTGTCTGCCTGTGAGGGGCTGTGTATGTGTGTGTTTTGACCTAGAGCCTATGGAATAGGGGAGAGAGAGTATTTGATAGTTTTGTTCATTTGTTTTTAAAGCAGAATCTTCCTCAGGTCTCTGGTGCGAGGAGTGACTGGAAGAATTTTTTACTTTCCTTGTTAGCAGCACCATCTGTTTACAATGAAAGCTTGGCTTCCACTTTTTGGTGCAAATAAAAACCCTAGGGTGCCCATATAACTCAAACAGATGAAGCATGTGTTCGCAGACCTGAGGAATCAGGTCTTTTGCGTGCAAAGGACTTTTACAGTAGATTTACACAGCATCGTATCCCTCCATAAATTCAGGAAGAAGCTTCTGAGAAGCAAAGGTGGGCCATAGGCCACTGGAATTCACAGCTTGCTTATCTGCCACCTAACGAAGTGACGGACCCCTTGGGTCACACCTACCAAGAGAGAGGTTGGCAAATGGCAAAGGGGCCATTTAGTAAAATTCCTTTCACCACCTATGGAATTTATATACATTTGGGAGAGGGACTTATATACCAAAACAAGGAAATATGGAAATATGGTCAAATGGTCTTTACAAATTCCAGATAGAACGGCATATTTCCATAAATAGCAAAGCTTAAAGTAAGCAGATGAGAAAAATTTCTAGGACTGACTATCAAGACTGCGGTGGCGGAAGGAGTAAGGAGCTGAAAATAGGAGCAGGGCGCCTTTTTTCTCACCCTGGTTTGTGTTGTGTAGCAGCCCAAGCAGAAGTTCCATAGAGCCTCACTTGTGGGCTAGGGATTTTTACCCTCTCCCCAGGAATAAACTCTAGGTAAGGATTTGTAAGACAATGGCAACAGTGAATAGACTGTACATCTGGAAAAGTTTTTGTAGTGATGAGAGAAGTTTTGCATAATATAATTTGCATGCCATAGATCAATCAAGTGTTCATTCATTGTTTATTGAGTCTTCCCTCAGCTAGGTTGTCTGGTGGAAGCCTAGGCTGAACTTTCAGAGGCTTATCAATGACTAGGGAAGAGAAAAATAACACAAAGCAAACTTATAGTTATTTGAGACAACTGGAAAATAATTAAATATGCATCTGCTAGTCTGGAATTGCAGTTTTCAAGTTGTGTGCATCAGATCAAATGGGTCTTGTCAAAATGTGGATTGCCAGGCCCCACTTGGATTCAGAGGGCCAGCACAGGCCCTCTGTATTTGAAACAAGTGTTCTCAGCTGTTTGATGAAAATGAACTTCAAAGCCTACTTTGAGAATCACTAATTTATAATGTTACTTTATTTTTTAAAAAGTGGGGAAAGTAACGTTTGTTACTTTTACTACTCATAGTTTTTGCATATACTGTGTTGTTTAATTTTGAGGTAGAGACCCACGGTTTAGCCAGAAATTTAGTCAGGGTCTGCATCTAAAGTCTAGGATCTTCCCTTGACAAGCATGCTGCTGTCTTTTCCCACAAGGACAGAAAGTCAGGGCGTGTGAGGCTGGCCACACAGACTAGGGTGCCCTGTGTTTGTTCCCTGGCTTGTTCCTTAAGCCAGCCTCTACATGGTGCCCAAAGTTATCTATCAAATGCAAATCTGACTGTGGCATAATATTATACTTTATTACCCTGTGATGTATTTTTTTTCACTGAGCACTATAATTTGGACTTCTTTTTGGTTGAGTTCCCTGGTTTTTTGCCCAATGAAAAATAATAATAATTATTTTTTTTGAGATGGAGTCTCAGTCTGTCACCCAGGCTACAGTGCAGTGGTGCGATCTCGTCTCACTGCAACCTCTGCCTCCCAGGTTCAAGCGATTCTCCTGCCTCAGCCTCCTGAGAAGCTGCAATTACAGGTGCATGCCACCACGCCTGGGTAATTTTTGTATTTTTAGTAGAGACGGGGTTTCACCATGTTGGTCAGGCTGGTCTCGAACTCCTGACCTCGTGATCCACCTGCCTTGGCCTCCCAAAGTGCTGGGATTACAGGAGTGAGCCACTGCGCCCGCCCAGCCCGATAATTTTTGTTGAAATAACATTAAAGCAAGCACAAAATTAAGTATCATTAATCAAGCCCATTAACTACATTTTTAGCATGGGGCTGTGGTGGTTCATGGCTTGGAGTCAGCTGATTTTGCTCTGTTCCATGTCAGCAGGTTGTGCGTTTGTCCACTAGTCTTAAACATTTACATCGTGAGTCAGGAAAATGCATGGACCAATTTGCACAAATTCGTCACTACTATTGGAAGAGCTTAAAGTGCAGACTTTACTGACCACTGGCTAGGAGAACTATATTTTTCATTGGTGATAACCACTCTAGTGACAGTTAAATCTGATGTTTTAGAAAACCTTCAGGAGACTAGGTTTGGGGTGGATCCACACTGATGAATTTCATCCTTTTAAGGAATTCACCAGCAATAAGAAGATACAGAAGTGTCAGTCCAACCCTCAAACATTGTGCATGTAAGATAACCTGGAACTCGTCATAAATACAGACTCCCCCATCACTATCTTCCTCCAGCTGTTAAGGATCCGTAGATCTGAGTTGGTTCTACTGAAAGATTTCCCACCACAGTATAAGAAATAATTGATCACCAAACTTCTCTAACTACAGTTATCAGCCCAACCTGAGTCACAATTCTTTCCAGACCAGGCAACCAAAGAGGCCCCTAACTGGCTATCCCCACAACAGCAGTGACATCATCTTCATGTGCAGGTTGGATAGCTCAGTTCCCTGTTTAAAACAGCTAAGTGGCTGCCCATTTCAGTTAGATTAAAAGCAAAAGTCACTTAAGTGCCAACCAAATGACCTGACTGCTGCTTCCTTCTCCAGCTTCTGCCAGCTCCCTTCCACATTCCAGTCCACTGGGTTTCATTCAGCTCCTGATCCATATCAACCCCTTTCACACTTAGATGGCCTTTGCACCAGTTCCTATCCATCCTCCAAGTCACCAAGTTATCTCGCTTCAGAAACTCTTCCTCCTTAGACTCTGCTTTCCTACTGCTTATCAAAGATGTATGTGTCTTTGTAAAAAGTGGATCTCCTGCTGAAAGGTGGCCTCTGTGAGCATGTTCCTATCCAAGCTCAGTGCCTGATACAGACCTGGCCCATCGTGGAGACTCAGAAAAGATGGAGCCATCAGGCCTCGACATGGCTCGGCATCCACATCCTTTAAAACTACACATCACATGTTAAACAGCCAGATCTGATGGATGTTGAGCGTGATAGAAATTATCACTGCCTTCTAGAAGCCTGAAAGTGAATCTAAGAGAGAGGATCCATGTGGAAGAAAAAATGTACTGTACAGGGATTTATATGGACCTAATTGATGATGCCAGTGAGGAGCTGAGCAGGAGGGAAGCTTGTGAATAAGTAAATACATATTTGATAGCAGTCAGTATTTTTCTTGGAAGGACTCATTCTTGTGGCTGGGCAGCGGTGACAGGTGGCATTTCTGATCCCTAATGTCATCTAAGAGCTTCAGACTGTGATGGAATAAGTACAGCCTCCATGCTATGCACAGCCACCCTACTTGAAAGTGATTTCTGCATTTCCTCCTAATACTTGATTATAACTGACCTTTCAAAGCCCTTTCTTTTTTACAATGAAAGGGGTTAAATAGAGACTAAGATGGGTGTGTAACAAAAATTGTTTAGATGCCTTGATGCATTATTGTGGTGGTTTACCTGTAAGAGTATGGTCCTTACAACCCTAGAAAGTCAGCAGCTGGAGATGATCATGCCCAAAGCTTCTCTACCCAGATCCTCCCCGAAGTTGAGATTAGCTGGCACAGAGAAGATTTACATGAGAGAGTTTATGCTATCTCCAGGAACATAGCATGGAGTCTGAATATATAATAAAACCACAGAAATCTATAGGTCTTTATAAATGCCAAATTATATGATTATTACATATAACTACATTGTTATTTCATTCACTTATCTCAGTTATCATCTGAGGCAGATATGAGCTCCTTTCTACAGAAAAGGAAACTGAGGCTTAGAGTATAAGCGACTTGGTTGAGATCATCCAGTCAATAAACCAATCAGAGGTGCTAGGACTGGAAGTTACCTCTCACTTTGTAGTGGCCTCTTATTCCACTTCCCTGTTCTCATTGGTGTTACTTTATTTTCTTTCCTAAGAAAAATACAGAACTGGCCGGGCGCGGTGGCTCAAGCCTGTAATCCCAGCACTTTGGGAGGCCGAGACGGGTGGATCACGAGGTCAGGAGATCGAGACCATCCTGGCTAACACAGTGAAACCCCATCTCTACTAAAAAATACAAAAAAAAAAAAAAAAAAAAAAAAGAAAAATACAGAACTCTACTGATGATTTCTTTGCAAAGCAATAGCAGGGACTTTAAAATCCTATTTAAACATCTCTCTTTCTCTTTCCAAAACTCAACTACTTACAGTATTTATTTCTGTAGGTGGAAGAAAATCAGGTTCTGGGGTAACTGGTGGAGGGAGCTTCATAACTACACTTCCTGATGGTTCATTTTCTTTCCTCTTACAGTTTTCAGTAATCATCATCATAATATTTGTCATTTATTGAGAACATTTGTTATTGAGATGCCAGACTTTACATATAGCATTTAAGTCTCATAGTAAGCCTTGCATGGTTGGTTTTCTAAGTCTCCTCATTTTATAGAATTGGACACTGAAGTTCGAAGGAGTTGGGCAATTTACTGAAATGCACATGAAAAGTAAGTGAGGGCCCAGGATTCAGACCCAGGGAGTCTGACTCTGCCTATAGTCTTTACTCTTCATCCCCTCATTATACTCTCTTTAATTCTAATGATTGCATAAGGTTGCAGATAATCTTCCTACCGCTTGACTGGCCCCTAGTCTTGTTCTGGTGACCCAGGAGCTGCAAAGGTGGTGAATCTGCAAGCATGGAAACCCATCTCCATACCTCATCCCCCACAATGGACTGCTTGCTTCTAAGAAATCAGCTTATCAGGACCAGGCAGGTTCTAGGATTATGGAAGGAGAAGAAGACTTTTTTTTTCTTGGTGTCTATATCATTTAGTTTAGGCTTAGCTGCACACAGCACCTACCCTACTCCATTCCACAACTAAAACCAAAACACCAAAATGAGAGACTTATGGATTAAACTAGGCAGACATTTATTTCTCTATCATATAAAATAAATGCAGAGTTGGGCTATTTGGGCCTGTTATGGCAGCCTCATGATTGTCAAATTCTTTCTCTTTGGCTTTTTAGTATGTTGCCTCCTTTCTAAAATGGATGCTTGAATGCCAGCCATGATGTCCCGATTCCAGCCAGCAAGAAAGAAGGAGCAGGAAGCAAGTGCATGTGTCAATTAACTGTCTTTTAAGCTGCTCACAGCACTTATGCTCGCATCTCCATGGTGGCCTGGACCCATAAAACGGACATACCTAGCAGTAAGAGAGTCATGCCTGGTCAAGACTTAGGGGCTCTATTACTTGAGGTATGAGGGGAAAGCTGGCCTTGGGGTAAGCAGCAGCAATCCTGCCGGTCTCCATTCTGGAATCTCTTATGACATCATGGTAGTCATTCCCCAAACTTTAAGGTCTTAGGAATTGCCTGGGAAGCTTGTTAAAAATTCAGATTCCTGGAGCCACTGTTACAGATTCCTTTTTAGCAGACTTGGGATGGGGCCTGGGAATCCTCATTTTTCTCAAGCACCCTACCTGCTCATTTCATTGATTTTGATGCAAATGGTTAGGGATTCGCCTCCCACTTGAGAAATACCATATGGGATTCCAATCAGAAACCAGGAGTAGAGAGGCCGAGGTATGAGAAAACCTGGTAAACTCAGGTAAGAAAATAAATTCCATCTGTTTCTCCCCTAGCGAAATTATATACATGATCTGGCCTGCTTCTGTAGTATCCACAGTGGAGTTCCCTGACTGAAAGAAGGGCAACTAAATTCTCCTTTGTCACTAAAGAGGATGAAGTCAACAAAATAGTCTTTTAATTTGATGAGATACTCTACTCTAATTTTTTTTATATTTTTAGAATATAGGATCCCTTCTTTAAAATTTTTCTAATATAGATCTTCTTATCCTTAAGACCCAAAATGAGAAAAGGTTTAAGCGTCTCCAAAGATGCATACAGCCACTCAAATTCCTTCTGTGTGTGATTCAAAATAAAACAACTTAGAGTTAAAGAGAAGATAGCATGGGGAGTACTCAAAATGAAGGCAGGATAGCTCTGATGACAGATTTTTTGTCACAAAATTAAAGTTGACTCCTTGAAAAAACCCAGTTTAAACTCAAGGCCAAAAGAAGTATGTAAAACATAGGCAAAAAATACTGTGGCAATCATCAAAACCCAAGGATGGTTTAAAAAAGGAAAAAGAAAAAAATGGGAACACTGTCATCCCTTCTTTAACAATCACATCATAAATAAGCTTTCCCAGCTAGCAACAAACTCCTTTCATCTATAACTTAAAGGCAAAGACCTCATAAATTGACTGGGGTATTCTTCCTCTGTGTGACTACAAGGCAGATTATTTAAAACTGAAGGCTCCTACTGATATGTTTTTTAGAAGGAGTCACTGCTGGGATTCGGACTGGTTGCCATTCATTGCTTTGGTGAGTAATATCTCAAAGATAATGCAGGAGAAATCACAAGCACTCCCCTTGGCTGGGGAGGCAGCAAAGTAGCCTTTCAGATGTCATGTCAAACCTCTCTGAGATGGGTGCTGAGGATCCCTTGCTGGAGCTGGCAAGGTGTGGGGACACATGCTTTTGATTATCTAAAGAGAATGAGTATAAAAACAAAACCTAATCCAAGAAGGAATGTAAATCCTGTCTCTTTGTGCCCTGTTGAAATGTAATGTCAGTACTTAAGAATTCCTTTTGCCACTAAATGGACTCGGGCCAGATACTGACATTTAGAGCCCAAGTTCTGTTATTTTCCTTGTGAAACTGTAAGGAGAAATGTCTTCATGATTACCAAAAGTATGTGTGGATAGATGGTAATGAAGATAAATCATTTTTCCCTTGCCTGATACCCGAGCCCTTTGTGGTATATGCCACAATGTAGCTTTTACAAAAATCATTTTTATTTATATGCTGTTTGGGACAGAAAGTGTGTGAAACTGAAGCATGAATGTGATTTCTATTCTTAGTGCCTTTTATATGAATTTTTTAATGTAATGCTTTATAAAGTTTTTTTTTTTTAACTTAGCATCTTTCCCAGGAATGAGAGCAAAAGTACTCCAAAAATGCATTGCAAGAAATATGAGCCCTGTATACAGCAGTTTATTCCCTTAGCCTATGTCTTTAATCATGTAACCCTAATCAATGAACCTCTTAATATCCATGCACTGGGGCTTATTGGCTCCAGCTATCCCTCATATTCAAGGAATCTTGCTGCCATTGTGTTTTAAATACCCACAGCCTATTGGCAATCTTGCTGCTGTTGCTTTTTATTCACAGACTTGGTCTTGGATATTCAAATAGCTTATTGAAATGGCACCGTCCCACAGTGATGTGGTTTACCGTGCAGGGCTGGGGAGGAACGCATGCTTTTGGAAAGAAGAGAGGTCTTTGTTATTAGGACTGATTTCATTTCATTGTACTTTTGGCTCCCTTTTCAGCATTAGGTTCTTTTCCTGTGATTTTTTTTTTTTAAATAGTTCATAGAGAAAAATATGCCCAAGTTAGTGGATGGTCTAGGGACCCAACTCCATCTGGCAGTTTACATGAGCAATGAGAGTCCTCTATGTGAAAGCAAAGGCAAAATGATGCCATCTAATAAACACTTGTAAAAGTATGTATGATACATATATATATATATTTTTTTTTTTTTTTTTTACCAGTGTCCTATTTGTTTATTGCTGCTTTATGGTTTTTCAAATTGGAGAGAGCTATTTCAAACATGTATGATACACATAAGAGCAATTTCCAGATACAAAGAAATCTTTGGCAAAAAAACATTGACCAGGCCAGCCAGTGTGGCTGCTCTCTCCCTCTCTTGATCTGGGAGCTGTTGTTCTGGGCACAAGGGTCTCCCTCGCGCAGCACGGTCACTGACGTAAGCCTTCCTTTAATTTATTACTATTATTATTTTAAAAATATGAGTACCAGAGTCCACAGTGTCTTTTTAAAAAAATAATACAATCCAGGACCTTTTAGAAAAAATGGTTAAGACCAGTAGAGTGCTCACATGATAGAGAAAAAAGACAAGAGGCAGGAATCCAGCCAAGAGGAAAACACACTTTTCATTTTCTTCCTGAGACTGGAGATTCTCTGCTAAAATGAAGGCGCCATCCACAAAGTTACATCTGATGGACATTACTTATGACGTGACTTAAGCAGAGAAAGAACAGTCGAAACCAAATTCTCCAGCCTTTAAATGAATTCCCAGCTACAAACCAGAAGAATAACACTATTAGGTCTGGAGGGCAGCAGGATATGGAGCTCTGCGACTCAGATTTCTTTTCACGATGTTGGCATGACTTTGTAGGATCTATGTATTATTTATGTGGCACCACTACCACGTTTTAAAATAATCTTTGGACATACGCCCATGAATTAGTTTAATCGAATTCTCCCATTTTTATCCATAATGAGTTCTAGTCTTTGCAGCCAGCAAGACTTGGGGCACACTCTATGTCTCCTGGAAGTCTTGGGGTAATCCCAGAGGTTCATTATTTCTAATTACTTCATATCTAAATGTGTAGTCCTGAGCTCATTGCACAAACCAGCCAAAGGAGGTAGGATTCCTCTCTCCACTACTTTCCCCTCAAGTATAAATATGTTTGTTTCACAACTGAGCCCTTATAGCCAAAACCAAAATCTGCATCCATTTCTGGCATTGTTATCTGGAATACAAGATGCAACACAATTAATTGCAGAGAGTGTTGACACATTTCCAAAAGATGAGGAGAAGATGAGATGGACAGGTAAAGATTGAGGCCGAGGATGGTCTGTAGGTGAGGTGAATTCTGAAAAGAATTACGGTACATGCTGTTTGATGCAGTATGGCTGTCAGAAATACATACACCTCAGTCAAGATGTTTATTTCAGTGGTATTTTGGTGTCTCTATTCATGTTGAGCATGAAACTGGGGTGAACAATTCATTTGGGTTTGTCTTGGACTTTCTTGGTTTCAGCACTGAATGTCCTGCATCCCAGTAAACCCCTCAGTCCAAGGTGAACCAGGATGGTTGGTCACCCTACAAGGCACCTAGACATAGGTATCTGAGATATCTAAATGTGTGTGATACATTTCAAAGGGTGACATTAGAAACTCAGTTTTTCTGTCATGCCACCTCCCAGAATATTTTCATTTTTCTCCACTAGTTACCGAAGGAAGTTGATAGGGGAAAAGGTATTCAGGAAGCAGAAACTTCAGCCCTATGCTGGAAAGGTGAATTCTTGATGATGAAAGCCTAGTAGTTCTGAATCCAGTGAGGGCATAGTCCAGAAGGCTTTTTGAATTCCAGGGTTTCAGAAACATGGATCCTCCAATATAAGCATTCATTTTCCTCCACACTCCCTTCTAAGGAGCATTCTGCACTGCCCTGTTTGCCTCCAGGGCCCTGGGAGAAGATTTTCAGGAAGTTTAGCTCTAAGCGCAGCATGAGCCCCTCAACTCTATCCCTAAACAGTTTCTAGTAAAACAGGAAAAAAAACTTTATAGATATTTTTGGTGACACATCTCTGTTTCTCTTGGATGGGTCACTGTGTTGAGACAGAATTTGAGGCAGTTGCAAGGCAGTCTGGTTTAATTCACCTTACGTTTGGGGGCAAATGTCCCAGATTTTCAACCTAAAGAACAATGCACAGCTACACGTTAGATAAAATTGCCCCAGAATGCAGCCAAAGAAAACTTTCAGCATTGTTCAGCTCCTCGACAGATTGGAGCAAGGGAGTTGGGGCTCAACTTGACATAAGCCTTCATGGTTCTTGGAGTGATCATCCATGAATCACACACAGCTTTGATTAGTTGTGGCAGAGAGGCCACCTTGTACCCATGGAGAGAAGAACTTCATGACTGTATGATCTTCCTCTGTCTACAGATAGGGAATCTGACAGAATAGAAGTGACCGGGCTGCTGGCTGCCATTCCTGAAGCCAACTCTAAAGACGCATGGAGGTGAGAGGGAAGATGTTGAAGCCAGAGTTACTGTAAAAACTAAGAGAAATGCTTGGAGAGCCAGAAGGTGGTTGGATCATGATGTTTGTGTAAAAGTGCTGGCCCCGAATGGAAGCTGACCTCTAGAGGAGGGCCGGGATTGGGAGCATGAGTTATCTCTGCCCCTTTGGTCTTGTGCCAGACTGCCACTGAATGGCTGTTAAAGAGCACCCGGTGATGCAGAAACTTCTGTTCCGTGAGAGACTGATAAGGAAATGCTCCGAGTGTCTGGCCAGCTGCGTGCATTGCCTTCCCCAGCATCCCTCCACACACAACCTTCGATGAAGTCCCCAGGGGCAGGGTCACCTGTGTGGGGAATGGGGCAATGCCCTACATGAAGTAATTGAGCCCGGAGAGTAGCACCTGAGCATCTCAGCCTTGAAATGGCCCTCTGGGAAGGGGACAGACGGAGGCCCTGGCTTCTAGCCCTCACTCCAGTGATCCTTAATCAACCAAGGAAATGAATCAGGAGCTCTGAGACTGCCAAGGAGAATAAAGAGAAAGACTCCTGGTGGAAAACTATCTGAGATGCAACATAGTTGATGGGCCAGGAAGATTAAAATAAGCATATCAAATATTATCAAAGAGTTGAGGGAAGATAGTGAGACATGAAGCAGCAATAGGAAGTTACGAAGAACCAATTGGAGATACTAAGTAGAAAAATATATGCGTTGGAACAAATATAAATGGATCGAATGACAGATTGGACATAGACAAAAAATGAATTAGCAAGTAGGAAGACTGGGATGCAGAACTAGCTCTAAAGGAATCTGGAGGGGATATAAGGAAAGGGGATTTGTAAAAGAAAACTAAGCACTGTGGAGGACAACATCTGCATTGATATAGAAGCAATCCCAAAAGAAAAGAAGAGAATACATAGGATGACATTTTTGAAGAAATAGTAACAGAGAATTTCCCAGAATTAAGGAAGCATGCAGAAACCTCAGATTCAGAAGGTTCTGAGCTGTATGAGATGCGTCTTAGGTCCCACATTGCATCCACACAGGAGCCCACCTTTTACTCCAGCCATCACAACTCCCTGCAAGGATATCTTGAGAGCGCACATCCACTAAGCTGCCCTCAGCACCTCTTGTGTTCTGCCCCTAGGCCTCTCTGATACTCCCACACGAAGGCATCCAGAACCCCACTCAGCAAACAAGCATGCACAGCCAGAGTGCTGGTGACATCCCACAGAGCAGCCCTTGTCCAATGTGGGGTCAGTGACTGAGGGATCAATGCCCTTTTCTTTCATCTGTTGGTTGGACAATTCTGAAGAACAATGTACAGGTGTCCTGGAGGGGTCGCAGCAGGAACGGGCCTAGTCATCCACCTGGAGAACCTCTTTTTTTTTTTTTTGGTAACAGCTTTCACCCCTGTTTTCTTATCTCCCCCTCCTCCATTCCTGTCTCCTGGGATCACTGCTTGACGAGTGGAACTGCTAAACCAACATCAGCAACTCTCTAAGGTCACACTTCTTGTTATAGGAACAAATAAACCCCTATTGACGTAAGCCACTGTAAATTGGGCTGCCTATTATTCACAGGTAAACATAATTCTGGCTAATATGTATCTTGATCCGAGCCACAGTATCTGAATGAAGGAAGTTTGAGTCCTGCTGCTGAAATTCAGGACAAGTCCAGATCCCCCAATTTTATGGAGAGGTAATGCTCTTAAGGCCTTGGAGAGAATTCTACTCAGCTCAGCAGGATACAGGAAGGAAGTGGGGTGGGGGGTGTTGAAACATGAACTGGAAGAAACTCTGGGTGCCTCAGGGGGATGTCCCCTTCTTCGTGGAAAACTGCAATGATTCCAGTGAGACAAAACTTGGTAAGGCAAAAAGATAGTTATAGCTTTTCCCCTTCCTCATCTTCTATGATCCCATGCCTGTTTCACTGATCAGAATCGTAGTACCAAAAAAAAATGAAAGATACCAAAAAATGCCAGAGTGATTCATAGAAGTTGGGGTATAGAAAAATCCAAGCAAATGAAAAACCAAAACAGCAGCAGCAACAGCAGCAGCAGCAACAGAAACAACAGCAATAATAACAAATAGCTCTGGATATCGGAGACGGATTAAGAGAAAAGACAGTTTGTGGGTAGGAAGAAGAAAAATATCTAATGAGGCTTTCTAAAGAGGTTTTGATGCATGTTACATGATGTATTAATTCCTCTTCTAGCTGCTTCAAGAAACTTCAATAAACACATTATGTATTGCAAGAATTTTGGATATGGATTAATGTTTCTTTGGGAAGTAATGTCATATTGATGTAGGTCATGAAGTCTCAGTGTCATGAAGACCAACACTATAATATGTCCTGAAAATTATATCATTTAAAAGGAGACTAAAATCATCTTGAGATGCAAATGGGGGGGCGCATTGGATGAGCTCATTGGCAGGGCTTGCCATGGGCAGGCTTCAGATTCATGCCTCTGAGAAATGGCAGACCACTTTAGTTATAAAGCATGGAGTTACTCAAGGAATGGGCTCCTATTTGCTCAAGCATCTCTCTTTCTGCACCACATATTTATAGGTTATCAGTGCTGCTCCCAGTGGGACCCTGCTCTACAGCCACAGCGATTGTTTAACTAAATAGGTGGACCAACCAAGGTATCTTCTTTGGAATTGTAAAAACGGGACCCACTGAACAAGAGCCAGCTTTTTAAGTGGTGGCATCTATAAAATGCAAACTTGTGAGCAGCTGGTAGCCATATTTCCAGCGCTTTGGACTGCAGGAACACAGTAAGATTGGCAGCAAAGACAGGGAGGCAGGCGGCAGAATCCTAACTGTGTAGAGTGCCTTGTTACCATTTGTTTCTGAGGCCTGGTTTCTGAACCCTGTCCTTCAGTTCTCTTACCATAATACTCTTTTATTTTTGCTTATGCTAGCTCAAGTGGATTTTCATTTCCTTGCAGCCATTTTTTTCCCCCCAGAAAACACTCACAAATAATTAGCATTATGGAGGAACAGAATAATAGCCTCCCGACTACTTGGCTATCAAATTACCTTAGCTCTGCTGGTCTCCAACAAATTACTTCAACTTTCTCTTTCCTCAATTGTTAAATGGAGATCAGGTTTGTTGTAATAATCAAAAGTGCCAATAACACAGGTAAAGCACTCAGAACAGTGTCTGGCTCTCAATAAATATTATCTGTTATAAGTATTATGGATATATAACTATCAAAGCCTGGAATACAAGGGTCTGCTGTAGTTGATTATTCAATTCTTACAGAAAAAAAGCTCACACCAAGTGCCAGGTTTGACAAAATTACAAGAGTCCGAATAGCGATCAACCAGGTACACCTCCGGTTACTGCGTGTTTTGTACTTCCCAGTTCCCTCTGCCATTGTTTATTTTTAATAAACTACATTAAAAGTGTGGTGGGAATGAAAGAGGAGACAGGCAGATGCTCCAAAGAATATGAGGGAGGGAATCTGCTTTCGTTATCATCCTAAATTTATTTCTGCAGATATGACTTGTCATCTGCACTGCCTCTTCTTCCTTTCACTTCCTCTCTTGTGCTGTTCATATTGTACCTTTTCTCAACTTCCTTGCAAGCACCTACATATAATGTTCCCCTCTCAACTCCTATCCCCGTCTCCCAGCCCCGGTGCCTTTCGTCTTTTAGGTTCTTAGCATAGGTTAGTGAAACACATACAAAATATGATTTTACGTTTCTCCCTCATCTTAAAGAAAAATGGCTGGCCTTTCTTGCATCTTGTTACAACTTAAAGTTTGGAACTGAATGTTATGAGCAAGAGAAAATCTCAGCTTGTGCCTCAAGGTGGCTCCTCTGATTTCACGAAGGCCTCGGGGCCATGTGGGTTTTGCTGGCCCTCAGTGTATGCATTGGTGTTCCCACCCCAGGCTCTGAGGAGGATGGCAGTAAGGATTCAAAAGGAACACTGGACTGCTGGGGTGTTCAGCCACCAAGCTCTTGTCGTTTTTGAGAACACGTAGTGTATATGAGAAAACTGACTCTGAGGAAATTTGATTTTTTTTTTTTTTTTTTTTTTTTGAGACTGAGTCTCGCTCTGTCCCCCAGGCTGGAGTGCAGTGGCGCGATCTCAGCTCACTGCAAGCTCCGCCTCCTGGATTCACGCCATTCTCCTGCCTCAGCCTCCTGAGTAGCTGGGACTACAGGCGCCCGCCACCACGCCCAGCTAATTTTTTGTATTTTTAGTAGAGACAGGGTTTCACCGTGTGAGCAAGGATGATCTCGATCTCCTGACCTTGTGATCCACCCGCCTCGGCCTCCCAAAGTGCTGGGATTACAGGCGTGAGCCACCGCTCCCAGCCAGGAAGCTTGATCTTAAGTGAAGGGCACTGCTTCAACTCCAGCGGACGCAGGGCAATAGGGCGTAGCTGAGCTGTGGTCCTGGGTGGTCAGGGTCTGAAAGCAGCAGCCACTACTGGCACTATAATAAATTACAGGCACAAAGAGGAAAGTACAAACAACAATAACGAAATGTCCAAAAATCACACATAAGGATGCTCAACTTCCCTGATAATCAAAGAAACACAAATTAAAACAACCGTAAGTTTCTGTTTTTGCCTGCCACACTAGTAAAGATTAAAACAACTTCTAATTCACTTTATAGGCAAGGACACAGAGAAAGAGGACTACTTATAGGAATATAAGTTAATACAAGCTTTACAGAAGGTACTTTAGCAATGATTGTAGAAATTTAAAATATAGCTGCCCTTTAATGAAAAAAAGAGATTTCTAGAAATTTGTCCTTAAAAAAATTAGGCAAACTCTTAAAAAAAAGAAAAAAGAAAAAAAAACCCAAGGTATAAAAACCTATATTGACGTTGGCACAGCCCAAGTCGGCACACCAAAATACAACCAGTGAATTCTTCTGGTGGCAAGAATTCCTTCAATATATAATATCTTTTACACTGCTTAAAAATTTTTGTGAGGAGAAAACCATTTTATGTCTATTTATTTTGGGCGGGTACTGGTAGAGGTGATAGCACGGGTGGTAGCAGCTACAGAGACTGGATAGAACAAACATGCCAACTGCTGGTCCCCAGATGCACCAAGCCCAGTGTGTCCAGACAGCTCTGCAGAGCCCACGTTCAGTCCAGGCTCCCTTGCCCAGTCTGTGAGTCATTCCCTGGATCCTACTGACCAACACCGATCACAGTCCTCACATTTCCTTGCTTCAACATGGGCCTGTCTTCTAATGTCTTATATGCTGGTCCCAAACAGCCAGCTGTATGGCAATCACTGGTGGAGGCATTTTTTTCATGCTTAATTCTTTGAGATTTTTAGATCACTCATTGGAGACTAGGTTAGATACTCAGTAGCTGGACATGAACTTAACAGCAGTTTTTGGAGGCTTTTGACTTTATTTAGAATCACCTAGAAAACTTTTCACAAACACAGAAGTTCTATCCCTAGAGATTCTATCTAGTTGGTCCAGGGTGGGGTCTAGGCATGGGTATTTTTTTTTTTAATGCCCCACATGAATTTAATGGGCAGCCAGGCTTGAGAACCACTGTTCCAAAGGCTAAAAACATAGGATCCAAGTCAGAGCACCGGGAGATTGATTAATTGGTTAGAATGACTTGAAGTGACCACCAGAAACATTACATTTAGAGCTCAGTTAATTACCCCCTTGGTCATGCTCTGAACTGGAAGGGGAGTTTGTATTTGATATTCCAAAGAAGGCATCAGAGTACAAAGACTTTGACAAACAAAAAAGCAAACTCACTTTGTGGTGTTTTTCCTTTCTCCAGTTAACCAGAGTGGTGGCTGGAAGATCAAATATCCTTTGACCAATGTAATAGTATATCTTAACTTGCAGAAACAATAGAGCTTTACAGAAAACTGTATCAGTTGAGAACTTTGTTTCTTACCCTCTATTTAACACACTGAATAGGACTGAGTCTGCCAGGCATTCTCTCAGAAGCTCATTAGGCCTGTGTCGGAATTTTGGATGAGTCACCACCAATGGCATTGTTAGGTAGCAAGCATTTCCCCAGTGGGATCCTTTCCAGTCACTGACAGCAGGAATTCTCAGAGACATGCACTTTATGTAACTTTCTTGCTATTAAATCCCATGCACTATTAATATTCATATTGCAACATAACAAACTTAAGCTCTATGGACATATGCTCTTTGTGTCTTCCAAATTCTCTGTATGCCTCAATCAAGCGTTGTTAGTCTGGTAATGTAACTATGCTCTAATTGTTATGTCTAGAGATGTTCAAATTCAGGCACTGTTATATCATTTTTGCAGATTGTTTGGCTGATTGTTAAACTGGCCATGTTACGTGTTCCACGTATAAGATTTTATGAGATTTTTCTGGGTGTTGTGTGTTTCATAGATAAATTGAGACATTTCCTTTGGTTGGCTACATTTCTTGCTTAAAGTAGAACTGAGAAACATAAAGATAATGGATATATGGTTTACTCTTGGTCCCTACAGCTGTCCTTGATCCAGAGGAAAATTTGGCTTGTGATGAATCTCAAGTGTCTTTTTGTCCTTCTTGGTTTGTGTGACACTACTGATGTTACTGTCTAACCCCTCAGCTTCTGTAGAATTTGTCAGGCTTGTTTATTTTCTTTCCTTTCTTGTTTCTCACTGCAGCTCTCATGAATTACTTTCCTAAGGCAGAGTTTTCAGAGTTATTTTCAATTACTACATGAGAAGAAGTCTAATAATGTGCAGTAGTTTTTTCCAGATTATGTTTCATGATTAATACCATGAGATATTTCTGGATATAAAAGGGATTTATACTCAAGTATGTTTGGGAAATGCTGCAGACTCTATCTCTCTACTTAGAGATTTATGAAGCACATTCATGTATATCCATTCACTGAGATGCCTGCAATTTTTTAAAAAGAACTATTTAATTTTTGTTTCATCCGAAGTTTTCCAAACCACTTTTACTATGGAACCTTTTTGCATCCTGTGAGGATGGCAAATGTGGAAAGAATGCACAAGTTCAACTTTTACTAGCTGTGTAACATTGGGCATGTTACTTAATTTTTTTGAACCTTACTTGCCTCATTTGTAATGAAGAGAATAACACCTATCCCTACCACCTTGCAAAAATGCATTGTAATGTGAGGGCTACTACGAAAATAACAAGAAACATCCCAAACGAAACGTAATGAACACATTTAAGCAGCTGTGCCTAACACAGAACAAGCTGCACTTTTCAGAATTTTGAAAAATAGGTCTTTCCTGAAGTTATTGATGAATGGTAATAAAATGTCATTGATAAAATTATACATTCATAATTAACTGGACACATTTTCATCTGTATAACATTTGATCACTCTTCTGCAAGTCTACTAAGAAGCACATCAACAGCCTTAAAGTACTTTGTGATATAAAGTTTACAATATAAAGATTTTTAGATGAACAAAAAAACTGCTGTATGTTTTCTCAGAAAAATAAATCCTGAGACACTTTTAGTTGTAACTTAGGTCAAGAATATTTAACTGGTCTATTAAAATGTTGATAAACTTGGAAGTTTTGATGGCATTGGGTTGCTTACGCTCTTTAAAAGATTCTCCATTGTCAGTCCATAAATTAGAGATGAATGTGTATTCGATAGAAACAATTTCTATTTACAGTGGTTAATCCATGACTGGGGTATCACTGTGTAGTTTTAACACATTCAGGGCCAGGTATGATGGCTCACATTATAATCCCAGCACTTTGGGAGGCCAAGGTTGGAGGATCTCTTGAGCTTGGGAGTTCAAGACCAGACTGGGCAACAAATCAAGACCTTGTCTCTGCATTTTTTTTTTTTAATTAGCTGGGCATGGTGGTGCATGCCTGTAGTCCCACCTACTCAGGAGGCTGAGGTGGGAGGACTGCTTGAGCCTGGGAGGTCGAGGCTGCAGTGAGCCATGATCATGCCACTGCACTCCAGCCTGAGTGACAGAGTGAGACCTTGTCTCTTTCTCTCTCTCTATGTATATTCAAGTTGGTATGTTTCTTCCCAAAGCTGTCCTCCAGAAACCATGTTTTTCTGCAGTTCTGTGGGTACTAATAGTCTCTTGCTTTTAAGGTAATTTATATTTCAATTTTCCTAATAACATCCGAAATGGCTAAAACAGAGTCTGGAAATGAGTACAACAAAGACAAGCTCAGGATACTCTGAGCAACACAGCTAGAGTTAAGTCCGCTGAACACAGGCAAATCCCATTGTACCCTCATACATGGCAATATTTCTCCATGGGTTCCCTTCCCTCTTGACTTCATCTAATTAATGGAACTTCGCTCAAAGTTCACATACAGAGTCTTTTGTATTCCCTGTTTCTCTGGGTTCCCTAGACCTGAACACATTTCTCTTTTGCCAGTTGTCACACTGGGTGATATTTGTTGATTTACTTGTTAACCACTCTCCCTGGACTCTAAGGTCCTGGAGTTCAGAGTCTATGTCTTAACCAGTGTTTGTTTCTAGTGTTTAACCCTTAGTAGACATTCAACAAATGGTGGAATGGCTGGGTGAATAAGTGGCCTCCAAAGTGCCTGGCAAGTACATAACTCTCTTTTGACAGATATCTGTCCATTCCAAAATCTCACCCTGAAGGGTTTTTGATGCTTAGTTGCCATGCTTTGGACCTTGTGACTCTGTACTCTTGCCCTGACTGGCCAGACCAACTGTCTGACTCAAACATTAATATCCACAGACTCACCAGGAGTCACAAGAGTGCTCTATGCTGGAGGGTGGTTGCCCGGCCCTATTATCCCCTCCTGTCTTGGTTAGATTGAGTGGTTAGAAAATAGAGAGGCTCTGGAAGTTGGCCCTTAGAAGACAGAAGTTATGCCATGGAAAACCAAGTAGAGGGAAGGTAGATTAAGAGGTAGGAGGAAATCATGAAGAGATAGAAAAGTAGAGATGAGTAGTCATGAGCTCATTAATACGCTCATGCTTTTGGATCTCTGTGCTTTTGGATCTCAAAAAGCTACTCTTGGCCCCTGGAGCCCCTGAACTATTCTTTTCCAGCAAGGAATGAATTCCCATTTCTCCAAATCAAGTTGTGCAATTGCTGACACTTTGCTTTCTTTGATATCTCCTGTGTCCTTGCATTCAAATTCTATTATTTAAGCTAACCTGGGCATGTTAGATTATCAGACAATGTATTTTTATTCTTTTTTTAAAAATTTAATACAGATCAGGAAGCAGAGGGTTGGATCTATTCAAAGAGAGGAATGGGAGTTTGATTTGGCTTTGTGCATGTGAATTTTCTCTAGCGTAAACCCAAAGTTCCAAGGCAGGTTTGTCAATGTGGTCCTGAATCAGGAATGGGTGGTGGTGATAGTGGCAGTGGTAGAGGGTGGTTCTTTCTAACAGGCTATTCATGGCATTCTACACATTGAAGTTTATGAATCATTGCTTTCTGATGATATACAAACTGAGCTAATGCCTTAGAGGTCTTCTGGACTAAAGATGACCAAAATGACCACTCATGAATCTTATTCACCTGGGGGCCATTTGTGCACAAGCTGTTCTGCTCTAAAACAAGGCATTCAGTCTCCTGGGATGGGAGAGATGCCTCTTTCCCTCTATGTGTAATCTGTTGTGCCTATAGAAACATATTTAATGGATTAACAAATTTCTCAAAAAGCTAGGAATTTTGGACCTATGTTATAACTAGCTAAGATTATTTTTTTTTTAAAAAAAGAAGAGCCTAAGGCAAATCCAAACTTGCAGAAGAAAAAACACGGAGACACAAGGAAATAGCAATAAATCATTGATTTCTTAATATCCTTGCATCATATTATGTTAAAGACAGCTCACTGGCAAGCCTGGACGTTCCCCTCTCTCCCCAGGCAAAGTCGACATTGCACCATAGATATCACAGCCGTCTTTAGGAGTTACCTTTTTCTTTTTAAGGAAGACACTCTGGCAAGTATTCTAGAATACTCCCATCATTCTCTCCTGAGATGACTAGAAGTCTTTTAGTCTCTTGTGTCCTGTTGGTAACTGCTTGCAGGTTAGACTTTCTTTGCATCCTCTCTTTAATCATGATGCTACCCCCAATATAAAACTATTCTGATTTTTGAACAAAATATACTGAAATGGTTCTGATTACTCAATCATCATTATATTTAATTATGTTAAGGCATTATTTAAGAAATCCTGAGAAACTCTGGGTTCATGTTTTTCCTAAAGTTCTGGTCAGAGATTGCAATTAAAATAGAGGAATAAAAAACAAGACCTCAACTAAAAGCTAAAAATGGTATATATGATTTACAAGCAGAGGTTCTCAAATATTTTCATTTATTTATTGTTTTAAAAAGATGAGTTTAAAGAGGGAAGGTAATTTAAGCTTGAGAAGTCATAGAAATTGATTTGAGCAGCAGCTATAATTTTTTATTATGAAAGTAAAACATTTTGCTTAAAAGGGGGAGAGGAATAGAGTAAAAATACACAAGATTTGTAAGTAGAAGTCCTCTGTCCTTTTAGTCTAATCCCCCAAAATAGCCACTAGGAATGGTACAACATGTAACTGTTGAAAAATTTGTATAAATATAATATATAAACTAAATTGTGGCCAAACTATTAATACACACAGTTTATATATGTATACACCCACACAGTTTAGTGTGTATGTATATATGTGTGTATACACATGTGTATGTGTGTGTATAATACACACACATATTTGAAAAAGTCTAAAACAGTGCATGTGTATATATACATGTGTGTATACATGCATGTGTGTGTATATCATACACATGTGTATATATACACACATGCACTGTTTTAAACTACTTTTTCAAATTGAAATACAACTTGGATATATTTCATGGTGACATACATAGAAAGATTTAACTTATTCTTTTTATTTAAAAAATTTCTGTAGACACAGGGTCTGGCTCTATTGCCCAGGCAGGAGTGCAATGGCTATTCACCGATGCAGTCACAGTGTACTACAACCTTGAACTCATGGCCTCAAGTGATCCTCTTGCCTCGGCCTCTGGAGTAGCTAAGACTACAGGTGTGTGTCACCATGCCTGGCTAACTTGCTCTTTTTAATAACTGCATAGCATATTGTATTGTAGATATCCATTATTACTTGCACTATTCCTCTACTTATGGCACTTCCATTTTTTCATCTGTTACAAACAATGCTTCATGGAATATTTTTGTACAAAATGTTTTGTTTGTCTGTGATAGTCTATCTGTAACAGTGAATTAGTAGAAATGGAAGTGTTGGATCCAAGGATGTTTAATTCTCAATTTTGGTAGATGCTGCCAACTTGTCCTTCAAATAGATGATTAGAATTTTGACTTTCACCATAAGGGTGTACTGAGGAGTATTTATAGTAAGCCAATTTATTGTCAGCCTCAAATCTTCTCACTTGTATGGTCTTCCTCCAAGGCCCTGCATAAGCCGTTAAAATGTGTAGACGTTTCTAATGTTTTTGTAAAATTAGCAAAAGTAAGACATTTCAACCACAATTGGTTATGACTACCATCTCTTAACTCTGAATTCTTCATGGTTACACGTAACCCTTACTTGCCACATGGATTTGGAGTGGCTATTGGCTGTTTTGTGGATCAGGCTTGGAGAAGTTGAGTTGGGATATGTTATTTTAACAGAATTTTATAAAGACCTTTTAGAAAGTTTCAATATAATAAGGAATTACAGACCCTTGATGTCAACATATAGGAAGAATTTTTTTGTCATCTTTAAAATTATTTATTAAAGAAATAAAATTCAGATTGAGAGTCAGTGAAATACAAAACCAAGTGGTGGGATCTATGGAATTATTTTGATATACAGAAGTGAATTGTGATTTTGCCGTTGCTGTATGCTGGTGTTGGAAGACCCTCCCTGCTTTGGAGTTACCAACAGTGTGAATCAAGAAAGCCAAACTTCAGGCCCTGGTCCAGATAGGGGGCGAGGGTACAGCTTGCAAAACAAAGGTGGAACCTAGAGAGTTACAGCAGATGACAGAAAGCTTCAGAGTTCTCTAACAAAACTGTCTGTGAATAATATAGCTGGTATTAAAGAGGTGAAGATGGGACAGTTTTTCATTTCAGCAATCCCAAAGTCTAACCTCTTTCTGCCCCAACATCTTTGCAATTACCTCTGCTCCTCTCTCTAGTCCGTCTCTCTCTGCTAACACCTTTGCAGTTACCAGTCATGCAGAAGCCAAACCAATCACACAAATGCTTCCTGGAATATTAAGTCAGCTTGGTGCTGACAGCTTAACAAGCTCAGGAAGTTAGCCAAACAGTTCCCATGGCAAGTCTTGAATAGAAAAGCACCAAACCCAGAAGACAATGAGGAGGAGCAGGATGTTTCAGATCTTGTAGAATATTTTGATGAGGCATCGAAGAATGAAGTGAACTAAAATTTTTTCTGGTGTTTGGAGACTGTCATGGACTGGATTTAACAAATAAGCCAGTGGTTCCAAAATGTTGCAGATACAGAGAGTATCACCTATTGCTATTCAATAATATAAATGTTATTTATATTTTTTAAAAAGATGTACCTTGTTAAAAAAATTCATCATCTTGAAAAGCAGTAATTTATTAAAAGGACACAAATTTTTTCTTATAGGAGTAGCACGTAGGCTCTTGGATTATTTGATAATCATGTTTATAAAGAAGAGCAAATCATATAAATACATCAAAAATGATGAAGTTCTTATTGATTTGACAGAAATACTGGCATGGACAATAACGTAAAGCTCATAACACACCACTGTGACAATGATATCAACTACAAAGAAGTGCCATCAATTGAAATGGTCTTAACATTGATTGGTTACTATGTAACCATACTTGAAATTCCCTGAAATATCATAGATCATATGTGAAATAAACTTTTTAGAGTTTTTTTCAAATTTATCAGCTATCCTAAAAATTATAAATTTCCAATAAGTTGTGAAACTGAAGAAACTTTTTTAAATATCAAAAATAAAAATTTTTTTTGGCCAACCATGCTGGATGAAAAATGACTTATATTCTCTCTACACAATGTATTATAAAATTGTTGTATGAAATGATACTCAGAAAGTATGTATCAAAACCATAGGGAAAAGTTAGTAGAGAGGTATGCCAGAAGTACATCAATAAATATTATGTTATTATTCTAGATTTTGCAATGTTTGTGGTATTTGTTTTGTTTTAAAAATTTACAATTTATTACAATCATGCTCATTCTAAATAAAAATTCAAGAGCATGCTTAATATTGTATTCTTTTTCTTAAAGAAGTCTCCAAAAACTGTATGAGTTTCAGGCACAAATGTGGATCCATCCCTGAATTTATGAGAGTGCCTGTTTCCCCACACTCTTGCTAATTCTAGGTAGTATTAAAGTTTTGTATACTTGCCAATCTGATAAATAATATATGGTATATTTTTATGGTTTTCATTTATATTTAATTATAAATTAAGCTGAGCATTATCTCACATAGAAATCCCTTTCATTATCTTTGCCAGAGTTGTCTTTAAAAAAATTCATCTGTGACAATTCTGACTGTAACACAATTATCTCTCTGTCAATCATGCTTCAAATCCTTTTCTCAATTATTTGTTGATTCTTTGACTCTGCTTATGGTGTAATTTTTTTCTCCCATTAAAAAATATTCAATTTTTATTAGATTTACCATTGATGACAACATGTTGAAAAGAGTAAAAGTGCTATATTGAATATATTGGGCTTTAAGGATGGATTGACTCAATTAAATACCTTTAAGGTTAAATGAGATAAGCACAGTTTAAAGAAACATAAAAACCTAGATATTTTGTCTTACTTTCTCCAAGTCAGAGAGATGGCAAATTGTAATTTTTTTTTTAAACAAGGTCAAGTTAGTCTATACTTGGAATTGGTGAGGAAATCTATAGGACCAAATCTATAAGACTTGTATTTCCATTGTCAAGAGGTGACCCTGAAGTACCAACCTAAGCTACCTATGCTGCTGCCCTCCATGGGAAGTGCCACTGTTTATTCTCTCTGGGATGAAATATCCAAAAGTGATTTCTTCAGGCTCTTAACTCATTATACATTTTGATGAGTGAACCATGCCAACCTCATACAGAAGACAAGTGTTCCCTACATAGAAACACATTTGGTTCTTTCAGTAGTCACCCCAGGACAACAGACCTGCTCGCCTGCCTGGCAAGCTACTTCTGTCCTTCCAGGCCCACTTTAAATGCTGCTTCAGTAATATGTTTCTGGATTCCCAAGGAATAAATAATTACACCCTCACTGAAGTTTCCATAGCAGTAGGTTTACAGTATCTTTATAGCACTTAAGATATTTGTAATATAATGTATATTCTGCATATTTCTCTTCTATTAGACAATGGACTTCTCACAGCTAGGAGTGTGTCTCATTCATCTTGAAATCCATAGAATAGGTACTCAAGACATTTTCATTTTTGTAGAATGTACAGAAAGTCTATAAACATGATTTAAATGGAGTATAAATAGTATACTTAAGCTACCAAGAAATCTAATTAGTATCAGCAGTACCTTTATAACAACACAAGCATGGTATGGGTTGCTTTGGTGATAACTGAAAGTTGGCTATTCTGTTTTGTTTGTTTTGTTTTGCTTTTCAACTTTTATTTCAGGTTCACAGGGTACATTACATGTGCAGGTTGGTTACAAGGGTAGTAAATTGCATGTTGCTGGGGTTTAGTGTACACAAATAATTTTGGCACTCAAGTAGTGAGCACAGTACCTGATAGGTAGTTTTTCTACCCTCACTCTGGTATTCTGTTGAGTAGACAAAAACAATACAGTGTAGGCCAGATTTTTATTTTTAGGTTTCTTAGATCCTGCACTCTCATAACTGAATTCATATCCATATTCACTTTAAAGAGCCAAGGACATTGTTATAGCAATCTGTAGACCCTGTCTTGCTTCACTATAAATGGGTTAACACATCTACTCCTACAACCACGCTTTAAATGAAAACTGCTAACATCTATAGAAAGGGATGGTTTTGGCACTAAAATGCCAATATACTTACTTTAATAAATGCTCATCTATATAATTATACATAATAAGTGTTTTGGACAAAGACTTCAAAGTCTTTTAAGCATTTATCATAAATGATGTGAACTAGCACAGGAAAGAAGACCCCGGGCCCCACCATAGCACAGGCTGAGGCATCATCCCATGTTTATTACATAGTACAGATCTCAGTACATCACTATGCTTTGGAAAAGTGTCTAATTTATTCTTCCACACTTGCCAAAATATAGCTGCATTGGGAAACTTAAAATAGCCCAGTATTTAATTGGTTCTAGGCATGCACATAAACAGGTATTGTTAAAGAGACCAAGTTACTGATTCAATAAAAGACAGCAGATAACCGCAGGCGCCACCACAATTTATCCTCATGGAGGTCAAGGACAGCAAACATTTATTTGGGGTCTTTAATGACATCTAGTCAATTTCTCTAATCCATAGTCTTTTGGATTAGTCATTTATCATTCCTTTGGGAAAACAAATCCCCAAATGACTAGTTCAAATGCATTTGACCTTTAGCTACAAAACAGATAATTCATTTACATGAAACAGTTTACTCTCTAAGAAGATTCTGTTAATTGAGACTCTTTTTTGAAAGTCATAACCTTAGCAAAGTTTCCATAGCAACTCTGACAATTCCACATAGAATTAGTTATGTTAATCCTGTTCTTGATCTATTATCATCTTTAACATCCTACGGGTGTAAAATATCTACTGAATTCTTTATAGGTTCAAACACTACAAGGATATCACTGACACAACCTGTAAGGCATCACTGGCAGACTTCAGGAGCCTAATAACTGTCAGTTATTGAATGTCTAGTTGACACCATCTGTATATAATATCTTCGAGATGACTTACTGAATGCTCATTTGTAATATATCCCAATTCAGCACTAGAGAGGTTAGATCATTTGATCTAATATCACATGAACCAGAATTCAAGTCCTCTTTGGTCTGACTACAAATGATGCTCTTTCACTATACCGGTTTCATTAAGCTCTATACAAGGTTCTGAAAAGACATTCATTCTCTGTGTTACAAACATTTGATTTGTTAAGTGTTAGTAGGATACTACTTCCCTTAACACATCTGTTTTAAGGCTACTTCATGAACATCATCCTGTTTGCTCTGTCCAGGAACAAACTGTCAGGAATGATGGTATCACCTTGGGACTAAGGTAAAACTTATTCTAAGCTTTCACATGCCGTGCTTGTAGCCACATCTATTTCTTTATTCAGCTTTTGACTAATAACTGATCATCAAATTCCACCTTAGTCAAAGTCCTTTTCACTCCTACTTATACTATCCTTAACCATCTCCTTACCTTCCCTCTCTATTTCATTTTTATTTTTTCCTCTTTTAAAAAGTTTGTCCATTTATTTAAAAATAAATCAACAACTCCTTTATACACAACCTCTACTTCTTATTTGTTCTTTCAAGTATTTTCCTAGTTGTGACTGACAAATTTAAGAGTGAATAATGCTACACCTAAAATGAAGAGGCCATTAACATCCAAGGCTGTGAAACTACCCAGGTGGTCCTCTTTCTATAAGCCTCCAGTAAACTCATCTAACTAAACGTCTTTCCACAGCATAGCACTTTGGAAAAACAATAACACAAAATCACTTTATGTCTTTAAAAATTTTTAATCATTATAATTGCAATGGTTTTTTTTTTCTATTTTTTCATTTTAAACACAGATGTACATAGAGCACCCAACACAACCAAGTTGTTGGGACTGACATGGGAGTTTTGGTGGGCCTGCTTTGTAACACTAAGGGTTCCAGATTGGTTCTAAACACCTGGCGGTCAAGTACACTGTAATTCACTACTTTTTAAAATTGGGGACTTCCTGTGTTTGTTGGAGTGGAGATGTATATTTGCATTTTGATTATCTGTGGATGACCAATTTGACTGAAATCATCTTGCTTTTTGGCGTCTTCCTCCAGTTTCTGGGCTAGATTATAACTTGCCAAGAGAGGTGGCTGGGAAAGGCTGAGGTTGCGTGTGAACAGAGCATGTACTTTTGGTCTGAATTTCAAAGCTGAACTTTTGATTGGACCCGTCTTCCTTTTTTTTTTTTTTTTTGCCTGGTGACTGGTAATCTCTTTACTAAACAAAGTACTTTTCTTGGCTGACCAGATATATGCTGAGTAGAAAAGGTAGAGCTGAGAGGTCTCTCTTCCTCTCTAATTAGAACAGATCCAGCAGAGAGAAGCTGGAGCCCACGATGTTTGAAAGAATCCAAGAACCTTTAGCTGTGTTGGAAAAAAGCTTAGTAGGAGAGATGAGAGCTTAGAAGAATGGAGAGGGAAAATCTGATGAAAGTATGAGATGAAATTAACCATAAACATTTAAAAGTATATCATCATGATTTTTAACAATCCACCAGAGCCTATAAAATAAAATTTATAGAGAAGATTATTGGGGAACCAGTAATTTTATTGTGTGTTATACTTTATGAAGTCTCTTGTAGTAATTTGTGCATAGTTGACTTTTTTTTTTTTTAAGGAAGAGGCAAATGACATTGCATTTTATTCAACTATAAATCTCGGGAGCAAAGCCTTAATTCATGTGACTATTTGGGGTGGTTCGAGACAAGTAGGTCTCTTCAAAATTTTAAAGCTCAGATCTGTCAGGACAATGACCTAGATTCCTCTTCAAGTTTGGTCCTGTAGGGCTTGTTGCCCCACACAGTATAATAGCAGTAGTCTTTCTACCTTGGCTTCTAGACAGACCAGCAGACTGAGTTAGAAAAGATACACATTGTAGATAAAGATGAGTTTTTAAAAAATACTTCAAATGACTAATTCTATAGGAGTGCTATGATATATAAGGCATAGCCATAATAGAAGAAGAGTGAGGGTCAAGTCAAATAAGATCTTACTTGATCGTTTGCTGCAACTTGGTGATCTCCATGCAGTGGAGCTCCTGAATCTTAGGAACAGATCATTTTATTCTATTTTGTATTCATCTTCCAACAATTGTTTTTTTGAGGCACATTTTAGCATGACTTAACCGGTTTTTGAGGTCTCAAAGTAAAAACACTCCCAGGTACTTTAGGTTCTAAGTAAAGTTTCTCGTCTTTTTATGACAATACTGTTGTTCTTCTCCTGTTAACTGAGATCTCACAGACATGTTCTATGGTATAGTTGGGACTCTTCCTCATGACCCCTTCAGCCCATAAAAATGCGTAACAGCCTGGGCATGGTGGCTCACACCTGGAATCCCAGCAATTTGGGAGGCTGAGGCGGGCGGATCATGAGGTCTGGAGTTCAACACAAGCCTGACCAACATGGTGAAACCCCGTATCTACTAAAACCCCATAGCTACTAAATCTTACAGGTGCGATTACAGGTGGTATGCACCTGTAATCCCAGCTACTCAGGAGGCTGAGGCAGGAGAGTCGCTTGAACCTGGGAGGTGGAGGTTGCAGTGAGCTGAGATCATGCCACTGCACTGCAGCCTGGGTGACACAGCGAGACTCCGTCTCAATAAATAAATAAATAAATCCATAATAGTACCAAGCGTAGCCTAAGAGTAGCATTTCACTCATCCATATTTTGGAAGTTATTTCTCAAATACACAAGTGACTTCTTAGGATAATATTTTTATTGCTTCAAAGCCTTGTCTTTTATTTCCTTTTCATTCTCCACAGATAACATTGAACATTTCCTGGGGGCCAAATTAATAATAAATTCAGTCGTTAACATAAAAGGAAATGTAATTAAATTATTCTTTTAGGAAAGAAGATATAATGACATCTCAGGCCAGGAATTTTACAGTAAAAATCATACCATATTTTGGAATTTCTCAAAGTACAGTTTAAAAAGATACATCAATATTATACAGAAATAAGAGTTAGTCATACATAAAATTTGAGTTGATGTTATTGAGTGAGTTTCTGAGATTATACACAGGGTTGGAGGTGAGATTTTCATGAAAGGTCATTTTTACTGGTGATGAGAAAGAATCTATAGTAGTAACATTGTGACTACCTTTTACTAAGTGTGGGCTATACTATGCACTTATGTCTTTAATACCCACATCAGTTTCATAGGGATGTATTATGATCTCCTCTTTGTAAACTGGGAAATACAGGAAATACAGGCTTAGGGAGAACGAGGACCCACTTATAGCTAAATGGTATCTGGCTCACTGGGATATGAACCCATCGTCTGACTATAGAGTCCTAAGTTGTGTACTTTGGCATGCAGACTCACAGTATCACTGACATCACTCTAACACCATTGAGTGGGAGGAACCGTTACAGTAAATCTTTTGGAGAGAAGCCAGGAGGGTCTGAGAGAATGATATGATAGAAAATACACACTTTCGGCCAGGTGTGGTGGCTCACGCCTATAATCCTAGCACTTTGGGAGGCTGAGGCAGATGGGTCACCTGAGGTCAGGAGTTCGAGACCAGCTTGGCCAACTTGGCGAAACTCTGTCTCTACTAAAAGTGCAAAATTCGCTGGGTGTGGTGGCACAGGCCGGTAATCCCAGCTACTCAGGAGGCTGAGGCAGGAGAGTTGCTTGAACCTGGGGGGAGGAGGTGGCAGTGAGCCGAGATCGTGCCATTGCAGTCCAGCCTGGGCAACAAGAGTGAAACTCGCTCTCAAAACAAAACAAAACAAAACCACTTTCTAGGACCCCTTCTGAGTAAAGACTGCATACTCTTCTTCACCTCCTTTATCCCATTCTTCACTCCATGGTGTTCTACCCTATGCTGAAGTACAGGTTTGCTTAGTCATAGAGTAGGTCAGTTATTACCAGGATCCTACTGCGTGCCACAGACATCTCCTAGAAGCCCAGCCAGTCCCTTGCTCATTTTCTTCCTGGTTCTCTAGGATAATCATAAAGAATTGTTCCTTACTCCAACTGGAAAAACAAAATTCAAAACCTTATTTCCTGCTACTTAAAAGCCACTAAATATTTCGTTATTTAATAGATGATACAAGTAGAAGGGAATTCTTGTCGTGCCATTACTGTACAGAAAACCAACATTTTCCTTGTGAATTTCTGATGGTATTTTAACAAGGTGGTTCTAACTGGCTCAGAATTTTTCTGAGGAATAATGCTATTTTTTGGAAAAAATACTTAGGTATGCACTGGGGATAAGTGGATATTGAGACTTTTGTGTAGTCATTAAGACTGTTTTTTGAGACAGAGTTGTGCTCTTGTTGCCCAGACTGGAGTGCAATGGCACAATCTTGGCTCACTGCAACCTCCATTTCCCGGGTTCAAGTGGTTCTCCTCCCTCAGCCTCCCAAATAGCTGCGATTACAGGCGCCTGCCACCACACCAAGCTAATTTTTCTTTGTAGGTTTAGTAGAGATGGGGTTTCACCATGTTGGCCAGGCTGGTCTCAAACTCCTGACCTCAGGTGATACCCCTGCCTTGGCCTCCCAAAGCCCTGGGATTACAGGCATGAGCCACTGAGCCCGGCCTGAGTGGTTAAGACTTCCAGTCAACCTGGGGAAAGAACTTTTAAGTGTGCCAATCCTGGAGGCTTCAGTAAATTCTTCCACCATGTGACATTTGGTGCAAATGGAAGTCCTTGTAAAAACTGGTGAAGAGCTGGGTTTTACACTTAGGTGGACATGGGGCCAAAGGAGGCAGCATGCAGGTATACAGAACAGGAGCAAAGAGGATCATGAGAGGGAAAGCAGTTGGGAATCCTTAGAGACCTTCGAGAGTTTAAATCTTTCCAGTCTGGCACTGGGCAGAAAAGTCCATTAGGCTTGATTCTTTCAGTTGCGAGTGAGGCTCAACTAATATCTGGATCTCAAGATAATTTATCAACAATGCCTCTCATCCTTAGCAACTCCCCAAACTTTTCTTTCCTATCTTTAATATGGAGTGTCAGCTCTGAATAGAAATTTCAACTTGTTCTCCCCTTTCTTGAGCTTTTAAATATGAAGAAATTGACTCAGCAGTAGATCTATCGTTTTTACTGGTGGGGGTTGGTGGGAGTGGGTACAGTGGACTGGGTTATCCCAGGAAAGATTTCACAGTTATAGAACACTTTACTGTAAAGTATAGGCACTGATAGTCGCGGGAGGAAACAGACAAAAAAATCACCTTAAAAAAAAGATGACTCAGAATTCTGACTCAGAGGGATTGGGGCCAATTTCTGATCTCATCTTGGAGCTTCCTGAAGCACCTGGACTTTCCCTGGAGGTCTCCTACCTAAATTGGAGCTTAGACCACACCTGTCTGGCCCTGAGGGAATAAGCTGACAAGCACTCAGCCTGCAGTGGATGCAGCTGTTCTCATTAGATCAGACGTGGATCAGAGTGATAACTTTCTAGAAGCATAATTTACCATACATTACAATCAAGAATGACAAATTACAGTATGGTAAAGCACTTTAGAAGCGACGCAAACTTTCCCTGGTAAGGGAGCCAGCTCTGACGAACCAGTACAGTTGTGCTTGACAATGGCCTTTTTGACTTTAGGAACTTTTGTCCTATTATCTAGTGTTTTACAGATACCCCTGGCATTAAGTTCATTTTGACACAAACATGAAAACTCACTGTCAAGGAACAGATGAAAGTTCCACAAATTGATTCAGTAATTTCATCTAGAGTTGCAAATTGAGTGTTTCATATAGGAGAATACTTGAAAGAAGAAGTGGCTGGAGGAAAATAATTTTACTTGAAGCTGTTTCTGATAGAGATTAAACAAGGCTATTTTTTTAAAAAAACCATTTTGCTCTTTCTACATTTAGGACATTTGAATTTCGTGAAGTAATCTGAGAAGAATGATAACCAGAGTATGCTTAAAAAGTATCTGAAACTCGGCCAGGTGTGGTGGCTTACGCCTGTAATCCCAGCACTTTGGGAGGCTGAGGCGGGCAGATCACTTGAGGTCAGGAGTTCGAGACCAGCCTGGCCAACATGGCAAAACCTCATCTCTAAAAAAATACAAAAATTAGCTGGGCGTTGTGGCGGGCACCTGTAGTCCCAGCTACTTCAGAGGCTGAGGTATGAGAATGGCTTGAACCCAGGAGGCAGAGGTTGCAGTGAGGTGAGCACACCACTGCACTCCAGCCTGGGTAACAGAGTGAGACTCTGTCTCAAAAAAAAAAAAAAAAAAAAGTATCTGAAACTATTTCTATTTCTCTATAAAAATCTGCAGACAACCATCTGGGTGTGACTAGGTGAGTAAATCTTCTTTAAGGTGCTCCTGTCTTTTCCAACCCCACATTTCTTCAACATTTGAAAATTCTCAGAATAATGGGCCAGCTTCATAGCTCAGGGTGTTTGGTTCCAGGAATTTTTCACGAATCCAAACTCTCAGGACTCCCAATGATCCCGGTAGGAAACTGGGAATGAGGTCAAGGGAGAAGAAAAGCAGAGCAGTGGCTCTCAGTCTCACAAACTGCTGAGAGGAATGGACACTCAGCAGACATTCCTAGACCCCATCAAGACTGACCCAGATTCAAGAGTGCCAGTTAGCACCAGATTTGACTTCAGAATGACTCAACCGAGTTTCTGCCTCAAGGGCTTTAGCCCTGGAGAAAGGCACCAGGAGACTCCCTTCTTGAGACACGCCTCGCAGTCTCATCTCCTGTCCACTTCCCGTCCTGCTTGCAGCCTTACCTTCCCACTTGAATCTCCCCTGCACCCCGTGAAGAGCGCTCCACCGCATTTTCATGAATCATCTGAGTGCTGTTAGGCCAAGTGGTGACTCAGTTTTTTGGCTATTGAGAATGGCAGGAGAGTTCTCTGAACTCAGTTTTGTGGATTTCTGCGTGGTGGAAAATGGGAGGAGGTGGTGAAATCCTTAGTCTTAGTAGCACTAGTTAGGGAATTGGTACAGCAGGGGAGAGGTAGAATAGGGAAAAAAGCGACTGGCCAGGGATAGATAACCTTAGCCATGCACAAGGCAAGCTGAGGTTTGAGAAAAAATGGAAAAGTTGGGAGATGTTGGCACGGCTGTCCTTCATAAATGCCTTCATATCCGTTCTCCCTAGTACTGAAGCCTCCCTGCACTTTGGAGTCGCTGGCAGAGCCTGGCTTGGGCAGTCTTTCCAGTGAAATCTGGTGAGCTGTCTGCTGCTTTAGCCAAGCAGGGCTGCTACTGAATGACATAAACAGTTCCTTTTCTTCAAGGGTGAAAGTATATTGGTGTGTTCCAGCAAACGAAGCAAAACGTGAAAAATATTTCAATTTTTTAGGTGGCATTTGATCAAGTGATTGCCTATGTGGTCTTCAAAGAATGTCTCCATTGGGGATAGATTATCATGATGTCAGAATTTTCCAAATCCCTAGACTCTTGAAGACCTTTCTAGCTGCCATCATTTGAAAGCTTAGCAGATTGTCGTTTATATCTACACACCCACATTCTTCAACGTCAGCACTGCTGGCATTTTGGGCTGGAGAATTCTTTGTCATCGGGGGGTGTCCAGGGCACTGTGGGATGTTTAGCAGCTTCTCTGGCTTCTACTCTCTAGTACACCCCTCTCCCAGTTGTGACAAGCAAAATGTCTGTAGGCATTGACAAATGTCTTCCGAGCAGAAGCACAGCTCTGCAAAGAGACTGTCTCGGATACTAGACTTTTCCTTTTTACTCACCCTCTTACTGCATGGTACCCCTAGCTATGTCTCCTTACCCTGAGGGAACATTTGATTTTGTTCTTAAGGAAATTCAGGAGAAAATATTTTTTAACTCCACAAAAGAATTAATGGAGAATTGAGAGACTGAACTGACGATGATTTGTTGTATGAGAGTTTGAAAGACCTCTAATGTTTAAATGAGGCTTGTTCCATGGATGTCCAGAGTGCCCTGGAAAGTACAACCCATTTGAACCCAGGAAGCAATCAGCTCTGCCACCAGGAGCACTGGGCAGCCATATGATCAGAAACTGGGTTTGCCGTTCAAACCCAGTACTGTGTTCTAATCCATACTTGCACAATGATTCCACTTACATTTTAGCTTGGCAGTTGTAGAAATCTCTGGCTATCTCAGTTTTACCAGTTCTAAAGTAAAGAGAAGGACTCACTCCTCCTCTCCCTCCCACAATTCCCAAATTAATGATGAACGACAGCAAAACAAACTGGGTCCAGCATCCCGACAGTGGTGAATTCTGTACTTTGCTGGGCAAAGGAATCTCAAGTTGAGGCTCAATTGTGAGGTAATGAGGTGTGCAAAAAAAAATGTTCTCTGTATTCTTAAGAAGGGAGTTGCTATATAAACTTAGGATATACCCAATTCCTAATGGTTTACCATGAGTTTGGTAATACTGGAATCAAGGGGTAAAGGGTCTCAGCTTTCTTTTTTGTGGGGCCAGAAATAGTAGTTTTTTGGGCACTGCTTAGATAGAAAGCCTTTTTTTTTTTTCCTTTTTCTTTTTTTTTTCCCAGGTCTCTTGAGGACCTGGAGAAGTGATGTAGTATACTAAAGATATCTTAAAGTGCTCAAACACTCTGGCTGAATAAAAGTTTCTCAAGACATTTCTTTCCAACACGAACAAAGTTACCAAAATATGAGCCGATTGGTAACATTTAAACAGCAACTTTAATGCAGATAGACCCATAATAGTGAACAATACGACTGTATTTGGTTTCAGGGAAAGAAGTTTATCTAGCTAATACTATTTTCCTGACATTCTACCAATGCAAAGGACCGTGGATCCAATACTTTAAAGTAATATGTCATTGTGTGGAAATCTCAGATCTGGCCTCTTAAGAGTGCTAAGAAGATTCCCCAAGCTAACTCTGACATTGTTTGGGAAACTTGGCTCCTAAGAGCAGGCGTGGGCCGCCTGGTTCCACCCTGGGCTCAGGGAGCTTTTCATCAGGTATTGTGTCCAAGGCTCCCTCAGCTGGTGTCTCCGAAAATGACAGGCTGCTCCTCATACTGTCCTGAGTGCTCAGAATTAAACTCCTGGGGCCAGGGGCACACTCAGTGCCTGTGCTGGGGACTGGATCCCAGGCCCCCACCCTTTTCTCTTCTATCTAAGAGTGCCTTCATCCTTAGACATGATGGCATTGAAATGCTGAGGGGTGGCTGCAATCCCTACTTCATAAAAAGGTGTGGGTCAGTAGACAGGTGTGGGTCAGTAGACAGAAGGCATAAGGCTGGTTGCAAATCTCTTTTCTGTGACCTGCCAGTATAACTGAAGCTACATTGTTAGTTACACCTCATCTATGAAATGGGTTAATCATTTCCTCTCCTACACGGACACACACACACACACACCACACACACACACACACAGTCTCTCTTCCACACACACACTCACATATTCTCATCGTCACACACACACTACTCATAAGGATGTTGTGAAAATTAAAGAAGATAATGGTTGTAAAACCACTTGAGAAACTAGTGTCATAAAAATTTGAAACTATTGTTTTTGTTATACATCATGAACAGTATGTCCTGTGTTCCTACATCTTTTAGAGACAATTCAATACATTTGGAATCTATTACCAAATAGAAATAGTTGCCAAAACAAACATATCTATCTTCTTGTCAATTAGAATTTGTCAAATTTTTATCATAAATATTTATTATTATATAAACCAGCTATATTGGAACTGGTGTAAAATAGCTAAGAAAGGGGGAAACTCTACTAGACATTCCAAATAAATGTGTAGCTTCTTTGTGTGTGTGTGCATGGGTACTTTGTTGAGGGAATATTTTGCTCACCATTGTGTTGTTAGTTCTGGCCTAGAATAAATGTTTGTTAAATAAATGAATGAAAATATACATTATATAATGACTTTCCATCAAACAGTCCCCCTCAAGTTTATCCATATTCTCAGCCATCGCAGGATTTTCCATCACACATGGTCCACATTCATATTCAGAAACACAGCTGGGTGAAACTAAAGTTTACTCATTTTTGGATGGCAGAAACAAACCACAGATTGAAATAGAAGACATTGTAAGCAATGTTTCTGCCATGCTTGGTGATTAAGATAGAAAACAATTCCTTAGATGCCTTAAAAGTGACATTTATTTTGTACCTCCAACTTTTCATGAAGGAAATGTGTTAAGATTGTTAACACATACCCTAATGAAGGACTAAGTAGAAATTTAAATGAAAAGATGACAAAATCCAAAATAACAATGTTTGGTTGAAACCCAAGAAAGATGATTTATGAACACATTTCTTTGTTTAATGCCAGACCCAGTAAAAGTATCATCTTGGTTATCTGGCATCTGTTCCATGCCTATTGGCATTCTTAACCCACACTATAACAATACAGTGGTTTAGCAGAGGGATGCTTACACTTTGTTGAAATCTGAATGTATTAATTTTAATTGCTTTAAATTAAAACTGAAGACGAGGTAAAAAAAAAAAAAAAACTTGAGGGTCTTAGAGTACTACATAAGCTGGGGCTAGATTTTACCTGATGTCTATACATAATGATTTCCAATTATGCAAAACCACATTGGACTGGGACAAAATAAAAGTGGGATAGGGATAGAATCTGATACTTATTTGGTTCCTTCTTTGTGTTAGACACTTTATGTGCCATTTCATTAGCTTCATATGCACCCACGCACAGAATTTCATGCTCCTTATTTCAGAGATGAGAAATTTTAGGCTCAGAAAATTTAATTGCATATACTATAACTGGTGGAGAAAAAATGGAAACTATGCCTTTCTTGGTGATGGGAATACCGCCACCTCAGTTTGGATTGGAAGGTTGGAGGAAAGAAAAGAGATTGAAGGAGAGTAGACATGAGAACTAGGCTTGGTAAGCAGACGAGGTCCCAGTGGCCACCAAGCAGAGCAGAAGTATAGAGTAAAAGCACATTGGTAGAAAAAGAATAATATCACAGATATCCCAAGGGCTGAGATGTGTAATATTTAGTCCATTAGTCCATTAGCCTTAAATGGAAAATAAATATTCTTTTCAAGTGAAGTAAATCTTGACTCTCCCTCTTTATCCAACTCCATCAAACTGATTGGTGTACTGGAAATATTTCCAGAGGAACCAGGGCTAGGAAATAAATCTGGTGCACCAAGATGACAGTCTGTGTAATCTAGAACCTTTCTATTCCAAGTGTGATGTGCAGACCAGCAGTATCAGTATAACCTGGGAGCTCTTTGGGATTGTGGAATCTCAGTCCCCAGCCCAGACCTGCTGAATCAAAATGTGCTTTGGAAAACTCCTCAGGTGATTTGTATGCACATTAGTGTTTGAGAAGCACTGATCTAGAATAAAATTTTTTAGTTTCAGCATCATCTATTCACTTTCACATCCTTTTTAGATAACTATAAAGGATATTTCACTTTTTTCATCCATACCATACACATAGCAAAATATTGTAGGAACAATATCTTAGATTTCACTGTTTCTCATCCTCCTAACTTTTCCTAATGAAACAAAAAGAAATATCTCTATATTTATTTTAGTTTTGTACATATTCTACTTGGTCTTTTCTCTTGTTCCTAAAGACTATATGATAAGTACATTAGGGCTGAAATATATAGAGGAGAGTTAAAGTCCTATCAGGGAGAGGAGAGTTAAAGTCCTATCAGGGAGAGGAGAGTTAAAGTCCTATCAGGGAGAGAGAATGAGAAAGTCCGCTGCTAATAATGAGTATGCTGTTTACTCTTTTATTATCAACTCGAATAATTTCTTTGTCCCAGTACTTCCTGGCTTTCAATGAATAGTAAAGTACTGGAAACAAGGAATTTGTTCAAGTAAGAGTGCAAAGCCTTTCATTTATTAGGCACTGGCTTAGGTTGCAGGCAACTATGCATGTAACATTATATTTTCCCACAACAAAATACTAGCAAACCAAATTCATAGCATATTAAAAGGATCATACACCAGGATCAAGTGAGATTTATCCCTGTGATGCAAGAATAATTCAACATATGCGAATCAATAAATGTGACATACCCCATTAACAGGATGAGGGATAAATATTATCTGATCATCTTCATAGATGCAGAAAGAACATTTGAAAAAACTGACATCCTTTCATAAGAATTCTCGACAAATTAGGTATCAAATAAATGTACCTCAATATACTAAAGGCATATATGACAAGCCCACAGCTAACATCATAAACAGTGAATAACTAAAAGCTTTTCCTCTAAGATCAGAAATTCAACATAGTACAGGAGGTCCTAGCCAGAGCAATTAGGCAAGACAAAGGAATAAAAGGGATTCAAATCACAAAAGGAAGAAGTAAAATAGTCTCTGTTTACAGATGATATGATCTTTTATATAGAAAGACCTAACGACTCCACAAAAAATCTAATAAACAAATTCAGTAAAGTAGCAGGATACAAAATCAACATACAAAAGTTGTGTTTCTGTACACTAACAATGGACTATATGAAAAAGAAATTAAGAAAACAATCCCATTTACAATAGCATAAAATCAATAAAATACCTAAAAAGAAATTTAATCAAGGAAGTGAAAAATCTGGACACACTGAGAACTATAAAACAGTAATGAGAGAAGTAAGATACTTGCATAAAAGCAGACATATAGACCAATGAAACATAGTAGAGAACCCAGAAATAAACCTACACATATATGGTCAGTTGGTCTTCAACAAGGGTGCCCAAATTATATAATGGGGAAAGGACAGTTTCTTCAATAAATGGCACTAGAAAAACTGGATATTTATATGCAGAAGAAGGAAAGCAGACTCTTAACCTCACTCCACATACAAAGTCAACTAAAAGTGAATTCAAGGTTTAAATGTAAGACATGAAACTGTAAAACTATCAGAAGAAAACATAAAAAAAAAATTGACATTGGTTAGGCAATGATTTTTTGATACGACCTGAAAAACATAGGCAACAAAAGTAAAAATAGTTAAATGGGATTGCATCAAACTAAAACCTTCTGCAAAGCAAAGGAAACAGTCAACAGAGTAAAGAGACAACCTATGAAATGGGAGAAAATATTAGCAAACCATAAATCTGGTAAGGAGTTAATATCCATAATATATAAGAAACTCAATTCAGTTGAGTTTACTGAGTAAACTCAGTAACAATACCTCCAAATAACTCTATATCAAAATGGGCAAAGGACTTGAACAGACATTTCTTCAAAGAAAACAAATGGCCAACGAATACATGAAAAAGCACTTGATATCACTAATCAGAGAAATGCAAATCAAAACAGCAATGAAATATGACCTCACACCTGTTAGCATGGCTATGATCAAAAAGACAAAAGATTAAGCGTTGGCAACGGTGTGGAGAAAAACAAACTCTTGTACACTGTTGGTGGGAATGGAATCTGGTGCAGACACTATGGGAAACAGTATGAAGGTTGCTCAAAAAAAAAACAAAAACAAAAACAAAAAAAAAATAGAAAAATAGAACTAGCATAAAATCCAGCACAATCCTGCTTCCAGGTATATACACAAAGGAAATGAAATCAGCATCCTGAAGAGACATCTCCACTCCCATGTTCATGGTAGCATTATCTACAACAGCCAAGATTTGGAAACAACCTAAGGATCTGGATTTTTTTTTAAATATTGTAACTTTTATTTTAGGTGCAGGAGTACATGTTCAGGTTTGTAATATAGGTAAATTTGTGACTTGGTGGTTTAGTATACAGATTATTTTGTTACATGGGTACAAATCATAGTATCTGACAGTTTTTTTTTTTTTTTCTCCTGAACCTCTCCCGCCTCCAACCTTCTTCCCTCCAGTAGGCTGCAGTTTCTGTTGTTTTCCTCCTCCTGTCCACACGTTCTCATTATTTGGCTGCCAATTATAAGTGAGAACATACAGTATTTGGCTTTCTGTTCCTGTGTTAGTTAGTTAAGGATAATGGCCTCTAGCACCATCCATGTTCCTGCAGAGGACATGATCTCACTTTTTTTGGCTGCATAGTACTCCATGGTGTATATGTGCCACATTTTCTTTATCCAGTCTACCACTGATGGGCATTTAGGTTGATTCCATGTCTTTGCTGTTGTGAATAGTGCTGTAGTAAACATATGCATACATATGTCTTTATAGTAGAATGATTTATATTCCTTTGGCTATATACCCAGTAATGGGATTGCTGGGTCAAATGATAGTTCTCTATTTAGTTCTTTGAGGAATTTCCATACTGCTTCCCACAATGGTTGAACTAATTTATACTCCCACCAGCAGTGTATAAGCATTTCCTTTTCTCCTCAACCTCGCCAGCACCTGTTATTTTTTGTCTGTTACCATCTCACACCAGCCATTCTGACTGGTGTGAGATGGTATCTCATTGTGGTTTTGATTTGCATTACTCTCATGGTTAGTGATATTGAGCATATTTTTCATATCCTTGGTGGCCACATGTATGTCTTCTTTTGAAAAGTGTCTGTTCATGTCCTTTGCCCATCTGTTGATAGATGCATGAAGAAAATGTGATACACACACACACGCCACAATGAAATATTATTCAGCCTTTAAAAAGAAGGAAATCCTGCAATTTGTGACAACATTGATGAGGCTGGAGGACATCATCTTAAGTGAAATAAGCCAGGCACAGAAAGACAAACACGGCACAATCTGACACATGTGGAGTGCAAAAAAGTCAAACTCATAAAACAGAAGGTAGAATGGTGGTTGCCAGGGTTTGGACAGTGGAGGAAATGGGGAGCTATTGGTCAAAGGGTACAAAGTTTCAGGCTGAATAAATTTTGGAGGTTTAATGGACAGTATGGTGATTATAAATAATAACACTGTGTTCTATATATAAAATTTACTAAGACAGTAGACCTGAAGTATTCTCACCACACACACACAAGCTGTAACTATGAGTTGGGAATATGTTAATTAGCTTGATTGCAGTAATCATTTTACAACATATATGTATAGCAAAACACCACATTGTATACTTTATATGCAATTTTTATCTGTCAAAATAAAATAAAATTGCAGAAAAAATTATGTCTTAAATATAAGGTAAGAACTTATTTTTAAATAATTTTTATGGAATAAAAAACAATGCCCTGTTAAGATAACAAAGAGTCATCTTCGCAATAGGGGCATAAACATGATTCTCACATTTTTTAATTTGCTATTTTTCCCTTAAATATTTATTTCAGGAACATTGACCTAGACCTTTTCCATCTTTACCCGATATTATATGCTTGTTTACCTAACTAGATATATGTTGATTTATACATATTTGTGCACTGGATTGCATAGCTAAAAAAAATTGCTGCAATGTTTGAGTATTCCTATGTTTTTCCAAATCAATTTCTCAAACATTTAGAGATTAAAATTTAGCAATTGGATGCATTTGTTAATAATGACAACTGACAGTCATTGATTACCTACTGCATGCTTCAATATGACATTTCATTTAATATCCTCAATGTCCCTCTGGAGGAGACATCATTCTTACCTGAATTACATGAAAGTACAAACTGAGGCTTAGGGAGATTAACCAACTTTCAAATAGCTGCACTTTACATGGTGCTGTTAGCCATTGTGGTGAGCTACCTTGACCTCCCCACTGTGGGAGATTTACTAGGACTTTCTAGGGATTGAAAGCAGGGACTGCCTTGGGCAAAATTACAGAGAAGAAGCTTATTTTCAGACTTTCTCCGTTATCCCTTCCTTTGGTCTTCAAATGCTCTTCTTTTCCTGTGAAAACTCCTTCCCTGCTTGAAAATAAAAATCTGCTAGGAGTTAAGATTAGAAATTGAGACATACAGAGCACACCAAATGGAATTTTACAGAATAGTGTTTACCAAATGTTAATGGGTGAGCCTCAAACAGTGTTCTCTGCTTAAATGAGTTTGGGAAGTAACAGGTTTAAAAACCCAAATAATTTTCATTACTATAGGTTTTTTTTTCCTTTTTTTAAGCACTAGGACTATCTATCCATTGATCTATCATATTACCTAAGATATTTATCTACCTATGATATCTATCTATCAATCATCTATCATCTATCTATTCTATCAATCTATTATCTAACTCCTCTGTGTTTTTTTCTTCACATTTAAAACATTTTCCACAGTCTTATTATTTAAAACACTGTATTAGTCTGTTCTCATGCTGCTAATAAAGACATATCCAAGACCGGGTAATTTATAAAGGAAAGAGGTTTAGTTGACTCACAGTTCAGCATGGCTGGGGAGGCCTCAAGAAACTTACAATTATGGCAGAAGGGGAAGCAAACACATCCTTCTTCACGTGGCGGCAGCAAGGAGAAGTGCCGAGCCAAAAGGGGGAAAAGCCCCTTATAAGCTAACAAAGAGTCACCTTGTAAGAACTCACTCGTATCACAAGGACAGCATGAGGGTAACCACCCCCATGATTAAATTACCTCCCACTGGGTCCCTCCTATGACACGTGAGGATTATGGAAACTGCAAGATGGGCTTTAGGTGGGGACACAGCTGAACCATATCAAACAATTTTGGAAATACTTTTGTAAGGGCTATTTGATTCACAATTACATATTTCTTGAAATCCTAACTTAATGGAAGGTATATGTCCAGGGAAATTGCTGACCCTAGAAGATAATGTAGAACAAACCAATGTTATTTATTATTAAATTTCAAATTAACAAGTTGTTTATGAATATTCTAGGCTACTTTGCCTCGGTATATGCTGCATCCAGAGGAAGCACACATTAAATTGAAAGAACATTGAAAAGTAGCATGGGTCTTTGTAACGTTTTCTCCAGGAAGTGATGAGAGATTCACAACATCCCTCCCCATGCATGTGTCCTCTCTTATCAAAGTTCCACTTTCCAGGCAGCTGTTCAGCTGTTTGCTTTTTCTCTCCTGCTACCCATTGCTACATGCTGGGTTTGTCCTTTATTCCCCTTCTTTCTTTGGCCATGGTCCTCCAAGAGTTCCTGGAACTGATGGTCTCTTTTGCATAATGGTCAATTTAGACTTTCTTTCAGTTTCCAAATTTTCTCTCTATTAACTCCTGCCCCAGCATAACACACAATCTCTTAGAGAAGAAAAATTGCAAACACTTTTGATATATTTTCAATCCTTCCTATATAAGAAAAACCTGAATTAAATTGGTGCTAAAAAATGTTACTATCCTGTGAATGTCATGCATTTTTTTCAGATCTTTAAAAATTGATATACTGTATTTAATAGAAATAAGAATACTCATATTTTATCTACTGTTAAAGCAAACTAAATATGGCCTGAGAAGGACTCTGTACTTCCATATTTGAGTCCTTGTGGGCAAACCATAACCTAACTTAGTAGGTAGAAAAGATTGAAAAACCTAACTTAGGTGCATGTGTCTGTAACAATATCTGAGTCTTGGCCAATTCCTGTAGTCATACTTCAGCCACTCATACACTGCTAAGCGTTCAAACTGTGTTCAAATAAGGCAAACATCAACCTGTTACCAATCCAGCTGTTTCTGTTCCTCACTTCCATTTTCTGTACATCATTTTCCTTTTCCTGTTCATAAATCTTCTTCCACCTTATGGCTGTGTCTTTGAGCCTGCCAGATTCATGAATTGTTCATTGCTCAATGAAACTCTTTTAAATTTAATTCGGTTGAAGTTTTTCTTTTTATCACTACTAATCACTTTATGTACCACAGAGAAAGAAAATTCTGCCAATTATATTAAATAATTGTAAGCCCCACAGATTATGAGGTTTTCCAATTTTAGAGATATTGAAATATTAAAAAGTGCATCTTAGGAACAATTAAATGCAATGATACTTTAAAAAATGTATTCTATAAATAACTTACATATGTTTTAGACAATTATGTTTATATGAAAACTCCATAGATGATTTTATCCTTTCTAGACCAGTTTTCCTCCAATTTGTGGACTATGGATTACCTGTAATAGAAACATCTGGAATTCCTCATTAAAAATACAGATTTCTGCTCCCCCTCCCCTGAAGGTTAATTGAAACAGAATCTTGTGGCAGGGCCTGGGCAGCAATATATTTTAAGCTTTTGGATGATTCTAACATGCAGCCAGAGGAGAGAACTTCTCAACAGTGGTCCCCAGGCCAATAGCAGCGGCATAACTTGGAAGCTTCTTAGAATGCAGAATCTCAAGCCCCAGCTCAGATCTACTAAAGTAGAATTTGCATTTTAACAAGATTTCCAGGTGATTCATAGGTGTATCAAACTGAGAGAAGCATTGTAGGCCAGGAGTTCTGAAAGTTGTGGTTTCTAGACCAGCAACAGCAGCTCCTAGAGACTTGTTAGAAATGCCAATTCTTCATCCCCAAGTCAGATCTAACCAATAAGAAATCTGGGGTTAGAGTGGTGATATGGTTTGGCTCTGTGTCCTCACACAAATCTCATCTCAAATTGTAATCCCCACATGTTGAGGCAGGGAGATGATTGGATCATGGGGGCGGTTTCCCCCATGCTGTTCTCATAATAGTGAGTTCTCATAAGATCTGATAGTTTTATAAGTGTTTGACAGATCCTCCTACATACACTTTCTAGCCTCCTGCCATGTAAGATGTGCCTGCTTCCCCTTCCACCATGATTGTAAGTTTCCTGAGTCCTCCCAGCCGTGCAGAACTGTGAGTCAATTAAACCTCTTTCCTTTATAAATTACCAAGTCTCAGGTATTTAGTTACAGCGTGTGAAAATGGACTAATCCAAGTGGGGTGGAGCTCAAGTTATCTATAGTTTAATAAGCCCTCCAGGTGATTCTGATGCATACTAAAGTGAGAGAACTATTGCTGTCACTAATCAGGTTAACGCAAGGCAAAGAGATTCAGCTGGTGGCAGACACCTGTTTTTGCAGTCATGGTGATTAAGAGGCATTAACTAGCATCTCAAGGGCTAAGTAAGCGTTTAATCCCAGATATTAAAATAATAGCAGATAGAACAATTGGGAAAAGACAGGACATAATATGCTGGTGAATGTTGATCTCTTATTTTGCAGTGAGTCAGAGAGTGAAAATACATTCTAAGCCTCAGGAATCTCTTCTAGCTTTAATCTCTTTAGATTTTTGTTTATTTTTCTGACTCTTTAGAGCCTCTGTGACAAAGCCATCATATTATGAGTTCTCTATAGTATCTAGTAAGTTCTACTTTGAAGTGCTGCCAGCTTCCAACTCATTCAGGGCAGAAGAGTGGGTACTTGATATTTCTTTTCTCCACTCATATAAATGGGAGATACAATAAAACGAAGGCTTTGGGAATGATTCATTCATTCAACTTGTTATGAGCATCTACCACAAGTCAGACAATATTGGATGCTAAAAATTCCAAGATAGAATGGCAGTTATTTCCCTCAAGGAACATACAGTCTATTAGGGAGACAGACATAGCAAGTAAGTAATTTCACTGCAGTATGCTGCCTTGCATAATGGAGGCATAAAAATGATCATTTATTATAACTGGCCTGACAGTGGTTTGAAGATGAGAATAACAAGAAACGAAGACAAGTAAGAAGCTACTGGAACAGTTTAACCAAGAGGCCAAATAGTGACAAAAGTTAGACGAGACATCTATGTGAGCATTTTCTTTCTGTTTTATTTTTTTGTTTCTTTGGGTTGTGTGTGTGTGTAAGCATCTTGTAAAGCTCAATAATTTATAATCAGCGACTGATTCATTGTACCCACTGAAAGTAAGACGTGACTCAGGATATCCAAAATAAGTTTCTAAACATTCTCTGACTTTGGGAGGTTTTCTGAAAGTCGTGTTTTTAACTATGCAATAAGTGTTTGATGCTTCTCAACATGCCCTTTTTATTATCTCCAGCATTCCATGACTATACTGTTTATGCCAGTATTATGCTTAATTAAGCACCATGACAATACCAATAACAGTCTGAAAGCAAGACGTGGCACAGATCATCCAAAAATGCAGCTATCCTGGCAAGCTGAGGATAAGAGAGTTGCTTCCCAGAAGTTGTTTTCTCTTTAATTAAAGATTCAAATGTAAAAGGTTGTATTCCAAGGATAAATGAACATAGTGATCAAGAGTATGTTAGTAGTCTCAAGCATTTAGAAACACAATACCAGGGTTACTGTTCCACACCAATAATGGTAAGCAGCTTCATATAACTTGCGAAGGGTACCTTTATGCTTTTGTACTGCAAAATGAACAGACCATAGGAAAGAGGGCCTCCTGGAAGCATGACTTTCTCCAGAGATCCTTTTCTAACCCTCTCAGCCTGAGATGGTTCCTTCCCAACTTCTCATGTTCTTTTAGAACTCTTTGTACCTTTTAGTCATAGCAATCATCTCTCTAAATTGTCGTTACTGATTTATTGTCCCTTTCCCCACCAATAAAAGTCAGAAGGGTATTTGGGATATGTTTCCTTACAAGACCATCAATCTTCTTAGCCATTCATTCACTCATTCATTCAAACTATATGCCAGGTGTTTTGTACACTGGGGGTATAGAATTGGGAAAGACAGACAAACTCATTTGATAAGGAACTAAAGACGTACTGAAAGGAGAGAGAGAGTTCAACACAGAAGCAGGTAAATAAACAAATAACTGCAGAGAGTGCTAAATGCTACACAATTAACAAAATAAGGCAAGGAGGTGGAAAGAAATGGGGTAGGGGAGGGATCCTTTGGCGGAAGTGTTCAGAGCAAGGCTTCCTGAGATGGTAACTTTTGAGCTGAGACCTGTCACTATGAGAAGATCTAGGAAAAAGAGCACTCTAGGCAGAAGGAACTGGAAATGCACAGGCCCTCAGACTTCCTGTGCTTGGAAATCTTGAGAAATGGAAAGAAAGCTTACTCAGAACACAGCTGTAGGTGTGAGATGGGGAGAAGAGTGGTGGATGAGGGTGGAGAGGTGGACAGACTCTAGAACATGCTGTCTGGCCTTACTTGCAGATTATATTAAGGACAGTGGATTTTGTTCTAAATTAATAATAAAAAAAAAAATCTGCTCCAGACATCAGCCTGCCGACAACCACCTGTGCTGGTGGGTTGTCGGCAGGCTGATGTCTGGATCAGATTTACAATTTAAAAAGAGCATTCTGACCATTATATGGAGCACAAAAGACAGAATACTATTTAGGAGGTAGCTGCTGATGTCCATGGAAAGATGGCTTGGACCAGGGCTGAGCAGTGCGGGTGGCAAGAAGCGTGTTCAGATTTGGAGGTTTTGTCCATAGGACTTGCTGATGAAGTAAGCTGTGAAGGAACAGAGTTTGACTCTTAGGCTTTAGCTGTAATCAAGTGGCTAGATGGTGGTGCCATTTACTGAGACTGTATGAGGAACAGATTGGGACGGGGGATATCAAATCAAGTGTTCAGTTTGGACACATAGAGTTTGAGAGGCCTATTAGACATCCACACCTACTGAAAGCATTTACTAACCCAGAGCACATCAAAAGTGGAGGTTCCCCTTAATATTTTTCTACCACTGTGGAAAAGCAGTTAGAATCTTGGCCTTTGGAGAGACAATGACCTGAGTTTGTACCCCAGTTTTCCTACATAACCATTTTGGATAACTCTTCTTTTTGAGCCTTAGTTTCCATATCTGGCAAATATATCTATGTCATGGGATTATTATGAAGATTAAATCAGATTGTGGACGTGGTATGCTTATAGAGTACCTGGACCGCATTGAGTGCTGAACAGGGATACCACAAACTGATGGCTATGATGGTGGTGATGAGGCACTGATTAGGTGACAAATGCAGAGGGAGATTTCACTGTCAAGAAGAGAAAGCTGTGTCCACTGCACTGAGTACTGTATCAAGAAGGACAGAAAGTCGATTTCTTACTAAGCAAGGCCTTCCTCCTCAGGCTTTAAGCTTCTAGTGTTTCAGGTATTATAAGGGCCAAGCCTATTGACCAGCCACACCATACTACAGTAGATTCATCCGCCCCAATCTCCCAAAGTGCTGGGATTACAGGTGTGAACCACCACGCCTAGCCTGGCATTGATAATTCTTATAAACAAAAGTGCTGTAACTCAGTCATCTACAGTAGTCTCAAGGCAATAGAATTATTCAGAACATTAACTTCTTTTCAGGTTTAAAATCTGCAGAGAAAGCTTTAAGATTCTTTGGTTTAGTAATCTACTCAATAAGCAATTGTGGAAGGTTGATGTTCATAGCATGAAATTTACCTTCAAGAATCTTGCATTCTGCCGATAAAACCAGATTTCTAAAGAATGCTAAAAATTGTCAACAGACAACAAGGAGAATACAGAGAACTGAGTGGCATGGCTTCTACAGTTTTAAAAATTCTGTATCTGTGAAAAGGAACACATTTTTGGAGTCAACTGGAATTTAAATGAAGTCAGGGATTGCAATTAAAAATTTTTCCTTAGATATACTTAAAAACTTATAATTGAATGGGTAAGTTATGTAAATATTAAGCTAACCTAAGAATTGCGAATGGAAGAAAACTTTTCCAGTTTCAGGTATATAATGAGTCAACTATCAAAGCAGATAAATTTGATTGATAACTTGGACATAGTGCTTACGTTTAGGGGAAAAAAGTTATCTTAGTTTTAAAATGGATCCAGCTAGAATCTTCTACTTCCAGTTCACAGAATCACACATAGAGTAAACAGATGAATGAACTGGTAAGTTTTAGAGCATGTGGTGCAGAATAAATGAAGTAGAAGGAAAAGAGGGAAGAACTGGAAGAAAGGAGAACTGAATGGTAAAGAGGGCAACAATGGTTAGGGTGAAATGCAAAGAAAATTCATGGCCTGAAAGGTTTTAAAAGTTCTGTATGTTTTTTCTTTAGATGAGAACCCTGCCATTATTTTCAAAGATGAGAGCCAAAAAAATAAGCTCCAGAGAATAAAAATCAAGATTACAAAACCAAGTCGGGCATAGAGCCTAAATAAATGCTTCACAAGGCATAGATTTATATTCACCGCTTTGTTATTCCCTAAAATGTGATTTGAGACTAAATGTGGATAGGAGAAAACTTTCCCAGTTTTAGGGATGTTGGAGGATAAGAACTGATCAATATTCAGGAATTAACCAGGGGTGTCAATCCAGGACAAAAATGAATGTGAACAGCTGTGTTTCCTAATTTGACTTCAGGACATTGGATCTTTAGTATTTCCATAATATGACTATAAAAAATATGTCCCTCTAGCCTTATTGCTTTCCTTAATGGATAATGCTTTTGGCTTGGATCTTTGTGTGGAAAAAAGGATCTTTTGTTTCATAAAATGTTACAGATGCTGCTATGGTAACACATTTTAATTTTATTCCTATCTCAGAAGATAAACATGGAAAAGTGCAATTGGCAATTTAATCTAATATTTAGCATTAGCTTTAAGTCCACAGAGCATTTTGGTTTTTGTTTTTAAGGAACATTGGCACTTTTGTTAACCTGCTGTACTCAATTAAGCAAAATCCTGAAGGCGCATCTAAAAGGTATGACTTTGCCACTAAAAAATACCATGTGGCCAAATTTTAAAACCCATAAGGGAAAGAAAGCATTGCTGCTTCTAGGACGAAATTCTTAGGTGGCCAGAATGGGTTTGTATTTGTGGGAATTTTCTTTTGGGCTAAAAACAAAAACCAAACATTTCAGCATTTACAAAGACAGTATCTATTTGGTTTGAAATAAAATCTGCCCATTAAATAGACAGACAATTATTGAATGTTTGTTCTAGTAGTAAACCCTGCAACATATTGCAGTAAAACTTTTGACAGTAAAGTAAGTTGTTTACTTTGTACTCGGTAAATAACCAAGGTTATTGCATCCGGAGGTTGTAATTCGAAGCCCAGTTCCCTGTTGAATTACAACGATATACATTTACATGGTAGATAAAGGCTTCCATACTTGCCAGCATCATAAGGCAAGGCAAAAAGCACAAGCAGAAGGGAAGAGACAGGAAACGTGGTCAATATTGCACGGCAGGAATTAAAATCCTGTGACGTTTCCTCTAGAATTGCAAAGAGACACAAGCCCCTGATGGTATTTTTCAAAAGCCATCAGCCCCACTTCACAATTTTTATTTTTTCTAGGCAGCAGCAGAGTTAATGAAGGGTGTGGTCAGTTTATACAAAGTTGCAGTTACAAACCTGCGGGGGTCAAGTCTGACTTAGATTCACCATATGTGGCACTAACCAGTTCCAGAGCACGTTTGGCCTGCATCTCAGACAAGAATCCTGATTCATTCATTACATGATTAGAAAACGTGCAGCCCGCTTAATTTTAGTTATCTTAGAGATCTTTTTCGAATAATAAAAATCATCACTGTTACTGATTCATACACTGACATTTAGAAATTTCCATAATGAATGTACTAACACTGCAGCCCTTTTGAAATACCACAACATATGCAAGTTGCTAGTAATTAAACTGAAGTGCCTACCTAAGTTGTTCTTGAAGCAAACTTCAGCCCTTTGTAATATTTTCCCTTCATAAAAGTCCCCACGTATTTACAGTCTGTAGATGAGATCATTCTCTTGAAACGGTAGAGATTAAATGAGAAGGCGAATGAGAGTCAAAGAGAGGTTGTTCACACTAACACGACTCGTATTGAAAATATTCCACGGCACTATCTCAGTTCTCATTGGTCACTCGGTGGGCTGGAACAATATTTGCTCCAGTTGCTATGTAGAGGGGAGTGGCTGCCAGTTCACTTCATTAATGAGCCTGAACCTGGCCTCTGCAGATAAGAGTAGTTATTGTTTGAGTTCATGTGCTTGCTGATAAGATGCTCACCAAGGCAGGTAAAGGAGATATTTTTCTTTTGTGAACATCTGTAGAGCTGCTACAGATATTTCTCTGTCAGTCTCTGAATTTTAACAGCTGTTGCAAAAAGTAAACCAGGAGACAATTTCTTTTCTTCTTTGTTTGTTTGTTTGTTTTTTTTTTAATTAGTCTTTCCTTCTTCAGGAATGCACATCTATCTAAAAGATCACACTTAAATGTTTTCCTAAAAAGAGCACTATCCTTAAAATATAGAATAACTCACACACCCCAACTCTGAAAACCAATTAAAATATAAAGCATATCATGGTACTATTTTATAGATATATAATATATGTAAATATATATATTATATATAAATATTTACATATAAAATATGCATATATACCTATGTATACACATATATTTGTGGAAGTTATTTTAGGAAAAATTTCCCAAATTTCAAATGAAGTAGTTTGGATTTGCAGGTACCTTATACATACACAAACCCCATCACACTAAACTGTGTGTGAGCATACATAATGCACACATATGTATGAAAGTTTGAATAATATAGGACTAATGTAAAGCACATGTCAATTTAGGCAGGGTTTAAAAAAATTTAAAGACAGATTTTTTTTTTTTGCATTTAGAGAAATACCCTATTTTTTTTTCAATTTATACTGACCATATGCGTTTTTGTGGGATTGTGTGAAGGAAAAACTTCAAATCCTGAATTGAACTTCATGTAATGAACACAGGTACATGAAAACAAGAATATTCAATATGCCTTTAATGACCAATTTTTAGTGTACCCAATATCATAAGAAAAATGGAATAAATTACTTATCAAGTAGGATGCTTTTCAGTGCTCTGCTATGGAATTTCTAAAAATTGTCAATTATGATGGAAATTATCTATATACCTCTAATTTTCTCTTTATCACTAGGTCGATGAAGCCTAATGATTTTTTTTACTATATATTTATTGGTTACTAATAGAAATAAAAACTAATAAACTAATATATTCATAAAACTTCTCATAAAACCAAAAGGGTCCATGTTGCTTTAAACTCTGCCCTAGAATAATAAGAAATTTCAACTTTTATCTAGAGTATTTTTAAAAATTAAAATAAGAAATATTTTTAGATAATTGAAAAGAACCTCAATAGACAATCCAACAGAAAAGTTTGATTTTTAAAAAATTACTTCTTTTTAAAAAAGTTTATAGATTTAGGGAATACAAATGTAGTTTTATTATAGGGACATATTATGTAGTGGTAAAGTCTTGGCTTTTAGTATACCCATCACCCAAATAGTGTACATTGTATCCAATAGGTAGTTTTTCATCCCCCCTCCTATCCTCCCACCTTTTGGAGTCTCCAGTGTCTATTATTCCACTCTCTATGTCCATGTGTACAGATTGTTTAGCTCTCACTTATAAGTGAGAACATGCAGTATTTGACTTTGTGTTTCTGAGTCATTTCACTTAGGATAATGGCCTCCAGGTTCATTCTTTTTTATGGCTGAGTAGTATTCCACGGTGTATGTGTGTGTATATTTTATATATATATAAAATACATATATACACACACATATATAATATGTACATACACACACACACTCTTACAAACCACATTTTCTTTATCCAATCAACCACTGATGGACATTGGACACTTAGGTGGATTCCATGACTTTGCTTTCCATTTGTTTTGTGGTTTCAATTTATATTTCTCTGATGATTAGTAATGTTGAGCACTTTTTCATATGTTTTTGTCCCCTTATATGTCTTCTGTTGAAAAATGTCTGTTCATTCCTTTGTCCACTTTTTGATGGAGTTGTTTATTTCTTGTTGAGTTGTTTGAGTTTCTTGTAGATTCCAGTTATGAGTCCTTTGTCAGATGCCTAGTCTGCTAATATTTTCTCCCATTCTGTAGGTTGTCTGTTTACTCTGTTGACTGCTTATTTTGCTGTGCAGAAGCTTTTTAGTTAAATCACATCTTGTCTATTTTTGTTTTTATAAAAATAAGTTTTGAACTCAAACATGTGAGAACCACATGATGCTACTAAAATTTGGCTACTTACAAAACGGAGCTACAGAGACAACTCACTGTTTAAGTAAGGTAATAAATGCTTATAGCTAGAAAAAGTGCTGCAGAAGGTGGTTCCAGTTGTTTTTCTGTGTTGCCTCCTCAATTAAGACAATATGTTTCCTGAGGAAGTTTTGAAAGAACAGTCTGGTGTATCTCTGGCTTCACTGCATTTGCTGACCTCTGTTGGGCCTGACCAATCCACACTATCCAGAAACACTTCATCATGTGTTCATGAAAAACACACAAATAAATGAGCCCAATGTTTATATTCATATGCAGATCTCTTCTGCTTAGCACTTTATTTTAATAGCTGGTTAAAACTAAGAGTATAAGAAAATAATGGGATTGGTAATCCTCATGTCACTGTAGAAAGAAACATGCTAACAACAATATGTTTATTAAACAGACCAAGTTTATATCTTCATGGACTCTTCATGGACTCAAGAAATCAGTACAATTTCCATGATACAAATATGCGGAGATAGTTAAGTATGGTGGCTTATCCCTGTAATCCCAGCATTTTCAGAGGCTGGGATAGGAGGATCTCATAGGACTAGGAGTTTGAGACCAGCCTGGGCAGCATAGAGAGATCCCATCTCGACAAAAATACAAAAAATTAGCCAGGCTTGGTGGCACATGCCTGTAGCTCCAGCTACTTAGGAGGCTGAGGTAGGAGGATTGATTGAGCCTGGGAGATCAAGGTTGTAGTGAGCTGTGATCGAGCCACTGCATTCCAGCCTGGGTGACACAGTGAGACTCTGTCTCAAAATTAAAAATAAATAAATAAGTGGAATTGATTAATATAGATAAATGTCTCCCTGTGAAAAACTGAAAGAATTGTATTCTCGGGGGGGCGGAGCAAGATGGCCGAATAGGAATAGCTCCAGTCTCCAACTCCCAGCGCGAGCGACACAGAAGACCGGTGATTTCTGCATTTTCAACTGAGGTACTGGGGTCATCTCTCTAGGGAGTGCCGGACAATCGGTGCTGGTCAGCTGCTGCAGCCTGACCAGCGTGAGCTGAAGCAGGGCGAGGCATCGCCTCACCTGGAAGCGCAAGGGGGAAGGGAATCCCTTTTCCAAGCCAGGGGAACTGAGACACACAACACCTGGAAAATCGGGTAACTCCCACCCCAATACTGCGCTTTAAGGAAACAGGCACACCAGGAGAATATATCCCAACCTGGCCGGGAGGGTCCCACGCCCACGGAGCCTCCCTCACTGCTAACACAGCCGTCTGCGGCGATCTATCCGCAAGGCAGCAGCGAGGCTGGGGGAGGGGCGCCCGCCATTGCTGAGGCTTAAGAAGGTAAACAAAGCTGCTGGGAAGCTCGAACTGGGTGGAGCTCACAGCAGCTCAAGGAAGCCTGCCTGTCTCTGTAGACTCTACCTCTGCGGACAGCGCACAGCTGCAGTCCATTAGGGGAAAGAGCCGGGGGCGGTGCAGACGCGAACGACTCTGTCTGACAGCTTTGGGGAGAGCCGTGGATCTCCTAACGCGGAGGTTGAGATCTGAGAACGGACAGACTGCCTGCTCAGGTGGGTCCCTGACCCCTGAGTAGCCTAGCTGGGAGACATCCCCCACTAGGGGCAGTCTGACACCCCACACCTCACAGGGTGGCGTCACCCCTGAGAGGAAACTTCCAAAGAAAGAATCAGACAGGTACACTCGCTGTTCAGCAATATTCTATCTTCGGCAACCTCTGCTGCTGATACCCAGGCAAACAGGGTCTGGAGTGGACCTCAAGCAATCTCCAACAGACCAACAGACAGTCCTTCTGACTGTCAGACGGAAAACTATCAAACAGGAAGGACACCTATACCAAAACCCCATCAGTACGTCACCATCATCAAAGTCCAGAGACAGATAAAACCACAAAGATGGGGAAGAAGCAGGGCAGAAAAGCTGGAAATTCAAAAAATAAGAGCGCATCTCCCCCTGCAAAGGAGCGCAGCCCATCGCCAGCAACGGATCAAAGCTGGTCAGAGAATGACTTTGACGAGATGAGAGAAGAAGGCTTCAGTCCATCAAACCTCTCAGAGCTAAAGGAGGAATTACGTACCCAGCGCAAAGAAACTAAAAATCTTGAAAAAAAGTGGAAGAATTGACAGCTAGACTAATTAATGCAGAGAAGATCATAAACGAAATGACAGAGATGAAAACCATGACACGAGAAATACGTGACAAATGCACAAGCTTCAGTAACCGACTCGATCAACTGGAAGAAAGAGCATCAGCGATTGAGGATCAAATGAATGAAATGAAGCGAGAAGAGAAACCAAAAGAAAAAAGAAGAAAAAGAAATGAACAAAGCCTGCAAGAAGTATGGGATTATGTAAAAAGACCAAATCTACGTCTGATTGGGGTGCCTGAAAGTGAGGGGGAAAATGGAACCAAGTTGGAAAACACTCTTCAGGATATCATCCAGGAGAACTTCCCCAACCTAGTAGGGCAGGCCAACATTCAAATTCAGGAAATACAGAGAACGCCACAAAGATACTCCTCCAGAAGAGCAACTCCAAGACACATAATTGCCAGATTCACCAAAGTTGAAATGAAGGAAAAAATCTTAAGGGCAGCCAGAGAGAAAGGTCGGGTTACCCACAAAGGGAAGCCCATCAGAATAACAGCAGACCTCTCAGCAGAAACTCTACAAGCCAGAAGAGAGTGGGGGCCAATATTCAACGTTCTTAAAGAAAAGAATTTTCAACCGAGAATTTCATATCCAGCCAAACTAAGCTTCATCAGTGAAGGAGAAATAAAATCCTTTACAGATAAGCAAATGCTTAGAGATTTTGTCACCACCAGGCCTGCCTTACAAGAGACCCTGAAGGAAGCCCTAAACATGGAAAGGAACAACCGGTACCAGCCATTGCAAAAACATGCCAAAATGTAAAGACCATCGAGGCTAGGAAGAAACTGCATCAACTAACGAGCAAAATAACCAGTTAATATCATAATGACAGGATCAAGTTCACACATAACAATATTAACCTTAAATGTCAATGGACTAAATGCTCCAATTAAAAGACACAGACTGGCAAACTGGATCAAGAGTCAAGACCCATCAGTCTGCTGTATTCAGGAGACCCATCTCACATGCAGAGACATACATAGGCTCAAAATAAAGGGATGGAGGAAGATCTACCAAGCAAATGGAGAACAAAAAAAAGCAGGGGTTGCAATCCTAGTCTCTGATAAAACAGACTTTAAACCATCAAAGATCAAAAGAGACAAAGAAGGCCATTACATAATGGTAAAGGGATCAATTCAACAGGAAGAGCTAACTCTCCTAAATATATGCACCCAATACAGGAGCACCCAGATTCATAAAGCAAGTCCTTAGAGACCTACAAAGAGACTTAGACTCCCATACAATAATAATGGGAGACTTCAACACTCCACTGTCAACATTAGACAGATCAACGAGACAGAAAGTTAACAAGGATATCCAGGAATTGAACTCATCTCTGCACCAAGCGGACCTAATAGACATCTATAGAACTCTCCACCCCAAATCAACAGAATATACATTCTTCTCAGCACCACATCGCACTTATTCCAAAATTGACCACATAATTGGAAGTAAAGCACTCCTCAGCAAATGTACAAGAACAGAAATTATAACAAACTGTCTCTCAGACCACAGTGCAATCAAACTAGAACTCAGGACTAAGAAACTCAATCAAAACCGCTCAACTACATGGAAACTGAACAACCTGCTCCTGAATGACTACTGGGTACATAACGAAATGAAAGCAGAAATAAAGATGTTCTTTGAAACCAATGAGAACAAAGATACAACATACCAGAATCTCTGGGACACATTTAAAGCAGTGTGTAGAGGGAAATTTATAGCACTAAATGCCCACAAGAGAAAGCAGGAGAGATCTAAAATTGACACTCTAACATCACAATTAAAAGAACTAGAGAGGCAAGAGCAAACACATTCAAAAGCTAGCAGAAGGCAAGAAATAACTAAGATCAGAGCAGAACTGAAGGAGATAGAGACACAAAAAACCCTCCAAAAATCAATGAATCCAGGAGTTGGTTTTTTGAAAAGATCAACAAAATTGACAGACCGCTAGCTAGACTAATAAAGAAGAAAAGAGAGAGGAATCAAATAGATGCAATAAAAAATGATAAAGGGGATATCACCACCGACCCCACAGAAATACAAACAACCATCAGAGAATACTATAAATGCCTCTACGCAAATCAACTAGAAAATCTAGAAGAAATGGATAATTTCCTGGACACTTACACTCTCCCAAGACTAAACCAGGAAGAAGTTGAATCCCTGAATAGACCAATAGCAGGCTCTGAAATTGAGGCAACAATTAATAGCCTACCCACCAAAAAAAGTCCAGGACCAGATGGATTCACAGCTGAATTCTACCAGAGGTACAAGGAGGAGCTGGTACCATTCCTTCTGAAACTATTCCAATCAATAGAAAAAGAGGGAATCCTCCCTAACTCTTTTTATGAGGCCAACATCATCCTGATACCAAAGCCTGGCAGAGACACAACAAAAAAAGAGAATTTTAGACCAATATCCCTGATGAACATCGATGCAAAAATCCTCAATAAAATACTGGCAAACCGGCTTCAGCAGCACATCAAAAAGCTTATCCACCATGATCAAGTGGGCTTCATCCCTGGGATGCAAGGCTGGTTCAACATTCGCAAATCAATAAACGTAATCCAGCATATAAACAGAACCAAAGACAAGAACCACATGATTATCTCAATAGATGCAGAAAAGGCTTTTGACAAAATTCAACAGCCCTTATGCTAAAAACGCTCAATAAATTTGGTATTGATGGAACGTACCTCAAAATAATAAGAGCTATTTATGACAAACCCACAGCTAATATCATACTGAATGGGCAAAAACTGGAAAAATTCCCTTTGAAAACTGGCACAAGACAGGGGTGCCCTCTCTCACCACTCCTATTCAACATAGTGTTGGAAGTTCTGGCTAGGGCAATCAGGCAAGAGAAAGAAATCAAGGGTATCCAGTTAGGAAAAGAAGAAGTCAAATTGTCCCTGTTTGCAGATGACATGATTGTATATTTAGAAAACCCCATTGTCTCAGCCCAAAATCTCCTTAAGCTGATAAGCAACTTCAGCAAAGTCTCAGGATACAAAATTAATGTGCAAAAATCACAAGCATTCTTATACACCAGTAACAGACAAGCAGAGAGCCAAATCAGGAATCAACTTCCATTCACAATTGCTTCAAAGAGAATCAAATACCTAGGAATCCAGCTTACAAGGGATGTAAAGGACCTCTTCAAGGAGAACTACAAACCACTGCTCAGTGAAATCAAAGAGGACACAAACAAATGGAAGAACATACCATGCTCATGGATAGGAAGAATCAATATCGTGAAAATGGCCATACTGCCCAAGGTGATTTATAGATTCAATGCCATCCCCATCAAGCTACCAATGACTTTCTTCACAGAATTGGAAAAAACGGCTTTAAAGTTCATATGGAACCAAAAAAGAGCCCGCATTGCCAAGACAATCCTAAGTCAAAAGGACAAAGCTGGAGGCGTCACGCTACCTGACTTCAAACTATACTACAAGGCTACAGTAACCAAAACAGCATGGTACTGGTACCACCACAGAGATATAGACCAATGGAACAGAACAGAGTCCTCAGAAATAATACCACACATCTACAGCCATCTGATCTTTGACAAACCTGAGAGAAACAAGAAATGGGGAAAGGATTCCCTATTTAATAAATGGTGCTGGGAAAATTGGCTAGCCATAAGTAGAAAGCTGAAACTGGATCCTTTCCTTACCCCTTATACGAAAATTAATTCAAGATGGATTAGAGACTTAAATGTTAGACCTAATACCATAAAAACCCTAGAAGAAAATCTAGGTAGTACCATTCAGGACATAGGCATGGGCAAGGACTTCATGTCTAAAACACCAAAAGCAACGGCAGCAAAAGCAAAAATTGACACATGGGATCTAATTAAACTAAAGAGCTTCTGCACAGCAAAAGAAACTACCATCAGAGTGAACAGGCAACCTACAGAATGGGAAAAAATTTTTGCAACCTACTCATCTGACAAAGGGCTAATATCCAGAATCTACAAAGAACTCAAACAAATATACAAGAAAAAAACAAACAACCCCATCAAAAAGTGGGCAAAGGATATGAACAGACATTTCTCAAAAGAAGACATCCATACAGCCAACAGACACATGAAAAAATGCTCATCATCACTGGCCATCAGAGAAATGCAAATCAAAACCACAATGAGATACCATCTCACACCAGTTAGAATGGCAATCATTAAGAAGTCAGGAAACAACAGGTGTTGGAGAAGATGTGGAGCAATAGAAACACTTTTACACTGTTGGTGGGATTGTAAACTAGTTCAACCATTATGGAAAACAGTATGGCGATTCCTCAAGGATCTAGAACTAGATGTACCATATGACCCAGCCATCCCACTACTGGGTATATACCCAAAGGATTATAAATTACTCTACTACAAAGACACATGCACACGTATGTTTATTGCGGCACTATTCACAATAGCAAAGACTTGGAATCAACCAAATGTCCATCAGTGACAGACTGGATTAAGAAAATGTGGCACATATACACCATGGAATACTATGCAGCCATCAAAAAGGATGAGTTTGCGTCCTTTGTAGGGACATGGATGCAGCTGGAAACCATCATTCTTAGCAAACTATCACAAGAAGAGAAAACCAAACACCGCATGTTCTCACTCATCGGTGGGAACTGAACAATGAGATCACTTGGACTCGGGAAGGGGAACATCACACACTGGGGCCTATCATGGGGAGGGGGGAGGAGGGAGGGATTGCATTGGGGAGTTATACATGATATAAATGTCATGCACATGTACCCTAGAACTTAAAGTATAATAAAAAAATAAAAAAAAAAAAAAAAAAAAAAAAGAATTGTATTCTCTAAAACAAGGTCTAAATCTAGAAAAGAAGGTAAACTGAGTTTGGTGTTTCTAAAAATAGATTACTTTCTAATAACTGACACCCTAGTGCTCCCAAAGAATATTTCCTGTGAGATGATGGCCAACGAGATTGGCTAAGTGCTAAGAGACTATATTCTTTATCTTATGTTATCTCTGACCTATTTTGCACTATTATAACCAACAGTATCCAGAATTCAGTCACAGGACAGGTCAAAAGTTCTAAGAGTATTTTAAGGAAGAAAAAAAATCCACACCATTATATAACACAAAACACACTAACTCTGCAACAGCTGCTAGCATTATTTGGCTAGATTTAGAAGACAAAATTTTCTCAAGGCTATAAAATTTCATGGAGCATTAAAAAATATGACAAGGAATCAGCTTTTCTATTATGACAGCTTTACCTTTCAATTCAATACAGATTCCTTTTTACGAGCTATTCTTTTTTTTCATGAAGTGGGGTGATGGTGATAATGTAAAGTATATTATTCATTAATAAACTAGAAATACCATGAAGCAGAATTGAGCTTCCAGGAGTGGTCTTCTCGGGGTGTAAATCTGCACCTGTGTTTTCCTGCTGGAGGACCTCCTGGCTTTTCTTTGACCTCCAGATGACGTTAGAACTGGCCACCTGACCTCTCCAGTCTCCTCATGTGCCTCTCTCTGGAGCTCCTCTTGCTTAAGTCAACCTGGATAGGTTTTAGCTGAATGAATGCACTGTGTTCTTTCTTACCTCCAGGTTTAGTTTTCTTGGTCTGGGACACCTTCCTTCCTGACTTATCTCTAAGCCTCCTGCAGAGGTATTGCATCTCCCCCAGCTCTGTGTTGCACTCATCACATGTGTAACTACTTGTGCCAAGAGCATGGAATGGTCTCTAAATATCCCCTTGTATTCCCAGAGGTTACTGCAACATCTAGCCTGTAATAAACACCCAGTGAATATTTGTTTAATGAATGTAAGTTTGAACAGTAATAGTTGCTTATGTTGGTGGCATGGGTCAGAAAATAAAAGTGAAAGACTAAAGTTTCTTTTCTTTTTTTTGTGTTTGAGATAGGTTCTCATTCTGTCCTCCCAGGATCACTGCTGCCTCGACCTCCTGGGTTCAATCCATCTGCCGCCTCAGCCTTCTGAGTAGCTAGGACTACAGGCATGCGCCACTATGCCCAGTAAAATTTTTTTTTTTTTTTTTGTGTTAGAGATGTGGTTTCACCATGTGGCCCGGGCTGGTCTCCTAGGCTCAAGAGACCTGCCTGCCTTGGCCTCCCAAAGTGCTGGGATTACGGGCGTGAGCCACTGCACCTAGCCAAGTTTTCTTGAGGGTAATATACTATTGAATTTAAGAAAATATGTGGTCCCCTTATGGGAGCAAATATGAGGGTAGATCTGCTTTTGATCAATGTAGAGACCTATGACTTAATCTGTAGAGATTTTCTCTAAAAACATAAATATCTAAACTTAAAATGAATAATTACATTAATGTCCTTGAGATCCCAGAGAAATTAATTTTGGGCATATATAATAGTACATATAATTACATAGACTCTTATTTTATTTCCATAGGTTCAGCCCCTAAATGTTTAATTCCTCCATGGATTTCTGTCATTAGTCTCAGTCAAGAATTTTAATAGGCATTGTATAGTCCCTCCTTGACCATATATAGAAAACATCTTGTTTAGTCTATCCACAGTTTTAGATTATTTCATCTTTTCTAGTAAGACCTTGAAGAGCAATGTATTTCATTTGTATTTCTATCTGTGCCTAACAGTGTTATGTCATAGATACTGAACAGATCCTTGCTAAGTAGACAAATAAATGAATGTAATATGCAGTTATGTGTTTATAGAAAACATTGTGAGAGATGAAATGCTAACATCATGGTAGGCTGAAGGGGAATAGGTCACCTAGCTTAAGACCTAGTTATGTTGGAGTCTATATGACCTTATCTAACCTCATCTCACCTCTAAGAAGCACTGGCTTTATTAACATTTGAACAAGAGAGTTAGAAATGTTAATGCAGGTTATCTCAGTAACTGTTGAATGAATTCCCTGTGAGTCACATTTGAATTCTGTGAACTATGATAATGTCATAGTAAAGGACAGCTAGGCTCAGAATAAAACTCTCATCTTCTCATCCTAATGAAGCCCAGACAGATTTTCTTCCACATGGACAGACAATGGAGACTGGGAAGGAGGAAGGGTGGGAGAAGGGTGATGAAGGCAGACTACTTAATGGGTACAAGGTATATTATCTGAGTGATGGATGACCTAAAAGCTCTGACTTCAATACTATACAATCCATGCATGTAACAAAATTATACTTGTTCCCCATAAATTTATATGAATTTTTTTTAGTAAAAATGTTTTTCTTCCACAGAACTGGAGGTGCTTCACAATTCTTGGTCATCAGTAGAACACAGACTGACAATCAGTGCCTTGAGAAAGAGATGTATATAATGGAGAGCTACCTGTTCTTGGAAAATCTTAGCTTGTAACTCACATCACATCAAGCAAAAGTTTTTATAATGCATTATATATGTAAATAGGGAACACTACCACTTTCTCATGTGACTAACTGATAATGAATAGTTTGACCTTGCTAAAATGTCACACGTCAAAATCTACACTCATTTAAAAGACAAATTAAAATTACTAACAAAAGAAAAGGCTGAAGAGGAAAATTGGCAAATAGTTTTATACATAATATTTTTGGGGTTTCTTGATGTGCCCAGTTTTACTGAGATTTGGCTTTAATCATGGAGATGGAGTGATATAATAGAAAGATATCTGACGGATGGCATGATGTTTCTGGTTATGGTCTATGTGTCTTTAAATGATAGAGAACCTCGAGGCTCTGCCTAAGTCTCATTTCCTAGCAGAAAAGACATGCCTTTAACTGCCTTATGTAAGCACCTCCAATCCCTTTCCCCCAAGCTCCAGATTCTTATGTACAACTGTTCTGAAATCACTAGTCAGATGCTTAGGTGTCTCCAACTTAACGTGTCTAAAACAGAAACTTGACACCAACTCTTTTCTCAACCACCTGCCTGTGGAAACCTGCCCGCCCACCAGTTTTTCCCATTTCAGCTAACAGGTCCACTATCCACTCACTTGCTCAGGCCCCAAATTATTATTTATTCTTCTGTCTGCAACTCCCCACAATCTGTCAGGAAGTTCTTCCAGCTCTCTCTTCAAAAATATACTGCAAATCCAGCTTCTTTTTACCATCTCTACTTCTATTTTCCTTTTGGATTCACTCATCTCTTGCCTTTCACACACCCTCCTATGTAGTCCATGCTCTACACAAAGGATGGAGCTGCAGGCATCTTCTGAAAACAAAACTCAGATCACTCTTCTCTCTTAGAATCATCTAATGGCTTCCCATTGCAATTAGAATGAGGGCCAACCTCCTTTCCATGACCTAGAGTCCCCATATGGCTCCATTATTTTCAGTGTCACCTCCTGGACCCTCCCCACTCAGCCACACTGGCCTCCTTCCCTCTCTTCAAACATGCCTGTCTCATTCCCATTTCAGTGCCTTTCTCTATTGGCTTTCTCTTCCAGCAACACTTTCCTGTCAGCTGAACTATTACTTTCTCAGGGAGATCTCCCCTGACCACACCATCTAAAGTAATCCTGTAGTCCTGGTTACTTTCCAGCCTGCATCTTTATCTTTCTCAAGCACTTAACACCATTCAAAATTACATTACTTACTTATTTGTTTATGCATTTGCTATCTTTTTCCTCTTGCCAGCGCATAAACTTGAAGGCAGAAACCTTATCTGTCTTGTTCATAGCGATATCTCCAGTGCCTAGAACACTGATTTACTCCCGAACTTCTTTAATGATGGATGAATGAATGAATAAATGAAGGAATCTCAGGCAAGACTTACCTCCTCTGTGCCTTTGTTTGCTACTTTAAACACTGGTGGGTTTAGAAATAATATATGTAAATCACCTAGTACAGTGCCAGAAACAGAAAAGGCACAGAACAGATATTCGGTGACCGTAGAAAAGATGTTCTTCCTATAACTCATGGCACATATTGGAAGGTAATTTGATAGAGTGAAAAGAGACTTAGAATTAGAAGTACTGGGTCTGCATTCCTTTTTATTTTTTTATCCTTATGACCTTTGAGCCAATCTTTCCACTTCTCTGAGTTTTAAGTTCGTCACCTGTAGATAATAATCCAGCTGTAATGAGAATAAATATTTAGGCAATGTCTGTAAAAGTGCCTTGTAAAGTGTTAAGTGCTGAGCAAATACATGTAATTTAAATATTATTATTATATGGAAATATCTGTTGATTAATGGAGGGAAAAGTCATGGTAGCTCTTATTTTTTCCACTGACATTCCTCCAGAAATAATTACATTTATATATGTTGAAGTCTCAAAACTGGCCTCATTTCAGATGGACTACTCCCCCCGAATATCAATGGATGGGAACCACTCTACTTCAACTAAAGGTAATCCCCTTTAAAGGGTTAGAAAAATAATAAGAGAAGTTTGAATAATCTGTGAGTTATATGCATGAATGAAGGTTAAGAAAAATAAGTTAAGAAAAAAGCTTATGAATATGTTTTGAATATCTTTTTTCTAACTTGAAAACGATTTTTGAAAGTTGGTCATCTGGGGCTGGGCACAGAGGCACAGACCTGTAATCCCAGAGCTTTGGGAGGCTAAGGCAGGTGGATCACTTTAGACCAGGAGTTCAAGATCACCCCAGTCAATATAGAAGACCCCTATTTCTAAAAAAAAATTAAAAAATTAGCTGAGCATGATGGTCCATTCTCTGTAGTAGCCTATAGTCCCAGCTACTTGGGAGGCTGAGGCAAGAGGATCATTTAAGCCTAGAATGTGGAGGCTGCAGTGAGCTGTGATTGTGGCACTGCACTCCAGCCTGGGCGATAGAGTGAGGCCCTGTTTCAAAAAGAGACAGAGAAAAAAAGAAAAGTAGTCGTCTGCTTATTAGCCCTTATCAGGTAGTGTATCTGTCTATGGCAACTTTGGGAAAGGAAGGGGTGTTGGTGGTGATCTGGGCTTCACTGGCTTATCCTTGGCTGCATCCAGGGAGGCCTCAGAGCACAGAACCCAACAGGACTGGGTTGATAGAGGGCTGCTCATGTCTCACTGTCATCTTCTTGGCTCCAGGGCATAATAACAGGCACTGAAATGTCTCCCTCTTGACTGCAGATGTGTTTTCCTACTTTTCCACTGACAGTGCTTTCTCTGTTATTGCAGGCAACTCTGCTTTGCAAAGCAAATAAATCATAACCAACGGCTTAGTTATGCTAGAGTATTTGTGTGTATGTATGCACTTAAAAAATAGAATAAAATATTTGCCCATATCCAGAGTGGGCATTCAACTGGTAGGTCAGCTTTCTGTGAATATGGATGTAAGGGTTAAAGCTTCCTAAAGACAGGGTTAGACATGCCTTCCACAAAACTAATAGGTCTGGTGCTTATTACAGTACCTGGCACTTACCAGGAACTCAAATGTTGGTTGAATACATGTCTGAATGGGTTAATGAGCTTCTTCTCTGATCCCCTGAAAGCTTGATACAGAAACTGGTACTATGGGGACAGAGACTGCTTGGGAAAGTGCTATGAATCACTTAAATCATTTTAGGATCATTTAATTCATTTGGATTACTAAGAGTAATTTCTTTCTTGATACTCATACTCTTCGTCTTCCAATTTAAATGAAACTTTTAAGAGAAAGTTTCAAAAGACATCTGTCTGGTTCAAATTATGTGTGAACCTGATACTAGGAACTGCTGAGTAGTTTCAGATTACACTGTCAACATTGTGCACATTTCTAGTGCTTTCCAGCATCTGCCTTGTTTCCAGCTGCAGTGTTACTGGACAAGAAGAACTTCATTCTTAAAGGATTCAGTAAGGTGATGGGTGTCACTGTGAAAAGCAAAAAACTGACCTTGCAGAATGAGAGTTTTCTTTTTTGAGAGGTCATATATTTCACTTAGGGTACCTGAACTATTTTATTTCACAACAAGCTACAAATCTAGTTATGGGTCTTCAGAAAGAACATTCTACAACCCATTTCAGTTCATGTCTGTCATGAAGTTGCTGCATTGATCATTACATCCCTTTATACTCTACCTGACACCATATATTGAGGGTATCTTGAATTATTTCTAGGAAATATACATTGAAATTTGTAAAAGATGCTATTTAAATTTCATATGAACTCAAATATTATTTTTAAAAGCGCCAGGTAAAATTCACTGGTTTATATATTGCTTGCTTGCGTGCGCTCTCTCTGTCTCTCTCTCTTTCTCTATTTCTCTCTCTCTCTCTCTCTTTTTGAGACAGGGTTTCACTCTGTCACCCAGGCTAGACTGCAGTGGTGTGATCATGGCTCACTGCAACCTCCACTTCCCTGGGTAGCCGGTACTACAGGCATGCGCCTGTAGTAGCTAGGCACACTACCACATCTGGCTAATTTTTGTATTTTTTGTAGAGACAGGGTTTCACCATGTTGCCCAGGCCTGTCTTGACCTCTTGGGCTCAAGCGATCCACCCACCTCGGCCTCTCGAAGTGCTGAGATTACAGGTGTGAGCCACCATGCCTGGCCTACATATTGCTTTCTTTATAAGACTCAAAAGTTCTCTACAAATGACTCTGATATTATCACTATAATAATGTTCTTTTACTTGAAATGTGCATATTTAAACATGTTATCTTAAACTTTTTCAGCTGTGTTTGAATTTTGATATAATTCCATTTCTAGTGATTAAAATTCAGTGTCAAGGTTGGGCCATAGTTTACTCAGTTCATCAGCAAATAGTTTTTGCATCATTTATCAGAAGGGTTGGGTCAATATCTTATGCTCTGTACTTTTAATGATTCTTCTTTTCAGCAAAACTGACCTGAACTTCTCCATTTGTGTATAGTCTTGCTGTGGCATTGGCTGGCTAACTTGTTAAACTAATTAGAGTTTTCAGAGGCTAAACAGTCGATATGAAGTGACTGAAGAACCTTAAGGCAGATATGTCAGGGGGAAATACAGTGTAAAAATCTTGTTATGGCCAAAAATCCAGAGTTCCTTTTGCACTTCACTATGTTTTTCCAGAGAAAATATTTCTGCTCCTGTTGTTAAGTCATTTGTAATTCAGGATAAGTTAAAAGGGGGAGATTTCTTGCATCATGCTGGAACTAACAGAAACCATATTAGGATAAATCAAATCATATGGATAATCCATTCATTCCAACCTAGTCCTGTAATAACCTCTCAGTCTGTGATAGCAATTGCTATGTGGAAAGTTACATTACAATTTGAACCTTGTCATTTTATAAACACAGAAAAAGACACACCTAGGTCCTGTTTTACAATAAATGGCAGATCATTATTGCTTCCTTTGGTATTTCCTTTGTAATGTTGATTATGATGAACTCCTGGCACCATGACAATAAATGGCATTCCAAAGAAATTCCATTTTCACTTATGTAACAGGATGGGGCTCCTCTGGTCTCTGCTTCAATGGAAGCACAAGTGTGGTGGTGGATAACAGGTACCCACGTGTGTCTGAGATGGAACCATATATATGGATTTTCAAAGAAAGGAATTAAAAACCAGTTCCAAGACTCTTGGGCCCTTCAGTGTATCGAGGATATAAAAAGTGGTCAGAGTTCGGAGAGGGAGGAAGGGCTGGTGAAGAGACTCACTTGGAGACAGCTGCTGCCAGGCACATTTGTTTGTGAAAAAGCCGAGGGAGGGGTGTTATCTCCAAATCATAAGCCTAGTGATGGAGGAAGGGCCACCTCTACAGCTTTGAAATGCATTCCTTGCACGTGGGATACCCAGAGGGCTGGCGCCTGACTCCTGCCTGAGAAAGGTAAAGTGTACTGTGGACTGGGGTCTATCCTGTCCTGGAAAATTTCACAGGAAAGGAGATCTGAGTGCCTGTGTGTGGAGGAGCCAGGGAAGCACTGATTTGCCAGCACTGGTTTTCACTTGCAGTTTGGGGGCCAGAGCTGAGGGGTGAGTGAACATGGGACATGAAGGATGGAGCTGCTGTTGGTACAACACAGCAGCCCGTAGGGGTGAGAGGTGACCTCATCAGAAAAAGGCTGGAGATGAGGAACTGATTTGCAGGAGCTGAGGAAGGAGTCCCACATGGCCATTGGGAATGAGGAGACGAGGGGCTCTGCATAGGCTCTGTAGAGCCTACAAAGCACTCAGTGAGAAAAAGAGCTGGTTTTAGCCATCACCAGGACCAGAGAGAGAGAAGCCACCCAGCCAAGTAAGGATTATCCTATCTCCCCACCTTCCCTCCCTTTCCCACGTCCCTCCTGGCAGGAAGTGCATAGACAGGGGTGAGTGGGGAGAGATTAAGGAGCAGGAGGGAATCCCCCTGGTGACAGCTGACTCAAGCCTGAACTAGGTCCTAACTGGGGTAGGGGAGACAATCTCATGCCATGACAAGCTCAGAGGTTTGAGAATTACATGGGATTAGGCCTTCTTATTACTGAAAGAGACTGTGCTTTAGATTTAACGTGAGTGTAGGGCACCTTACGTAAGAGTGCATAGTGTCTATGACGTTTCCACATTGGGACATAGGAAGATTACCGTAGCCCAGTGGAATAAATTTAAAGGGGCAGGGGACAAGAGGAACTGATTATGATGTGTTTACTTCTTGAGTTGTCCTAGTCCAACATATTGATTATGCCTGTAATGAACTAATGAATATGACTTAATGGCTATAGTTTCAAAGTTAATGCTCACAGAGAAAAATATAAGACATAGTACAACAGGGATTCATTGCTTGAAAGGGTCTAAGATTTGTTGGAATACTCTCAGATGCATGGAACTCTACAGGGCAAACGTATATTGAACAAACAAGCGGAGGCCGGGAGTGGTGGCTCACACCTGTAATCCCAGCACTTTGGGAAGCCGAGACGGGCAGATCACCTGAGGTCAGGAGTTTGAGACCAACCTGGCCAACATGGTGAAACCCCGTCTCTACTAAAAATACAAAAATTACCCCGACATTGTGGCACACACCTGTAATCCCAGCTACTCAGGAGGCTGAGGCAGGAGAATCGATTGAAGCCGGGAGGTGGAGGTTGCAGTGAGCCAAGATCCTGTCACTGCACTCCAGACTAGGCAACAGAGCGAGACTCTGTCTCAAAAAAACAAAACAAAACAAAACAAAACAAAAACAAGTGGAAATGTGAGGTGAGAGCCCATTGAATGCTGACATTTCCTGGGGGAGGCTGATTACGGGAACACTTGCTCTGCTTCCTGCCTTTTAATCTGTGCAAGAAGTTGTCTAGGAAATAAAGTAGGGCTATAAACCACAGGCAGGAGTAGCCACTTCTTCTAGGCTTCATGCCTTAGTCACGAGAGAGTATGAAGTACCCTGCACCTAAGAAGCGAAGAGACTTCGGGGCAGCTCCAAGGTGTGACACTTTTCCTCCCATCTTTTTCTCTAGCACAAATTTCTGTACTTTCCTATTTTCTCAGTCTTTTTTGTTAGGCCAGTTTGAATTAAGATGTTAAGACTGATAGTAACAACGATGTTCCTCTCAAGCATGACTTAAATGACTTAAAAAATAACGCAGGGTAAGAGTCTCAGACTTGTGTGGGAATGGTCAGCTTGGGCTTTTAAAAGGCAGGATACCAAGAGGTAGATTTGCACACATTGAAAGCATCCTGCTGTGCTCTGCTTCTGCTGGTACGGGAGTTTCACTTCCGGAAAGCCCATTTTTAAAAATGAAAAATATATGTGGATGGAAGAGAGAAAACACTTTACCTTTTTCTTCACTTCTTCAACTTCTCGTCCCTATTTTAAAAGGTATTAATATGAACTGCATTTATGAACACTGACTAGACTATGTGTTAGAAACTGTGCTAAGAGGTCTTAAACATTTTCTCTCTAATCCATGATCTTGGAACTTTAGGGTTGTTCTATACACATTTTACAAATGAGGAAATGAAGATTTAAGAAGGTTTTTAAATAGGGTGTCTTAGGTTACACAGTTAATTTGCATCTAGGCCTGGAATTGATCCCTCTTTTGACTGGATCCCTGGGTCTAAACAACTATGCTATCCAGAGATAAGCGTTTGAATAATTTATTAATAAGGTGTCAAGATAGGCCATGATGCTGAATACATAGATGGATAATGAGGGATTAAATCAACTGCTTTGGAATGAGCTGCATTTTGTTTCTAAATCTGTTATGCTTGGCAAGTCTATTCTGAAATGGAACAGCTGGTCTATTTACTCTTGCGGCCCTCTGCCTCACTGGCTGGTTTAATTGTGTAAGAGAAAGTGGAGAAAGAGATGATTGATCTGCTAATATCAGATCTTTCATTCTAATACTCATATTCAGCCATCTAAAAGAAAAATTAGAACAGAGTCTCCAGGCTGCTCTGGAGAGAACCTGGGGAGCAGCAAGTTTTCTCAGCAAGCGGGTCCACAGAGGGCTCGCTCCAGTGCGCAGGTCTGAATGAAGCGGTTCCACCTGCAGCAAATTATCCTTCTCCCCACCAGGCGGATTCAGCCATCTTCCTCCTCTTTGTTAGGGAAAGGCTGAAACCTGGTATGGATTTTCCTCAGGCCTCAACCCTCAGGACCAGTTTTAGTCTTCTTGGGTTTCTGTGATTCTATTCTCTATGCTCCATTCCTAACCAGCATTAACAGATACCTGCTTAGCTCTCATTGCTGGCACTTAGGACTTACTCAGAAGTTCAATTAATTGGGGAAAATACCCCAGGGAACATCCCTAATAATCGTATAAATCTTTAATAATAGTAGATCTGCGTGTTTCTCCTTTCTTTCATACTCCATTAGAAGACTGGATTCCAGTAAAATAAACTAAATATTTTGTTTGTTTTTTTCTCCTTGCATATAAATCTCATTGTAGATAAATAAAAATACAAAAATAGAAACAAAAAAACACTCAAAATTATGACATATGAAGGCAAACATTGTTTCCATTTTAATGTATTTTGTTCCAGTGTTTTTAATTTGTATCTTGGTATAAACATGAATAATATAAATATAAATAGTATAAACTTGATAGTATAAACGTAAATAGTATAAATATGATAGGTTTTTCTTTTAAATATGAGTGAAGTTGTTGAGATAAGCTGAAAGCTGATTATTTATTTTAGAGAGCTCTAGGATTAAATTCTGGTAGCTTCTAAAATCAAGATTATTAAAGGAAAGATATATAAAAGCAAAATATAAAAAGTTTCTTTATATATGGAACATTAAAGACTTTCAAATTGCTCCATAACAAAAATCTTTTAAAAAATTAAGAGGGTACTTAGCTCAAATATTTTAGTGTTTATCATGTCACCATTACAACTTGTTAAATAGTAATGGTTGCTTTTGTTTTAAAAATTATAAAAATACAGATAACATGCATTGCTGTGAGACTATGAATATCTGTGGTGACCATGGATTGGCTGACACAGAGATGTTCAAGTCTTTTGCTGTAGTTTCATGGTTCTACAAATTTCTCCCCATTAAAATGGGATAGTGTCTTTGCTCCAGCATTGGTAGATTTCCCCACTAATTGTTGGTGACCTGAAGAGTAAGAGAGAAACTCAATAAGGGTATTGGAGAAAGTAAAAAGTGAGTTAGCTTTCCTTGCCAATCAGGAGTTTCAGGAAATATGTTCTTAACGGAGAGAAAAAAACTCACAAAAATAAAGCAAGGAACAAGGAATGATCTAATAATAACGGTTTTTCAGGTAGCAAATATTTCATAAACAATGGTGACCAGATGTTCCCCACCCCCATAAAATAGAGCTACGAGGCTTCATGTGCAAGCCGAAGGATCTCCTGCATTGAACCAGGACTTAGTGGTGGTGCACTGTGTGCCAGGCACCGCGCTGGCCTCAGTGGGGGCTGGACAGACATGGTCTCTGCTGCCATGGGCCTTGGACTCAGGGAAAGATGTGGTAAATGAACAGTTTTTAAAATCGCTGTTGTCATAAATATCAGAAGTTTCCTTCCAGAATGTAGAATTCCCTGATTTAGCAAATAGAAGTAACATAATGCCCTACCCTACCCAGAAGTCCTCTCCATTGAATGGTAGTAGGAGGGAGAGGAGAAAGAACATTCAAGTAAGAGGAAAAACACATATTCCAAGGCACTCAGATAGGGAAGCAGCTTGGTGCTTATTAGAATCTAAGAAATAAGGAAAAACAGTCCAAAAAACCAAAGTCAGGCCAACACCACCAAAAAAAATGGGTAAGCATATCTGCATATCTAATGATACATTTGATACATTTTTGAAGTACAGATTAAGAATCATTATACACAAACGTACCGTCTAATTCACCCCAGCCTTCTTTTTGTGACAGCAATACCACAGGTTCTTTTGTAGGTAGACACAGTTATCTTTTTTTAGTGCCAACCCAAGCACAGAAATATTCTCTCCAGTAACTTAATTTTCCTGAATCCACTGATTGCAAATATGTCACTTTAAATTAAAAAATTTTCAATTGTAGCACTTGCCTTAATGATTCTCATAAATGAATTACCTTATCTTGGACTTAGACTCTGTTTGCTTTAACTTTACCCATCTCTACCTTTTGCAGACTTTTACCAGAGCCATTACAACATTATAAGGCTTTCTTTTTCCAGACTGACTTGCCCTCCTCACAGTCGTTTTGGGTCCGTTCATGGCTGTAGTTCCTTCTCTCACATATGGGGACAGTAAAGAACAGGTTTTCAATTAGATTGGTTTCAAATCCAAACTCCTCACATACTGGCTGAGTAAGCTTGGGTGACTTACCTAACACCTCTGAGACTCAGTTTTCACATCTTTAAAATGGGCCAATGATACTAGAGATTTACGTTATAGGGTTGTTGTGTGGCTTTACTGACTCTGCCCAGCATGTGAGGTATTAGCACAATGCTTAACATATATTGTCTGGGTGCGGTGGCTCCTGCACTTTGGGAGGCCAAGGCAGGCGGATTACCTGAGGTCAGGAGTTTGAGACCAGCCTGTCCAATATGGTGAAACCCAGTCTCTACTAAAAATACAAAAATTAGCTGGTGATGGTGGCACATGCCTATAGTCTCAGCTACTCGGGAGGCTGAGGCAGGACAATTGCTTGAGCCCGGGAGACGAAGGTTGCAGTGAGCTGAGATCATGCCATTGCACTCCAGCCTGGCCAACAGTGTGAGACTCTGTCTCAAAAACAAAACAAAACAAAACAAAACAAAAAAACAAACAAAAAACCCCACATATTAAATACATAGAAATATACAACAATTTTAAATTTTCACCTCAGATTTCCACAGCTGTCTTCCTGTTTAGGGAGTTATGACTTTGTACTGGGTAGGATCATGTTTGCCATTGTGTTTCCAAACAGGAAAACTTAGCTGATGAACTGGGTGGATGTTGCTGGCGGGTTAGTGTTTAGAGCCTGTGTTGCCAGTAAGTGGCCTAAGAAAGCGGATGGGTTCCAGGGATTTATTTTCCTGTAGCACTGGACTTCCTTAAAAATATCACCTCGTACTTCTCCACATTTAAATCTACCTGCTTGTTTCTCACCAACTCAAAAAACCAAATGATTCCAACTTCCCAGCTTCCTGCCCTCCCCTCACTTCACAGTGGCTTTGGGTCCTTTCATAGGTATCATTCCTTCCTCTCTCACATTGGGAGCAGTAAAGGATAGGCTCTTATTTAGATTAGTGTCAAATACAAACTCCTCACTTACTGGCTGAGTAAGCTTGGATGACTTAACCTAACATCTCTGAGACTCAGTTTTCACATCTTTAAAATGGGCCAATGACACTAGAGATTGACCTTATAGGGTAAATCTTTAGGGTAGTACTTCAAAACCAAAGACTCATGGGAACTTCCTCTATCTCCCTTCCCAATTTGACTTGGTATTTCATGACTTGGAAAAACTCGGTGTCATCTGAAAATTGGAAATGTCATTGTGTATTTTCTTTTCCAAATCATTACTACAATATCAGAGTCAGATGTTTCCAGCACTTATCATAAGCCAACATGAGTGTTCAATTCTACTTCATTTAGTGGAGATTTGTCCTTGGTTTTCTACCTGCAAGTCAGTTCACTAGCCGTGGACAAGCTGCTCTAAATACATGATTCACATTGCCTATTTTGTTTTTTTAGTTGAAAAAACAAGTTATAAGATGTTAAAAGAAAATGAAACAGATCATTTTTATTCTAAACTATTGTCAAGGCCCATTGAAAGTCTTCGTAAATGTACCCCCAGGTTTGTGGATACATTGATATCTCCTTTTCAAAGAGTAGGTAACAAATTAGTCCATCAAGGTTACTATATTTTGAAATTTTGTTTTATTTCCTTTAATACCTAATGTACCAAGCACTCAGGAATTGTATCACTTACACAATAAAAGAATTGTGACTCCCAAGTTTGTGGTTATGAAGTACACTCCTGGAATCCTTATGTATAAAATCTCGATAAACTGTCATTGCCAGTTCCTAAGCAAGTTATAAAATGTGGCTAGCAGCTTCCTAATTTTACCCTGGAATTTCCTCAAATTGCTTAAATAATAGGCAAAAGACCTGAGCAAACAATTCACAAAAAAGAAAATAAAAACATTTGAAAATTTAATTCCTATTCAAAAATGCACACAAAAATAGATTTATTTTTTATTCATCAAATTAAGAGAAATTGAAAAAGCAGACTACCCAGTTCAGGCAAGAATACAATGATTTTGGCTTTCTGTGATTTGTAATAAGTCTTTCGGGGTATAAAAATTATAATGTAACAATGGTATACACTATAATGCATAGATAATTCTAAACTTTGTCATTGGATTTATAAAATGTGGAAATTCTTGAAGCAACTGCAAACTTTGTAGAAGCTATGTAAGTGTTGGCAAATTCTCCATTAATTCAAAGTATGCAAATTAGCACTAGTAACAAGAGAGTTAGAAACTGTTTTTCCAAAAATAATGACAAGTTGGTAAAACATTACAGTTCAATGAAAGAACACGGATTGGGGGCAGAGTATCAAAATGAAAAACAAAACTAAATTACTAATTGAAGGATTCATAACATGTGCCTCTAAAGAGACAAAACTAAACACTGACCCCCTAAAGTGAGACTGATTTGCTTGCATAGCAAAAATTTGATTTTGAGTGCCCGGCTTCATTAGCAAAGTTCCCAAAGAGGACACCCCCATAGTGAGTGAGGTATGTCATCACAGAAGTTCAGGTGGGCACTGGGCACGGGGAGACTCTCCCAGTGGCTCTTTAGAAGCTCATAAATATCTCTAGCTTGAAGCCCAGATTAGTTATAGAGGCTTACTGTGTTTTGTCATTTTGCCAAAAATGCCAGTTTTGCTTCGGTTCCACATTTGGGTTTCCCTGTGAGTCTTGCAGGGTTTTATTCTATTTTATCCCAGAGGAACAGAGAACTAGAATAACTCAAATACTTGTAGGTTTGGGGGAGCTCCATGACTTGAATATTATAATTCTCTGCTTTGGATGGTATGATTGAAGGACTTACCATTTTTCTTTGTTTTCATTTTCTGTTTTGATTAAAAAAAATGTGGTTTTACGCTGACTCAGACAAAGTAAAGTCATCCCTTTTAACTTAGGATTAGCCCTGAGGAGCTCTTCTCTTCTTTTTATTAAGTGTGCTTTAGTTCCATTCCCTCCACAATCCGTGGCCCACAGTTATCTTAAGTATTTGCTGACACAGGGGAAATGGCACTGAGCATTGAGACAGATGAACCTGGCATTAATTTCCTAATATGCTGTATTCATTATGGCTAATGGAGAAATTACTCAGATTTATGTTCTCTATTTGTCAAATGATTACTCAAGGATGTTGGGAAGAATAAATGAGACAACGTGTATGAAAGTGTAAATAATATAATTCTACATAAATGAATGATTGTCAGAATCATCATCAACTTCTTCATTTTGGGGACAGAATTTCATTGCCTTTTGCTAAATGCTACTATAAAAAATAAGGTATTAAAAAATCTCTTGGTTTTCTGAGGGTTAAAAATTTGTTTCTTCAATTCTAACTCTCATTTTTTTGTGGTTGTTGTTCCTTGAACTATTGTCCATGAATGTCTAATGGCTGGTTACCTTTTCTAAAATTAAATAGCTCCTTGATGGATATCTTTGGTGTCTCATCTCTCACCACAATATTAAAACAAATTGTAGGCTCTAGCTTCCCTCTAAATAGGATACTTTTAAAAAGGTAATTGGGTGAAGTATTAATAAGACAGAGGGAATGTACTGGGCTAAAAATGCCAAGAGCCACCAGTACTAGATGTTTGAAAGATCCACAGAAATAAAGGATGGGAAAAATAAAATAATTGAGTAGTTGGTTTCAATGCTATCTTGTTTACTTGACATTATATCAAACGACTGACCATTTAAATATATAAACTGTTAAGACTGTGTTTTGAGGCTGTACAAACACATATACAGAGACATCTGACTTTAAAAAATGGTTTTGAACACCCACTGAGATGAGCATCTGTTTTCCATTCACTGCCCTTATGCTTTTGGTTTAGACGCTGCAATACTAAATTTTTTTTTTAAAGTGTGACATTGCAATCAATTGGCAATTTTAATTATTTCAGTGATATCTTTGTAAAAAAAGAAAATTCATCACTCAAAAAGTAGACCACATGGAAATTTAAATATATATATACAGTAAGTGACTTAAATTGTCAGATGGTGGCTTAAATCATCAGACGATTTTTTTTCTGAGATAATTACATTTTCCTCAAGCTTTAATAGCAACTTTCTTTTTAAATTTTTTTCTTTTTCTTTCTTTTTTTATTTTTTATTTTTTTTGAGACAGGGTCTTGCTCTGTCACCCAGACTGGATTGCAGTGGCACAGTCATGGCTCACTATAACCTCACTACAACAGCTTCCTGGGCTCAAGCTATCCTCCTGCCTTGGCCTCCCAAAGTATTGTGATTACAAGTATGAGTCACTGCATGCAATCTGCAACTTTCATATTATTTACCACGCTCCTCAAACTTGTATTTAAATAGTAAATTTCAAGAATAAAATCATTTAGGGTAACAATTTTAAAGCAACCTTTCAAAGGAAACATGTAAGATAGTTTTTAAAATAAGACTTGTATATCCTTATTATCCTTTATTATATCACAGGATGCCCTTTCACAGAGCTTTGAACTTCAACTCTCCTTACTTTGTCTCTCCTACAATGGTTCTCACCCAGGACTTGCATTAGATTTCCATGACAATACCCAGGCCCTGCCCCAGACCATTTCAACCGGACTCTCTCATCTCTCTCTCATATCAGTATTTTGTTAGCCTCTTTTGAGATTCGGCCTTGGGGAATCTCTTTAGATTTAACTAGTAATTGGGAAGAACTTTGTCCTCAAAATCATCTCAAATCATTGCTTCTTTTCTTTGTATACACCAGAAAACAAAGAAGTGTAAAGATAATTTAGAAGTAATAGGATCTGCTGAGAGTCCCTGTTTTTTTTTTGTTTTTTTTCCTGAGTTAGAAGGAAATGGTCTATTTTCCTTTTTTCATCTGAAAAAAAGCAAGGAACAGCCTCTTCCATCTTTAAGTCAGAACAATAAAATTTAACAGTAAATATTACCTCATTAGCGACTGAACTCTCCCCTTCAATCTTTTAGAATTTCTTATTAATGGATGTAGATAAGATCCTTTTGTCTCATTAATGTTTTTATGTTGAACACCTTGGGTCTGATGTGTAGTGGTGTTCAAGAAGCACATGCTGGATAATTAATTGTGTGTATCAAGAGCTGAGCCTGAAGAAGACTTTTTTTTTTTTTTTTTTTTGAGACAGAGTCTCACTTTGTTGCCCAGGCTAGAATGCAGTGGCACAATCTTGGCTCACTGCCACCTCTGCCTCCCTGGTTCCAGTGATTCTCCTGCCTCAGCCTCCTGGGTAGCTGGGACTACAGGCGCATGCCACCACGCCCAGCTAATTTTTGTATTTTTAGTAGTAACGGGGTTTCACCATGTTGACCAGGATGGTCTCGATCTCTTGACCTTGTGATCTGTCTGCCTCGGCCTCCCAAAGTGCTGGGATTACAGGCGTGAGCCACTGCGCCTGGCCACACCTCCCAGGTTTAAGCAATTCTTGTGCCTCAACCTCTTGAGTAGCTCAACTCCAGGGACCTGCCACCATGCCCGCTAATTTTTTCCTTTTTTTTTTGTATTTTAGTAGAGACAGAGTTTCACCATGTTGGCCAGGGTGGTCTCAAAATTCCTGAGCTCAGGCAATCCGCTTGCCTTGGCCTCCCAAAGTGCTAGGATTACAGACATGAGCCACCACACCTGGCCTGGAAGGAGATCTTAACAGTTACCCCAGAGGGCTCCACGTTCATTGTGACGTTATTGGCGGTGTTATGCTGGCCACACACACACACACACTCCACACTTGGTTTTCATAATAACCCAAGGCAAGTTTGCAAGAAATTGGTTTTTCTACTTTACATACAGGGATACTTAGTTTCGGAAAGGTTAAGTCACTGGTCGGGTGCTTGCCACATTCCCAGTTAGTAGGCATGGGGGGCAACAGTCCAGGACTTCAGATCTGTATTCTTTTTCTTTGTTCACAGCTCCTTATAACCCCTTGCCAGGTGAAGGCAGATGGATCAAATCTGCAGCTGACACAGGGGTAACAGAATCAGAACTCTAGAATGTTTGAACAGGTTGGAATGCTGGCCACAAAAACCCAAAAGGTAAAATTTAATAGGGAAAAATATAAGGTCTTAAGTTCAGATTACTTTAAAAAATTATGAAATACAGCTTTGGGGAACAGGGAGAGGAGACGGTTGTTCATGTGAATAAAAAAATCTGTGGCTATGAGATAAGCATGTGATGGATTGAAACACGTAATGCAAACCTAGGCTGCTTTATAGAAGTATAATCAGGTTCAGGAAATGAGAGAGGTCCCAACTTCTTCTCTGTGCTGGAAATAAATCATTTGGAATTTGTGTTTAGTTTTTGCCCTCACATTTTGAGTGGGACAGTGACAAACTGATGTTTCATTATAGTACACATATCAGCGGATATCCTCAAAAACTGGCTTATACTGGGCCACCTTTTTTCATTTCGGCACCTATGGAAAGTTTAAAGACCTGCAGGATGTCTATGAATTTTCAGAAAAGAAATTTTCATTTCTTAAATTATCTTGGGAACTCCTGACTCTAAGATCCTTCTTCAAGTTCAAATCCCAGCATCTTGCCTGGGCTATACCTGTTCTTTGCTTTGTGGACCCCAATAGCTTAGCGTCTTGTTCTGATTTCCACAGAATTTCACTCACACAAAGATTTTCTGTGCTAAGAGATTTTACTGGTAATTTGGGGGAGGCAAGGAAAGCTTAAAGAGCAGGAATGATAAACATTTTAATTTGGAAAGTAGGCATCCCTGTTCTTAAACTTTCTTTTGGTGGGTGCCGGTGGCGGGAGGTGGGGGGGAGGCGGTGGAATTTTTTACTGGCTTCCGATATGCTCTGAGCACTCTGATCTTGCTGGCTGCTCTCTCTCTCATTTTTGTTCTTTATTCTCTTCCTCTCAGATTTCCTGCAGGAACTCCATATGTTTCTCAGATGAATACATACAGTAATTCGTCTTTCTCTGTTCCTTACTCTTAAACTCAGTCCCAGGCCAACCTGTGCATATACAAAAGCTATCAAGCTGTTTGGTTAAATGAAACAGCTAACACCCAAATTTCTTTCCTAACAGAATCCATTCTTCTAGAATGGTATTGTGCATTTAAATAGCACTTTATTCCTCTATTAAGCCAGGAAAATAAAGGATTTGAAAATGGGAGCTTCCTAGCACTTATTTTAAGTAATTTAAAATCATGAACTCACTTAAAATTGCTGCGTAAGGGATCATTCCACCTTTCCCATCATAACTGTACGTGATAGAACTGTTCCTCTTTCTGACTGTAGGAAGTGCATATTATCTATTGATAAACTGACATTATGTAATTACAAAACTCAGTTGTTCTGTCATTGTAAATAAATCCTGGTATTCATAATGATACTGTGTTTGAAATAGGAAAGAGCAGTGCAATAGTCACATACCTGGAACGAATCTAGGACAGATGTGGGAAAAGGAGAATAGACAGAGGGCTCAGATTAAACGAGTGAATAGGTAAAAAATCGAACAAGGTATGTCATTTGCTATAGATTCGCTGCAGGAAGCAATAGAGAAAAGGAAACTGAGGTTTTTTTTTTTTTTTTTTGAGACAGAGTTTCTCTCTTGTTGCCCAGGCTGGAGTGCAGTGGTGCAATGTTGGCTCACTGCAACCTTCGCCTCCTGGGTTCAAGTGATTCTCCTGCCTCAGTCTCCCAAATAGCTGGGATTACAGGCACCCACCACCTCGCCCGGCTAATTTTTTTGCACTTCTAGTAGAGACGAGGTTTCACCATGTTGGCCAGGCTGGTCTTGAACTCCCGACCTCAGGTAATCCGCCTGCCTTAGTCCTCCCAAAGTGCTAGGATTACAGGCGTAAGCCACCGCGCCCGGCCAATCTTGAGTTCTATTAAAAGAGAGTAAAGGAAATGGCCATTTACACTAAGGACTCAGGCTTTAGGGAGATACTAGGTAAGGAATTTGAGTTTTGGAAACCAGAGAGGATGAAAATAAAAAGCTCATGAGGAAATGATTTCAGTCTGAGCTCAGGGATTATTTCTGCCACCACTTTGATTTCCTCTCACAGGTTGAGAGAGTTAATCTAACTTTCCAAGGATTGAAGTTGCTGAATCTGAGAAATCAGACTTGCATTTGTCCTGACAACGCTAGCCTCTACCCAAGTGAGTGACGGTCATATATGCACGTGCATGGTGTTCGTGTCCAAAGAGACCCACAAAATGTGGAGTAGCTTTTACCGTTGTGTCCCTGGGGATGACTTGGACAACCGTCAAGAAACAAGGCTAGCTGGGAGAAACACGGTCCTGGTATAAAATGAGTCCCTTTCTGTTAGGGTGGGCTGGCTCATGAGATTACTTGCAAAATCAGTGAACTTTTTCAGTGAACAGCCTTGGAATTTTCTGAATAAACTAGGAAATAATAAGAAGTGTAAAATTTTCTACAAATGCTGATAATAGAAGTGTAAAACAAAATTATCCTTTCTGATTTCACAATTCGCTTAAGTATTTTAGTAATTCGAGATGATTTTTAAAAGTCATATAATCTTATCTCTATTTTAAATTAGGATAAAAAATTCTAAGTAAATGGTTGGCTTAATTTATTTATAATAACAAGCTCACTCTCCCGTCTTTAAATGCCTAGTAGGTCCTGGGAAGTTTTCCATTAATGGATACACCTATAAATAGGTAATTAACACACACATCAACCTCAAGAATTATCAGTACCATGAGCTATGCTGCAATATTATACTACTCAAGGCAGAACTGCATTTATTTATTTTGATATCCACAGGGCCTAGTATAATGCCAGGCATATAATAGGTACTGAAAATATTTGTTGAAATGAACAAATAAGGCATGTTCTTATCTTGCTAACACCGCAGGATATGCAGAAATGTGCACATAGAACTAAATTTCAAGTCATCCGATAATCAGTATGTATCAGTGAGAGAAATTATAAACAGAACATGTAGTTTCTAATTTTAAAAGTTGGAACACATTCACACAGATAAATACATGATTTATCAGTGACATTTGGAATGGCATATTATGTGGTATTTGCCTTGTAGAAGTAAGTCAAGAAATTTGTTTTCAGTATTCAGGCAGTAAAAATGGAGACAGAACATATATAAAACATTTATTGGCAAATATTCTGTATATATGCATATACATGAATACATCTTCATGTATATACAAATATACCAAATTCATTCATTATTCAACAAATTTTTAATGAGTGAGCAAAACTAGAAGGATCTCTTCCTTTGGGATTTTTTTTCCCGAAAGATACTAATGTCTCTGCTGAGAACTAAAATTTTGTGAGACTTTAGCAATGAAATGCAGTCTGCAGATTTAGCATTTCTTAAGACTTTTTGAACGGCTAGAGGGAGCCAATGGTGTCTATAAGGTGGGGTATCTTTTCCCAACTCGGCTGGGTGTGGGAAGGTATGCTTCAAATGATGACTCAGACTCTTGGGACAGGGTGTAATATAAAATATTTAATACAATTAATGCTTTAGTTCATTTCATCTACTTTATTTAATTTTTTTTTTTGCTCTCCTGCCATCTGCATTCAATCATCTGCATCATTATGGAGGTAGAAATGTCTCTCTCTCACAACTGTGGCGGAGGCAGAATAAAGAAAAACTTCTGAGATTGTGTTTTATACATTAAACTAGATGCCCATTTAGTAGCACATCTTGCCTAGTGAGCCCAGTTAAACTTAACTATAGTCCCTGGAGTTGAGATGAGATTATGTGGAGAGGGAAGATGCCAAAAAAAAAAAAAAGGTAAATATAATTTACATACTATCAATCAGTTGTCAGGTATCATCCTAATTACTTTCTATCTATTAACTCATTTATTCCTCTCAACAATAGTACCATCTCCATTTTACAAATGAAGAAGATGAGGCTCAGACAAGGCAAGTGACGTTTTCTGTGTCACACAGCTTAGAAATGGTGGAGCCGGGAAGTGGTCCTAGCCGACATGCTCAGAGGCTGTGCTCTTCATTACTGTGCTATACTTTTTCGTAAAGTAGACGAGACAGTGTCAGCTCATGAGGATTTAAGGTCCATCTCAGTAGAAGTGGCACAAAATCTTACTATATCAAAAGACAGCAGGTAATTAGGTCATATGGAAATAGAAGAGGCAGAGGTCTGAGGAGCCAGGCGAATCCAGTGGGCTGGTGGAGACTGTCTGGAAATGGCCCTTGCTCTGGGTCCAGCCACACCAGAGGGCAGTGATGCAACAACACCATCAGATAGGGCCAAACCTTTTTGAGGATGTGAAAGACTCCCACCCAAGGTTGGTATCTGCCTAAGCTCGCTCGCTCTCTCTCTCTCTCTCTCTCTCTCTCCTCTCTCTCTCTCTCTCTCTCTCCGTGTATATATATATGGAAGGTTAACTGGGAGAAACATGTAAACCATATATATATATATATATATATGGAGAGCTTTACATAAATATATAGGGAGCCTTACATATAGCTTTACATAAATAGTCATGGTATAATTTTTCTATTTATGGAAACTGCTGGATTGTGGTTGTGGTTGATACAAAGCGCCAAGTTAGGTAAAAGACTAGTTTCCCAGGTGGGAGCACTCAACAAAGTACTTCAGAATTCTTTGCCACTAAAAACCTGCCACAATAATTGTTAATAGGGTACAGCAGTTTGTTTTTTTTTAATTTATTAAAAAAATTTTTCTTTTTTCTCTCTGTTGCCCAGGCTAGAGTGCAGTGGTGTGATCATAGCTCGCAGCAGCCTCGAACTCCTAGGGTCAAGTGACCCTCCCATCTCAGCCTCCCGAGCAGCTGGGATCACAGGCAAAACCCACCATGTCTAGCCATGAGTAGCGGTTTTAGTTACTATAAAACCACAGATCCCAGAGACAAACTGCTCAGGCTAGAATCTTGGACATGTCATTCACTACCTGGGTGACAGACACATTACTTATCCTTGCTGTGCCTCAGTTTTCTCACTTGCAAAATGTGGATAACAGCAGTATAACCTTAAAGATGTGTGTATGTGTGCGTCTGTGATGATGAGACCAGTTTGGGAAATATACACATACAAATTTGAGCACATAGTGATAACGCAAATGTTTGGGTAGATCCACCACCACTTTCCCCTCACCCCTGCAACTCAAATGTCAGCTTCAAAAGGCAGACACTTTTGTCTATTTTGTTTGCCCTTGTATTCTGGGCATCCTGAACAGTGTCTTCACTGAGTAGGTGCTCAATAAATATCTGTTGACTGGAAGGGACACTTCTCAACATTTTTATTTTTTTGCAACAAATAATTGGGCAATCAAATGGCTTATATTTCTGTAAAGACTGTATCTATTATACAATGAGTAAGAGAGGCTGGGCATGGTGGCCTCATGCTTGTAATCCCAGCACTTTGGGAGGCTGAGGTGGGCGGATCAATTGAGGTCAGGGATTCGAGACTAGCCTGGCCAACATGGTGAAACCCTGTCTCTACTAAAAACACAAAAAAATTAGCCAGGCGTGGTGGCAGACACCTGTAATCCCAGCTACTCAGGAGGCTGAGGCAGGAGAATCACTTGAACCTGGGCCTTGTGCCACTGCCCTCCAGATTGGGCGATAGAGACTGTCTCAACAGATAAATAAATAAATAAACAAAGAAATAAAATGAGTGAGAGAGTAAAAAAAATACAAACCCAATTCCCAATTATTTTTAGTTTACAATGAAATATGTCACAACTAACAAAACAGTGTAAGAGAGGACATTTTTATAGGATGGGGGCTGAATTTTGTTGTTGGATGTGCTGTCATCTGAACACTTCTCATATGAGGGAAAAGTAAACATAAAAAAAACAAGTAAAACCCCAAATAACACAAATGGATAAAGAATGAGTGCAGTTACCTCCTTGAATATTTACCCCCATCTTGAGCCCTGAAGAATTCATTGACACCTAAGTAACAGTGAGTCAACATATCTGCATAAATATTACAATGTGTTTGTGCCACATTTTCCATTGTTTTAAGTATAAATTTCGTAGAACTGAAGTGTACTTATTAGTAGGGAGACTGCAATCATCTTTGCTCACAGGGAATTTGGAGACCAACTACCGTCTGCATGATAAGTCAACGATTTAGAGTACATCTATAACCCTTGCACAAAAATGCGATGAGCAATGAAGACTGGGGTGAGGTGAGAAGGAATGCCAAATAAAAACTCCAGCTCCTTATAGCTAATTTAATAATTTTGCAGTGAAAAATGGCTTTTTATCATCCCAGGAGCAAGTGTTTTTTTTTTTTTTCTTCCAACCTGCTAAAAACTCTTTTCACTATAAAGGGGCTTGGAGAGGCTTTGCTTTGATGTAGGAGAATGTGTAATACCTGCAATATTTCTTGGCTAGAGAAAAATTATTTTTCATCTTCCAATGCTAATGACTCATTAAAAAGCAAAATAAGAAGACAAAAATAAAGAAGAATGTAAAAACAAGCAGACATGCATACCTTTGGCCCTTTTTTATAAAAAAATGTGCAAACTGAAACTCATTTAAAAGAATTTTTTTTTCCAGGCTCTTGTCTAACTGAAATAGAATTATCACCATTTGACATGACCCTTCAATCCTAAAACCCGTTTCAGAGTAAAAACATAATTAGCGTGATCCCTAAGGACAGAAAGAGGGTGTTTTGTGTTTCAGAAACAGAAAGAAGCCTAGAGAAAGACGCAATGACTGTAACAGACACGAATCAAACGAATCACCCACTCACATACTGGGAAAGCCTTTCTGATCTTTTAAGCTTGCCTGTAATTTATTTTTGGAGCCTCTGCCTGTGAATGTGAAAAGTTGAGATGGAACCTGATCGTAGTCGCCTATGACCGTCAGTCACTATGGAAAGCCTTCATGGAAACCAGCTAGAGCATCTGCTAATGAGAAAATTGCTAGGGCTCATGTCACAGCACAGACTGGGATGACCTGGTCGTAATACGGTGCCATAATTAACGTTCTTTTTCAGCTTCAGGTGCCTTTAAGGTCTTGGACTACACTATAGTTGGTTTACATCATAAAAAAGTATGACATGGACATAAAGATGGCAACAGTCGACACTGGGGATTACTAGAAGGGGGAGGGAGGGAGAAGGGCAGGGGGTGAGAAACTAACTCTCGGGTACTGTGCTGAATACCTGGGTGACCGGATCAATCAGTCGTACCCCAAGCCCCAGCACCATGCAATATACCCATGTGACAAACCTGCGCATTTACCCCCAAATCTAAAAGTTGAAATTATTTAAAAAAAAATAAAGTATAATAAATCTGAATTATATGTAGCTGTGTTTTAGTTTGGAAGAATCAACAGGGTACCAATGGGGATGAAAAAGATAATTTTGAGCTTTGATGATGAGACTGTGTGTTGCATTTTTCATAAATTAACTATGAAAAGAAATTGTGAGAGGCCTTTGCATAACTTTAGGTTTTCCAAAAAATCCTTATTTATTTATTTATTTATTTATTTTTATTTTTTGAGACAGAGTCAATGGTGCCATCTCATCTCACTGCAACCTCCGCCTCCCAAGTTCAAGCAATTTTCCTCCCTCAGCCTCCTGAGTAGCTGGGATTACAGGCATGAACCACCAGGCATGGCTAATTTTTGTATTTTTAGTAGAAATGAGGTTTCTCTGTGTTAGCCAGGCTGGTCTCGAACTCCTGACCTTGTTATCCCCCCCGGCCTCAGCCTCCGAAAGTGCTGGGATTACAGGCGTGAGCCACCTCGCCCGGACAGGAATCATAATTTTTAAAGCCGAAACGCCTTGACTTGGGGTCTGAAAACTTGATCTGAACTCAGATTGTATCATTTCCTAGCTGACAAATTATGGAAAAGTTACTTAATTTCTCTAAGTCTCAGTTTTTCTTATTTGTAAAATGGGATAGCACAGGTGTAGTGAGGATGACACAAAATAAGGCATGCCATTAAAATTCATCCCTCAGGTAGTAGGTACTCATAATGTTCTTAAACATTACAAAGTATAATTCTATGAGCTAGTTTTATTACACACTATAAATTTATCTAAATCTGTGAAATGCCTGTTTTTCACAGCCATAAGATCAGCCTTTTTGGGGGCTGGGGGAGGGCTAAATTCTGAACCACACGAACATAAAGTCGTGGCATCCAAAACTTGGAACATTTGTGTTTAGGAAACAGAGAAAGAATCCTAGAGAAAGACACAATGACTGTAACAGACGCAAATTGTGTGGAATCACCCACTCGCACAATGGGAAAGCTTTTCTGATCTTTTAAGCTTGCCTGTAATTTATTTTTGGAGTCTCTGCCTGTGAACGTGAGAAGTTGAGATGGAACCTGGGACTTTAGAATTGGGAGATGTTTTTTCCCCTAAGGTCTGGAATTATTCCAAAAGCATTCCCAACGTAACTTAAAATTCAGTAAGAAACCAACATTTATTTTTATGTTCAGCTTTGTATGATTGTGTCTCTTCTGGAATGAACTATCACGGAATGAGTGCAGGTATAATAACTGAATCATAAGGTCATTTGAAAAACAAGGTCTATGGCTAAAATAGATTGAATTTTATTTATTATTTTATTTAAAATTTATTTAAAATAAAATTTAATTTAATTTAATTTTATTTATTTATTTATTTATTTATTTTTTTTTGAGACGGAGTCTCGCTCTGTCGCCCAGGCTGGAGCGCAGTGGCCGGATCTCAGCTCACTGCAAGCTCCGCCTCCCGGGTTTACGCCATTCTCCTGCCTCAGCCTCCCGAGCAGCTGGGACTACAGGCGCCCGCCACCTCGCCCGGCTAGTTTTTGTATTTTAGTAGAGACGGGGTTTCACCGTGTTAGCCAGGATGGTCTCGATCTCCTGACTCGTGATCCGCCCGTCTCGGCCTCCCAAAGTGCTGGGATTACAGGCTTGAGCCACCGCGCCCGGCCAATTTTATTTTATTTAAAATAAAATTTAATTTTATTTATTTTATTTTATTTAGAATTTATTTAAAATAAAATTTTATTTTATTTAAATTTAAAACAAATTGTTCTGAACTTGGAATGTCATGACTGTAGGACTTATATTAAGCAATTTCTCATTCGATTAAATCTTTCAATTCTCTTTGTATACTTACCTTTTCATTTTAAGGGCAACGGCTTTAAAACACTTTATTAGGTTCCAGATAGAAAAAAGGAAGTGGATTGTTTACTTAGAATAATTCACTGGATCTATACTTCGAATATGAGGCACATTTTTTAATTCTACACATTTTCAATTATCATTCCCATTTTGCTTCTACTTATTTTTTAAATCCTACTTAATACCCTACTTGCTTAAGCAAATACTTCAGTATATACTTATGATGCCTATGTATAAGCACAATTCAAATAAAAACACAGCTTGTTTTGGTATTGCCACTCTCATGTGTTAAAACAGGGAAAAGATCCAAGAATATAAAATATCTCACAGAAAGTTTCCTTACTGGCTATTCTCACCCGAAGGGGGATAGAATTCAACTTATTACTGTAGTAACAGGTTAAATGTGAATGTGGCAATAGGCATACATTATGTTGAACTGGTTTTAAAGAAAATAAACTTTCCCTTCTCCTGAACCTTTCATCCATTTCGAAGCTTTGAACTACTTACATAAAAATTTCCCTCTCATTTTAGTCTGCCTTTGTAGTCTGACTTTGAGCCAGGACTTGAAGCAGACACTACGGCTCATGCAGAAAAAAACTTCTTCCCACAAGACTGCCAGCCAAGTTGTGCAGACTCAAGATGTTCGGACAGTTTGGATAATCATCACAGTTTTTGGACGCCTGAGGTAAACATAAAGCCAAACCTTGACAGTCTCATTAGTAGTGTAAGTATGATTCAATATGAGGAATTTCTGCTCTTGGCTGGTTGATGTAAGATAATTATAAGATTTCTTAATTGAAATTTAATTGGAGATACAAAGTGATACATGGCACTTTGTAAAGCATCACAGCTAAACAATTTGCTCCCGTATACCAGATGAGCAGAAAACAAATCAACACATTCTTAGAACTGCTAAGTGAAAATTATGTAGAATAATTGCTTCAATCATTGAAAATACGATTTTTTTTTAGCGGCATGTTTGTGTAACCAAAAATGTTATTAGTTATTGAGTAAAGCATTTATTTGTCATCACAGTTTGCACTTGAAAGGGTTACTGGTAAGAGCTGTTTTTTGTGCTCAAATTATTTCCTCAGTCCTATGTTCTCACCCTAAACAACTTAATGAAATTGGAAAGGCATATCCTTTTAGAAGTGTATCTGTAGTAAAGATAATTGGAAAGCACTAAACTCTAGAAAACCTTTTCGGTCGGGCGCGGTGGCTCAGGCCTGTAATCCCAGCATTTTGGAAGACCAAGGCGGCGGATTACAAGGTAGGATATCGAGGCCATCCTGGCAAACACTGTGAAACCCCGTCTCTACTAAAAAATTAGCAGGCGTGGTGGCGGGCGCCTGTAGTCCCAGCTACTCGGGAAGCTGAGGCAGGAGAATGGCGTGAACCTGGGAGGCGGAGCTTGCAGTGAGCCGAGATCGCGCCACTGCACTCCAGCCTGGGTGACAGAGCGAGACTCAGTCTCAAAAAAAAAAAAAAAAAAAAAAAAAAAAAGAAAAGAAAACCTTTCAGTGCTGATATGGTTAGGCTTTGTGTCTCCACCTAAACCTCATCTTGAATTGTAATCCCATAATCCCCCGTAATCCCTACGTGTCAAGGGAGAGACCAGGTGAAGGTAATTGAATCATGGGCGTGGTTTCCCCCATGCTGGTCTCGTGATAAGAGTGAGTTCTCACGAGATCTGATGGTTTTATAAAGGGCTCTTCCTCCTTTGCTTAGCACGTCTTCCTGCCTTGTGCTGCCTGGCGGAGGAGGTGCCTTGCTTCCCTTTTGCCTTCCACCGTAATTGTTGATTTTCCTGAGACCTCTCCAACTGTGAGTCAATTAAACCTCTCCTTTATAAATTACCTAATCTCAGAAAGTTCTTTATAGCAGTGTGAACACGGTCAAATACAAATGCTAGAATGTTTAAAAAGATAATCCCAGGAAAGTAATAATGCAGGAGGCCCATGATCTGTGGCTTAATGCCTTAGGTGCCCAGAGACCTTTATCCTAAGCAGAGGGAAAACCTTGTTACAGGGTTTTTGCAAACTGAGAAGAAAGCCTTCTGTAGCATGTCATTTCGTTTTGTTTTGCTGGAAGGGCAACAGGAATCTATTTGAATTAAAGGACAGGCAGAAGTGGAACATCAGAAGTCAGGGGTCTTTTGGGAGAGTCCTGAGTAGCAGGTGTCATAGATCTGGCATAATTAGATTATTAAAATGAACACCTGAACAAAGGGGAACAGAAAGCTTTTAACCTTAAGATTCCAGACCATTCTGTTTGACTCTTTTTTTTTTATATCAAAACAAATAAAGGAGTGTAAGTTAAAATGTATTCCGTGAAGTCTCTAACCGGCACCAAGATACTGAGAGTTCTTTAAGTCTTGTAAATTACACACCACGTTGCTTATGTGATTATTAATGCGATGATATAATAGTTGTATTTTTATGTACAAAGAATATGAGCCTGGATTGTGTGCTAAATTCCTGCTTTTGCTCAGTTACCTCCTGTAAGACTAATTTTTGGAAACCTGCCATTGATATGTCTACCTTATTCATTTTAAGAATAATGGTTAAGAATTCTGAACTTTTATAGATTTTTGATATAGATAGCATAAAGGAGGACTATTGGTCAGATATTTGTAGAGGTGGCTATAGTTCCCTTGATTTGCCTAAACTTGCTGAGTTTCTTAATAGGGGTGCAATGGGTATTCAAGTGGAACAGTTCTCACCGTGGTGGCTTCAGTATTGCAAGATGTTAAACACCCCATCCTACTAAATGCCACAGTCACTTTTCAGCCGTTGTGATACCCACCATATGATAACTCTGCACTTTTCCAACCTCTTCTTGGAAAGCGGTATACGCATACACCCCTGAAGTCTTCCCCTAGCCCCAGCCACCACCACATAAGAACCACTGGCCTAGGATGTGTGGGTTCAGTTATCTGAATCTCAATTACAGAAAATTAATAGAGCTTCTGATAGTAGAAGGTGAACCCAATTAAGAATTAAGAAATGTAGACTGTAGTTTGAATATTGAATTTTTTGGAAAATCATTGAATTATCTGAAGCTCAGTTTACTCATCTATTAAGTGGTAATCCACCCTCTCTCCCATTTAAGCCACTTAATTCTTGTGAAAATCAAGAGATCTTATGTACCTTAAAATACTTTAAAAAGGGTAAAGACCTATATAAGGAAATAATATAGTCATTCCTCCGTATCTGTGGGGGAGTGGTTCCAGGACCTCCCTTGGATACCAAAATTCAGAGATGCTCAAGTTCCTGATATAAAATAATGTAGTATTTACATAAAACCTTATGTACATCCTCCAGTATACCTTAAATCACCTCCAGATTACTCAAAATACCTAATATGATATGACTGCTATGTAAATAGTTGCTACACTGTATTATTAAGGAATAATCACAAGAAAAAAGGTCTGTAAATGTTCAGTACAGACACTATTTTTTTTCAAATATTTTCAATCTGAGGTTGGTTGAATCCACAGACGCAGATATGGAGGTTGTATTTGGAATAATCCTCAGTAGTCGTTTTCTTTGGGTAATGTGATAAATGACAGCCAATTACTATGAGATAACCTATTATGTACACTGTTCTAGTAGCTATAGAGGATTCAAAGGAGAATAAGACAGAATTGGTGCCCCTGTGGCTGTCATGATTACAGAGGGAAAGATACAATGTATGTGGTTGAAAAGATGACAGTATGGAGGTAATAAATGATTAGAAGCAGATATGGGCTATTAGCAATATGTACTGGAGAAGTTCAGAAGAGAAAATGTGTTTAATGGAAGATACAAAAGCCAAAAATGATGAAGGAACCACTTCCCCTATTATACCATTTGAAATGAATAGTTCTCTTTCATCATAATACGTATTAGAAAAGTATCAATTTTCTCTATACACATATTTTATAGGTCATAGATCTTGAGAATATAAATGATTAACACTTTCTTCTGTGGGAAATATTATCAGATAACAATTCATTTCCCTAATAAGGCAGACAAGAAATAATTGAAGGTCAAGGAGGTATTAGCCTCATAGTGCCACTGTTAATATGTCCTCTGACTGACTCTCAGATGAACACATTTGCTGCCGGTGTTTTTGTCTTCCTTGTCTGGTCTCTGGCTGTGATCTTCCTCCTGGTGGCTTTGGTCTCACCTCTGTGTCCTGACTTCAGCCCATCTTTTCCTTGAACTTGGTATTTCTGGTTCAGGAATTGACCTCAGCTTGGAATTCTGGAGACTCATCTCTAAGGGGTGGACTCCTTGACTCCATGTTTTCTCCAGAAATCTAGATAAAGTGCAACCTTGCAAGAGGTCTTCTACTTTTGCCTTGCTTAATTTGTTAAAAGCCCCTTCGTAACGAAGAGATGCCCATATGAGAACAGCCTAATGGACCATAGTATATTATACAAGATTATTGGGCCATTCAAATATTTATTAACCTGAAATTCCTGAAGAAGAGATGACATTGTTAGTTGTCAAAAACTTGCATTTCAATTCTTCCTTCTTGTCTTCTTCAATGTGGCAAATCCTTCTCCTTTTTGGAGAAAATGTCCTCCTCTAGCTGTGACATTGATCTCTCCAGATCCTCCTTTCCCTATGAACACTCCTTCTCCTGTGGCACTGGCTTCTCTTCCCCCAGCTTCCCCTAGTGCAGGCTCTCCACATGGATCTGTCATGAGTCCTTTTCTTTCTTGTCTGCTCACCCCACGGCCCAGCTGTCTCTCCAGTCAACATCTCTCCCAAACTCCAGCCCCCATTCAGACCACAGGCAAGACCCTTTATATGAATGCTCTTCCTATACCTCAGACTCAAGTCTGTAGTGTAAACATTGTATGGACTTCTCCCTAACATCTGACAGAAATCTATCCCTCCTTTGGTCTTTCTCATCTGGATGGCATAATTGTGTATCTAGTCATCTAGTCACTCAGGCTTGTAGGAATCACCTTTATTGTTTTTCTCCTTTATTCTTGATTTCAGTAACTCACCAAATCATGAAAAATATCTTCAAAACATTCCTTGATTCAGGTCCCTCATTTCTATTACTGTAGGTTCTTCCCCTCTCAGTTTCTCGCCAGTGACTGTTATAACAACATTCTAATTGAGGTAACAGCGTCTAGTCTCTTTGCCTTCTAATTAATTCTGTCCATGGATAGAATTAATTAGAAGGGAAAGAGATCTTTAAAAGAATTTAGTTATAAAAGTAATAAAAGATGACCTTACAAATTAAAACAACAGCAAGGTAGAAGGTAAAAAGCGAGTCTTCTCCCTCAACTCCCAAAGGTTTGATGTATATATTTTCCAGATGTCTTTCTAAAACATACACACACAAATATGCTTTGCATTATTGTCCTCAAGGGTTTTAGTGCTTCTGGTGAAATGTCAGGTGTTAGTCTGATTCTTCATTTTGGGTAACGTATTTTAACTCTTTAGAAGCTTTTAGAATTGTCTCTTCATCTTGAAATTGCATCAAGAGCTTTATTACTTTTTAAACATCTATCCTGCCCAATGCTTGATTGATGTGTCTTTCAATCAATCAGAAGGTTCCTGTATTTCTTCAGCAAAAGCTAATTTTCTTCTAATATTTCTTTCAATGGTTTCCCTTTCTTTCATTATCTTTGATTTCTTCTTATGGAATTCTACTGAATGCACCTTGGTCTCCGTGAATCTCCCTCAAGTCTCTATCCTTTCCCCTATTTATGATGTCTTTTCCTGTGTGATCTACATTTTAAGAAATGTAATTTTTTCATCTACAAGATAATTATCTTTCTCCTCTGATTTTTCAGACAATCCTCTGAAATTTTTACTTACATAATTCTATCCTAATTTTATTATGTCCGACTTCTTCCCAAAACAATATAGTGTTATTTTTATTGATGTTGTATTTTTCTATTGTTAGCTGGGATTTGAAAATCTTCTAAAATTTTTTCTTGAGATACCTCAGCTTCTTCTTGGATTGGTCCTATTTGTTCATTTTTGGTGGAGACAGAGAAACCAAGTTCTTGTTTTCCTGTAATACCTGGCTATTCTGAATAGTTAGACTATGTTTACGAATGAAGACTTAGGAGGACTGGTATAAGTAATGTGCTATGTTTCCTATGAAGTAGGGAAGATCTTATTTCTCTGTAGGGAATAAGAGTAGGGCTTTTGGAGAACGAGATCATATCCCTTGCAGGGATGTGCATGGAGCTGGAGGCGGTTATCCTTAGCTAACTAGCACAGGAGCAGAAAACCAAATACTGCACATTCTCACTTATAAGTGGGAGCTAAATGATAAAAACACATGGACACATAGCCGGGAACAACAGATACTGGGGCCTACCAGTGGGTGAAGGATGGGAGGAGGCAGAGGATCAGGAAAAATAACTAATGGGTACTAGGCTTAATACCTGGGTGCTGAAATAATCTGTACAGCAAAGCCCCAAGACACAAGTTTACCTGTGTAACAAATCTGCACTTGTACTCCTGAACTTAAAGGTTAAAAGAAAATAAAAGAAGTAAAAATCTTACAAAAAAAAAGCGGCTTTTGGAAGATTCCCCTTCCCCTATAAAACTCCAACCCCTCAATTGCCAAAGCAGGAAAGGATTTACTTCAGAGATAGAGTGGTTCTCTGTTTAACATGCCCTCTGTAGGGCGGCTGTTTTTGTTGACCTGGTGGCCAAGACCTTACGAAGACAGTGTTTTTACCTACATTGTATCTTCATTGTAGTAGCATCAAGGTGAGGGAGAGTTTTTCTATCAGCATTCGTGATTTTTCAGGGAGTATTCCTTAAGCATGCATGGCCTGACTTTTTTGGTTCACTGTATAAGCTTCACTTCCTGAGTTTCTTAGGCCGATCTTCTTCTGTCATGGGGACAGAAGATATGTGAATGGTATCACTCAGTGTCCACTGTTAGTCATTCATACCTGCCGAGTTTTCACCTTTGCTCTCGTCTGGAGTGCTGGACACTGAGTGATAATGGGATTGGTGTTATATCACTCCTCTGCTTCAGGATGAATTCCATCTTTACCTGGGATATCCTGTCCAAAAATTTGAAGGCAGCCTTCTCTGTAATTTGTTCAGGCAAAATAATCATAATGTTCTGGGTATAACCATCCATTTCAGATTGATCATCATCAGCTTAAAATTTTATAGCTAGTCTACTTAAGCAATTTTTTTTTGTTACTCCAAAGCAGTCTTATTACCATTCTGAAACAAATAGTAGAAAAAGGGGGAAAAATCACCACATGGTCCCACAGTTATATATATTCACACATACATAATCAAGAAATCTTTCTACTGTAAGCAGTCCCTAATAATATCATAACATTATTATTTTCCAGGCCTTTTTATTCATGCCTTGAATTAGGGGTATTTGACAAAAGGGTGAATATTTTTAAAGTATGCTCTGTAATTTGCACAAATACTTCTTCCAGAGACTGGATTCTCTATTGGGAATATCTAGGTATCAGATGGTGCCAAGACTTCAGAGGAGGGGGACATTCCCTGTTTATTAGAGGGAAAAGAATCTGGAGCTTCTACAGTAATCCAGGTTAGAGAAAGCTGAGAAGAAAGCATAGTTTGGAGAGAGAGGTGAATAGTGGTCATTGATGGTTATCGGAGAATGTGAATATCTTAAAATGATATTTAGCTTTCCAGATGATCTGCCTTCTTGGCTCACTTACAGATTGTGGGCTTTCCTGTGATGTAAGTTCCTCATCTGTCTCCTTTCACACCATCTTCTGTGAAGTTTATTCGGCTCATAAATGTGAATAAAAAATTGTTAAATGTGACCTCAAAGAGACGGTGCACTTTCACATCTGAGTCCACTCAATGCATCAAAGAAGCAGCACATGCAGCAACAGGAGTCCAATAGGTGAGAAAAGATATGGAAGACATGCTTTGAACTTTCACAAACCATAAAATTGGCGAGGGGAGGAGCCAATTATATCAATATTGTGAGAGGCAGGAACTTCCCGTTGCAGGTGTCTTATCACTCTCCTGCAGTTCTAGGTTTATTGAAGGGATGGATTGAGTCTTTGTACCCTCCAATACCCAACAGAGCGTTACCCTCAAGGAATGTTTTATAAATGTCCATCACATGCATAACATATTCCAAATGCATGTAATGGACATCAATAACAAGATGAGAGAATAAGGGCAGAGGCCTTATTTGCAAATAAATATTTTGTTTAATGAGAAGGTTGAGATTGTTGGCTAAAATATCAGACTTCCAGATTTTGAGAGCTTAACTATCTTCTTTATTACCAATTGCAGTAGATAAATTAGAGTTAGCTGTTGTTACTCCATTTCTATCAAACTATATTCAGTCACTATTCTGGAGAGTAAATCCTCAAACACTTCTTCTAATTCTTTACAGTATGTAATTGTCCTTCTTCTAATTCTTTACAGTATGTAATTGTCCTTCTTCTAATTCTTTACAGTATGTAATTGTCCTTCTAATTCTTTACAGTATGTAATTGTCCTTCTTCTAATTCTTTACAGTATGTAATTGTCCTTCTTCTAATTCTTTACAGTATGTAATTGTTCTAACAGAGAACCAGAGGGCCATAGTAATAATGAAATATAAAATATTGTTAAATGTGCACCATTTAGAGTCGTGGGAAACCTAGTTGAGAAACGTAAAATTAGTTTGACATTTACACACACTGTATAGGGGCTGGGTTTCATTAAAATGAAAATAAACATGTAAGCCAATATTTTAGATGAAGAAGGTATATGCTTTGCTTTAGTTGCAACAATTCTTTATTTATTTTCATTTAGCCTGGTTTTTATTTTTAAAAACAAAAGTATCAATACTTAGTCATTTTGTCTGTAATTATTTGATTTAAAATTATAACAGCTTTATTTGATTTTTGTAATTGTCTTTTGTCTGCTGAGAACTCCCACTACAGAAGCCATGGTTGAATTGGATCTTAGATAGTTTTCGGTAATAAAATGTCTCAAAAATCATTTTTATATTAAATGATTGTTCTTAGGTTTTAATAAAACAGATGTAAGTTAAACATAATGATTTACCAGATTCATTTTTTTGGTGGGAAAACTAGCTGAAGGCTTTCCATCGTCATGTGCTAATGCAGTTCAGTGAGAGCCTGGGGAGGCCATGCCCTTCTTAATTGTGTACCACTCTCCTCCTTCACCTGGCTCCCTGCCCTTGCACTCATACTATGCTGCAGGTTGCATGACGGAGGCAGGGAGTCAGATTTTGAAGAGCAAAACACATTTTTTTTTTTTTTTTCTTGAGACAGAGTTTGGCTCTGTTGCTCAGGCTGGAGTGCATTGGCACAATCTCAGCTCTCTGCAACGTCCACCTCCTGGTTCAAGCAATTCTCTTGCCTTAGTCTCCAGAGTAGCTGGGATTACAGGCATGTGCCACCTTGCCCAGCTAATTTTTTTGTATTTTTAGTAGAGGTGAGGTTTCGCTTGGTTGGCCGACTCCTGGCCTCCAGTGATGCACCAGCCCCAGCCTCCCAACGTGCTGGGATTACAGATGTGAGCCACCATGCCTGGCCCAAAGCGTAATTCTTAATGGCACACCTGGTTCTTATATTAGGTACTTCCTCCTTTCCATTGATCTGGATTCCTTTCTACCTTCCTTTTGGCGTGACTCCTAATTCAAACTGTAATCCTGTTGTGTCACACTCCTCATCCAAACTCCATGATATTCTGTATTCTTTATTCTCATTGGAGTTTACTCATTCCAGGATAACAGACGTGAAAAAAATGCCTGAGTTCCCCGTGGTAGCCAGTCTTCAAATAGACTAGTAAGTGAGAGAAAATAATAAATTGTTTTGAGCCATTAAGTTCTGGAGTGGTTTGTTATGTACCATTAAATAACTCAAGCACCACTTCAAATGTATGAATCACTCATGGTTACAAATTCCACCAAAGAGCCAACTTTTGGTGTTAATAATCCCAGACACATTACTATCGGGTTATGTCTTTGGGTAGTTTGCCTACCTCTCTGAGTCTCAGTTTTCTCACATCTAAAACTTGTAATAACAGAGCCTACCCTACAGAGCTTGCGAGAGAACTGGATGAGAGACAGTATATAAAGTCCTTTGTAAAAAATGCCAGACACATGTAGCACTCCATTAGTGTTAGTCATTGCATTTCTCATTGACAGAGAATGAATGAATGAGAAAATTCCACTTACAACATCTAATGTCTTTTTGGACTTTCACATCAATGTGATTCTTTTACTAAGTTATAGAATTGGAGTTGAAGTTTACTTAAAAAGTCTAAAAGCAAAACAGCGAGAAGTAATAGGGAATATAGAGCTGGAAAAGTAATTTTGAAGCTGTGTAACTTGCCTGTGAGTAATCCTTAGCAATTTCAGAGGAAAACATTTCAGGAATTGCTTGTGTCACCATATCTGCATAATAATTATGGATCATTGCCATTTTAGGTATGGGCAATCAGGAGGAGGATGTAGCAGTTGTGGTCCCAGGTAGAAAGAGTGGGCACACTAAAACCCAAACAACACAAGGAGGGCTTCATGAAAAGATTAGATCTGAAGGTGTCCTCAGGGTATGAGGAAACCACAGGGATAAGGCATCAGCTGGGGACTACCAAGCGGAATTGCTACCACCCCAACCCTAAAGGAACAGAGAGTGGATGCACTTTCCTGAACACAAGGAAGTTTGTGTTGAGTGGAGACCTTCATTTGACTTGGAGGACCAAAGCAAACCCACAGGAGGAAGATGGGACACTAAGTACCTTGAGTTCCTCTCTTTCTTCCTTCTGATCTGCCAGGGCTCTCCAGGACTTCGCCCAACCAGAATCCTGAAGGAGTTTGTTCTAGTCTACACGGATTAGCCACTCAGGGCAAGACAGTGGGGTGGAGAAGAGTGGGAAGAGGAGGATCTGTCAGGGTCTATGGAAGATGATGAGTTAGAGGATAATGGAGCAGAAGTAGTAAGGGCAGACTTATGATCCTAATATTTAAAGACTTATATTTTAATAATCTTAACATAGTTCAGTGGCAGCTTAAACCAAAGGAATATTTAAGTTTCTTTTCTGATCTATGAAGAAAGCCTTTGTGAAGATGTACAGAACCCCAAAGAGGTTACTGTCTTTATTTCCTTTTGTATCCTACTCAAAGTCATAAGGAAGTAATGCCATGAGCATGACTCTTTTTTTTTTTTTGGCCCAGGCTGGAGTGCAATGGCACGATCTCGGCTCACCGCAGTCTCTGCCTCCCGAGTTCAAGTGATTCTCCTGCCTCAGCCTCCTGAGCAGCTGGGATTATAGGTATGTGCCACCATGCCCGGCTAATTTTGTATTTTCAGTAGAGACAGCGTTTCTCCATGTTGGTCAGGCTGGTCTTGAACTCCTGACCTCAGGTGATCTGCCGGCCTCAGTCCCCCAACATGCTGGGACCACGACTCTTCAACAATGACTCTTGTCACCTCGAGAGGATTGCTGTCGCATACATGTTTGTTATTGTGAGAGCACACAGTTTTTCACAGAGAGCCGAGGCAAATGCCATGAGTAGCTGGCAAAGGAGGAGACTGTTGCATATTAATTTCATTCCCTGTGAGGTCTGATCTGGAACCATTTGGGATATGGATGTTGTAATGGTCTCTAGCACTCAACTAGCACCAGCTCTGCCTTTTCTCATTGCTTCTTGGAACTGTTCCTCATGCCATCTGCTTCTAATCCTTCACCTTGTCTCTTTCAGATTCCCTTTCTGGAGCCTTCATTTGCTTCTCTTAATTTTTTTTTTTTTTTTTTTTTTTAACCCCTGGCTTCAAGCTTGCTTCCTGCTCTGATCACTAGGATCCACTTACTCTATTTGACTGACAAAATTATCCATATAGGTGAGGCTGTGAGAAAACACTCCAGGTGCTAAGAGCCTTGGGTAATTTCTAACACTTGCCCCCCTCCATCATCCACTGGCTTTAAGCACAGATGATTAGTGCAGGTGTAGCATTGTGTTTGCATGATGAAAGGAAAACTAAATTGTGTTTCTGTAGACCTACCTGAGGATACGAAGACCTCCTGGCAGAAAGTGAGGCAAGAGGACAACAGATATCATTAAATATGGGGAGTGAAAAAGGACTGATTTGCAATGTGGATGTGAGAGAATAGGAACCCAATTCCTCTTTCATTTTGGATCATAATTTGCTTCAATTCCATGGATGTGAGAAAATTTAACATTTCAACCAGAACAAACTGTAATGAAAGACAAGTTTTGGCTGGGTTTGATCTTTTTCTGATTTGTCAAAATCCAAAGATCGAAATCTGAAAGCCAGAAAACCATTCAAAGGCAAAGAGAAGAAACACACATGCGGCAGTTCAGAACTTGAAGGTGACCCCATGAAGGCTCAAGAAACTGCTGAGACCAAGTAGTACATTCTGAATTGCAGGTAGCTAAGAGCTGGCCTCATGTTCCAAAAAAACCCATGGTTCTTGAGATGTGTATTGGAAGCCGAACTCTATACTGGAAGGCAGGGGCTGCTCCTAGGCCATGTTAGAAGACACAGCTTCCAACTCCAAAGAGCTAAAGCCATTTTACATAGTACACTGGATGAACAAATGTTAAGATTTTAAGATTTGCAGGTGAAAGGGACTAGATCAGTATAAAATTTTAAAATTGGCAACATTAGTGTTATGGTATACATTATATATTATACGGTATATAATTATCTGTTGCATATTACACAGTGGTAGGAAAGTTACTTTGATTTGTAGTAGGATAGAAACAGCTTGTTAATGGGTTCATCATTTTACCTGCATTGGCCTAGTAGGATTTAGAAAATAAAATACAATCCAAACACAATAGCTCTCATACTAGAGTGATTCTTCTGCTCCTTCTGTGGAATATCTTGTTTAAACTATTACTAAGAGTGATAGTATATTTAATTTGAGGTATAACATTGGCATTTTCCATTAACAAATAGTAAAACAAATGGGGCGCTTACAACGTATATGCCAATCCCCTCCAATTAAAAATTTCTCCCAAATGCTAGTGTCTAGGATGAAAATGAATTGGTCAAGATATTTGCAGAGCTGAGTGTGTACAATGGGGCAGCACAGATGTTCAGTCAGTGAAACTGACCCGAAACTGAGGCACATCATCCTTCGTCTGCACACCTAACACCTAGATTCACTATACCGTGTGGCCCCCTGATGAATTTTACTGTGGGCTGAAGAATCTCATTTTGATGTGCTCATTGACTTTTCCTGCAGTGATAACAGTCTCTCGTTCCAAAGTTAATTTGATTTCTTCAGTCTTCATGCTTCCCTCTTATTAATTCCCTGTTCAAAGTTAAAATTATTTATTTCATAAAAAAATCTTGCTGAATTGTGTTTTGCAATATTCTTTTGTAGAAAAGGTATATCAGAAGTCACTTGTACTAAAGTGTGGTTGGGGCCCTTTCTTCCTTGATTTTAGGCAGCAATGCTGTGTCCTCTGACTTGGCACATGGAAGAATTCCATGTTTCAGGATTCTGGCCAACATATGCCAACACATTCTTAATTGGAATGCTGGCAGCTAAACATAAGGATTAAATAGTACTATAACGGATTGCAAATCATATCTGTTATATTCTGCTTGGGATCAGTGCTCTGTTTATAAGAGAAAGAGAGAAACCCATCAAAATGGCTTTGATAGAGGAGGCACTGTAGCTCAGGCCCTCACAAGTTGCATCAAGGAAGGTTGTTGTTATGAGTAAAGATGCCGGCTCTTCTTCATGTGACACCTCAAAGTGGGCTGGGAATGTATACAGCACAGTTTTCTCATGAGGACCACTAAAGAATCAATTGTGGCTCTTTTCTTTTTTAAGATTTCTTAACATTGTCTGGGGGCAATGGAAGGAAGCCATTCACGAGGCTTGCTTTTAGAGAACTGCTCAGTATCTATGGTGGTGTTTCTGATGGTCAGGAGGACTCATCCAAACTCCATTGAGACAGATCTTGAGAAGGCTGTGGCAGTAGAGTATAGCAGTTAAAATGTACTGATTCGTTAATGCTCAAGGGGAGGGATACTTCATTTTCTATGATGATGTGATTATTACACACTGCATACTTGTATCAAAAAATCTCGTGTACCCCATATATACATATGCCTACTATGTAGCCATAAAAATTAGAAACAAAAGAGTACAGACCCAGGAGCCAGTTTGCCTCAGTGTGAATTCCATCCCTACCAGTAACTGGACAATTGGGGAGTTTTGCTAAACTATTCATATCTTAGTATGTTATTTTTCAAATGGAGACAACAAATTTGTAATTTACTGAATCTAACATGCAATCACCACAAGATACCATTATTTTATGAACCGCTAATAAAGAAACAGCACATAGTACTGACCAAGTAAATAATTAAACTGACAATTCTGACCAAATTTGTATGTGGACAAGCAATGCAACCACAAAATGAGTCATCTGACATCTGTTGTAAGTATGTCCTTTTCTATAAGGAGTTCTGATTACAAAAATGTTAAAGTGTTAAACTGAAACATCTTCTGTCTCATCTCCCTAGATGTCAACAACTGTGTATCTATTGCATTCTCTATGCACTAACACAATTAGAACATTCTCTGTCAAAGCAGTGGTCTGTAACGTCTATATCATGGTGAAAATTATTTTGAAGATCTTTCTGACTTTAAAAGAACCATTCATCTTCAGATGAGAGTTTTCTTTGCATGTCTCCCTCTTTCCTCCCTCCCGCCTCCCTCCTCTCCCCCGACTCCCCTCCCCTCTCCTCCCCTCCCTCCCCTCCTCTTTCTCCTCCTTCTCAAAGATTCTCCTCTGTTACTTGGAAATTCATTTCCCTAGACTTGCTTTCAATTTCACTAGAAATACTCACCATTTTCAGCAACCAAGGCTAAAAGCTGTCATCTTAGGAAAAAGTCCTTATTCCCTAGGGTATTTTTATTTACATTTTTTGGACCACAACATGTGGATCATATAAACAGTGACTGGAAGCTTGTTTCTGTGGCCTAATTTACCATACGTTGTTATATGGAACTAGACTTCACCATTGGAACTCATAACTGAGAGAACAAAGTTAGTTTTCACTTACAATTAGTATTATTTTTGGCCACGAAAAGCTTTTGATTGGATTTCTCTATCAGTGTTCAGGAGACCAGTAGTTTAGTCCTATTTCAGCAGATATCCAATAGGATACTATTTCTTGGCTCCAATCAACTGAAATTAAATAGGAAAGAACCATTTCTATTGTTGTACATCATTCGAACACCAACTGGTAGAACTATTTTGCATCTTGGTCAGCACAGTAAGCTATATCAAGTTTCATACTTAAAATTGTATTTGCTACAGTTGTTTTTATAAAGTAACTCCAAAACGTCAAAAGAATGCAATGTCTAAATGGAGTCCTTGAATTGCTGTAATTATGCTTAAGCAGATTCAGTGATCCATGAGGAGGTACGGCCCCAAGGCAAATGAAGAAACATGTTGAAAAGTACTTAAAATAGACTCTGCAGAAAAGATTTGAGACATTGAGTAGTTTTCACTGTGAAGGTATCAAACTTCAGGGTCAAATTCTTTCAAAACAACTATTTGATACTGGTTTGCATACTAGTAAATTAAACTTCCAAAAAGCACATCCTTTTCCTTTTGAGAGCTTTACAGTATGGTATAATACTTAGTAAGAAAATGCAAAATAAAAGGTCGATTTATCTAGCTGAGGAAAAGCCTGCATTTGTTACTTAAATTATTTTTAGATTTTTCTTCCTGCTGAAATTATTGAAATACAAAAATAAGGAGTGGCTAAAGTGTTGGGGAACCACTTTCAATTAACTCTAGCAAATGTTTAGCAAGTGTTAACAAAGCAAACTGAGGGAAATTGCTAAACAATTTCAAAAGCAGCAAGAAAACAATAGTCAAAGAGAATTTATTTTTGGAGGCCGTTCTAAACCGACAGTAATCCATAGTACCCTAACCTTCATAGCTTCTAGATTTAGAGAGGATGGGGAGATAATTAGTTGTATGAAGGAAGAGTAGAGATGGAAACAAATCACTTTTCTTTGGCTTTGATCCCATACCCTGCAGCAGTGAAGGAATGGAAGGCCAAGTGAGGTAAAAATTTATAAAAAATAGTATGTTATACAGAGACGAAGGGAACGTATCCCACTACTCCATGGCAGCCTTGGTGATGATTCTGCCTCTGAGATACAGATCTAGGACTCAACAAACAAATAGTTAAAAGCAACTTTCAAGATGTATTTCTGATAAATCATTTGTTTATTTGATGCTGTTGAAGTGCTCCATCTCCATAGGCTCTATGTCATTGTGAATACTTAGTAGTATAAAAGAGAATGGCAGTCTGAAGATTTTAAAGAGAGGTTTTGAAACAGAGTCAGAGCTTTTTGAAAAGGTAGAGTGTAGGGAGTTTATACTAAGTCAATGACAATAAACAACAAAAGTAAACATTTTAATAAGTAACTTTTAAAATAATACATTATTAAGACACTACGATGTGCTAATAGTTTCAAGCTCTTCCTCTGTGTTAATTGATTTAACATTCATAATTACCCTAGAGGTAGGTACTTCTATTATTTCCATTTTACCAACAAAGAAACTGAGGCACAGAACGTTGAAATAACTTGCCACAGTGACCCAACTGATGTGTGATAGAGCCAGGAGTCACATTCTAGCTCTAGAACCTCTACTGTCAACCACTAAGCTCTTCTGATGCTTGTTTCACAAAGCCCTTTTAATTCCAAAGGGATTATCTGAAGAAGCTTCTTATATACAGGTGGTGGGGTTTTTTTGTTTTGTTTTTTGCCATCTGCAGCAAGTAAAGTAGGTAGATGATACCATAAAATATCTATGGCACAAGACTGACTACGTGTAATATTCTACTGAAACACCACAAATTAAAAGCAAAAGACATTAAAAAAATCTCTACCTTTATTCTTCAGCTAAATTTATTTTGGTGTTTATTGTTTTCTTGATAAATCCAGAAACTTGGCCATTAAGATATAAACTGATGCTACTGTCTAATTTAGCTACTGCTACTCATGACTAGATACTGATGACTGTCATAACCATTTCAAACTTCTAACTGTATAGTGATAGTCCACCTTTGCCTTGCATATCAGCCTTACTTCTTGGTTCACTAAGATATCAGTGTGAGCAACATTGTCACAGCTTTATGCTTTTATACAGCTGGAATGGGCTTTTCATAACATCATGGTGTCATGGGTTGACCAGAAGAGGTGATAAGGCAGTTGCTGCCACTCTGTAATATTCAAGTCATTAAACAAGAATTCTGTGCAACAAGGGCAATATTTCCTGGGCTTGCTGGATACTGAATTACTCCATTTCACTAAGGTCTGCAGAAATAGACTCAATATTCTCATTAATGATGGCCTTGCAGGTAACTACTGCAGAGGCATAGCTAGTTTTCCTGCCTCAGCCTCCTGAGTAACTGGGACTACAGGTGCCTGCCACCATGCTCGGTAAATTTTTTGTATTTTTAGTAGACACTGGGTTTCACCATGTTAGCCAGGATGGTCTCGATCTCCTGACCTCGTGATCTGCCTGCGTTGGCCTCCCAAAGTGCTGGAATTACAGGCATGAGCCGCCATGCCTGGCCAAAGGTGCCATTCTCTTGTTGAATTTGTTTTGCTTTCTAGTTCATCAGCAATTTGGTGTTCTAGGGAATATTTATCGTCCTCTGCAAAATAGAAAGGCTTTCGTTTTTTCAATTCAATGTAAATACACAGAAAGAAAAAAGGATTTAAAATGAATTAAGAAATAAAAGAATGAGAAAATAGGCAACTATAAAATTAGATTTTGTTTTCTTATGGATTCTGCCCTAATGTGCTTGTTTCTATTGTCTAGGTATGTAGGTGGGAGGAGAGGCAGTTGGGTTGGTGAGATAGTGACAGGCAGCACTTGTTAATTTTCAAATTCCCTTTCGCTAGTCCTAACCAGGTCCATAGTGTGTGTGTGTGTGTGTGTGTGTTTGTGCCTAATGCAGACTTTTTCCTTAAAAACAAGAAGCTCATATATAGATTTTTTAATTGCAGCAAATAAAGTAGATAGACTATACCATAAAAGATTCATGGCACAAGACTGAATACATATTCTACTGAAACACCATAAATTCAAAACAAAAAAAAATTTAAAAAGCTCTAAAATATAACTAAAACAATCCCCAAAATTATATGGACAAATGGCTAAAAGCCAACCTATCCGATTCACAGTGCTTAACACCAAGGTATTTTCTGGATGGTTTTTATGGAGTAAATCATAGTATTCATTAGAAACTTTGCTGCTGAACTTAATGATACATCATAAGGATAGTAGATTAACATAAAAGTCAGTATTTTTCCCTCTTAAGTATTAAAATGATGTAGTTTATATCTGTGTCTCTACTACCCGCCTGAAGATATAAAACACCGCCAACATAGTTGACTCTCCACAAATCGCGTGCTTTATTTCGAAGGTTACTGCTGTCTGGAATTTAGTGTTCCTCATTCCCACACATTTCTCTATACTCCTACTACATCCATAAGCCTGAAATAGTACTATTTTGCAAATGTAATTTCATATGCAAACATCTGTCCATCTAGTTTATGTGTGAGTTTTTACAACTTTCTTTTCTTTGGTTGATTTTATGGTTGTGAGTTTCATATATCCTGATACATGCAGCTCTAGTTCATTTGTTGTGTGACTATATCACAATTTATCCATTTTCTCTTTGATAAATATTTAGGTTCTTTCCAGTTTTCTGAGCACAAATTTATTGAGCACCTGTTACACGCCAGACACTGTTCTAGGCTCTGAGGACTCAAAAGTGAGTAAAACAGATAAAGTCCTTACACCCAAGGATTTTATATTCTAGTGAAGGAAGAAAGACAACTACAAAAATTAAACAAAATGTACAGTGTATCATATGAGATCTATGGAGAAAAACAAGCAAGAGAGTGGAATAGAGAGTGGGGTAGGTAGGACCTTTCTTTTACATAGAGTATTTATAGGAGGCCATATTGTAAAGGTGATAGAGATATGAAGGGGATAAAGGATTTAATCCTGCAGATACCTGGGGAAAGAGATTTACAAACAGAGGGAGCAGAAAGTGCACAGGCCCCGGACAAGAACCCCACTGTGGCTGGAGTGGACTAAGCTTGGGGAGTGACAAGAGGTGAAGTCAGAGAGATGAGGCCTGATTAGGATGTATAAGAACTATGGATTTTACTCAGACTGAGTGAGAAGCTCCTGGATGGTGTTTGGGCAGTGCTGTGATCATGATTTCATTACAAAGAATTACTCTGAGTGCTGTGTAGACTGTGATGTACAATAACGAAAGCAAGGAGATGGATTGGAAGGTAATGCAAATAACAAAGAGACAGATGATGGTGGCTTGACGTATAGCCTCATTTATGGAGGTGGGGTGAAGTGGTCAGATTTGGAGACATTAAAGGTGGTGCCAACTGGATTTGCTGGATGAATTGGATTTGGGGTGTGAGAAAAAGAGGGGTCAAGGATGACTTCAAGGGTTTTTTCTTGAAGAGCTGGAAGGAGAGTTGTGTTTTGTTGACATGGAGAAGATTTGGAAAGAGAAGGTTTTTGGAGGAGAATCAGAAGTTTAGTTTTGGACAAATTTGGTTAAGACTATCAGACATCCAAATAGTGAGGTCAAGTAGGCAATTGTGTATTCTATAAAGGTTTAGTGTATGCACATCTTAAGTTAATTGTGTATCATAAAACAGTTCTTCAAACTGGTTGTACCTATTTACATTTCATGTTGCAGTAACAACACATGTATTGTCAGGATTTTTTCATTTTGATAATCTGATGGTATTATCTGGTATTTCATTGTTGACTATATTCTTTAACAACAACAATACTCCTGGGCTAAGCCATCTGGATCTTCACTTTACAAGCACTGAATATTCATAAACTATTGGCTACTGGTGCTGTTGCTATATTTTCCAAAACCAAACCAGCCAAAAGATGGGAGATACCACATACTGATACCTTTAGTAAGAAAAGTAAATTGATGGCTTGTTTTACTTGCTGTTGTTTTTGAGGAGATGGAAATTTCTACAGACAGAGTTACATAGATTTGATATGGCTAATCCTCTTGTTTTGGCTTTTGATGATGATCAAAGTCTTGCTGATGTAAACTAATTGAAGGCATTGGATATGCTGTGTTTTGATTATAAAAAGAAATAATTGTATTACTTCTAATTGTATATAGTAAATAAAACTTTACGAGGCTAACAATGATGACCTAGTAGGTGTCTTATGATTAGATATGAGTAACTGTATTTAGACTATTAAAGCACATTGCTGGATTCCAGTTTTACTATAAAAGTAGGGTGTTTAAAAGTGGTTTTTTTGGCATATGTACACATTTACCTTATATTAATAACTTAATATAAAGATGTGTTTGGACTACTTGTAGATAAAATGGGAATGCTTTGTTTTATTTGTAGTTATTTTCTGAAGAATAACTTTATTTGTAGTAATTTGATGGAGAATAACATAGTTTCTCCCTGTGTCCCAGTCCCTGTGTCTTGATCCTGCTGCCATGTTTTCCCATGGTGCATTCCTTGTACGTCAGCCTGGACTTTTCCAATGGCCAATTGCCAAGCTCCTTGGCACCACACTTCACTCACCTCCCCGTACAGCTGCCAGCTACCCAACACTGAATGTTTCTACGCTGTCCCCACCTTAAAACATTTTTTTCTATTGATTGACCATTATTAACTTAATACAAAAAAAGGGAAGGATACCCATGAAGGGCTTTGTTTTCTTTTTCTGTATAGAAAGATACTGGAAAATTGCCAGGCTACCATTTTCTTTGAAGATATTTGGAATATGAATTCCAAGCGTAGATTTTTAAAGGTGGCAATTCTACTATCTCCATTTCTGGAGGCTATCAGTAAGCCATGCATAACTTCTAACACCACAGTGACAGTGGCTAAGTCTTCTCATTAACAACTGCAGCACCGGATCAAGAATCCTAAGAGCTGGGTTATACTCCAGTCTCCATGACTAATGAATGATTTTTGTATTACTAGTAGTAGCATATCATTTCAGTTTTTGATTCCAGTCTCCTTACATTTAAATGGTTTAAAACATACAGTTGATAAAATATTTTTAAAGGTATAAATACTTTTAAAATAAATAAATAATACTTTTAAAAATAAATACCTTAAAAAACATAAGGCCTCCTTTTTATAATACCAGAGGTAATTTTGAACTAAAATTATTCACAAATTTTTTACCAACTCACAAAAGTCAAGAGTGGAGAGAACAGGGAAGGTGAGTGATGTCAGGGAACGGGTCGTTATGCTGTTTAGAAGGAGTATATGAGAATATGGAACATTTGAGCATAAGCAGAGAAAAAATCTCACTTGATTTCATTTAATGTAGTAATTCAAATTGTTAATATAATTTGCGTATCATGTGAATACTACCTCAATTGTATATAACTTCCGTTTTTATGCATACAGTTTTTTCTATCAGCTCTTTCTGTTGTTGGGATTTTGTTGGATATGTAAGAATAAAGGAGGAAAACATATTTTCAGTCCTGTTTGTAGTCATAACTGGTGTTCACACAGTGTGAGAGGGCGAAGTGGCTGTATATGAAGCACAAATGCCTTGCCTTGAAGTGACTGGCCTAGTTTTTGTTACTTCCTCCCTGAGCTGGGGCTACTTTATCCACATTTGTAAGGTTCATCATGCCAGCTTTCCAAAGCAAACAATCTCTATTGTTTAAGCTCCAGCTAGCTGCTTAGTAGCCCAGACATGTTAACCTAGCAGTTGGTTTCCCTAATCTGGACCCAGTTTAGTCACTAAGATTCTGCTCTGTTGTTTTTGTCTTTCTGGAGCTATGGTCCTAACTTTCACTTGCTTAAACTCTTGCAAGGTAAAGGTTTCTCCCTGTGTTCCAGCTCCTGTATCTTGATCCTACTGTCTGCTGCCATGTTTTCCTGTGGTGCATTCCCTATAAGTCAGCCTGGACCTTTCCATTGGCCAAGTGCCAAGCTTCTTGGCACCATACCTCACTCACCTCCCAGTACAGCTGCCGACTACCCAACAATGAGGAGTGTCTCTGCTCTCACCAACTAGTGTCTCTTGGGCTTCTGCTTATGGCTTGCTTTAGATTCTCCTGACATCCCCTGCCTCTCCACACGTCTGTCAACTGCTTCTATGACCTCAGGAGATGGCCTGCCAATCAATAGGTCTGCCTAAGCTCCAGGTCCTAGGTCCTCTGGACTGATATAGTCTGAGCCAGGTTCTAAAATGCCCCATTGCAGGAAATCTTTAATAAAGGTTTTCTTCCTGATAGAAAATTTCCTTCAAAGATTGTCTCTTATGATTGTCATATGTCTCATGTGGTCAAAAGAGCTCAATGTTCTTAGGCGTCTGGTACACTTACAAATATGTGACAAGGAGGATCAAGATCTTTGCAACAGAAATTAAGAAAATTCAGTGTGAATCTAAACTCTCCCTCTCAAACAAAAACAAAAACAACCCCCAAAAAACTCTACAGGATACAAACATGACCAGCTAACTTTCAACAATGGAACATTTTATGAGACTTAATTATTCTAGAAGGGTGTAATTTGTCAACTTTGGACTTTCATAGACTGCAGGATAAGAGAAAACTAGTTAATAATACTGCAGACAGTAACGAAATTAAATTTTAGTTCCGCTACCCCCAAAGAGGCAGAAGTGTGAATTTGATGACCCCTAGAATCACCAAATGGTTAAGTGAATTTTAATACAGTCATTATGGTCTGCTCATTTGAGTTAATCCTTCAATGCTAAATGTACTGCTTTCTGTCATTTTTTAAAAGGTTGTAGTATACTTTAAGGGTTATTTTGGAAGTAAATGTAGGTAGAACTATATGTAGTTTGAAACCCTGTGGAACTGTTTTGAGTGACATGAGAATGAATGTCTAATGAAAATTATTTGTTGGCAAGATTGGTAGGTTAAAAAATCTAAATAGAATCTGAAACATTCATTTCTATCAAAGGTAAAGTGTAAAAAACAAATTCTTCATGTATATAAATAATCTACATAAATAACATATAAATGCAAAATTTAGAATGACATATTTAATTAAATGAACACATTAAAAAGTTTTTTACTGCCCCCTGCTGTCAGTTTCTTAAAGAAACTTGCTGTAAAGCTGACTCAAGGTGAATTAGTTGAATAGATTGGTCGGGGGAAAAAATTGCCCACCTCTAATCACACCGCTTTTCAGCCAGTAATGCTAATGTTTACTTCATGTGTGTGCACAATGATATCAGATTAAGAAACCAACACTAGCAAAGCTTGTGTTAGTGAGCATAGGATCAGAGATACAGGGGAGTTTGTGATCTGCGAAATGCAATTAATAAGAAAGTACCAGTGTTTCAATTCAATCTTTAGCCAGTGATGTCTACTTTACCATTTTTTCCAAATCAAATAATTTTAACTTTTTTTTTTTTTTTTTTTTTTTTTTTTTTGAGACAGAGTCTCTCTGTGTCACCCAGGCTGAAGTGGAGTACAGTGGTGTGATCTTGGCTCACTGCAACCTCTGCCTCCCAGGTTCAAGTGATTCTCGTGCCTCAGCCTCTTGAGTAGCTGGAATTACAGGCACATGCCTCCATGCCCAACTAATTTTTTATATTTTTAGTAGAGAGGGGGTTTCACCATGTTGGCCAGGCTGGTCTCGAACTCCTGGCCTCAGGTGATCCACCCACCTCGATCTCCCAAAGTGCTGAAATTACAGGCATGAGCCACTGCGCCCGGCCATTGAGTTAACTTTTTAAATATTTATGTAATTTAGGTAAAGCATTCTGCATGAATAAAAGCAAAACTTCCAAGATAAGTGAAGATTCATTATTTTTGTAATAAAATCCTGACTTGTTATGTTATTTTCATTTTGCCAAATACAATTAAGAAATGAGAAATAATGAAGATAATAGGTAACACTAATGCAGCAGTTACTAGCTGCGAGGCACTGCTTTAATTTTCCCCCATGTACTATTTTATTTAATCATAAAACAGAATGATGTAGGTATTATTTATACTTCCCATTTCACAGACGAAGAAACTGAGTCACAGAGGGGTAGAGTACCTTGACGAAGGTCCCACAGCTGGGCAATGGAATCATGACCGGAAACCCTGCAGGGGGACACCAGGGTCTCTTTTCCCTTAACATCTTTGCACAGGGGAAGGTATACTGTCTACAATGAAGTCAGAAGAATGTATAGAAACTCTAATGAACATGGTGGTGTGAGTGCTTATTAACTCTAAGTGCATACTCTCTTCATTGTTATTTCTTGCTGTCTCCGTGCTCTAGTGACCAGAGCCTGTGTAGGAATAACAGACAGACCTGGGGAGCTCCTGACTTGGTTTATCTTTCTTTCTTAGGAAAGTTCTGCCTTCCTTGTTTGCATCACATTGAAGGGGTGCGTGTGTGCTTTATGTTACTGAATATGTGCCGATTTAGTCCATGCCTGAGACTGGATTATCCATTTGGGGGATAATTTTTGTTTGATTTTTGTTTCTTGTGTATGAGAATCTTTTTTTTTTTTCCCTAAGCTTTATGTTCGGGGATACACGTGCAAGTTTGTTACATGGGTAAATTACATGTTGCAGGGCTGTGGCATACAGATTATTTTGTCACCCAGGTAATGAGATTAGTACCTGATAGGTAGTTTTTTGATCCTCAGGCTCCTCCTACTCTCCCCCCTCAAGTAGGCCTCGATATTTATTTTCCCTTTTATGAGTTATTGGGGACTAATCTGAAGGTAGGCCTCTACACACTTGTGCCTTTCGCTTCTGGATAGCTGCTAGTTTTAGCCATGCTTTCAACCATCTTTAGCAACTCATATTCAAATATACACACACTTTTCACAGTACTTCGAGTAAATCAGTTTCATATCTTAAGTGTGCCTACTCCATACTAGTTCCACCGTCTTAGAGAACAAACTGTTTCCACTCCTCTCTGCCTGCTCAAGTCCTTTGCCGTCTCTCCATAGCACAGAGGGGGCATGACCACAGATATATCCACCTAGGGACAACTAGCACCACTCGTAGTGGTGATCCTGGGCTGCTGCTCTCCTTGTAAGTACTCTTCCTCAGTCTCCAGAGGGCTAATGACACAGGAAATCTTTCTTCCTCCCATATTAAAGTAACACCAAAGTCAACAAAGTCATTTGTTGTGCATAACAAAAAAATTCATACCTGACTCGAGGAGTGGGGTTTCCAGTGACTCTACACTCCAGATAAACTCGGCTCCCTTCTGCTACTTCTTGGCTCCTCAGCTTTTGGATGAATCGAGGTGCAGCTGGGAAGTGGAGGGCACTGTGGGGCTGTGGGTGAGACTTGCGGTTGCGTGGCACTGCCAGGTCCTGGTTGGCCTGGTAGCAATGCCTGGCCCCAGGGGACTTAACCTCTCTTTCTGTCTCCCCTTGGTCTTCCGTAGGGCTCTGGCTGGCTGAGGCACTCAGCAGGGCTGACGGCTGAGTTTTAGGAGACAGGTACCCACTGTCTGGTGACGAGGACTCCCCATTTGGGCTTCTGTTTCTTGGCTTTGCGGCTTCTCTAAATATGGATGTCAGCTCCTCAATTAAATTAGCTGCCTTGTCACACAGCTGGCTCTGGGGGCCAGCCTTTCCTTGATGTGGTGTTTTGGGCTTTATGTTTGTGTTGGGAGCTTTTACACCACGCTTTTCAGCCTTTCGGAGGTTCCGGATGTAGCTGGGCCTGGTGAGCAGGGGTGACATGGCAGGTTTCCTCTTTGAAACAGGTGAAGAGATAATCTTAGTTTGTTCTTCTGCCAGAGGCTGGACAGGTGTTGACCTGTTATCCTGAGGTCTCCCTGAGGTGTGTTCACCCAATTTGGTCTTATGGGAAGGGTTTTCATGGAAGCTTGCAGGGGAAGTATTGAAAATCTGCGAGATCTCCTTTTCGGAGTCAAAATCTTCTGTTTCGGAGTCGGCTATGGCTCTCCGGGCCAGGTCAAGACTCTTGTTGATCTCTTCCTGGCTGAGGAAAGCAGAAAGGCCTGGGAAGAAGTCAGCATTCTTGCTTTCTTCCTGCATGTCTGAGAGGGAGTCATAGAAGGACTCACGGGAGGAGGTCCCTGACATAGTTGAACGGTCTTCATGCACTCTGTGTCTGCTTTCAATAGGAAGACCAGAGGCAACGGCAACTGTTTTCTTATGCTCTGAAAGACAGCATAGAATGTCATTAGTAGCAATGATTTTTCCCCATTTTATCATAGAAGTTCTAAGTCACAAATTGAGAGAAACATTAAAGTGAATAAGTTTTCTTTATTCTACAAGTTGGAAGAAATATCAAGTATACTTGTGTTCATCATTTTATGATTTTAATACATGCCCTGTGAGTGCTATCAAATATCTCACTAAGCAGTATCAAATCATTCAAAAAGATGATGTGTGCAGTAGGCACTGTTAGTAGGATAGGGCTCACAGCCAGCCCCCTGCCCACCTTACTCAAACTCTAATTTGATTAATGTAATGAGATCAATAGAATGTTGATATTTTTAGTAAATCTGACTCTGATCGTCTAACTCTAAACCACAAAATGCATTTTAAGGATTCCAATTTTAATTTATGTATAGTTTTCAGTGAAATCTTTGAAACTATTGTCTCCAGTTGTGTTCATTCATAGTCATTCACTCAACAGTCCAATAGATGGTAGTAATTACTTATTATTACATTTCAGGTGCTAGAAGTACAGCTGTGCTGTATGCTAGGGATGGGCAAACTTTTCTGGGAAGCGCCAGATGGTAGATACTCTTGACTTTGTGAGCTGTCCAGTCTGTTATAATTACTCAACTCTGCATGAGCGTGAAACTAGCCATAGGTGATATGGAAATGAATGAGCATGACTGTGTGCCAATAAAACTTTATGGATACTCATATTTGAATTTTATATCATTTTAATGTGTTAAAACTATTATTATTTTGATATTTGATTTTTAAACAACAGCTTTTATATGAGAAAAACATTCTTAGTTTGCAGGTCATATTAAAAAAAGGGGTTGGGATGGATTTGGCTCAGGGGCTGAAGTTTGCTGACCCTTGATCCAGACTTAACAACACAGTCATCATATTCAAGGAGTTAAAAGTCATGGGAGATAGTAAAGTGGAGAAGACAGAGAAGATATTAAACACATAATATATTAATAATATAAAATTTTGATAAGACTTTAAAGGAAAGTGAGAAAAACCTAGGGGCTATGAGAGCCTAATCTAATCTTAAAGGGCGTGAGAGAGAACTAGAGGCCTGGCATAGAACACTTACATGGGAATATCAGCAAAATTAAGTAAAAGGTGTTCCATTATCTGTAAGCTATTACAGCTTTAAATTCCACTGACATTTTGAACTAAATATTGTGAGGCAATGACTCCTCGTTACTCGAAGTGTGCCATTCTTTTGCTGTATATTGTTCATAGAATACTGAGAGGGAAGAGCTAGAAAACATCAGCAGTGATGTCTGCCACAAGACTGTGTCTAGGAGTGAATAATGGAAGCTTCCTGGATGTGGTGAACCTCGACTTTCTACCTCGTGTCAGTCAGGAGTAAACTTGGTGAGACATTTCCCAGAAATGGTGTGTCTTCAGAGGACTGAATTGAGTTGCTTATATAGAAGTATCTTCCCGTCTAAGAAAATCTCTAATTTCAAAAAACATTATGCAAGAGTCGAGGGGGTTGTAGAAATCCACCTCAAGAACCTGCTGCTTCATTGGATGCAGTGAGTCATAGACATGCTGATTAAACAGGATATTTAATCTGAGATCCTGAAACTCAATATTAACATACCCCATTTTCTTAAGTGGAATACTGTACTTTTGCCTTAGATGTCTTCTTAGAAAGATAGCTACTTTTTTGTGCCTGAATTATTAGATTCCCCATATGCTAGCCCTACTCTATCTACTGAACCATATTTCACACTGTTCTTCAAGTAAATCCTTAGTCCTTCAGAGGATGTCGTCATTCTCCCTGACTTTACCAACCCAGATATCACTCTAATTCCTTTGTCCTGTCTGTGCTGCAGGATAGAAACATTCTGACTGGTCTCCAGTTACTCAGATATGGCTTATATATGGAGAACAATTATATTCAGTATATTTTTAACACTTGAATATATTTTCTTCATGAGAAACGGGCAGTTAAAGTATGATTTTGAAAAGGCAAAGGTATAGTCAACCTGTAAAAATCAAATAACATGTATTCGAGTTTGTATTTAACAATTGAAAAAATCAGTAATATATTACAAGCATTTCAAAGGAGACACTGAAGATGAGACACATGTAGGCAATCAGGAATGCTGAAATGAAGTTGGTCATAGATTTGAAACTGGTTTGGAATCATTTATAAGAGTGGAAATCTATAGCATTTCTACTAGAAAAAATCATTTGTATATCTATGTACCAGTATAATTTGCATTGTTTTTAGATTTTTCCAACTTACAGAGTTGTAAAATTGTAAAGACAATAAAAGGCATAGACCCCTGTGGAATTAGATGACCCTGAAAGGTCCACCAGAGCCAATCCAGCATTCTATTGCAAGGACACCCAGTACCATTTTGTATATTTCAAAACATTTTATAGTTTGTCCTACCAAGGCAGCCAGGTTTCTCTCAGTAATGAGCTCTGAAGTACAATTGACCCCTCAGTCAGCACACATGGTAGATAACTTTAGGGAAAGCCAGGATCAGGATCAACTCTTACAAGGTGTGGGGAGATGAGCCGTTAGGTAACATGGATCCAGAAGAGACATGAAGGTGGAGAGGGGGAGACTCGGAGGCTGAAAGTATGTTTGTGTACCAAGGCACAACAGACTATATTTTCATTTATTGCATTTCTTGTAAAATTTATTTCTTTTTGAAAGAAAGCTACTGTGTTATTTATTTATTTATTATTTATTTATTATGGCCTGAAAGAAATTCAGTTTTTATTTATTTATTGTGGCCTGAAAGAAATTCAGTTGAAATCAGTGCTAAAGGAGATTGAAAAACATTTTGTGTCAACCAAACCTGTGGTAGGCTAAAATCCAAGGAGATAATTGCAACAAAACCTTTGATTCTTGACATGGCTAAATTGTGAAGACTAAGCTGGGATAGATGTACTACATGGACCAGAATTACCCATTCAAAATGTATTTATGGACTATATACTACATGCCTGGTAGTGTGCTAGGGACCTTGAAAAAGAAAAGGTTTTTGCCCTCATGGAACTTAATACAAATTACAAATAAATAATAACCCTATATAATTGAGTATGTCTTTTTAAAATTGTATTTTATTTTTTAAATTGACAAATAATAATTGTATATAATTATGGGGTACCTAGTGATGTTTCAGTACATATCATGTATAGTGATCAAATCAGGGTAACTAGCATATTCATCTCTAACATTTATGATTTCTTTGTGTTGGGAACATTCAACGTCTTCCTTCTAGCCATTTGAAACTATAGAGTATGTTATTGTTAGCTATAGTCATCCTGCAGTGGTATAGAACAACAGAGTGCTGTGATAGCACCAAGAAGCAACAGCAAGGTCAGGAACAGGAAAATTTTATGAAAGAGAAAGCTGAAAGAATAATGTGTGAGGGATGAGGAAGAGCAGGGAGGTGAAGAGGGTACTGGCAGAAATGTATTCTAAGACTTGGATCCCAGAGAGCGCATGACAGCCTCAGATAACTCCGCTAAGCATTTCAGCTAAACAGAGATCTATCTGGAAATGGGGAAATCACCAGAGATAAGACTAGAAAGCAGGAGTTAGGGCAGAGAGGGCCTGGAGGCATGCAAAGAGCTTGCATTTTATGTTGTGAGTAGTCAGTAGGCAAGGAAGAGTGTTAAGTCCGTGAGAGATGTCACCAGACTTACATTTTTGAGAGATAACTGATAGCAGCCTGGATGGGGGACAGAGGTAGGTGAAGAGGAAGACAAGACTGACAGTAGGGCGGTCCATGAGAAGGCTTGTGCAGTAATCCAGGGAGTGCGCACATTTATCATGGTTTCACCTTTGGTTGCCATCATCTGGACATCTTCATTTTGGAGAATTCCTCATGTTCTGAGGCTCAGTGAGAAACTGAGCTCACTTGTAATGGGATATGAAATCTCCAAGTATTTTCTTTCCCAGCCCCTTGGAGACCAGACACAAGTCTTGGCACTTGGCCTAGACAGCGATTAGATGTGTTCATCTTGGACTCTGAAGTGAGAGCTGGTGATTCAGAGGAGCAGTGGGTCCAGGGTCCATAAGATAGATGATAGAAAGGAAAGAACTTGGTAATTGATTAAAGGCAGAGGCAATGTAGAGGCAGGATTACAGGTTTCTCACCTCAACAGCCAGATAACGGTACCATTAACTTACATGCTACAAGTGGAGGAACAAGTTTTTATTTTTTTTATTTTTATTTTTTGAGACGGAATCTCCCTCTGTCGCCCAGGCTGGAGTGCAGTGACCGGATCTCAGCTCACTGCAAGCTCCGTCTCCTGGGTTTATGCCTTTCTCCTGCCTCAGCCTCCGGAGTAGCTGGGACTACAGGCACCCGCCACCTCGCCCAGCTAGTTTTTTGTATGTTTTAGTAGAGACGGGGTTTCACCGTGTTAGCCAGGATGGTCTCGATCTCCTGACCTCATGATCCTCCTGTCTCGGCCTCCCAAAGTGCTGGGATTACAGGCTTGAGCCACCGCGCCCGGCCAAGTTTTTTTTTTCAAGCTTGATTTTGATTTGAGCCTTTTGCAGTTGAGGGACCTTTGGTAACTCTGGTGTTGATGTCTAGGTGATTCGAGATGCTGATCTAGAGCCCAGGAGAAGGAAGAGCAGAGCCGGATTGGGGATTATTAGCCTATGGGTGGCACATTAAGACATGGGAATGCATAAGGTTATCGAGGAAAAAAGGAGAAGATAGAATCCTTCAAATAATCAAAGGGAAGCAGGGAGAGCTAGATGTCACGAGAGCTGGGAGAGAATATCTCAGGAAGCAGTACGTGTCCTTTGGATTTTAGCAACTTGGGAATATTTAGCACCATCGCAACAGCACTTTTGGTGTACGCAACAGAAATATAAGCCAGGTTGCTATATGGAAGGAAAGGAAAGAAGAAGGAAAGAAAGAAAATATTACAGGTGTGGTGGATTGTTTTGAAAAGATCATAGAAAGAAGGAGAGACAGAAGGTAGTAGTTGAACAAAAGTATAGACTCCGGTGAGGTTTGTTGTACATTTTTAGAATAGAGCACTATAACGTGTTTTACACAAACCGAATTAGGCAGTAAGAAGAGAGAAGCTGACAATAAATGTAAGAAAGTGGGATGATTTATAGGTCAGCTCTCAAAAGATGTAGGAAGAAATGAGTTATTGTAGGACAAATGGAGTATGAGGTGTTCAGCTTCCAGTAGGAAGGGGGCAGTTCTTTCATTGTTAAAGGAGAGAAGTAACAAAGGGTGTGTGTGTTGGGGTGGGGCGGGGGAGGGGGGAAGGCGGTAAGAGAGAGAGAGAAAGAGAAAGGTGAGATTCTCTGCAAAATTTGTAATAGAAAGAAAGGAGAGTTCCCATACTGAGACTTCTGTGCATTGGAAGTTTATGAGGACAGAAGATGATTTGAAATAGCTGTTGTAGAAAAAGGGAGAAAGAAGTTTCCTAAGAAGGATTTATGGGCAGAGGTGAGGGCCTGGTTGAAGTTAGATGTGATGTCTTTATAGTGTCATTACTCTGTGTGATTGTGCGATTCTCTCCACCAGAGCTCAGCCATCCAGGTGAAGCCATCCAGCAGAGATAGATGATCCCGGTTTGACATGCAGGTAAAATGGGAGGGAAGTGAGCAAGGCCATTGAAAATACGGTCAAGGAAAAGGTGACCTTTGACATATATGCTGGGTTGGAATTCATGGGTAGGAGTTTGAATGTAGAGATTGTCTTTTGTTTTTTGAACCAATGTCAGAGTTGAGTAGTTGCAACAGAGACTGTATGGCACATGAAGCCTAAAATATTTACCTGCACTTTTACAGAAAAAAATTGTCAACCCCTTCTACAGAACATTAGCTGCCTGATGAATTCATAAGATATATATAAAGGCTATTAATAATCACGATAATTGATAATGATGATGACTAATAATGGACTGCTTACCCTGAGGTGGGCATTGTGCCCAGAGTCATCATGTAGATTATTTCATTTAAAATCCTCACAGCAGCCTCTGGTTTAGAAAGAAGGAAATAGAGGCAGAAAATCTGAGTGGGAGAACCAAGGTTTAAGCTCAGGGAATAACTCCAGAGCTTATGTTCTATGTACTTTACCATCTTACCATTGTAGTTTTCATAATTGAGAATCCTAAGCAATGTATCAGACTAACAAAACTGTGGGTCAGAAATCAGAGTTCTACTATTAATTCAATTGTATTTTAGTTTCAAATAAACATAATATGATACATTTTAAAACTTCACAAGACGCATTATATGAGAAAACTTAAAGCAAACGTCTGAATGATGAAAACACTTTCAATTCTTAAAGGGAGTGTTTGCTGGAGGCAGAATATATCACCTGCTTATTAACTCATAGTTTGGTTTTAAAGAGGCGCCGTCTGACAGGATCCAGTGGTCGGGATTAGGTGTAGCTTTAAAACTGCTTGCACATTGAAAAAGAAAATAATAGTTCTATGGCATATCTGGTTCAGGCTTAATTTGCAACCCAGTTATTGCTGTGGGAACATGCACATGGGCTAGGGAAAATGCTCATTCAAGGAGGATGAACAAGGGCGGTTTCCAAGTGGGCCAAGTTCACTGGAAAATTGTCCTTCAGAGATTTCCGTGTCAGTCAGCACTCCAAAGTGAAAAGGTCAAAATCAAAAGGAATGTAACACAACCACAAATATCTCCATCATTTGCCTGAGATTTCATGTTTTCTGTCAAACAGTGCTCTTGGTAATTCTATGCTGGTGTGATAGACACAGAAGATGAAATAGACTAAAATGACCCACTAATACTGCTGTTAATGAGTGAAGAGGAAATGAGGTACACACCAAAGCCATTAAAGTGTTTCTACTCTAGTAAGTAGCATTGAAAGATTTTGAAATTTTCAGGAATAAAGGATTCTTTGGCATCTTTAAATTGTCCCGTCCCCTGCCTCTTCCCTTTTCTCGGAAAGAATCTGAATTTCCTAGAAATTCTTCTACTGCTTCTTTTTCTCATCCTTGTCTTATCCATCACCTGCAGTATTAGCAGTTTAGCTTAACTGTCATTTTTCCTAAAACACTCATTAGCCACAGCTATTCTTTTTTTTTTTTTTTTTTTTTTTTTGAGATGGAGTCTTTCGCTTTGTCACCCAGGCTGGAGTGCAATGATGTGACCTCGACTGACTGCAACATCCGCCTCCCAGGTTCAGGGGATCCTTCTGCCTCCCAAGTAGCTGAGATTACCAGGCGCCTGCCACCATGCCCAGCTAATTTTTGTGTTTTTAGTAGATATGTGGTTTTTCCATATTGGCCAGGCTGGTCTTGAACTCCTGACCTTGTGATCTGCCTGCCTTAGCCTCCCAAAGCGCTGGGATTACAAGTATGAACTACTGTGCCCGGCCAACCACAACTGTTCTTTAATTTGCTTGAAGTTGCATAGCTCTGCTGCGTTCTTCACCATGGAAGAAATGACTCTTCCTTGGCCTTGCCCATCTTATAGTCATGCTTCCTTTCTTCTACTTCCCTTTCCCGGAATAGTAAGTTGAACATGAAATCAATGGAGCAACTGCTTAGTTGTGCAAGAGAAGCTTCAAGGAGGACAAATATGAGCCAGGCATAGTTATTCTCCTTAAATGATCTTACAATCCAGGAGGAGGGATTAGACAAGAATAAAAAATAACTCAGTTACAAGGAGGAGCATGATAATTGCTATTAAAATAGTTTCAACAAATTGCAGTAAGGGATAAAAATGGTAAGACAGATCATAGTTACAAACTGGGTCACGTCCCTCTTTTGGTTTTTATTTTTTTCCTGTGATGCTCCCTGGCTGATGAGAAAAGCTCCAAAGCACGATGTGCAGGTTAAACGTGCCCGTGGACAGTCTGAGCTGATGGAAGTTCTCCAGCCTCACCCTCCATCATCACTAACACACATGCACTCAGGCCTCTCTGGCCCACTCACCATTCCTCAGACATTTCAGGTTCTTTCTGGTCTTCACACCTTTGCACTTGCTGCTCCTTTTGCTTAAAATGTGCTTCCTTTCTCCTTTTCTTTTCTTTGTTTTTTTTTTTTTTTTTTTTTTTGAGACGGAGTCTCACTCTGTCGCCCAGGCTGGAGTGTGGTGGCACAATCTCGGCTTGCTGCCAGCTCCACCTCCTGGATTCACGCCATTCTCCTGCCTCAGCCTCCCGAGTAGCTGGGACTACAGGTGCCCGCCACCACGCCTGACTACTTTTTGTATTTTTAGTAGAGACGGGGTTTCACCGTGTTAGCCAGGATATTCTCAATCTCCTGACCTTGTGATCTGCCTGCCTCAGCCTCCCAAAGTGCTGGGATTACAGGCGTGAGCCACTGCGTCTGGCCCTCTTTCTGTTTTTCAACCTCCAGTTCATCCTTGAAAACTTTCTTAAATTTTACCACTTTTTGGTACTTTCTAACGATTCCCCAGTCAACATAGTTTGCTGCTTCTTCCAAGCATGTCGCTTCGCATTGCGTTTCTCATAGCAGTCATTATATTAAATTACACGTATTTATTTAGAGAATGCTTTCCTCATTCAACTGTGAGCCCCATGGAAGCAGGAGCTGTGACTGCCGTCTTTGTATGGCAAATGCTTAGCACACTGTCTAGGTTACAGCAGATGATGGAGAAAAGCTAAGAAATACCGGGTGTTTGAAATGTGGTTTGAGCCCTGGATAGGATTTGACAGACACATGAACAAAGCCATGAGGCAGGAAATGTTCTGATGTCTGATTTGCTTTCAGCCTCCCAGAACCTGCTGCGGCATTTCTCTGGGACATGCTCTCTTCAGCTAAATGTTATTCTGCTCTTTGGAGTGAGGGTCTCATTCTGTCTCCTGGCGTGGACTGAAATGGCATGATCATAGCTCACTGTAGCCTTGAATTCCTGTGCTCACGGGATCCTCCTGCCTCCTTCTCCTGAGTAGCTAGAACTACGGGCGTGCATCATCAGGCCTGGCTAAATTTTAAAATATATTTTTGTAGAAACGAGGTCTCCCTGTTTTGCACATGCCAGTCTCAAACTCCTGGACTTGAGGCATCCTCCTACTTTGGCCTCCCAAAGTTCTGGGATTACAGATGTGAGCCCCTGAGTGCAACTAAATGTTATTCTGCTTTTAAACTAGGTTTTTCCTCAATTTTATCAACTGTTACTTGTGCCCCAGGCTCTATTTTCTGGTAAGAACTTGATAGAGTAATCAGTGCTAAATGTTAGTGTATACTTACAACACATAGCGTCTACATATAAAATACACTTTACCTGCTCATTTCGCTAATACGAAATCAGTCATAGGTCAGACATTGTGTTAAAAAAAAAAAAAAGGTATCTATAAAGACATGGATATTAATGTTTCTCATTACCCTCAAAGACAGTTTCTTATGAAAAAATTTGGAACTAGAAAAGCATTTATCCTATTTTCTGGCAATTCTATTAGACAAAGAATTCGGTAAACTTCGATGACGCTTTCACATGGATACTAGCAAGCTCAGGGTTAAATTTTCCGTCATAGAAATTCAGATGTTTTAAAAAAATTTTTTTTTTGCTTACTTTTCTCATTGTTTTATTCAGTCAGCATTTATTTATTGAGTGCCTGCTATATGCCAGGCACCTCTTTTATAGGCCAGGGACATAGCTGGGAAGAAGATAGATTCTCTGTCCTAGGAGGTAAAGATTGTAAGAGAAAGGACAAAGGTAGTAAATTGAGAAAACATTTCAAGTTCAAAGCTTTTTATACTTGGTTTGATCTTCTATATTTTCTTAATTGATTTTGGGCAATTGTACTATGCTTTTATTGCATACAGCTTCAAACTAGCTTTGAAAGTTGTTAGGGTGCAAAAATATAAGGTAAAATGAAATGCACATTCGCATGTTAATTTCACATCTACAGACCACTGCTGTTTTGGGGGGCACACCCTTGGCGGGGAAGGTGGTGAAAGTCACAAGAGGAGAACGTGCTCAGGTCAATGGTCCTTTAGGTTCCTTCAGAGTGTACCATGGGGGCACTGCTGTGTCACCTCATGGCGCTCTGAAGGGAAATTCTCCCAGGTAAATGCCGACATTTATGCATAATGCCAGACTCTTCATCTTAAGCAAACATTTAGTGAAGCAAAGGTTTGGGAGGGTTGGCAAATATTGTGAGTCATTATAGAATGCTATCCACCTTGAATTGTCAACAGGCAGCTTATATCCTTATAAGCATCTTGGCTTATCCTAAGCAAATATTGCTTTCAAATGTAAATGTCCATGGTGACCTATTTTGTTAACCCCCTGGGCATATCTCCTTCTCCTCTTTTTTTTTTTTTTTCTTTAATTTTGGAGATAGGGTCTCATTCTGTTGCCTAGGCTGTAATAGTGCAGTAGTGTGATCATAGCTCACTGCAACCTTGACCTAGTGGGCTCAAAGGACCCTTTTGGTTTAGCTTCCCAAGTAGTTGGGACTACAGGTGCATGTCACCAAGTCCTGCTAATTCTCTTTTATTTTTTGTAGAGACAGGGTTTCCCTTCATTGCCCAGGCTTGTCTTCAACTCTTGGCCTCAAGCAATCCTTCTGCCTCAGGCTCCTGAGTTGCTGGGCTTACAGGCACAAGCCAAGAGGCCTGGCTATTTCATTCTTTCTTAAGGAATTTTATGTCACTTAATTTATAGATTACTTCTAATTGTAATTTTATGGTTTGCAACTTCTCCTTAAGTTAGTGTCATCTGAATTCTGTTAGATTCATGTTATACTCTAAAATATAGAACATATAAATAAGTTTTCATTGGTATGTATATTACACATTTGACATAAGTAATTTTATGAATCTTATCTTGGCATGACTATCTTAATATTTGGAAAACATTTATTTTTTAGTTCCTGAATATGTACTATAGGCATAAATGTATATGGTTCACATTCATATATGAATATACAAATGATAGAAAAGATAAGATAGACAAATTTAAAAATTATGACTACCATTTACCTTTAAAGTTGCTAACTTTTGGGGATAGATGACCTGAAAGCCAGCTCTATGATACTTGGGAGAATCCTCTCTGTTGTCATTTAAGAAATATTTATAGGGGGCTGGGCATGGTGGCTCAGGCCTGTACTCTCAGCACTTTTGGAGACTGAGGCAGGAAGATCGCTTGAGCCCGGGAGTTCAGTACCAGCCTGGGCAACATAGTGAGACTTCATCTCTACAAAAATACAGAAAAAACCCCAAAAACTTAGCTGAGTGCGGTGATGTATGCCTGTGGCCTCAGCTATTCCAGAGGCTGAGGTGGGAGGATTGTTTGAATCGAAGAGTTCTAGGCTGTGGTGAGCTATGGTCAGGTCACTGCATTCCAGCTTGGGCAACAGAGTGAGACCCTGACTCAAAAAACAAGACTCCTGGGATCACCCCCTGGCATGATCACCCCCTGGCATGATCCCCATGAATCAAGGCACTATTGACTGTTGAAATGGAAACAGGTTTCTTTGACGTGGAGGGACTTGGGGAAGACAAGGAATATACATGAGAAAGAGCAGAGTCCAGTAGAAAGAATTCACTGACAAACAATTCAAGTTGTTCCTACGTAACAGCTTGGGAGCTACCTGCTTTCAAAAGTGCACGATTTGATCTTAAGAGCAATCCATGGAGTAGATGTTATTTTTCTATTTTATGTTTTGTATTACCCACAACTGCAGCAGAAAAAGGTTTAATTATTTGTCCCAACCAGAGCCATCAGAAAGTGGCAGACTCAGGGTGGAAGCCTGCATTTAACTGCAAAGTTTTCTTTTCTTCTTGGGGATATTATAGGAAATTACTTTAAGAATTTAGATAAGGGGAGATCTTTTGAAGTCTGTTTGTGAAATACTTTTAGAGTCGGTGAAGAACTGCTACAATTTTGAAAGAAAAAGTTCGATGTTAGAAAAACGCTGACAGTAAGGATCACTTAATACCATGTACTAAGTGTTCAGCAGATTCTTTAGAGAGTCCGGATGGAATAGCTAAATTTCCACAGTCATTTAAAAATGTATATATAGAAAGGAATAAATATATGAAAATGGTTGGAATAACATATACCAACAATCAACACTGACTACCTCTGTGGGGAGATTTAGGCAGGGGTAAGAGTTGAAAGGTGAGACATTTAGGGGGATCTTTTGTTGCTTACTTTGTAATTTTTGAAAAAAAGTTATAAGTGATTTTTAATTTTAGGTTTAGCAGTTTTATTTATTTTCATATTTAAGCAATTACTAAAAAAGTAATGCAGACTATTGATACAAAGATTTCATATTGAAATATCTTTTAATAAAACCTAAAATATGAAAAACAAAGTTAGAAAGGCTTTAACACTTTATTTTCGTGCTTCAGAATCATAGGCAACCCCTAGACTAAATCAACTCCCTCCCTCCCTCCCTTCTCCCTCCATCCCTCCTTCCTTCTTCCCTGTCTCCCTCCTTCCCTCCCTCCCTCCCTTCTCCCTTCCTTCTTCCCTCCCTCCCCCCCTTCTCCCTTCCTTCTTCCCTCCCTCCCTCCCTTCTCCCTTCCTTCTTCCCTGTCTCCCTCCCTTCTCACTTCCTTCTTCCCTGTCTCCCTCTTGCTACAAAGGGTCCTTTAGGGCGAAAGTCAAACATGAAAAATTTATGAAATTTTATATTTGATGCAGAAAATGTACTGCAATTTTATAATTTATTAATAAATACACATGGATTATTTTCCTTTCTAATTATTAAATTATCATTGCAGGAAGATACATTTATCCTACAGTTTTAAATATCTCTTTAAACAGCATATTTAATCTCAATTTCAAGGACATAATCTAATAGCTCATTTAATGCCAAAACAGCCAAATAAGATACTTTACAGAGTTTTTGAAGTTATCCCATATCCTCTTCATCTTATCAACTTTATTCACCATACTGAGTCCATTGCAAATATTTAGATTTTACTTCTGAATTATCTGTTTCCACTACCATTATCCAATTTAGGGCTTTATTCTTCTCACTTAAATTCAAAACCTGTTTACCAAATTTGCTTCTATATTCTCTAATATGATTTAACAGTTAGAAATTTCAGTTGAAGATGTTTTGTTCAATCTTTGTTTTCTTTGCTGTAATTTCACCAGGACACCGTCATTTAACTCTAGATGGCCTGAATTTCTAACTGGAGCTCGGTCATTGCCATACCTTTGACAGCCTCCACACACATATTGTTTAAGAAGTGGAGCTCTTGTCTGGGCCTTGCAGATTTCACTTGGTATCTCTTAAAGAACTTGTCAGATTTAGTTTTAAACCTGAATAATGAGTGCCGCCTACATTTTTAAAAAAGGAGGCAAGGAGGTCAAAGTGCTGGTACTTGTCTAGTGCAATCCAGACCCTCGTTCTATTGTGAATATGCTATAAGGCCAGTTTTAATATTCAACTCTAGCAATAACACAGAAACCCAGAGGAAGAGCTGACACAGAACCCCTGGGATACAGACCCTAATCCATACCAGATTCTAGGATGCCGGAGGACTAATTTGTATTCTAGGAATGTGTAATCATGTATTTACAGGGCAGTTAGTGGCCAGATAAACCTCACTGGCCTTCTCTCCTGTTAGCTATAACTTGTCAAAAAGACTTTGATTTTTAAAATCTGAATAATTGAGGTGAGTATTCAAGTTCTTTCTGTGAGAAAAAAAGATTGGAAGGCATCTTTATCATGCAATGAGGATTTAATTTCTGCATATATGTGACTGAATAGATTTTGAATAGTTTTATATTGCCAAGAAATGGGCTTTATATGTCACCACATTATTCATACTAGAAGGCAATTAGTATTTTTAGCAAATGTTAATAAGTAATATGAGTCTGAAATCATTTGATGTCAACCTCCTGTATTGAATTCAAGACAATTTCATGTGCAACTTAAAGCAACATGATAAAAATTATACTGTAATGTTTAAATTTGACTGGACTCCAGAGACTGCACTGTGGTTTCCCTTAGTAAGTGTTATCTTATTAAAAGTATGTAACTTTTATGCATGAATATAATTTAAAATACCTAATGTTACTATCCCAACTCATTATGTCCAGTGAGTTACTTTTAGAATCTTTTGAAAGTGTAATTAACAATTTATAATGGACTAAAATCTAATGTCTATCACTTTAAGCCATCATTATGTATTTAGCTTAAATATGGGTGAGGGTCTAGTAAACTGCATTTTCCTTTTCTGTAAAACATAACATGTACACAATCTTGACAAAAGCTGGCTCCATAAATACATTAAATCCTTTTGGAATTGATAGCACCAACTTAGCATGCTTAAGCTTATGACAGAAAGTATAATTCTCTGACAGCAACGGCAGAGATAAAGTGGGCAGACAAATCTTCTGTATTACGTGTTTTTGGCAAAACCATAACATTCTCATTACTTTTCCTCTCCAAGCAAAAGAATAATTAAGATATCTTCTAAATATATCATGTTTTCAGAAAAACTTTTATATTTTTAGTTTTTTAAGTTCTTAAAATGTTGCCCTACTAGTTAGTATATTAAGATACACCTTACAGACCTTTTCAGTGCTTGGTCAGTTTGAAGACTCCAGAGAGGTGATGAATTTCAGATGAACGTTTCTTCTTTTCTGGGAGAATGGAGGTTGGCCTTGCCTATTCATTAAAGACTGCCTGGTCCGTAGTCACTCTGAGGCAACTGTGGCCTCAGACTCTCATCTGTCCTCTTCCTCCACTCAGCTATATTTGGTAACTGAGCTCATGTTTCAGCAGAGTGCCATGATCAGGAATTCCAGCAGCAGGCTGGGAAGCACCCCCAGGACTGAGGGCTGGGTTCTTAGAAATAAAACCACTTAACATAGAAGGAACGATATTTATGGATCTGATAAACATAGGATTTAAACACATTCTTCTGTACTTTGGACTTGTAGCTGGAAATCACCACCTGCCCTGTTAACATGTTCTTAATCAATTTAAAGTACAGTATGTGACTCCAAGTAGAAAAAGTGATAATCCAAATGGAAGCTCTTCTTACTGTGATCTTCTGCTCTGTGCATTTAAATTTTGGTCATGTGCTAGATTATCCTAAAATAGTAAATTCAGTAACTGAAAACTTAGCCACCTGGCAAATTGAGTGGAAAGTCCCATTGTTCTCTTACTTCATATTGCTAATTAAAAATTGATACACAGCTATGGTATGTATTAAAAGCCTTGTCTATAATAGTATTAAATAAGTGTGAACACACAGGGACTGGTCTTATCCACGTTGCAACATTGAGTTCTTAGCTCAATGCCTAGGACATCATGAGCATCTAGTAAATATTCATCAAAGAAATAAATAAATGTTGAATGAATAATATTCAGGAAAAGTATCAACCTTCTTACAGTTGCAAAAAATATTTCACAATCATTTAATATTTTGATCTTTCAAATGACAAATAGAGATAGCAAGAGTTTAATATTTTGATCTTTCAAATAACAAACACAGATAGCAAGAATAGAAAGCTTTTCAGTTTAAAGGTCAGATAGCAGAGTCAAATACAAGGGGGCAAAAAGAGCAACACAGAAGCTCCCAGTTAACTTGGAAATGCAGTGCTGAGTCTTCCTTTGTCTGGATAACAGCGTCACATTTGATTTAGTTTAGTATCTAAAGATTTTTTTTTTCTGGTGGTAGAAAATTTGTGAAGTATTTTCTTTATAGGAAATTGTATTGTATTTTCTTTATAGGCAAAGCTGGTCCTTTATAAATGGTTCTTTCTCGAACTGGATACTTCTGTGGGTCATTTCATCTATTATGTTAATTAAGAAATTAACATAATTTTAATATTTATGCTTACGAGGGAAATACAAGTCTCGTTGATTGTCTTAGTTTGTGCCATTACAACAAAATGCCACAGACTGGGTAATTTACAAAGAGCAGAAATTTATTTCTCGTAGTTCTGGAGGCTGGGAAGTCTAAGATCAAGGTGCCAGCAGGTTTATTGTCTGGTGAAGTTGCCATCTCTGCTTCCACAGTGATGCCTTGAGCACTGTGTCCTCACATGGCAGAAGGTGGAAGGGCAAGAGGGGGTCAAACTTCCTCCATCAAGCCCTAAGGGCATCAAATCCCATTCATGAGGAGTCCTCCTGAATCACCTTCTAAAGGTTACACCTCCCGACACTGTTGTATAGGGGATTAGTAATTAACATAAATTTTAAAGGGGACAAAAACCTTCAAACCATAGCCTTGATTAAACACGTGTTTATATCTGCTTTTTCATAAAGTCACGAGATAATTGTAAAAAGGCAGAAATTGGGAGGGAAGACAATAGAAGGTATCAGAAGTGAACAAAACTATTGGAAAGAGATAAATGTAAGTATGCATGTAACTAAATTACAAAACTTCGATGCCTGCAGGAGGAGACGCAGAAAAGAAGCAAGTGATTCACCCCATGGAGTCTCAGAAAGGCTTGGGAATTGGAAGCAGTGAACCTGTCTTTAGAAATAATTTTAGTTGGCAACTCTGATTTTTGCCTCTGCCTTCTGGTGAACTGTGAGTCTCATGGTGAATTCCAGAGGCAATCATATTGGACTCCTGACCAGATGAGGCCTCTCCCACATTTCTTTGAATTGCTTGGTTCCTAAATCCTGGTACAACACCAGCGAAGTGATGAAGCCATAAGAAGAAAAAAGAAAAAAAAAACAGCTTGTGGTCCTAAGAGAGAGGCTTCAAAGCCGGGTATGCTTTTAGTCAAAAGGACAGAGAAATGTGACCTTTTTGTGTATGTATTGTAAACAGTGCAGCAAACCCAGCTTGTTTTAAAAATCTTTGAAGAATTTGAGAAACAGAAGTTCTTTTCCTTAGAAAATTGGCATCAAAAAAAATTGAGAAAGTTGACCAACACTCTTAAGTTAGTATAGCAAGGTCCAATTGATATTAAGGATGAGATTAGTGTGTGGACAGTAGTGTCATTTCTCATGCACTTTCATATTTCCCACCAGAGCCCGTTTCTGTGTGCACCAACGTTGGGAAAGGTGGTCTGTGGCTCCTTCACGGTGCTCCAGTTCAGCTTTGAAATGATTACTTCTTCTTATAGAAATTTCTGCCCTTTTGAAGCACTTACATTTGCATCAACCATCCTCCATCCCACTTTTTAAAATCAAGACTTTGGATCTAGTTGGGCTGTTGGTTCTCTTCTTCACTCCACACCCTGCCATTATTCTGGGTGACTCAGCACCTATGTGTCTATTCTATACCTTGGCATATTGGTTGTGGACCTGCTTTTCTCTGTGAATCTTCATCTCCGTTCCTCTTATAGATCACACAAACAGACCTCCTCCACCTCCAAAATCAGGTATAACTTACCTACTGCTTCATAACAAATTACTGCAAAAATTAATGTCTTTTTTTTTTTTTATTTAAGTTCTAGGGTACATGTGCATGACGTCTATATCATGTATAACTCCCCAATGCAATCCCTCCCTCCTCCCCCCTCCCCATGATAGGCCCCAGTGTGTGATGTTCCCCTTCCCGAGTCCAAGTGATCTCATTGTTCAGTTCCCACCTATGAGTGAGAACATGCGGTGTTTGGTTTTCTCTTCTTGTGATAGTTTGCTAAGAATGATGGTTTCCAGCTGCATCCATGTCCCTACAAAGGATGCAAACTCATCCTTTTTTATGGCTGCATAGTATTCCATGGTGTATATGTGCCACATTTTCTTAATCCAGTCTGTCACAGATGGACATTTGGGTTGATTCCAAGTCTTTGCTATTGTGAATAGTGCCGCAATAAACATACGTGTGCATGTGTCTTTGTAGTAGAGTAATTTATAATCCTTTGGGTATATACCCAGTAGTGGGATGGCTGGGTCATATGGTACATCTAGTTCTAGATCCTTGAGGAATCGCCATACTGTTTTCATAATGGTTGAACTAGTTTACAATCCCACCAACAGTGTAAAAGTGTTCCTATTTCTCCACATCCTCTCCAACACCTGTTGTTTCCTGACTTCTTAATGATTGCCATTCTAACTGGTGTGAGATGGTATCTCATTGTGGTTTTGATTTGCATTTCTCTGATGGCAAGTGATGATGAGCATTTTTTCATGTGTCTGTTGGCTGTATGGATGTCTTCTTTTGAGAAATGTCTGTTCATATCCTTTGCCCACTTTTTGATGGGGTTGTTTGTTTTTTTCTTGTATATTTGTTTGAGTTCTTTGTAGATTCTGGATATTAGCCCTTTGTCAGATGAGTAGGTTGCAAAAATTTTTTCCCATTCTGTAGGTTGCCTGTTCACTCTGATGGTAGTTTCTTTAGCTGTGCAAAAGCTCTTTAGTTTAATTAGATCCCATGTGTCAATTTTTGCTTTTGCTGCCGTTGCTTTTGGTGTTTTAGACATGAAGTCCTTGCCCATGCCTATGTCCTGAATGGTACTACCTAGATTTTCTTCTAGGGTTTTTATGGTATTAGGCTAACATTTAAGTCTCTAATCCATCTTGAATTAATTTTCGTATAAGGGGTAAGGAAAGGATCCAGTTTCAGCTTTCTACTTATGGCTAGCCAATTTTCCCAGCACCATTTATTAAATAGGGAATCCTTTCCCCATTTCTTGTTTCTCTCAGGTTTGTCAAAGATCAGATGGCTGTAGATGTGTGGTATTATTTCTGAGGACTCTGTTCTGTTCCATTGGTCTATATCTCTGTTGTGGTACCAGTACCATGCTGTTTTGGTTACTGTAGCCTTGTAGTATAGTTTGAAGTCAGGTAGCGTGACGCCTCCAGCTTTGTCCTTTTGACTTAGGATTGTCTTGGCAATGCGGGCTCTTTTTTGGTTCCATATGAACTTTAAAGCCGTTTTTTCCAATTCTGTGAAGAAAGTCATTGGTAGCTTGATGGGGATGGCATTGAATCTATAAATCACCTTGGGCAGTATGGCCATTTTCACGATATTGATTCTTCCTATCCATGAGCATGGTATGTTCTTCCATTTGTTTGTGTCCTCTTTGATTTCACTGAGCAGTGGTTTGTAGTTCTCCTTGAAGAGGTCCTTGACATCCCTTGTCAGTTGGATTCCTAGGTATTTGATTCTCTTTGAAGCAATTGTGAATGGAAGTTCATTCCTGATTTGGCTCTCTGCTTGTCTGTTACTGGTGTATAAGAATGCTTGTGATTTGTGCACATTAATTTTGTATCCTGAGACTTTGCTGAAGTTGCTTATCAGCTTAAGGAGATTTTGGGCTGAGACAATGGGGTTTTCTAAATATACAATCATGTCATCTGCAAACAGGGACAATTTGACTTCTTCTTTTCCTAACTGGATACCCTTGATTTCTTTCTCTTGCCTGATTGCCCTAGCCAGAACTTCCAACACTATGTTGAATAGGAGTGGTGAGAGAGGGCATCCCTGTCTTGTGCCAGTTTTCAAAGGGAATTTTTCCAGTTTTTGCCCATTCAGTATGATATTAGCTGTGGGTTTGTCATAAATAGCTCTTATTATTTTGAGGTACGTTCCATCAATACCAAATTTATTGAGCGTTTTTAGCATAAAGGGCTGTTGAATTTTGTCAAAAGCCTTTTCTGCATCTATTGAGATAATTATGTGGTTCTTGTCTTTGGTTCTGTTTATATGCTGGATTACGTTTATTGATTTGCGAATGTTGAACCAGCCTTGCATCCCAGGGATGAAGCCCACTTGATCATGGTGGATAAGCTTTTTGATGTGCTGCTGAATCCGGTTTGCCAGTATTTTATTGAGGATTTTTGCATCGATGTTCATCAGGGATATTGGTCTAAAATTCTCTTTTTTTGTTGTGTCTCTGCCAGGCTTTGGTATCAGGATGATGTTGGCCTCATAAAAAGAGTTAGGGAGGATTCCCTCTTTTTCTATTGATTGGAATAGTTTCAGAAGGAATGGTACCAGCTCCTCCTTGTACCTCTGGTAGAATTCAGCTGTGAATCCATCTGGTCCTGGACTTTTTTTGGTGGGTAGGCTATTAATTATTGCCTCAATTTCAGAGCCTGCTATTGGTCTATTCAGGGATTCAACTTCTTCCTGGTTTAGTCTTGGAGAGTGTAAGTGTCCAGGAAATTATCCATTTCTTCTAGATTTTCTAGTTGATTTGCGTAGAGGCATTTGTAGTATTCTCTGATGGTTGTTTGTATTTCTGTGGGGTCGGTGGTGATATCCCCTTTATCATTTTTTATTGCATCTATTGATTCCTCTCTCTTTTCTTCTTTATTAGTCTAGCTAGCGGTCTGTCAATTTTGTTGATCTTTTCAAAAAACAACTCCTGGATTCATTGATTTTTTGAGGGTTTTTTGTGTCTCTATCTCCTTCAGTTCTGCTCTGATCTTAGTTATTTCTTGCCTTCTGCTAGCTTTTGAATGTGTTTGCTCTTGCCTCTCTAGTTCTTTTAATTGTGATGTTAGAGTGTCAATTTTAGATCTCTCCTGCTTTCTCTTGTGGGCATTTAGTGCTATAAATTTCCCTCTACACACTGCTTTAAATGTGTCCCAGAGATTCTGGTATGTTGTATCTTTGTTCTCATTGGTTTCAAAGAACATCTTTATTTCTGCTTTCATTTCGTTATGTACCCAGTAGTCATTCAGGAGCAGGTTGTTCAGTTTCCATGTAGTTGAGCGGTTTGGATTGAGTTTCTTAGTCCTGAGTTCTAGTTTGATTGCACTGTGGTCTGAGAGACAGTTTGTTATAATTTCTGTTCTTGTACATTTGCTGAGGAGTGCTTTACTTCCAATTATGTGGTCAATTTTGGAATAAGTGCGATGTGGTGCTGAGAAGAATGTATATTCTGTTGATTTGGGGTGGAGAGTTCTATAGATGTCTATTAGGTCCGCTTGGTGCAGAGATGAGTTCAATTCCTGGATATCCTTGTTAACTTTCTGTCTCGTTGATCTGTCTAATGTTGACAGTGGAGTGTTGAAGTCTCCCATTATTATTGTATGGGAGTCTAAGTCTCTTTGTAATCTCTAAGGACTTGCTTTATGAATCTGGGTGCTCCTGTATTGGGTGCATATATATTTAGGAGAGTTAGCTCTTCCTGTTGAATTGATCCCTTTACCATGATGTAATGGCCTTCTTTGTCTCTTTTGATCTTTGATGGTTTAAAGTCTGTTTTATCAGAGACTAGGATTGCAACCCCTGCTTTTTTTTGTTCTCCATTTGCTTGGTAGATCTTCCTCCATCCCTTTATTTTGAGCCTATGTATGTCTCTGCATGTGAGATGGGTCTCCTGAATACAGCAGACTGATGGGTCTTGACTCTTGATCCAGTTTGCCAGTCTGTGTCTTTTAATTGGAGCATTTAGTCCATTGACATTTAAGGTTAATATTGTTATGTGTGAACTTGATCCTGTCATTATGATATTAACTGGTTATTTTGCTCGTTAGTTGATGCAGTTTCTTCCTAGCCTCGATGGTCTTTACATTTTGGCATGTTTTTGCAATGGCTGGTACCGGTTGTTCCTTTCCATGTTTAGGGCTTCCTTCAGGGTCTCTTGTAAGGCAGGCCTGGTGGTGACAAAATCTCTAAGCATTTGCTTATCTGTAAAGGATTTTATTTCTCCTTCACTGATGAAGCTTAGTTTGGCTGGATATGAAATTCTCGGTTGAAAATTCTTTTCTTTAAGAACGTTGAATATTGGCCCCCACTCTCTTCTGGCTTGTAGAGTTTCTGCCGAGAGGTCTGCTGTTATTCTGATGGGCTTCCCTTTGTGGGTAACCTGCCCTTCTCTCTGGCTGCCCTTAAGATTTTTTCCTTCATTTCAACTTTGGTGAATCTGGCAATTATGTGTCTTGGAGTTGCTCTCTCGAGGAGTATCTTTGTGGCGTTCTCTGTATTTCCTGAATTTGAATGTTGGCCTGCCCTACTAGGTTGGGGAAGTTCTCCTGGATGATATCCTGAAGAGTGTTTTCCAACTTGGTTCCATTTACCCCCTCACTTTCAGGCACCCCAATCAGACGTAGATTTGGTCTTTTTACATAATCCCATACTTCTTGCAGGCTTTGTTCATTTCTTTTTCTTCTTTTTTCTTTTGGTTTCTCTTCTCGCTTCATTTCATTCATTTGATCCTCAATCGCTGATACTCTTTCTTCCAGTTGATCGAGTCGGTTACTGAAGCTTGTGCATTTGTCACGTATTTCTCGTGTCATGGTTTTCATCTCTGTCATTTCGTTTATGATCTTCTCTGCATTAATTAGTCTAGCTGTCAATTCTTCCACTTTTTTTTCAAGATTTTAGTTTCTTTGCGCTGGGTACGTAATTCCTCCTTTAGCTCTGAGAGGTTTGATGGACTGAAGCCTTCTTCTCTCATCTCGTCAAAGTCATTCTCTGACCAGCTTTGATCCGTTGCTGGCGATGGGCTGCGCTCCTTTGCAGGGGGAGATGCGCTCTTATTTTTTGAATTTCCAGCTTTTCTGCCCTGCTTCTTCCCCATCTTTGTGGTTTTATCTGTCTCTGGACTTTGATGATGGTGACGTACTGATGGGGTTTTGGTATAGGTGTCCTTCCTGTTTGATAGTTTTCCGTCTGACAGTCAGAAGGACTGTCTGTTGGTCTGTTGGAGATTGCTTGAGGTCCACTCCAGACCCTGTTTGCCTGGGTATCAGCAGCAGAGGTTGCCGAAGATAGAATATTGCTGAACAGCGAGTGTACCTGTCTGATTCTTTCTTTGGAAGTTTCCTCTCAGGGGTGACGCCACCCTGTGAGGTGTGGGGTGTCAGACTGCCCCTAGTGGGGGATGTCTCCCATCTAGGCTACTCAGGGGTCAGGGACCCACCTGAGCAGGCAGTCTGTCCGTTCTCAGATCTCAACCTCCGCGTTAGGAGATCCACGGCTCTCCCCAAAGCTGTCAGACAGAGTCATTCGCGTCTGCACCAGCCTCCGCTCTTTCCCCTAATGGACTGCAGCTGTGCGCTGTCCGCAGAGGTAGAGTCTACAGAGACAGGCAGGCTTCCTTGAGCTGCTGTGAGCTCCACCCAGTTCGAGCTTCCCAGCGGCTTTGTTTACCTACTTAAGCCTCAGCAATGGCGGGCGCCCCTCCCCCAGCCTCGCTGCTGCCTTGCGGATAGATCGCCGCAGACGGCTGTGTTAGCAGTGAGGGAGGCTCCGTGGTGTGGGACCCTCCCGGCCAGGTGTGGGATATATTCTCCTGGTGTGCCTGTTTCCTTAAAGCGCAGTATTGGGGTGGGAGTTACCCGATTTTCCAGGTGTTGTGTGTCTCAGTTCGCCTGCCTAGGAAAAGGGATTCCCTTCCCCCTTGCGCTTCCAGGTGAGGCGATGCCTCGCCCTGCTTCAGCTCACGCTGGTCAGGCTGCAGCAGCTGACCAGCACCGATTGTCCGGCACTCCCTAGAGAGATGACCCCAGTACCTCAGTTGAAAATGCAGAAATCACCGGTCTTCTGTGTCGCTCGCGCTGGGAGTTGGAGACTGGAGCTGTTCCTATTCGGCCATCTTGCTCCGCCCCTAAATTAATGTCTTAATACATATTTGTTATTTCACAGTTTCTATGTGTCAAGAATCCATTAGTCTTAGCTGGGTAATTCCAGATCAGGGTATCATGAGATTGTACTGAAGATGTTGCCCCAGCTTCTTTCAGGTGGAAGCATGGCTGGGGCTGGAAAATCTGCTTCCAAGGCAGCTCACTCACATGCCTGGAAAGTTAGTCCTGTTATTGGCTGGAGCCCTGTTGACTTCTCTGTGTCACTGCCTGAGTTTCCTCACTTCCTGGCAGCTGGCTTCTGCCAGGATGTCTTTTTTTTTTTTTTTTTTTGAGGTGGAGTTTTGCTCTTGTTGCCCAGGTTGGAGTGCAGTGGCATGATCTCGGCTCACTGCAACCTGCGCCTCCTGGGTTCAAGCGATTCTCCTGCCTCAGCCTCCTGAGTAGCTGGGATTACAGGCGCCCACCCCATGTCTGGCTAAGTTTTCGTATTTTTGGTAGAGATGGGGTTTCATCCAGGCTGGTCTCAAACTCCTGACCTCAGGCGATTCACCCACCTCGGTCTCCCAAAGTGTTGGGATTACAGGTGTGAGCCACAGCACCTGGCCCCATGATGTCTTTTATGATCCAGCCTTGCAGGTCATATTTCATCTTTTCTGCAGTATCCTTTAGTTATACAAACTGGCAGTATCCACTGGGGGAGGAGACTGCACAGAGGCGTAAGAACCAGTTGGCAAGACAATGCATTTGTGGTCATCTTGGCAGTTGGCTACTATACCTCTATTCCCTTTAACCCATCAGTCCTATAGCCACATTGGGGCATGCTCTGTTTTCAAAATCACACATTCAAACATGTTATTTGACTGTAAACTGTCTTCCTCTAGCTCTCTCATACACTGATTTTTCTTCTTCACCAGATTTTCCAGGCTGTAGATCACTGTTTTGAGATTTATCTATCATTGTGCCTCCCAGGTTCAGGTCAGTCAGGGAAACTGGTTTACAAACTTTGTTTTAGGAGATACTGTCGGGCAGCCAATAGAGAAAGTAAAGGTATTCTAAGTTTCCTTGATGAAAGGGGTGTGCAAAGAAATGCTGCAGACTTGCTCATTCATCCCCGTTTGATGTTTTCTTTCTCTTATGATCCAGGAAGTTTGAAAATCCTAAGTGTCAAGAAACAAGTCTACTTACTCCCTTTCCACTTTTATTCCTCTCTTTATTCCTGGCATCAACCATCAGGAAACAAGGATCATGGAGCATGTGAGAAAATGGTAACTGAGAAGTCTGTTCAAAGAACACACTAAAATTGGAGGCATGAAACACTCGCAGAATTGTCCTAATGGTCCATCTGGTGATCCTGGGAACAAGTGTCTTTCAAAGCCATGACCAGTCTTTCTATTTCTTCCTCATACTTTGTATCTGGCTTGCGTACATGTCACAGAATCAGGTATGGCCCCAAAGACTTGTCTGATTAAACTGGTATATCTATCTGTACATAGCAGTGAACTCCACATTTGTCCCTCATGAGCTTGATTTTATGAAATGTGGTTAAATCTGCTGCATAAATGTAGCCTGAGCCTGTGGGTGGTCTTTTGGTCAAATGTTTCTGCTACTTAGGATGTTTGCTAACTGGTGCATATGCACAAAAATGAAGAGAGAAACATAATCTTACGATGATAGGTAATAGAAGTAGAATTGAAATAGTCTGAAAACAAAACCTATGTCTATATACAAGTATTGGGGTACAGTTAGATATTATGATCCTTAGAAATAATCTCATTTTCTATCTGCCTTGTAAGGTTCCAAATGTAGAGAAAGTATTATTTAGTGTGAAAAAGTCAGTAAAATTAATTTCAAAAGCAGATTTTATTGAATTTAAGCAAATAAAATAAGTCTTGGAATTTACAACGAATGACATCATTATATCCTTATATTATTCCTTTATCATTGTGTCACTATTCAGTAATATAAAATTGAATGAAGAGAGATGATTGCACATTGCTGTTTTGAATAGTAAAATAAAATTAGAAAGAAATAGTAATAAATAAAAGCCAGCAGTGTATTAAAAGAATAATACACTTTGGACAATTGGGTTTTAGCCAAATCATAAAAGTTGGCTTAACATCCAAATTTCTAGTATTTAATTCCTCAAAAGAAACTCAAACGAAAAAAGCCATATGGTCAGCTCCATATATTGTTATTGAGTCTTCAGACAAAATTCAATATCTAGTCCCAATGAGAAAAAAAAAAGGTTTGTGAGAAGTGAAGAGAATGGTTCTATTTTAACATTATATATTAAGGTATAGGTGCGTGTGTGACTGTGTATACATATACATATATGATGCAATATATAGTAATGAGATAAAACACCAAGGAATACTAACAAGTAATATGCAAGTTTTAATGTATGCTAAAGAAGAGAAAGGAATGAAATAATGAAATAAATGGAATGCTATATCCCGTTCTTTATATAGGAAGAACTGAGTTTGTAATGTAATCAGTTCTTTATCAGAATAATCTACAAATGTCATATAATCTCGATTAAAATAGCATTTTTGCCAGGTACAGCAGTTCCCACTTGTAATCCCAGCACTTTGGGAGGCTGAGGAAGGAGAATTGCTTGATGCCAGGAGTTCAAGACCAGCCTGGGCAATAGAGTGAGACCTTGTCTCTAGAAAAACTAAAAAATTTAGCCGGGCTTGGTGGTGTGTTCCTGTAGTCTCAACCACTTGGGAGGCTGAGGTGGGAGGATTGCTTGAGCCCAGGAGTTCAAGGCTGCAGTGAGCCATGATTGTGCCACTGCACACTCCATTCTGGGTAACAGAACAAGGTCTTCTTTCTAAAAAATAAAAACGAAAATAAAAATTAAAGTAGCATTTTTTGCTTTACTTAGAAAAACTGACACAAACGTTTACCTAGACAAATTAGCATGGCAGTATATTCAGGAAGATTGTGTGAAAAGGAACTCTAAGGGCAGAGAAGTAGCCCTTCAGTGCTACTGGAGTACTAACAAATTTCTTATGGCAAGACAAGGAATGGAGGAATGGATGAATAAAATGACATATTTTATTCTTGTATGGAAAGAACATTAGTTTGAATTGGCAGCATATATGAAATAACTACATACATTTTTATTTATTTCTTGGCCTTGTTCAATTCCACTGACTTGCCCCTCATTATTAAAAAACTGGATTCCTGTTTCTCTTCATTCAGCAAATTGAAGTTCTTTTGGCTCACATGAATTGGAAAAAAAATCATAGTGGAATGGATAAATACATGTGTAGTCATAGAAATATATTCAAGATTTAGGATAAAAAGTGTATACACAGGAGTGTGTTAGAGCATCATCATATTTGTATGTATAATTATATCTATTTTTATAATTTCTCTCTCCTGACATATGAATAAAACATTTTAAAGTTTTCCTGGAAGATGACAGTTTAATTTTAGTGAGAAAATGCATTCTGACTAGGATACAAATAGGGTTGTACATTGACTCCAAAGTACATGCTATATTGTTATTTTAAAAATGGTATCTGAGAAAAACAATGACATCAGAGATTATCTTGACTGTTACTGTTTCTTACTCTTTATACTTTTCCCTATCAATAATTATGATTTTTAAAATGTATGTTCTAAGGTACTAAAACAAGTGATATAGAAATAAGATATCCCAAATATAGCATTAAGTGAAACGAACACATCGTATACTGGTTATTATATCTGGAAGGTAAGATTAAAGGAAACTTGCATTGTTTTCTTTTTGTATTTGAAATTTGTATGTGTTTGCATTATATTTATCATCAGAAAAATTGTAGGGCTCAGTGGTACATGTCTGTAGTCCCAGCTACTTGGGAGGATGAGGCAGGAGGATCCCTTGAGTCCAGGACTTCGAGTCCAGCCTGGGTAACATAGTAGGACTCCATTTCTAAAAAAAAACAAACAAACAAAAAACCACGAAAATTCTAGTCATGAGCCTAAAGTCCATTTAATCTTTAAAAACCTTTCTTAATTGTTTAATCCACTAGAGAGTAAAATTTTTTGAAGTCTTTGGGTATAAAATAGAGAATAATCAATTAAAGAAATTTTGAATGCAGTATGTTTCTATTTGGAGAATAAAAAAAACTTTACTGATTTAAAAAATCTTAAACCAGATTTCCTCTACTGTGGATCAGCTCTTGTGTGACGATTTGTACATCAGACCCATATCCAAGTGAACGATATTCCGCATATACTGTATGGACATTCCTCTTCATCTGTCTACCTTTAAAATGTCATAACCTTTGATCCACTCTCTCTCTGGTCTGCTCCAAGGACACAATCCTAACTACAGTAAACACTATATAAAAACACATTTAATTCTATATTATTTATGGAAGCAAAAAAATTGAAGCAATCTAAATGTGCATGTTATGGAATGACTTAATAAACTCATCGAATTTTAAAGTAACCATAAAATATTATTTTTCTGATGTGCTTGTATTAAAGGAAAAACGCTGATTATATTATGCTAAGGGAAACAGGAAGATAATAGTCTTTGAAGTCTGAATATAACTTAAAATAAGTTAAGACTATTTGCATGGCTGAAAGTTTTAATGCTTTGAGTTGCTTTGACATTTTACAACATATGAAGACATCAATAAACTGTATAGAGTGATTTGTTTTTTCCTCCACCAGAAAGAAAAGGCAAATCTACCAAGATAATTAGTTATTTAGAATGATCTAAATCAAAATGAACAATATTTTGTTTCTCTTAAACTGTGCATTTTATATGCCTCATAGAGATACTTAGCGATATTCAACAACCTTGCAAATGGAGTGGTCGCTGCCAGACAGCTACGAACAGCTGTAGAACAATTTCAGAAGCTGCTTATCCAAGAAGTCTAATGTGGAAGGACGTGGCTGTCACTGCCTGGGGAAGCAAATAGGAAAGAATATGACAAAGGAGGAAATCAGCTGTTGGACCAAAGAATTTAAACATTGAAAAAATGCCAACCATCGAAGACAGTTGCTATCTCACACAAAATCCCAAGAACTGTCCATACTCTACTTCTGTCAGCCTAGCAATTTGCTCAGCTATTGCTATTTTGGGAAGGAATTTCCACCAAGCTGGCCTATCTTCAGCCCCTGAGGTTTTCTCTGATTGACTGATCAGCAGGTGTTGAAAAAGCCTGTTGCAGAAATATCACAGACCCAGTGTGCTCATTTGACTTCTGTAACTGTGACTGTAGTTTCATTGAATATATTGTTTCTTAATCAAGAAGGCTTTCTCTGCAGGGTAAAATCAAACAGATTATTTAAAACATTTTTAGGTAATTACTTTTCCATAGAGACAGCATATGCATTTGTTAATATGCTTTATTATTTATGAGTTATAAATTGAATACTGTACTAATGATTGTACAAATGAAACCTAAATTAATATAACACAGAATGAACTTGTCAAAGCAATGTTGGCATTATAAGCATAAAAATGCAGTTAGCCCGCCATGGACTCTGCATTTGGTGATTCAGCCAACAGTGGATCAAAAATATTACAAAAAATACAACAGTGAAGCATAATACAAATAATATAGTATAACACCTTTTTATAAAGCATTTACATTGTATTAGGTATTATAAGGAATCTAAATATGATTTAAAGTATATGGGAAGATACGCCTAGATTATATAAGACACTACACCATTTTTTTAAAATAAGGAACTTGAGCATCTATAGATTTTGGTATCTGCAGGGGGTCCTGAAACCAATCTCCCTGGATACTGAGGAACAACTGTAGTCCTATTTTTCTAAGCTATAAAAGGAAATTGAATGGAATTAAGGCTAGGTTATCCAAGTGTATCTGATTCCTGACAAGCCTAGTCTGAACGATGAGCAGGACTTTGAGTTACTTTGACAGAGGGTACCCTATAGGGTGCCCACTCAATCATCAGTGAAGCGGGCACCCCAGAGCCAGGAGTTTCCGTGGAAGTCTTCACCTACCTTGCCTACCTCCAGTGAGTTGTGAGAGGACCTCTCCTGAACCCACAAAACAGGTTCAATCAAGTTCCACCTTCCATTCATGGACTTTCCCCTCTTCATTGCCTCACACAATGTCATAGCCGGAAGAATTGACCTTGTCTGACCTCCCAAGAGAAGATATCTTACCCAAGATCACAAAGCGCCAAATGTCAGCTGGGCTGAGAAGTGGCTGGACCTATTCTTTGACTGTCTGGGCCAGCCCAGCCTGAGGAAGTGCTATCAGTGCAAGACCCATAGTCCCTGAAAGCTTCACAGAAGTGGGTGAAGATGGGGAGAGAGCTTCTCCCCTCCTAGTTAAAGACAGGAATAATCATTAACGTTGCTTAGTGTTGCCCAATAAACAAGCTTAGCAGATGACTGAGAAGGCAAGGAAAGAGGATCAGACTTGGGATCCAGAAGCTGAGATGACCCTAGGGAAACTATTCTGCCTCAGGCCACTCTGAGGAATTGGGAGCTTCTAACTGGGCTGGGTAGGCAGCTGTTACTCACTGGTGTTTATGCTTGGTATGAAAAGGTGACTGGGGAGGTTGGGAGATTTTAAATCAGGCAATCATCATAGGTGTGGACGGCGAGTAATAGGGAAATAAATGGAGTTCAGTGGGTGAAGCCTCGGCCCTTGAGCTTTTCTGAGAAACCCAAGTGGTATGCAGCTAGGGGTGGGGGCTGTGGATGACAGTGGGCCAGAAACTTGATAGAGGGACACTGCTCAAATAGAAAGCCATGGGGGAAGGATGAGGACTTCAGTGATTGCTCTGAAGAAAAAGGAAGTAGCTTTATGAGAGTAGATTAATTTGGATCAAGGGAGTGAGCCTGGGGAGAGGTTTTGAGTAAAGAGGGGTGGAGTTTTACAGTGTGACTCAAGAGCCAACAGCCTGCTGGATCATGCAGGGGTGAGGATGTCGGTGATAGGGCAGACCCCTCCCAGGGCAGAAGGGCTGGAATGCAATCCGTGCCCCACAGAAAGGACTAAGGTCTACTGTCCCAGCAACCCAAGTTCACACCTGAAAGCAAGGGTATAGGATCAAGTTTCCAAAACCCAAGAGATCAGCTGCAGTGCATACCCTGCTACCTGGCCTGCTCTAGTCCCTGTCCCCATCAGGGTCACCTCAGATGGGAGTGCTAGGGCTTACCAGCCATCTGTCTGAAGAATTAACTCTGAGGCATTCATTAAACACACTTAGACCATTAAACCTCACACCATACGCCAACATAAATTCAGGTGTTAAATGGAAAAAAACAAAAAATAGCCATAATAAAATACATGCTTTTTTTTTTTTTTTTTTCCTCTGTGGTAGTGAAGGAGTTTTCTACTCATAAGGGCAAATGAAGAAAATATAAAGGCACAATGTGATAAATCTGATGACTTCTAAAAGTTCCTAACTGTAAAACTAAGACAAAATCTTCATTTAAAAAGAAGAAAAGGCAAGTTAAAAAAAAAAGAAAGGAAACCTTGGCAAGATGTGGCCCTGCAATTCAATAAGAAAAAACACATAGATAGGAAAATGAGCAGTATATTTAAAATTTATAAGACAATAAATATATGAAATAATATACAGTCAGCCCTCTCTATCTGTGGCTTCTACATCTGTGGATTCAACTAACCATGGATCAAAAATGTTCAGAAAAAATCTATTGAACATGTACACTTTTTTATCATTCTCTAAACACAGTATAACTGTTTACATAGTATTTACATTGTGTTAAGTATTATAAGTAATCTAGAGATGATTTAAAGTTTATACACAAATATGCCATTTCATAAGGGACTTGAGTATCCACAAATTTTAGTATTCAAGAGGGTCCTGGAACTAGTTCCCCATGGAAAACTAGGGACACCTATGTATTACATTATCTTGACTTAATTTTGTCTCAAAAACTGTCAAAAAAAAGTCACTAGAACAATGATCAATATTAGAGAAAAAACAAACCAAAAAAGAAAACAATCCAGTGTAAGATTGTCACACACGTAAGGAATACAATTGGTTATACTATTTTTGTATTAAATTTAATTTCTTGATTTTTTCTTATATATCCAAAACAAAAGGAACATGTGTACATGAATTGTTCAAATTTTTAATTAAAGTAAAAGTATAAAATAAAATCTCAATGTATTTGCCATGACATGCCTTCTTATCACATTCAAAGTAAAAGCCACAGTCTCTTTTGTTCTCTGGGATCAGACATGATCTGCCTCCTCACCTTATCTTTGTGACATTCTCCCACTCTTGCGTGGTTCTTCAGCTTCAGCCACACAGGCCTCTCTAATGGTCCTTGAACCCACGTGGCTCACCGTATCTCAGGGATTTCCCTGTCCCTCAGCCAGTCTCGGTCTCTCCAAGAAAAAAGAATGGCCTAACTTCCTTCCAATCTTAAGTCACCTTCTTAGTGGGACTTTCCCTGTCTATTCTATCTAAAATTTCATCTTCTTTTCCCATCAGGATTTGATATTTCCTCTTCTCTGTGTATTTTTTCTCTTATAACTTATTTTTATCTAACACAATGGTCTTTTTACTTCTCTTGTTATTGTTTATATTCTTTACTAGAATGTAAACTCTGAAGGAAGGAGTTTTTAATATTTTGTATTAGTGTATAAAAAGTGTCTGGATGTAGTAGGTCTCCATACACACATGTTTAGTGAATCCCTAGAAAGGCATGTCCAGAAATTATGATGTTTGAATGCATATGGATTGACATCACTGCTGCCACTCAACACAAGGCTTTAAGACTTTTTAAGACAGAGTAAGACCCTGTTATCTGTCTCATAACTCAAGGAAGGACATGCTACCTAGTGCTGCATTCATGGTTCTCAGTATTTCCTGAAGAGAATAAAAATAATGATACCTGCATCCTATTGCTTTGTATCTGATCTCTCTACAACATTGAAGTCACTTAATCCTTTAACAACTCTGTGGATGATTTTTAACTCCCATTTTAGAGATGAAAGACAGAGGCTAACTTACCCAATATGCTGAAGCTAATACATGATGGAACGGTTATTAGAGAGATCCTCTGAATCAAAACACTTATCACCATTAAGGTATAGTGTTTGGGAGCTCTTAAAAAAAAAGATGAAATACCAATAGGCAGATTTAATCTGAAAGCAACGAGGAAATGCTAATGGATTTTAAGACAGGGAGCAACATGATCAGGTTTACATGTTAAAGAAATTACCCTGGCAGGAGAGTGGAAAACAGAATGGAGAGAACAGGCTGGAGTCAGGAAATGAATAGGCTTTTGCAATAAACCAGATGACAACACATGAAGCTCATCCTAGTGAGTGGAAGGAATCACATAAAAGAGAATATGGAATTCAGATGTATCAGCTGTGGTGAGCCAAGATCAAGCCATTGCACTCCAGCCTGGGAGACAGATCAAGACCCTGATTCAAGAAAAAAAAAACAAAAAAAGGAGAGGCTAGTATAAAATCTCGAATATCACCAATAGGTCAATAAATCATGGACTACATTGAATTTGGCAATTAATAGATCATCATGAATGATGTTTGGCAGAGGTGCTTCAGGGCAGATTCTGGTCTAAAGGTAGACTAGACCAGTAATATTTAGGACTTTGAAGGAGAAATGGAGATGATGAATGTATATTCTTATGAAGTGCCATGATCAAAAGGAGGAGATGAGGCCCTGGTGTGGTGGCTCACACCTGTAATCCCAGCACTTTGGGAGGCTGAGGTGGGCAGATCACCTGAGGTCAGGAGTTTGAGACCAGCCTGGCCAACATGGTGAAACCTCATCTCTACTAAAAATATAAAAATTAGCCAGGTGTGGTGGCATGCACTTGTAATCTCAGCTAACCAGGAGGCTGAGGCAGGAGAATCGCTGGAACCCGGTGGGCGGAGGCTGCAGTGAACCGAGATCATGTCACTGCACTCCAGCCAAGGCGACAGAGTAAGACTCCATCTCAAAAAAAAAAAAAAAAAAAAAAAAGTAGGGCAGGGTTCATTCTTTTAATTGTTTTGGAGAGGAAAGTGACTTTATCATTTTAGTGGAATGAATAGTAAATGCCAGTTGCATTAGGTTCCTATTGTTGCTATAGCAAGTTTCCACAAACTTGGTGGCTTAAAACACACATTTGTTACAATTCTGGAGGTCAGAAGCCTAAAAATCAAGGTATTGGTAGGACTACATTATTTCTAGGGGCTCTAACAGGGAGTCTGTTTCCTTACCTTTTCCAGCTTCTACAGGGCACATGTATTCCTTAGCTTGTAGCCCCTTTCTCCATGTATAAGTCAGCAGCACAGCATCTTCTCTTTCCTCTGATCTCCCGTTTCTCTCTTATAAAGACCCTTGAGATTACATCGGGCCTACTCTGGAAAATCTAGGATAATCCCCCATCTCAGGATCTTTAAATTAATCACATATGCAAAGTTCCTTTTGCCATGTAAGGTAACATGCACAGGTTCTGGGGATTAGGGCATGCACAGCTTTGGGAGCCATTTATTTGTCAGTGCACACTCTGCCCCAAATATTCTCATCAATTCCATATGCAAAATGAACCATTCTAAGGTGCCCGCAAAGTCCCAACGTATTACAATATCGACTTAAGTCCAAAAATCCCATCTAAATTTCATCTGCTGAAAAGACCTAAATGATTAAATCAGGTATGGTTGAGACTTTGGGTATGAACCATCCTGAGGCAAAATTTCTCTCCATATGTGAACCTGTAAGACTAGAAAACAAGTTATTTGCTCCCAAAATACAATGGTGGGACAGGAATAGGGTATGAGTGACAGATATTCCTGTTCACAAAGGGAGAAAATGGAAGGAGAAAAAGCCAAGAAATTTCAAAAATCTGCAAGGTTAACTCCATAGGTTTTAAGGCCTGTGAATAACTATTTGTATCTCTAGGCTCTGTCCTCAGAGTCATCCTTCATGAAAGATAGCACAAGTTTGTGGCTGAATAGTTTTATCAGACTGTTTGTTGCTTACGGAATTCTGGGAGTCCTATAACCGTCTTTCATTTTATTGTCTCTCTGTACCTTTCAGTTCAAGCTAGCAGTGTTTCTGCTGATATTCTCAGAAATCTTTTGGATTCCCTGTGTATGTCACAGAGTTCTTTTTGAGGCACTAGCAAAAGGTTGTCCAACCGTACTCATGACTTTCTCTTCAGAGTATGTTTTCCCAACAGTGAATCTCTTACTTTGACCATCCTTTGCAGTCTTGAAATCCTGATAATTTCCCACATTCTCCTTGTCCTGGTTCCTTTTTGATAACAGTCCTTCCCTCTTATAAGGACCCTTCTCATTATATCAGGTCCCCAGATCCAGGGTAATTTCCCCATCTCAAGATTCTTAGGAATATCTGCAAAGTTCTTTTTGCCACATAAGATGACATATTTATAGGTCCAAGGATTAGGATATAGACATCTTTGGGGGACCATTGTTCAATCTACCACAGCTGTTAATAGAGGTTAACAATATAGGAATGGAGTGAGATTCCTGAGGAAGCTGGAGGCAACCAACTCAAAAGGGAGTGGTTATATTGTATATGGAACACGTCATGGGCTTCTTGGACTAGATGGAGGTGTCAGACAGTTGAATCTCTTTAAAACAGATATATTCTTAGTGGACTTGAAGAGAACAGTAAGATGCTCTAGGGTTTTAAGGGCCACTGTAAAAAAGATCGGGGACATAAACAGTAAATTTGAGGTGAAAAATATTAGATAATTTCCTTCAGTGTCCTGGTAAGGGCAAAAAATGGTTTACTAGATTCAGGTGATCAAGTTGCAGGGCAGGTGCAGAGGAAAGTGAGTGGATGGAGTAGTTGAGAATGTTGGTGAGAGGTAGGTTCAGTGCCTGTTCACAGAGTTGACACTGGGGAGGTGAAAGAGGCTCCTAAGGAGGCTGAGAGATTGAGGCAAGGGGGAAGGCTCCAAAAAGTTGAAATGGAGTTTATGATTTTCAAGTTTCTGAATAAAATCTAGGCTGGAGTCATGGTAATATCTTATTAAAGTGGAAGAGAACTGAATATTGATTTGGAGTAGAATCTGTTTATGTGCATTGTACATATACTTTGGGGTGGGAAGTGGGATGTATGGAGTTAATATCTAGGGAATCCCCACCTGATATATCTATATCTTTAAGACAGAAAAAAAACAGCACACAGTCAATTACATTAAGAACATGTAGGGCCCACTTCTACAATCAAAAGAGGAAATCCCCATTAAATTGTATGTGCTTTGGGGGCGGAATAATGACACTGTAGTATTTAAAAGAACTGGAATGAGATAATATATACAGAGAATATTGTAGATATTATCTTTGGAATTAAATTTTGAAGTCTTGGCTACCATTAACTACCTGTAGGGTCATGGACAAGTAATTGAATTCTCTAAGCCTTATTTACCTCTCCATAAAATAGCAACAGTAAAGTTGCTCATGAGCTTTCTGTGAGATTTAATGTGATAATACATGTTAAGCTTTTAGCCTATTGCCTGGCACATAAAAAGCTCAATAAATGCTGTTACAGCAAAGCCCAATTTTCTGCTGCTAGCAAATGCATTCTTATGATACAAAGGTCCAGTATCAGATGCTAGAGAAGAATCCATCTGAGATGAACTCATGACTTAATCATGAGTCATTTCAAGTTCTTTCTCAATGTCATCCTCATTGAGAAAGACAATCATAACTGTTTTCAACCAAAAAAAAAAAAAAGAAAATCTCAACAGAAGTGAGCAATGTTTTCACCTCCTTTTTGAAGCCACTTTATATTCCAGAGTCTGAGAAAAAAACAACCCTTCTGGGCTCTTTCTATTGTGAACAAGTCACTTCCTCCCTTTCCTTTTCTTGAAGACAGAACTTCTGGTTTCGAATTCTCTCCATTTATTACCCAATGTCGTTACTTGGGCACCCTCACCACCATCTTGACTCTCAATATATTCTCTACATGCATAACATCATGGAATTAAGTGTCTGGAGCACTAAGGGCCACCATGGGCTGGGGTTGAAACTCGAATTTCCAACATTAATGAGCTTGATGACAAAACTAAAGAGCATTCTTCTCAATTTAAATTCTTTGTGATATATGATTGGCCTTTCAAATGTTCACACTGGACAGTTATACTATTGGAAAGTTTTCATAAAATGAACTTCTTAGGACAGAAACTCAAAGCCCCTAATCTTTTTTTACTCCATTTTTGCATGTCCGGTACCAAGCCAGAAAAGATAAACCACCACACCTCACCATAGACGTTCACAGTGCTTACAGTGCTGCATTTACTCTCAGCCTCAATTCCTTGTTTAGACTCCCAGGTTTCTCTGCTTTTACATGCATGTCCCAGATATATCGCATATCATCGCTTCTGCTATTACCTCCGTAAGTATCAGAGTAAACCAATGCAGACCTATATTCTACCTTCAGAAAATTGGGGAAATCGAAAACGCCCCATGATAGAGAAAAGAAACTGAAACTAACTCCCTAGATACAAACTCAGGCGCTGGCTGCTGTGTGGCTCAGAGCTCCCAAACCAGCACCAGGCGCTGTGCTTGGCCCCTCTGCTCCACCTCCTCCCCGCGGGGCGTGCAGCTCAGACGCTCTATGGGCCTAACAGGTTCGGTGGTCGGGGTGAGGATTGCAGGTGACGTGGGGTGTCGCTAGGGACCTTGGAGGGGAGCTGTCCCGCGGGGTTCTAGATTTTCTTCAACATCCCGATGGACCGGGCGGGGGAGTGGCCCCGTGGCTTCGCGCGCGCAGGGCGTGGGGAGCTGGGGCGCCCACTGGGCTCCGGCGGCAGCTTCGCGGGCAGGCGTAGAACGGGCTTGGGGAGGGGTAAGGAAGAGGGACGACCGCCTTGAGAGAGGAGAGTGCTCAGGCTTTTAACGGGTGCTCTTCACCCGAGGGGGCTGGGGATCTGGGGTACTGAGGAGAAAGTAAGGATCATCAGATCTGAGCACAGCCAGTCGGACCTGGACATTGACAGACAGCAAGCGGCTTCCTTTCTTTCGTCTTGGATTTAAGCTCTTAATAGCGGAAGTCAGGCTTTGTTATTTCCCCGGAAGGTACTTCGTTCTCTTTCCCCGCTTCTCTTTTGTTTACAAAGTTACATTGATAAATTTATAATGTAGTCCTCAAGGTTTTCCACAAAGAAGCTGACATCGTCCGTGATGGGGACTTAAGGATTATGAAGCTCCTAATGACTGCTAGAAAAAGCGATCAGAACCAGACAGAAGCAAGTCCTTTAAAGACACAATAAGAAGTCCAAACCATAACATCAACGACATACAGACCTTCATGATTTCCAGTATTCTCCTGAAAGCAGTAACATATCATTCAACCTAAGATTTGCAGTTTGAAGTTTAGTGGAACTCAAGTGCTGAGATTTGAGGGTACTAAAATAAATGAGGGTGGATTATGCATCCAAGGCCCTTCCCCTTCTATCCCAAAGATTTGGGGGTAGTTTAGTGTGAATCCTTCCTGATACTCTACAAAGAAACAAGTTTCTGTCTGTAGCTCCTATCTCTCTTTCTATCCATCCATCCATCCATCCATCATCCAACCATCCAACCATCCATCCATCCATCATCTGTCCATCTCTATCTTTAAAAGATATTTTGGCTGTCATACTGGTATGCTTTTTCTCAGTTCATGATTTATTGGTACCTGTCTCATTTAATAATTGCTGTATGATAACCCATGGTATGTTGGGTCATTATTGATCAGTTTTATTTGAAGCAGAAGAGAAAGACATAAAAATTAAATGCCCTTCTCTACTACTTTCCCCTTCATACTCAGTCTCACAGTTTTAGTTCTCCTGAGGCGTTGCCACTCCAAATATATACATTTCTTTCTTGGTTGCTTATAACTTATATGCTTACAAATCAGTTTTTTGTTTTATCAACTTTAGACAGACTCCAACGACTCCCTGTGAAAGGAACACCCAAGTCACCCACTTTGTCTTCCAATATGAGTTATATATTTTAAAAATTTCTTCTCATGATTGGCTTTATGGCTTTTAATAAAATATCCATGTTAATTATCATCCACGGCTATGTTGATATGGGTGGAAATCTCTGTGGTTTTCCCTGCTGCAGGCTCATTTTCTGCTTTGTAAGTATGGAGACCTGCTGGTTGATTTACTGATACAACCCCTTTTTATAACCTGCTGCTTGTTTTACTGATGTAACCATTTTTAAGGCAGCTCATAGTTTATTTGGAAATACAGTTCTCTAAGAAATGTATACAGCTTCTGATGCTCTAGTTCCCTATGCTGTTAATTACACCCAGAGAGTTTCTATTTTCATCCTTAATTCCATCTCAAATTAGCAGAATCTGTCTTAAGTTCATTTGAAATGATAGTCTGGCCTGGGAAGGTAACACCTCCACATAACATTTGCAGCAAGACTAAGTCCTTCTGTTTAACTGAGAATTCTTTATGAGTCTTTGTTGAGCAAGGTTTTTTTTTTTTTAAGTCTTGTCACTTTTTATTTGCAGTACAGAAACTGTCACCTGTGCGACCCAAATTTCTTGGCTCCCTTCCTTCTTCTCCTCCTTTCCCCTTCCTTCCTTCCTTCCTTCCTTCCTTCCTTCCTTCCTTCCTTCCTTCTTCCTTCCTTCCTTCCTCAGTGCCTTTCTCCCTCCCTCCCTCCCTCCTTTCCTCCCTCCTTCCCTCCCTCCCCTCCCCTTCCCTCTCCCTCCCCTTCCGTCTCCCTTCCTTTCCCTCTCCCTTCCCTCTCCCTCCCCTCTCCCTCCCCTCCCCTTCCTTTCCTTTTTTAAATAGGGATGTGGTCTCATTTTTGTTGCCCAGGTTGGTCTCGAACTCCTCACCTCAAGCAATCCTTCCACATCGGCTTCCCAAAGGGCTGGGATTATAGGTGTGAGCCACTGTGTCCAGCTAATTCTCTTCCTTCTAACTCTGCTTTCATACCACCGAGTTCTTTCTTAAGACATTTCTCTTTTCCATTCTTCTTTGGTGGTAACTCCTCAAAAACAGCAACTAAAACACTATAGACATTGACCAGCAACCTTTTCAAATCACTTTTCTGTGAGCATCAGGCTTGTTGGCATGTGATTGGCTTCCTAGTTTTGAAGGGGATGATTTTTACTAGGTATTTTGCTTTGCATCACCTGGGTTTCCAACTTTTAAGCCCAAGAAGCCTAGTTTCTCACTGCCTATTATCTGTCCATTAGGGTGGAGATACATACCATGTTAATGGTTTTATAATCCGCGTCGGTCTCTTTTTACATCTAAGATGAGGATGAAAATTATATCTGTGTGGTATGTTGTAGTTCGTTAGTATTAAGAAAATTAGTGGTACACAAAATGATGGTGCATCTTGCAGTTCATGGCGTTTTAGATTAAGAGAATGATAGCACTATACAATTATGTAATGATAAGAAGGATTTCATTTTATTTATTTATTTATTTTGAGACGGAGTCTCTCTCTGTCACCCAGGCTGGAGTGCAGTGGCAGGATCTGGGCTCACTGCAAGCTCCGCCTCCTGGGTTCAGGCCATTCTCCTGCCTCAGCCTCCTGAGTTCCTGGGACTACAGGTGCCTGCCACCAAGCCCGGCTAATTTTTTGTATTTTTAGTAGAGATGGGGTTTCACTGTGTTAACCAGGACGGTCTCGATCTCCTGACCTTGTGATCCGCCTGCCTCAGCCTCCCAAAGTGCTGGGATTACAGGTGTAAGCCACCACGCCTGGCCAGGATTTCACTTTTGTACCAATTTCTGTAGCAGTAAGGGAATGCTAACTTCTGTAGCAATTACAACTTCTAAATTTCAGTGGCATTACACAGTAGAAATTTATATCTATTGTCCTTCTAAGAGTTCAAAGCAGATTTTCCTGGCCAGTGGGCCCTATAGTGATTCAGGGACCCAGTTTCTTCCATATGGTAGTTCCACTGTTCCCTGGAGTCTTAATATTCTTTGCACCTAACTTTTTAAAGATAAGTAAGAGTAGAGAAAGGTATACCTACTTCTCAAAAGTCTGGCTATCACTTCCACTCAGATTCCATTGGTAAGAACTAATTTCATGGCTATCTCCAGATGCAAAAGAACGGGGAAAATCTAGTCATTGGCCAGACAGCTACTTCTCAGTGATAATTCTTACATGTGGAAGGAGGAGCATGAATTTTAGTGGACAGTTGATATCTCTGATCTGATTCATATGATTTTTTTTCAATTTTTTTTAACTTCCATCAGAATCCAAAAGAAAGTCTTCACATTACAATTGGTATATAAATACCTTGGTTTTTAATCTATAGGGTTCCCTCTTTCTCTCTCACTCTCTTCATCTCTGACTCTGTCTCTCCTTGCTATTCTCTATTAGTTCTTAGAATTAGAGGCATAATCAGTTATTTTTAATTTTTTATATTTTTGTTAAGAGTTCACATAGATGGCCTCATATTCCATTCAGAGACAGAGAATGTCTTGCTATCTCTATTTTTATGATGTTAGTATCCATTGATGTTCAATATCTAGATCTATTAATTTATTAGATGTTTCAACATGAGGAAAATATAAATTCCTCATTTCTTCTTTTATTTTTTTGAACTGGGTTACTTCTGTAAAGACAAACTTCTCATGCTATTTACTTAATCAGGGTTACACTTTGTATAACATGACAATAGAGGATAAGTGTTTTGGTTTTTTTTCATTCAAAGCATGTTCTTTTTAAAAACTTTTATTTCTTAAATCTTTATTTTTTGATTTATCTTCTCTCTTAGTTTGCTAAAGCTGCCGTAACAAAATATTATAGAGTGGTGGCTTAAACAACAGAAATTTGTTTCTCACTATTTTGGAGGCTGTGCAGTAGAAGATCAAGATTCTGACTGATTCAGTTTCTGGTGAGGGATATCTTCCTGGCTTGTACATGACTACCCTCTTGCTGTGTTCTGAGAGAGAGAGCGAGCACATGGGGGTGGGGAGTGGGGAGGGAGGCGGCAGGGGGAAGGGAGAAGGGAGAGAGTATGAGCTCTCTGATGTTTCTTCTTAAGAAGACTCCAATCCTATCAGATAAGGACCCTATTCTTATGGCCTCCTGTAATCCTTATTACTTCCTGAAGCCCCCATCTCCAATTACCATCACGCTGGGGTTTAGGGCTTTAAAATATGAATTTTGGGGGGACATAAACATTTAGTATATAACATTATCTTTGGATGCTATTTCTGGGCTCCCTATATGTATATATATTTTTAGAAATGATAATAATAGCATTCCTACTCTTTTCCTACCGTTTTTCCCTCTTTGTACTTCTCAAATTGGTTAGCTATTTTAATATATTAACAATGTTCAAAGCATTTACATTTTAGTTATCTGAATAAATTAAGTTCATTGTTATTTGTCTATATATTGAGTCTAAAAATTGAAAAACAACAACAAAAAAATAACTGTATATACAGTATTCGTTATGGAGTCAAGTTTTGTGACCAGATCCAAATAGGAAATGCATCCTATATCATTAAAACTTGATTACAGTGGACTTTTCAAAGCATTAAAGAGGATGAAGGATGTTAGTCATGTGTCAGAGCATTCAGTGTTGGCCATAATGTTAAAAGAGCTGACTTTAATCAGTTTTCAACTATGTCCAGGTGCTCTTTAAGCAGTTTATATATTAACACATTTTATCTTGACAACCCTAGGATAATACTACTATTCCAAATTCACAGACAGGAAACAGAAACAGAGATGGAAGCAATTTGCCTCAGGCCACACGACTAGTTAGTTGTACAATTAGGAATTCAACCCAGGCATCCTGGTTTCAGAGCTCATGTTCTTATTCATTTTAATGCCTCTTTCATTTTCATTCTTTTGTGACTAAAATGTCTTTCCTTTTCGCCAGATTTTAGATTTTCTCTTTATCTTTGGAGCACTACAATGTTATCAGGATATTTCTAGCTGTGGCTTTCTCTTTTTTCATCAAATTTGTTTTGTTTTTGGAGAATCTTTTTAATCTAGGGACTCATATTTTTCTTCAGCCCTGAGGCAGTCTTCTTAAATTACATTTTCTCACATTATGTTTTCGATTATTTTTGCCCTTATTCTGGTATCCCAGTTATTTCCTCCGGGATTACCTTTTAATGGATTATATAAGCTTTGATCAATCTTTCATGTGTCTTAACGTTTCTCTGATTTCTATCTCATTGTCTTTCTGGTCTCTGTCTTTTAACTTGGGATTCTGTTTTATTGTTCAGCAAACTAATTTATTTTATATCTGCAATCTTGCTTTGAATTTTCAAGCGTGGTTCCTTATTCCTGTGTTTTCTCTTTTCAATAGCAGCATGCAAGCTCCTATTTCATAGATTCACTATCTTTGATTCTATATGAAAATTCTAGTGGGAATTTTTAAAATTTCTCTTTTGGCTTCCAAATTATCTCTGTTTTCTCAGTATGTCTTTTAGAATATTTTGATTTTTTTTAGTTTGTTTATTTGTCTTCATTTTTGGTGTTTATTTTCTGTCCGATCAGTATTTTATATCTGACGATCCTTACTTTTTTAAAATTTAAAAATCACAGTGCTTAGTAAAAAAGCTGATTTAGGCTTTCCTAACCTGTCTCTCTCTTAAACGGGAGGGGCTCTTTGAATGACCACTCCATTCACTCCTTCAGGGCTCCTCTGAAATATTGCTTTCTTGGAGATACTGTCTATAGCAATCCTGTCCAATTCGTTATAACTCTTTTATTTTTTAAATAGTACTTAACTTTTAAATATTTAAAATTTTATTTTATTTTTTCTACTAGATGATAAGCTCCTAGAGTGCAGCAAAGCCTACTTTTGTCCTTTTCACTAGACTCAAGTGCAGTGCCTGTCACACAGCTGGTGTTTGCTCATTCAATAGTTGTTGAATAAATGCATTCTGCTTTCTGTCCCTTCAGTTTCACAGAGACTGTACTTTCTTTGGCTATAATTACTTTTCTACTTACCAATCCTGTGGCCATGTTGAGTTCTAACCGTATATTGCTGCTACTCTTTATGGTAAGTATGAAGTGAAGAAATGAGTTCTCCCAGAATCAGCTCCCAAGACAAGGATTTGAGTGCCAATAGTTCATTTTGGGAGTGATCAGGAGTGGCCAGAAACTTATTTTGGGAGTGACCCAGAGTCACTAATAAGCACTGGTCAGTGATTTCTTCTACCTGCAAAATATACTCATTTCCTCAGTTATCTTTAGAAATCAAATGACAGTTCTATTTCTAGCCCAGAAACTGTCCACCTTTCAGCATGCTTTGTCCAAGCCCCATCATCCATCCTCTTGTCCTTGCTAGGAACTGAGGAGTCATCTGTGACACTCCCAACTCTCCCTTCCCTTGTGGAATCTATTGCCAAACTATGTCACATTCATCTTCAAAATGTCCCTTCTGATAAATCCGCATCTCTCCAGCTCTAAATAGCACCACATTACCTCAAACCACCATCATCTTTCTATAGGACTATTTCAGTAGCTTTCTCTATGCATCTCCCCTTCCAGTCTGCTCTCTGTACTAAAGATAATGTTTTCCAAACGCAAGTTTAATCAAATTACAACCAGTTTAAAACCCATCAATGGCTGAATTTAGCTCGAAGATGAAGACGAAACACCTTAAAATCCCTTAGAAGACTCCCTAGCTTCCTTTTTCTCTAACCTTATCTGTCACAGCCTTACCCTCTGCTGCAACTGCACGCACTTCTTTTCTGAATCTCATACTTTCCATACTGTCCTCTGTCATAGGGCCTTTGTGCATGCTGTTCCCTTTGCCAAGAATACTTTTTATTCCTTTTTTGGGGGGCAAATTAACTCTAAGGGAGTACTCATTCCTTCAGATCTCAGTTCATGCATTAATTCCTTAGGGAAGCCACCCTCATCTCTGCCTTTTGTCACATTTGTGATTTGAAATTGTTTGTATGATTATTTGATCAATTTTTGCTTGTTTACTAGACTGCTTGCTCTGTGAAAATTGTAACCATATTTTTTGGGTTCATTTCTTTGTTTCAGGAATAAATGCAGTTCTGTTTTTTTTCGTTTATTACAGAGGTGCCATTCACATCAAATGTAGCCATTTTAGAGGTACCAAAATAAAATATATCAGCCATATTTAATAAATTCCAGCTCTACTCTTCTACCCTATAGCCCAAGAAGCAGCAACCATGGGTAATTCTCAATCTTTGATATTTGTAGCCTATAAAACCACAATCTTGTAAGATATTCAGATTCAATAATGTTACAAAGTAATTGGATTCTATATTTCCTTTCCTTAATAATTACTAAATTATATAGCTGTGTTGATGGCTCAAAAAGTCTCTCTCTTTTTTTTTAGGGTTAAAGGATCATGCAGGATTTTTCAGGAAAATGACAAAGTTAATTTTGAATGAAATGCCAAAAGCTGGGTAAGTACTGTGAAGTGAAAAAAGAAGGAGCTATACTATTGTATACTCTGGGTATCGACATCCCTCTTAACCTGTATACATATACGTGATCACTCAACCTATTTATCTTGGGGCAACTTGGAGAGGATGGGAACACACTCTTCTTCCTATAGTTGTCATAGCTGTCACTGAACAGATAGTTTCCTAAAGCAATCAGATTTATGGGGTTGGGGGTTATATATGTCCTTATCCAGAATAACAGCCTTTAGAATCATATTCTCAAGTTCAAATCCTGGCTCTTCCATTTAGCATTGGATAAATTCCTTTGCCTCTCTGAGCCTAATTTTATTTTAATAAAATAGTAATTGTGCTATCTCCTTCTTATAAAGGACAGTTGCTTAAATGAGATATTTGAAAAGGTATCGTAGACTGGCATGAAGTACTCAACAAATAGTACCTTATGCAATAGTAACAACAACAGCAACAAAGTCTCTGTGAAACATCTGTGATTTTTAATCTCTTTGATTTTTATTTTAGATATTCCAGCATATTAAATGATTTCGTGGAATCTAATTTTTTTGTGATTGATGGAGATTCCTTGCTTGTCACATGCCTGTGTGTAAAATCATTCAAGTGGGGACAGAATCTCCACTTTTTCTATCTGGTTGAATGCTATCTTGTGGATCTTATGAGTAATGGAGGACAATTCGCCATAGTTTTCTTCAAGGTAATGTGTGATGATTGATGTCTTTTTAGTCCTTTGAAGACTATAACTGAAATCTCTTAACCTAAATAGTCTTTGACCTAAAATGAAGCATGCCATCATAGAAAATATAAAAAGACAGATTAACAAAAGAAAAAATTACCCATAATTTCACCACTCAGAGATAACCATTCTTTATTTTTTATTTTATTAATTTTTTTTCCTCAACTCTGTTCCCGCATTCACAGTATAGATCAGGCACAGAGCCTTGGCTGAGGGGTATATGGGGTAGTTTACTCTACCTCCTTTTCTATACAGTCGGTATAAGAATTCAGCCTGTGGTAAGCGCCAGGAAGCCCATTTTTTAGGTTTCATATTTTGTTATAAAAATTTCAAATATACATAAGTTGAAAGGTTGTGGAGCAGATATCTATATTCCACCATCTAAATCCTACAATTATATTTTATTTTACTTCTTCATATATCTGTAAGCTTGTCCAAGCCTTTATTCACCTTTCAATCCTTTTGTTTTGGGGGTACAGTTCAAAGTAGTTGTAGACATTACATTTAACTCTGAAACATTTCATCATACATGCCATTAACTAGAGTTCAGTACTTATTTGCACGTTTTTTTGATGGTAAAATTTACATGAAATAAAATACACAATTCTTAAATGTGTTACAAAAAGTTTTGCTCCAACCTAATGCCGTTTAATGAGCTTTGGCAAGTGCATAGCATTTACCAGTCCATTGAGTTTTGACAAATGCATGCATGTGTAACCCAAACTCTTGTTCCACAGTATGTCTTCTCATGCCCCTGCCCAGTCCATTCTCACTCCATCCCCTAGAAGCAACCACTGTTTAAATCCTTTCTATTGCCTCTTTAGTTTTGCCTGTTGTAGAACTTTTTTTGTTTTTGTTTTTGTTTTTGAGATGGAGTTTCGCTCTTGTTGCACAGGCTGGAGTGTTGTTGCACAGGCTGGAGTGCAATGCCATGATCTTGGCTTACTGCAACCTCTTTCTCCTGGGTTCAAGCGATTCTACTCTCTCAGCCTCCCAGGTAGCTGGAATTATAGGCGCATGCCACCATGCTCAGCTAATTTTTGTATTTTTAGTAGAGACAGGGTTTCATCATATTTGTCAGGCTGGTCTCGAACACCTGACCTCAGGTGATCCACCTGCCTTGGCCTCCCAAAGTTCTAGAACTTTTAATAAATAGAATTTTACAGTGTGAACTCTTTGTATAAACCTTTCATTCAACATAAGAATTTTGAGAGGCACCCATTTTGTTGTGTGCAGTGGTATTTTGCTCCTTCTATCACTTTTGAGTAAGGTTTTATTGTAGAAATGTGCCATGGTTTGTTTCCCCATTTTCCTGCTTCAATATCTTGCCTAGATGAATAAAGCTCCTATGTGCATTCACACACAAGTCTTTGTGTGGACGTAAGTTTTCATTTTCCTTGTACATATATCTGTGATTGAAAAACATATTTTATAAAACTGCCAAAGCTTTTCCTAAGGTAGTTGTGCCCCTTCACACTAACTCCAGCAATGAATAAGAGTTGTGGTGCCCTGTGTAGTTGCAAACATTTTTATTTGGTCAGTCCAACTATTCTGTTGGATGTGTGGTGTTATGTCCCTGGGTTTTAATTGGTATTTATCAAATGACTAATGATGTTGCCTACTTTTTCAAGTGCTTATTGTTCGTTTGTATACTATGACTTGTGAAGCATCTGCTCATATCTTTTGACCATTTTAAATTGGATTCTTTATCTTTTTCACATTGAGTTGTAATAGTTCTTGATATATTCTGTATACAACCTCTTGTCATATATATTATTGCAAATATATTTTCTCAGTCTGTGGCTTGCCAGTTCATTTTCCTTCTTTGTTTTCTTTTCTTTTTTTTTTTTTGAGGTGGAGTCTTGCTGCATCACCTAGGCTGGAGTGCAGTGGCGCTCTATCAGCTCACTGCAACCTCCGCCTCCCAAGTTCATGCCATTCTCCTGCCTCAGCCTCCCAAGTAGCTGGGACTACAGGTGTGCACCACCACGCCCAGCTAATTTTTTGTATTTTTAGTAGAGATGGGGTTTCATTGTGTTAGCAGAATGGTCTCCATCTCCGGACCTCGTGATCCACCCGCCTCGGCCTCCCAAAGTGCTGGAATTACAGGCTTGAGCCACCGCGCCCGGCTGTCACTTCATTTTCTTAGTGCTATTTTTGGATGACCAGATATTTTAATTTTGATGAAATCTAATTTATTATTCTTTAATGGTTATTGTGCCTATATCCTGATAAGAATCATTGTCTATCTCTTAGTCACAAAGATATTTTTCTATTTTTATTAATAATTCTAGAAGTATGTAGTTTCAGCTTTTGCATTTTGGTCTATGATATTTCTTGAATTAATTTTTGTGTGTTTGTGATGTGAATTGGGGATTGAGGTTCATTTGTTCCAGCATCCATGGTTGAGAACATTTTTCTTCTTCCAGTAGATTGGTTTCTTCATCAAAAATCAAATGATTATGTATGTGTAGGTCCATTTCTGGGCTTTCTACTATGTTCTATCAAAGGATTTAACAAATTACCAGTACCACAATGTGCTGATTTGTATAATTTTTAGTAAATCTTGAAACCCGCTTTGTTCTTCTTTGTTTAACTTTGGCTATTCTAGGTTCTCTGCATTTCCACACAAATTTTAGAATTAGCTTGCCAATTTCTATTTAAAAAGAAAATGGGATTTTAATTGATATTCATTACATTTATAGATCAATATAGTCTTTCAGTTAGTGAACATAATGTATATCTGTTTTTTTTAAGATCTCTAATTTCTTTTATCAGTTTTGTAGTCTTCAGTGTGGAGGTCTTGCACATCTTTTGCTAAATCTATTTCAAGATATTTCATATTTTGATCTTACTGTAAATTGAATTTTTAAAAATAATTTATTTTTTGCTATTTGTATATAGAAGTAGAATTGATTTTGTTTGTTAACTGGTATCCTGCAATCTTTTTTTTTTTTTTTTTTTTTTTTGGAGATGGAGTCTCACTCTGTCGCCCAGGCTGGAATGCAGTGGCCGGATCTCAGCTCACTGCAAGCTCCGCCTCCCAGGTTTATGCCATTCTCCTGCCTCAGCCTCCCGAGTAGCTGGGACTACAGGTGCCCGCCACCTCGCCTGGCTAGTTTTTTGTAGTTTTTAGTAGAGACGGGGTTTCACCGGGTTAGCCAGGATGGTCTCGATCTCCTGACCTTGTGATCTGCCCGTCTCGGCCTCCCAAAGTGCTGGGATTACAGGCTTGAGCCACCGTGTCCGGTCTCCTGCAATTTTATTAAAACAACTTATTAATTTCAGTTGATTATTTGTATATTTCTTAGATTTTTCAATGTCTTCAGTGAATAAATACATGCTTATTTCTTGTTTTACGGTTTTATTTTTTAATTGCTTTTTCTTGCCTTATTACAGTGATTGGCACCTCTAGAAATGCTGAAGTAGAGTGAGTGGGAATCTTTACCTGGTTCTTGATCTTAAAGGGAAAGTGTCCATTATTTCCCTACTAGGTATCATGTTAGCTGTAGTTATTTTATGTATATCCGCTATCAAATTGAGGAAATTTATTCTTATTTTAGGTTTTCCGAGAGTTTCTATAATTAATAGGTGTTACATTTTTAAAAATGCTTTTTCTACATTTATTGAAACTCTGATACACCTTTCCTCTTTTATTAATTTGGTAGATTACATTAAGTGATTTTTAAATACTAATTCAATTCAATCTTTTATTCCTGGGAAAACCTCAGTTGGTCATGATAGATATCATTTCTCTAATATATTGCTGGGTTTGATTTCCTAATATTTTAAGTGTTTTTGGTATATAGTCATGAAAAATATTAATCTGTAATTTTATTTATTTATTTATTTATTTGAGATGGAGTCTCATTCTGTTGCCCAGGCTAGAGTACAAAGGCACAGTCTCAGCTCACTGCAATCTCCGCCTCCCAGGTTCAAGCAATTCTTTTATCTCAACCTCCTATGTAGCTGGGATTACAGGCATGCGCCACCATGTCTGGCTGATTTTTGTATTTTTAGCAGAGATGGGGTTTTCCCATGTTGGTCAGGCTGGTCTTGAACTCTGGACCTCAGGTGATCCGCCTGCCTCAGCCTCCCAAAGTACTGAGATTACAGGCATGAGCCACCTTGCCAGGCCAATTTTATTTTTTATATAATGTCTTTTTCTGGTTTTGGTATCAGGATCATGTCGACCTGGTGAATGTGTTGAAAAGCCCATTTTCCTCTTCTATTTTCTGAAAAAGTCTTTATGAGATTGGTATTATTGCCTCAGATAGATTTGATAAAATTTGATCAAATTTTCCTGTGAAACCATTTGGGTCTGGAGTTTTCCTTGGAAGAAAATTTTTGATAAAAAAGTCAATTTCTTTAATAAATATAGGGCTATTTAGACTTTCTGTTTTATCTTGTGTCAGTTTTGTTAATTGTATATGTCAAGGGATTTGCCCATCTTATCTAAGTTGTCTGATATTTTGGCATAAAGTTGTCTATAATATTCTCTTATTTTCCTCTTATTGCCTAAAGATTTGTAGTGATGTTAGTGTTAGTTAGCAACCTCTTTCTTTTTTTTTTTTTTTGGAACAGAAACTAAATTTTCTTTTTTTCTACATTCAAGACAGGTTCTCACTCTAGCTCCCAGACTGCAACACAGCAGTAACATGATTTTGGCACACTGCAACCTCTGTGTCCTGGGCTCAAGTGATCCTCCCATTTTAGCCTCCTGAGTAGCTGGGACTACAGCCGTGTGGCAGTATGGTTGGCTAATTTTTGTATTTTTTATAAAGATAGGGTCTTGCTATGTTGTACAGGCTAGTCTCCAACTCCCAAGGTCAAGCAGTTCACTTACCTTGGCCTCCCAGAGTGCTGGGATTACAGGCATGAGCCACTGTTCCTGGCCACTAAATATTTATTTTTTCATTTATTTTCACATTATGCAGTTTTACACTGAATGACACAGAAGGAAACTAAAATTACCGACAGTTTATATATAAGTTTGATTCCTGTCTTAAGGAAAAGAAGAATGGTATAAAAGCAACATGTATTCTAACAAAAACCCTCTAAAAAGCTTTCATGTTACACTCCCATTTTGTGAATTGGGCAGCTGTCCGTGTCCCTTAAATCTTTGATTATCTGCTGCTTTCTGTGTAGCAGGCTACAAAGCACACAGATCATAACTATAACTTACCAAAAGGAGATACATGGACTTTATACCCATCACCTGGGTACTCTAAACTGGTTTTTAAACATTAAACTGCAGAAATCCTGACTAATACAGCAAAATAAGACTATTTTCTGGCCAGCTGCTAGTGACAATCAATGATGCAATAACAGGAGGGGACTGGTCAGAAACATGACACCAACTCTTAATAGCAACTGCTCTACTTGAAATTCACATCTGGTGAAATGGGGACAGATTTTTATTCCTCTATTTCAGAATGATAAGTATCATCACATAATTTTACAAATTAAAATGTAATTTGTCGTTGTTGTATCTCTGATTCTATAACCTGATATACTGCTAAGGGAAAAGAAGGAGTTAACTTTTAAAAAAATGTATGAAAGCCATAGTATCATCTACTGTATGTGACAAAGCATCACAGATTCTCTATTGTGATAATTTCCATTTTCTTCTGCCCTCATCTATCCTGATATTGCTAAGTTGTGTCTTCTCTTTTATTGATTAATCTAGTTAGTGATTTATCAATTTTGTTGATGTTTTCAAAGACCTAGCTTTTTTCGCTTTGTTAATTTTCTGCATTGTCTTTTTTTAAATTTCACTGATTTCTACCCTTGTCTTTATTTGTTTCTCTTGGATTTTTCTTACTCTTTTTTCCACTAGCTTCATAAATTGAAATTTTAAGCTAAGATGTTTTTTATTTTCTGTTTATGAACAATAAAATTTTTCTTGTAAGCTCTGTTTTAGCTACATATCACAAATTTGCATCTAATGGTTTTTTCCTTTACTATTTATTAGACATAATTTCTAACATCTCTTGTGATTCTTTTTTGTTTGACCAGTGGATTATTTAGAAATTATGTGTTTTAAAAGTTGGGGGTATTTCACTACTAGATTTCAAGGTATTCCACAAAGCTCTAGTAACCCAAACAGCATGGTACTGGCATAAGAATAGACAGTTGGAGCAATGGAACAGAATAGGGAACCCCAAAATAAATTCATGTATTTATAGCCAAATGATTTTTGACAAAAATGTATCAAGAACGTTCACTGGGGAAAGGACAGTGTCTTCAGTAAATGGTGCTCAGGAAATTGGATATTCATATGCAGAAAAATGAAACTGAGCCCTCACCTTCACTATATTAAAAAATCAATTCAAAATGGAGTAAGGACTTAAATGTAGGACCCAAAACTATGAAACTATTAGAAAAAAACATAGGGGAAATGCTTCAGGACATTGGTTAGTGTGAAGATCTTATGGAGACGACCTCAGAAGCATAGGTAACAAAAGCAAAAGTAGACAAATGGGATTATATCAAACTAAAAAGTTTCTGTTCAGGAAAAGAAGTAATCAACAGAGTAAAGAGACACCTTCAGAATGGGAAAAATATTTGTCAGTATTTATCCTACAAGGAATTAATATCCAGGATATGCAGGGAACTCACACATCTCAATAGCAAAAGAATTTTAAAAAGATAATCCAGTTAAAATGTGGGCAAGTCAGCTGAAAGACATCTCTCCATAGAAGACATACAAATAGCCAACATGTGTATGAAAGCATAGTCAACATTGTTAATTGTCAGAGAAATGCAAATCCAAACCATAATAAGATAGCATCTCACCCCATTAGAATAAATATTGTAATGCTAGTAAGGATGTAGAGAAGGGGAACTCATATGTTGCTGATATGAATGTGAATTAATTCAGTAATTATAGAAAACAGTATGGAGGTTCCTCAAAAAACACAAAAAGGAATTACTATATGGACCAACAACTCCACTACTAGGTATATATTCAAAGGATAGGAAATGAGTATGTTAAAGAGATATCTGCCCTCCTGTGTTTATTGCAACACTATTCACATAGTCAACAAATAGGAAACAAACTAAGTGTTCATCAACAGATGAATGGATAAAGAAAATGTGGTGTGTATATACACTATATAATACTATTTGGCTATAAAAAACAAAATTCTGTCATTTGTGGTAACATGATGATCTTGGAGGACATTATTGCACCATGGGGTGGATATAATTAACAGTAATTTATTGCATTTTTTCAAATAGAAGAGCAGATTTGGCATGTTTCCAACACACGCACATACACAAATAATTGTGTCTGATGTGATCAATATGCTAATTACTCTGATTTGATCATTACATATTATATACATATTTATCAGAATATCACCCTATACTCCATAGATATATGCAATTAGTCTGGGTGAGGTGGCTCACATGTGTAATAGCAACACTTTGAGAGGCTGAGCAGGGAGGATCATTTGAAGCCAAGAGTACAAGACCAGCCTGAATAACAAAGTGAGATCCTGTTTCTACCAAAAATAAAGTACAATTATAAAGTCACTTAAGGATAATTTTAAAAATTAAAAAACTATTGTTTTAATGTATGAATGCTTGTTTTTTTTCTAGATGTGTTATCATTGATTTCTAATTCCATTGTGGTTGGAGAAAATATTTCTGTATAATTTCAGTTATTTAAACATCTATTGGGACTTGTTTTGAGGTCCAATATATGGCCTGTTTTGGTGAATGTACTGTATGTTCTTAGAAATAATATATATTCTACAGTTCTTAAATTAATCTTCTAGAAATGTCATTAAGTTATAGTAGTTGATAGCTACAATTAATTTGTATTCGCAACAATAGATACTTATTTTAAGGACATCTAGGAACATGAGATAGGAGGTAGACTTCCCTCAACAACTTTTCTTTGCTCTCTGAATTTGTATGCTTAAATTCTAGGAAGCCCTTTAGGACCAAAACTGAGAAGAAATTGTATTTACATTCCAGTAGAATGGCAAATTCAATAGGGGCACTGTCCTTATTTGGATCGATCTATATAAACATCCTCAACAGTGTTATACTATGGTTTTTAAAAATTACAGATTAAATGGCTTCCAATTTTAACAAATCTCAACCCAAATACAAAAGTATTTTATGACCCCATTCCCTCATCCTACTCCTAGAAGCAATTGTTGTTTTACTGCTAAGAATTCTAGTCTATATTTGTTCAATCTTTATACACAGGATTTTTTGGGGTGGGGGTTAGTTTTGGCACCATTGAAAGTAAAAGCAGTGTTTTGATTGATACCTATAGAAAAGTCAGGGTTCTTTTTAAATATGACAGTCTAGCAGGCTAGATTGTCAATATCATTTAAAAACAGATTTTATTTTTTTTACTTTTTAAGTTCAGGGGTACATGTACAGGTTTGTTATATAAGTAAGCTTGTCTTATGGGGGTTTGTTGTACAGATTATTTCTTCACCCAGGTATTAAGCCTAGTACCCATTAATTATTTTTCCTGATCCTCTCCCTCCTCCCATCCTCCACTCTTCACCCTTGCACAGGCTCCCGTGTCTGTTGTTTTCCTCTCTGTGTCCTTGTGTTCTTATCATTTAGCTCCCACTTATAAGTGAGAACATACAGTATTTGGATTTCTGTTTCTGCATTTGGGACATGATCTCATTCTTGTTTATGGATGCATGGTATTCCGTGATGTATGTGTACCACATTTTCTTTGTCCAGCCTATCATCGATGACTTAGTTTGATTTCATGTCTTTGCTATTGTGAATAGTGCTGCAGTGAACATACACGTGCGTGTGTCTTTATGATGGAATGATTTATATTTCTTTGGGTATATACCCAGTGATGGGATTGCTGGGTCGAATGGTAGATCTTTCAGGAATTGCCACAGTTTTCCACAATGGTTGAACTAATTTACACTCCCACCAAGTGTTAAGTATTCCTTTTTCTCTGCAACCTTATCAGCATCTGTCATTTTTTTATGTTGAGTTATTTTAACCCTCATTTAAAAAATTTTTAATAATAGCCATCTGACTGGCATGAGATGGTATCTCACTGGGGTTTTGATTTGCATTTCTCTAATGATCAGTGATGTTGAGCTTTTTTTATATGCTTATTGGCTGCATGTATGTCTTCTTTTGTTTTTGTTTTGTTTTGAGACATAGTCTCTCTGTCGCCCAGGCTGGAGTGCAGTGGCATGATCTTGGCTCACTGCAACCTCCGCCTCCCGGGTTCAAGTGATTCTCCTGCCTCAGCCTCTCAAGTAGCTGGGATTACAGGCACCCGCCACTGTGCCCAGCTAATTTTTGTATTTTTAGTAGAAACAGGTTGGCCAGACTGGTCTTGTCCTCCTGACCTCAGATGATTCACCCACCTCAGCCTCCTAAAGTGCTGGGATTATAGGCATGAGCCACTGTGCCTGACCGTATGTCTTCTTTTGAAAAGTGTCTGTTTATATCCTTTGCCCACTTTTTAGTGGAGTTGTTTTTTTCTTGTAAATTTGAGAAATAGAAATTTTGATTTGCTAAGAAAAGACTTACATTATTTAGGGAGGAGACACATCACCTGGAACATTACATTTTTATCTACTAATAGTGATTCACATCAGCTTCTCAATTCAGATGAAATACATCTATCCTCTTGCTACTTTGATCCCTATTTGAACGTAGAGAGTAAAAGAATTAGAAGTGAAGTAGTGGTGTATGCCTGCTCAAGTAAAGGAGATGAATCTATATAATCCACATTTTGACCTGTGGCATACACTTGTGAAATGAGTCAAGTTTAAGGCCCTTGAGCAAAACAATTAGATCACATGGATTCAGTCCTATATGGCTTTGTGCTGTAAGCAACAAAATTAACAAATCACTAAAGGAAGATTTCAAAATGATGTACTTTTTTCTTTTTGTCACCACAGGATGCTGAATATGCATATTTTGATTTTCCTGAACTTCTTTCATTGAGAACTGCTTTAATTCTCCACCTTCAACACAATACTAACATTGATGTGCAAACGGAGTTTTCTGGATGCTTATCACAAGATTGGAAGTTATACTTGGAACAGCATTACCCGTATTTTCTGATAGTTTCAGAGGAAGGCCTGAGTGATGTACAAACGTACCTTTTTAACTTCTTAATCATACATTCCTGGGGAATGAAAGTCAACGTTGTGCTTTCATCAGGGCATGAATCTGATACTCTCAGACTTTATGCACATACTATGGAAAGCACAGACAGAAACCAAACTTTTTCAAAGAAGGTAATTGACATTAATAACTCTCATTTTTTGTCCTGATTTCTTGTTTTAATTCTCAAAATCGCTAACTCAATCTTTCTGTATTTTTAATGGAACTTACTATAGGCAGTCTCCAAAGAGGTAAAAAATTTAATAATGGTAACAATGATAATGATGGACATTTATTAAGCACTTATGCCAATTCCTTTTCCTAAATTTCTCTTAATTCTCAGGGTACTCCTATAAGGTTTGTGGCATTATTATATCTATCTATTCATTTCTAATTATGATATTATCACCTCATCTGTAAAATAATATTTGGAGTATTGAAGTAATTTGCTCATGTTAAATACCTAATTGTGGTATAATAAATTTATTTATATGCAAACATAAGAAATATATTATTTACATACTTATTATATGCAAATATAATACAAAATATATTTGCACTTTGTCCCCAGTTGCTGTCACAGAGCTCCTAAAACCTTTGGTATTTCTTGAGTAATAATAATGTCTTTTATTATTTGTAAGGAGCTGCTTTTGATCATATCTGAATTTTTTCCTAATGAGGTAACCTAGGGTGGGGCCCCTAAATAGCCTCCGGGTTGGGCTGACCGCCAAAAGGACCAAGCCATCAGAGGCTGGAAGCTTCAGTCCCAACCACCAACCTCTGGGAAGGGGAGTGAGAGCAGCTATATATTAAGCTCTATAAAAACTCTTGAACAGTGAGGTTTGTTCAACTCCCAGCTTGGGAAGTCGGGGAGGGTGGTGCACCCAGGGCGTTACTGGGGCCACCTGCCCCTCTCCTCATACTTTGCCCTGTGCATCCATTCCATCCGGCTGTTCCACAATTGAATCTTTCATAATAAACTGGTAATAGCAAGCAAACCACTTTTCCTGAGTTCTGTGAACTATGCTAGCAAATTACCAAACGTGAAGAGGGAACCCCAGATTTGTAGCTGGTCCATCAGCATGTGAAGCCTGGCGTTTGTGATTCATGTCTGAAGTGGGAGGCAGTCTTGTTGGACTGAATTCCTACCCTGTGGGGCCTGCGTTAACTTAGGGTAGTTAGTGTCAGAATGGAATTAAATTATATGGCACCCAGTTGGTGTCTGGAGAGAATTAGAGAATTATTGGTGTGGAAAACCCATACTTTTTTTTTTGTTAGTGTTATCAGTAAAGAAGTGGTTTTCCTTTATGAATAAAAGGAATAAAAGGTTGACAGTGGATTTCAACAAAGGAGTATGTCTCTAGTTTCTATATTCAGCCATAGGGTGTCCTGCTACCCAGATCATGGAAAGTAAGAAATGCATTTAACTGGAAATCCATGTGTTTAGAGGTTCGTGTGTTGCATATAGGCAGTGAAATGATGGTTAACATGGAGGAAGGACTCTTAATGAGAAAGAAATGAAGAAGACTGACAAAGAAGCAAGTAATGAGATAATTTCTTTCCTTAACATAAACTCATGAAGTCTGTGGAATTTTCAAAGAATTATGATAGACTCATTATTTTGGTATAGTTGACATTAGGTTTATGCAGTATTTACGTTATGAAACTTGGGAGTCAAAAAATGTATTAATAATCTTATGAGTGAATCTAGTTTTGTTTCAGTTTTCACATTTTGAAATGAATTCTGATGATGCAGGCCATTTGATAGTTTATCAAAAAAATCTGTCAATATAATTCATATTTTTACTTTTTGTAGCAGATCTCTGCCCTTTGAAATTGGAGCTCCACCTTTGTTTTTTGTTTTGGTTGGGAAATTGCTTTCTAAATGTACAATATGGCAATAAAACCAACTAAAATTTATCATGTTTTGAGAAACACTCTTCATGTAATTAAGACATATAGATGTTTGTCATGCTTATTATTTGCTTTGCTTTTATTCTGTCATTAAAATATTTCCCAGGATTTTTTTTTTGAACTTTAGACTTCATTTTCTTTTTTCTTTTCTTTTCTTTTCTTTTCTTTTTTGATTGAGTCTTGCTCTATTGCCTAGGCTGGAGTGCAGTGGTGTGATCTTGGCTCACTGCAACCTCCGCCTCCTGGGTTCAAGCAATTCTCCTGCCTGTCTTGGCCTCCCAAGTTGCTGGAATTACAGGTGCCCGCCATCATGCCAGGCTAATTTTTGAATTCTTAGTAGAGATAGGGTTTCACCATGTTGCCCAGGCTGGTCTTGAACTCCTGACCTCCGGTGATCCACCTGCCTTGGCCTCCTAAAGTGCTGAGATTACAGGCGTGAGCCACCATGCCTGGCCTCTAGACTTTATTTTCATATTGAGAAGAGGTACTGTTACCAGTAAGTCTCTATTTTGCCTGAAAAAATACCAGACTCTGACTTAAAAATGCTATACTAAGGTCTTGATTGGTCTCTCCTTAAGAATAACCTTATTTATGTATTTATTTATTTTTAGTAGAAATGGGGTCTCACTATGTTGCCCAGGCTGGTTTCAAACTTCTGGGCTCAAGTGATATTCCTGCCTCAGCCTCCCAGAGTGCTGGGATTACAGGCATGAGTCATGGTGCCTGGCCTTCTTTTCTTTTTAAATTGATGATTTTATTTTCTGTGAAATTATTTCCTGATTCATTATCTGTAAGTATTTCTCTGAAAGTTATTTTTCTCACCCCCTTTGGACTGTTTAAATTAGTCTCAATAAATATTATAGATGTATTATATGTTGATAATTGTTCAGGATTGGGGGTTCATACTACCTTCTCTAATTATCTGTATTTTTGAAAGCTCCATGATACCAACACAATTCGTTATACTCTGAAATAAAAATTAATTTGGCAAAGAGGGAATATGCATGTTTATCAGAGCTTAAGAAAAATTGCCCTAAAGACATTTGAGGGTGATTTTGCTTAGTATACCTTATAACACATGTATAATTCAAATATCTCATTAAAAAATTAATTTAACTTTATTTTAAGTTCTGGGACACATGTGCAGAACATGCAGATTTGTTACATAGGTAAATGTGTGTCATGGTGGTTTGCTGCACCTGTCAACCCATCACCTAGTTATTAGGCCCTGCATGCATTAGTCACTTATCCTGATGCTCTCCCTCCCCCGTTTCCCCAATATGTCCTAGTGTGTGTTGTTCCCTTCCCTGTGTCCATGTGTTCTCATTGTTCAGCTCCCACTTATAAGTGAGAACATGTGGTGTTTGGTTGTCTGGTCCTGCATTTAGTTTGCTGAGGATAATGGCTTCGAGCTCCATCCATGTCCTTGCAAAAGACATGATGTTTTCCTTTATACAGCTGCATAGTATTCCATGGGATATATGTGCCACATTTTCTTTATTCAATCTATGATTGATGGGCATTTGGGTTGATGTCATGTCTTTGCTATTGTGAGTAGTGCTGCAGTGAACATACTTATCCATGTATCTTTATAATAGAATGATTTATATTCCTCTGGGTATATACCCAGTAATAGGATTGCTGGGTCAAATGGTATTTCTGGTTCTGAGTCTTTGAGGAATTGCCACACTGTCTTCCATAATGGTTGAACTAATTTCATCCCCACCAACAGTGTAAAAGCATTCCTATTTCTCTGCAACCTTGCCAGCATCTGTTGTTTCTTGACTTTTTAATTATCGCCATTCTGACTGGCATGAGATAATATCTCATTGTGGTTTTGATTTGCATTAAGTGTCTCATTTTTTACAGCTGAGAAACACTTTATTTAAGGTATTTTATATGGTTTTCTCCCTTTTACAGAATGAAACAGTGATTCAGAGTGCGTATAAAAGCCTCATACAACACTTGGAAGAAAGAAGGATTTTAGCATTAGCACCTCATTTTGAACATTTGAAATGGAATGATATGATGGAAGAGGTATTAACATTTTCATTTCTTTAAATAAAAGTTTGATAGAATTTGATAAATGAGAACCAACTTTTGATTAGTTCAGTCCTTAGACCAGACTAAAGGGTGCCATATACCTCCTTAGTACATGTATATTATCTGAATCTTAGAATGTCATGCTCTCAATGTACCTTGAATTCATCGGATGGCATATGTAATTTTATATTCATTTCTGGGAGCCATATTTTAAGACAGACTCTGCAAAACTAGAAAGTTATAGTACTTAATGCAACAGTAATGTTTATTTTCCATTATTCAAATTGAGGAGGGCTCTAAGATATCATTTGCCATATAAACAGTCAAAATGTGAAATTAATTATACCTTAAATCTAATTTTCTGATTATCTTCTCAAACTATGCTTTATACTACTGTTTATCATGATGGATTACTAAGCACCTCTTTCTTGTTTTGTTTTTTTTTTTTTTTTTTTTTTCTGATCCTCAAATGGTAAAAGATAGTTGCATGAGAAAGTTTGGAAAAAACAGAAAAGTAGTGAGAATATTCATAATTCCACTACTTGATATTAGCATTTTAATGTATATTTTTATGTAACTGAGGACATACTGTGTGTGTGTGTGTATATATGTGTGTGTGTGTGTGTGTGTATATATAGTTTATATATGTGTTTTTGGTGTTTTTTCTTATTTTTTCAGACAAGGCCTCACTCTGTTGCCTAGTCTGGAATATCGTGGCACAGTCATGGATCACTGCAGCCTTGACCTCCCAGGCTCAAGTGATCCTCCCACCTCAGCCTCCTGAGTAGCTGGACCCACAGGCATATGCCACCATGCCTGCCTAATATTTCATTTTTATTTTATATAGAGATGGTGTCTCACTTTGTTACCCAGGCTGGTCTTGAACTCCTGGGCTCAAGTGATCCTCCTACCTTGGCCTCCCAAATTCTTGGGATTATAGCTGTGAGCCACCATTCCCAGACTGTATATATATTTTTAGTGTACATTTCATTAAGATTAGTACATATTTTCATGTCATTAAGAAGTTTTCATAAATGTAATATGAATTTTACATATTACACTTATGTGTAATACTAGACACTTAAATTACTTCAAAATTTTGGCTGATATAAATAATGTTATAATGAACATTTTGATGTATACATTTTTTGTATACATATTGGATTATTATTCTGCTATGCTAAATTCCCAGAAATTCAAAACTGGATCATAAGGCATGAACATATTTAATGATCTTGATGGATGTTGTCAAAGAGCTTTGCAGAAATTCTATATCTACCTGTACTTTCATCTTTAATCTGTCAGAGAGGTGACTCACTGCACAGTTTTCAATGTTGCATGATATTATTTTTAAAATTTTGATATTATTGATATAACAAGCTAATTATTGTTTTAACGTATATTTATCTGATTTTTAGTAAAATGGAATGATTTCATTTTTATTAATCTATTTCCTCCTTTGTGAATCAGTTGTTCATGTTTTACTAAATCTTAATTTCTTATTGAGTTATTTATTTCTTTACATATTTAGGTTTTCATATTTCTCTGCCATATTGATTGTAATTATTTTTTAATTTTCTATCATTAAAATTATACATTTTTAAACTAAACATTTAAAGTTCTGTTTAGTCAAATCTATGCAGTCATTTTCTTTATGTTTCTTACAAGTAAGAGCACCTCTGAGTAAAAGAATATTTCTAAATAATTTGACAGTTGAAGAAATTTCTTTTTTGTTAGGCGTGTCAGACTCTATTTCTGCTTCAGTGCCTATGTCCAGAAGGATCGGACATCCAGCGTGTTATCTGTGTCACGTCATGTTCACTATCCTTGAGAATGTACCATCATCATGTCTTAGTAAGTAAAAAGAAGGCAGCCGCCGGGCAGAAAGCTGTCATTCATCAGGTGTAACTGGTGTAGCTTCACTGGTGGCATCAGGTTCTCCACTGTTGACATACTCTTGGTTTCTGATGGCCATTTTCTTCATCAGGAATTTAGCTCCTTCCCACACCAAGTTATGTGTATTAAATAACAAAAAGGAGAGAACAATTAGAATCTGTATAGATAGGAAAATATGATGTTACATAATTTAGTGTTTTCCTTAAAATACAATGTACGGTAAGTTTTATCTGGTGTTTCACTTAGTAGTTATTAACCCAGTTCTAACAAACAGAGAAAGGGAGAAGGAAGAAGAAAAGAAACAAATTGGAGGAGGGCCCCCCCCCCCCGCCGTATGCTGTGTTTCAGGCTTTTTGTGTTACCTGACACCATGTAATCTGACAACAACTTTTCAGTAGAGCAATGGTCGCTCTCTCCTGTCGATTCAAGACTTTGAGACCAAGGCTTCCCTAACCTACCTAAAATCACATGGTAAAAGGCAGCCTACATTTTAACTAGGGTGGTTGGCTCCACAGCTTGTAATGATTCTGCTCTGTTAAGCTGTGTATTTAAAAGAACGGTTCTGTTGTTGTTTATTAGTATCACTGAGACTATAGAGAACCTGAATTTGTATAATTGTTTTCAGCTTATAGGGCCCTTTAGGAATCTTGAGGAACATAGATTTTCCGCTCTACTATATGCATCCCTGCTTGCATAAGTACACACACACACACACAGACACACACACAAAGTTTGTATGCAGTCTAGATATCAGTGTGTTTCAGGCTGAAAAACTCTGTTCTTAAAACAAACAGCAATAAAAGAAATAGGAAAAAGAAAGAGAAAGAAAAAGAAAAAAATGTGACTGTACAGGGCTCAAGAAATTAGCATTCTATAGGAGAAAATTGTCCATTTCTTAAATCTATCGGCATGATATACTTTGTGCATGGTAACACATGCCAAAAATAAATATATTTGGGGAGAGAGAAGAAATAGACATGATATCTACCGCTATTGATCACACATATCTTGGAAGGCAATTTTAATGTCCCTTTGAGATAACTAGAGAAATTTCAGACCTCTAGTCTGAACCACCAACTCAACATTTTCACTTGGATTTGTGATAGACATCTCAAATTTAGGATTTCTGGAACCAAACTCCCCAAACCTGCTCCCGCCTCACTCTTCTCCTTCCCAACAAATGACAACAATACCCTTCTAGTTGCTCAAAAAAAAAAAAAACCAAACAAACAAACAGAACTTAACTCTTCAGGAGCACCATAGAAAATGGAGAGAGCCGTGAGCATTTTGTGCTTCTTCCTTCTTGATTCTTTCCTTAGTTTGAATTTCCCATCTTTGATTTTCTCTTGACTGATAACACATTTATTAATTCACTTAGCTAAGGATATTGATTGTCCAATGTGTGCTAATAGCTGCTTTCAACCTACAAAACTGGGATGTTATGAAGACTAGCTAATAATAGGTAATACTTAGGGTTTACTATGTATTGGTGATATTCTAGATATTTCACATGTCTAATCTCATTTAGTTTTTCCAGAAACCCTATGAGAAAGTATACTGTTACTATCCTGATTTTTTACATATAGGAGAACTGACTCATGCAGTGTCTTGACTGGAATCAGTTTTCAGAGCCCAGATCCTGAATTATTGTGCAATAGTCTTTTTAATGTAGGAGACAGAGCACTCCAATATTTTAATTTAGTATGTAATACAGTAGATCTTAGCTATGTAGATTTCTCTAAAATTGTGACCTTGAATAATTTTTGAAGATAAACAGTAAAAAATGAAGAACTTAAAAACTTTACATTATTTCAGCATGATTGTCAGAATTTTAAGGGCATACTTAAAAATGATAATTACCTTAATATATTCACTTTTATGGTATGCTGAAGATGTGCTGTGAGTGGGAGTGTGAATAGCACAGATCATAGGATTCTGGGTATAAAAGTTGGTTTCTCATAAAAGTTCATAGTGATTAATTTGCTTCTTTCTTACATGATTTAGAGATCAATAGGGACCACAATCTCATTTGAATCTCCTTACTATATTTTCCTAATTGTTTTTGGAAAAATATTTTCATATGACCATGCATGATATTTTTAGTGATTCTAATTTTAAAAAATGAACATGTTGAACCCAAATCAATCTCCTTGTAATTTCAGTTACCCCTAATTTTGCTCTATGAAGATACCCAGATTAAGGTGTTTTTTTTTTTAACCTTCCAGGTGATAACCCTTTCGTAAATAGTTCTGAAGTCTGCCACAGGAGGTGAAACTTGACCATTTCCTTCCCTGATTTCTCATTCATTATGTGTTACAGATAGATTGCCATCAGGGACTTCTCACCCTGAACCTGCCATGGGTTTGTGGAAATTATTCTTCACTCTCTGAAATGACAGAGCATTTTACATGGGACTCTGTCAATGCTCAGACCTCAGGGTCAGGGACTTCCTTTGCTGCCAGCTCATTTAAAGTCCAGCTTCACTGAAAATCCTAGGAAATGCATTATGTAAACTACTAAGCCTGGAGCTTTCCCTCCCTCTTACCTACTTCTGTATCAGTGCAGCCGGATTTTGTATATGCGGAAGGGGACTTTCTCACAAATGTAGATGTAAAACTTTGAAGATATGTATCTTCATGGAGTGCCTATTTCAATGCCATTTCACAGCGTGACATTGTGGCTGTTCTCAGCTTCTTTATTGTACGCAGGTGCACAGTAATTGCCTATCCCTGCAGGAGGTGGAAGATTTCTGCAGACTGCGTTGCCTCTGTGTGGCTTTTCAACTCCACTTACCCCTTTCTCAGAGAGCTTGTTCTCGAGTCATCACATACTCTTGGCTTTGGGACAGTGATTATTTCTTAAAAATGGTAAACATATTTTGTTTATTATTTTGTCTGAACATGAGAGATGAAAACCATGATCACCTTTAAAACAAGAGTTATATTGGAATAATGCCAGATCTAATTAGCTGATCAGTCAAGGTCCTATTTTCAACAACTTCTATTTTTGGTAGTGTAATGAGGAAAACCACAATATATCTGTTTTATAGAAGCATGAAAGCCTTCCTCTTTTTCCTTCTTATCTCTGATGAGATCTTGTTTTTATATAATCAGTCATAGAAAATTGATTGATATTGTATTCTCTTTGTAGCGAAACTCAGGAAAAGTGTTTATGTATTTATTTTTTCTGTTTATAATAAAAGTGTATTAAAGGAAAGTTAAATATTGAAGCAAAATTAATAATATGTATTCCTAACCCACTGCTCACATTAATACTGTTAACTGTTAATATTTTGGTGTAATTTTCTTCATTTTTTATTTTAGGGCATAGTTTTTGTTTTGGTTGCAATCATACGATATATGCTACATGTTATTTTATTGTAAAATTATTTTCACTTTTGTTTAGCATAATTTTTTAAATGTTTAATTTTTGTGAATACATAGTAGTTGTACATACTCATTGAGTGTGTGAGATGTTTTGCTACAGGCATGCGATGCCTACTAATCACATCGTGGAGAACAGGATGTCCATTCACTCAGGCTGGTTAGCATAATTGTTATGGCTACTAAATATGTTTGAGTGATCGTATTGTAGTTTACTTAATCATATCTCTGTCAAGGAACATTAGGATCATTTGAAACTTTTGTATCGTAAATGCTACTGGCCTTGAGGCATTTTGTGTTTAAAGTTTTCCTTTTAATTTGTAATGAACTACTTCAAATAGATTTTCTGAAATGGGAAAAGAGATGATAAGCCAAAAAGATGTTGAAAATTTGAAGATCTTGATAGATACTGTCAAATTGTTATCAAAGACATTTTAAAACCAATCTGTCAGGCAGCCAGTCCACACACGTTTATTCAGTACATATTCACTGTGATCAGCACCAAGGAAGGAGTTGAGAGAAATACAAACTCTTATCTCTTCTTCTTCCATGGAATTTCAGTTTGCATTATTGAGTAAACAGTAAAATGATTACAAAGGTGCTGATGGATATGAAGGAGGGACTAACGAAGCTTTGGAAACTAATGATTAAGAGACACAACCCAGTCTGGAAAGGCTGACCTCTCTGAAGGGTAAAGAGAAGTGAAATGACTCATGTTCTGAAGGATGAGTAATGGTTAGCTGGGGGAAGGGAAGAGCAAAAGGTTTTCAAGAGAGGAAGTAGCGCTTGCGAATGCCCCAAGGAGCTGAGATACGTGTTTAGTGTGACCAGAGAGGAGAAAAGCTGATGAAGCTGAGGAGGGGGTAGAAGAAAAATCACTATAGTACTTGTTGGCTTTGTTAAGGACTTAGGAAATCCTAAGAGTAGTGAGAAGTGATTGAAGGGTTTCAAGCTGAAATTGACATTTTTGTTTAAAGGTTCTTTGGCAGAAGTGCATAGAGCGCATTGTGGACATCCAAATATAGACACGAGGAAACCGCCCCGGTGATCACACGGTGATGATGCTAGCATGGTTAAAATGTTGGTGGCAATAGGAACAAATAGAAGTCGAAAATGAAAGAGTTCTTTAGTTCTTCAAGGCTTTGAAGCTGACAGTTAAGGAATAGGCTATGAGGCAGAAGGGAGAAGGAAGAGTCAAAGATGACTTTCTGGTTTCTGGCTAGGCCAACTGTGTGAATGCTGCCACTGTAAGAAGAACATTCTGAGGAGGAAAATAATGAATTTGGGAAATAGTGAGTTTGAGATGGTGGCAATGAGACTTCCAAAGGAAATACCTAAAAGGCAGGTTCAGTATTCTTTGGACTGGGAATAAAAATTTGGATCAGATATTTCAAAAAGAAGGGAATGGTTTATTAGTGTTAAATTCTGAAGATAATATGAGGATGCTGACAGAAAATTCAGTGACTTTAATAGCATGAAAGTCAAGGCCAATTATTATTACTGTTTTGAGACAAAGTCTTGCTCTGTTGCCCCGACTGGAGTGCTGTGGCATGATCATAGCTCACTGCAGCCTCAACCCCCCAGGCTCAAGTGAACCTCCCACCTCAGCCTCCCTAATAGATGGGACTATAGGCACACGCCACCATGCCTGGCTAATTTTATTTTTTGTAGAGGCAAGGTCTGGTCATGTTGCCAAGGATGGTCTCGAATGCCTGGGCTCAAACAATCCTCCAGCCTCAGCCTCACAAAGTGTTGGGATTATAGGCATGAGCCATGGTACCTAGCCTAGGCTAGTTATTATTAAGAGCTGTTTTGGTAGAGTGATGGGGTACAAAATCTATGGAATATTCAACAATAATGAGTGGATGGTTATAAAATAAAGGTAGTGGAGGCAACTCTTTCCTTGGAGTTGGTCTTAGTTCATCTGTATTCTTTTTTTTTTTTTTTTTTAGGGAGACCAGAGTTTTATCATTACTCAATTCAGTCTCCCCTGAGCATTTGGAGATCAGAGTTTTTAAGGACAACTTGGTGGGCAGGGGGAAGCCAGTGAGCCAAGAGTGCTGATTGGTCAGGTCATAGATGAAATCATAGGGCGTTGAAGCTGTCTTGTTGCACTGAATCAGTTCCTGGATGGGGGCCACAAGATCAGATGAGTCGGTTTATAGATCTGGCTGATGTCAGCTGATTCATCAAGTGCAGAGTCTGCGGAATATCTCAAGCACTGGCTTAGGTTTTACAATAGTGATTTTTATCCCCAGGAGGAATACTGGGGAGGGTCAGAATCTTGTAGCCTCCAGCTGCATGACTCCTAAGCCATGATTTCTAATCTTTTGACTAATTTGTTAGTCCTCCAAGGGCAGTCTAGTTCCCAGGAACGAAGGGGGTTTGTTTTGAGAAAGGGCTGTTCTCATCTTTGTTTCAAACTATAAACTGTAAGCTAAGTTCCTTCCAAAGATAGTTATAGTTCAGCCTATACCCAGGAATGAACAAGAACAACTTGGAGGTTAGAAGCAAGGTGGAATTCTTTAAGTCAGATCTCTTTCACCATCTCAGTCATAGTTTTGCAATGGTGGTTTCGATCCCTCCTTTTGGGTTTTATAACATCTTAATGTTAAGGTCTTGGCTAAAGAAGATGGAAAAAGGGCAAAGACCGCTCTAACTTCTTCCTGCTCACCAGGGGTGTAGTGGGGGTAGGTGCTGACCCCAAAGTGAGAGAAATGGAATCATTTGCAACTGTCTGAATGTACTTATGCAAGCCTGTCTGGGATTCCAGGACCTACATGACGAAGGTGTTAGTATTGTCAGCTATAGTTTTAGTACCACATTAAGGGAACAGTGTACTATAAGGTAAATTATGAGTACTAGGATAAGCAGTGCAATTCCTAGTTTTAAAAGTAAAGACATGAAAGCATTAGTCTGGAGACTTATAGACCACCATCTGTAATCTTTGTGGTTGTAATGACTTTATCATTCCACCCAGAAATGTCCCTTGTGACCTACCTTACAGGGGGTTAACCATGAGGATGAAATTATTCCATGACTCCCTGCTAATAATGTTTTATTTTTAATTTGCAGAACAAGTGGTGTGAACATTTCATTTTAAGCAACTTAAACGTTTTGGGATGCTGGAATCTGAATTTAAATCATGTTTCTGACTTGTATGATGAACAATTGTTAAAGAATATTGCCTTTTACTATGAATTTGAAAGTACTCAAGGTAGTACCTTAATTATGTATTAACATTATATCATAAACAAATTATATAAAACCCTTATAAATTTTCCAGTACATACCACAGCAACATTTTTGTTTGTTGAAAACCTTTGTTTGTGTGTGTACATACTTTTTACGTATTTTATTTTTACTTCACTTAATAGCATTTGAAAATGAGTTTAATGCTATGACATAATATTGTTATATTTTTATTTAAGTGGTAGATGCATATTTTATAACACTTACTGTAATTAATATAATCCTTTCACTATTTTTGAACATTTAAGGATGTATTGCATTTTTCCTAAAAATAAATAAAACTGCATTTTGGTACATACATAATTTTTGCTTTCCTTTGAATATTTTTATAGAGTAAGTTATCTAGAGTGGCTTACATAGTCAGAGAATAATAAAACGTTTCAAAACATATCTTTCCTGAATGAACATTATTGAAGTTTGTTGGGCTTCTGGCATTTAATTCCCTTAGATGACAAACATTTGAATAAACTCACTGCATAAAATGTAGCAAATTTTACTAGTTCTAACAAAATTCTCACCCTCTCTATATTCTGTAAACTCTTTAAAAACTTGTTTTTAATTAGTTTTTAAAGTTGCAAGCTTATATGTAGCATATTGTTCTTCATTATTTTAGGAAATAATTGTATATTTATCATTAGCATTATTTAATAAGGACTATGATTAAAACGGTGATGTTCCTTTGTTAATTTTTTTTTTTAGTGGGGAAGGGTATCTCAGTATGTTGCCCAGATGGCCTTGAACTCTTGGGCTCAAGTGATCCTCCTGCTTCAGCCTCCTGAGTAGCTGGAACCACAGGCCCATGTCACAGGAACTGGCTCTGCATTATATTTAAAGAGAAAATGACTTAAAAAAAACTACTGTCATAGTGTCATGACTAATTTTCATGCAAATATGTAATCACTCTAAGTTTCCATATCTGATCATCTTCCCAGAGCTCTATGAATTTATTCAAAAAAGATGCTCTGTGTGTGTCTGCATGTATATGACTTTTAAGATTTTAATATTTTTTATTGTAATACAGAACCACATTTGAATTTGGGAGATTCCATTAGGAGGGATTATGAACACCTGTGGAATGTGGTGTCACACCTGGTTAAAGAATTTGATGTTGGAAAGTGTTTTCCTCTGAGAACAACAAGAAGACCTTTTCTTGGACAAAAGAAATCAGTCATTCAAGGTATTAAATGGGTAAATTAAAGTGGAACAAAAGCATGTTTTTCCTGAACAACTTTTAGAAGCTCTAATAATTCAATTGTTCCAAGTATGAATAATTTTCCTTCACTGTGCTTTCTTGTTTACCGCTTAATTGAGGTTTAAGATACATATAATAATGTGGTTAAAGTAAACCAGTGTGCACAGTAAAGTCTGGTGAAATTTTACACAGATATATACATCTGTGTGATAACCACCCAGATCAAGAGAGAGGCCATTTCCAGTACTTCAAGAGAAAGTTCGTCGTGCCACTTCCCAATCCATCCTCCCCCTCCTGTCATCTCTTTCACAGACTTCAATACAATTTTTTAGTTTTGTCTGCTTTGAACTTTGTTGGGATGGAATCGTATAGTGTATATTCTATTTTTTTTCCTGTCAGTATAATGTCTGAGACATTCCTGCCTGTTGTATTTACCATTATGCTTAAAAGTTATTGCTGTGAACTGTCTCTTTGTGTGAATATATTACACTCTGTCCATTTGGAGCATTTCCTAACTATTGGCGATTGAATTGTTGAAGAAGCAGTAAAATGATTACAAAGCTGCTGATGGATATGAAGGAGGAACTAATGAATGCTGTGGAAACTAAAGATTAAGAGACACAACCCAGTCTGGAAAGGTTGACCTCTCTGAAGAAGTGAAGAGAAGTGGAATGAGTCATGGTCTGAAGGATGAGTAATAGCTGGGGGAAGGGAAGAGCAAAAGGTTTTCCAGAGGGGCACGGTACTTTAGAATTCCCCAAGGAGCTGAGATATGTTTAGTGTGACCAGAGAGGAGAAAAGCTGATGAAACTGAGTAGGGGGTACTTGTTGGCTCTGTTAAGGACTTAGGAAATTGTAAGAGTAATGAGAAGTGATTGAAGGGTAAAACTGTTATGAATATTCTTACATATAACTTTAGGTAGATATATGCATTTATTCACTTCAAGTATATACATAGAAATGCAGCTTTATGAACTACTGTCCAAATATTTTCTAAAGTGATAGTTCCAAGTTAAACTCCTACCTTCCATGTGGCCATTTTGGAATTTTAGAATTGCTTCCCAGCCTTGTCAATCTCTTTTTTTTTAATGAGACAGAGTGTCACTCTGTTGCCCAGGCTGGAGTGCAGAGGCACCATCATAGCTCACTGTAACCTTGAACTCCTGGCCTCAAGCAAACCTTCCACCCTGCCTCCCAAACTGCTGGGATTACAGGTGTATGCCCAGGCTATTTGTTAGTCTTTTTTATTTTGGCCATTCTGATGGGTGCGTGGAGGTAGCTCCTTGTGGTTTTAATTTGCATTTTCTTGGACTTTTCATCTCTTATTGGCCATTTGAATATCCTCTTGTGAAATGCCTGCTTATCTTTTGTCTGTTTATAAAATACAGGTCATGAGTATTTCACAAGTCTGTGATTGATCTTGAATTTACTTTTGTCTGGTGTGAGAGGGGTTATTTCTTCACCCTCTGTTCTCTTTCATAAGTTTATCCTTGATCCTTGTTTATCCTTGAACCAATATAAAAGTTGATTATGGTAGTTCTGTAAGAAACTTTGGTTTTGGTCGTGTAAGTGCTCCAACTTTGTTCTTTTGAAGATTGTTTAGTTTATTCTGAGTCCTTTGCATTTTCATTTAAATTTTATAATTGGCTTGTTAATTTGTAATAATAACTTGCTGACATGTTGATTATTGTCATATTGAGTCGAAGACCCTTTTGGGAAGTGTATCAGTTAGGTTTCTACCAGATAAACAGAACTAGTAGGATACATCTATTAAGAGATTTATTGCAGGGAATTGCCTTACCTGTTTATAGGGACTGGCTCGGCAAGTCCAAAATTTATAGGGCAAGTCTTAAGGAAGGAGGGGCTGGAACTTTGGGGCATGAGCTGAAGCTGCAGGTCACAGGTGGAATTTATTCTACTTCAGGGAAACCTCAATTCTACACTCAGGGACTTTGAGATGATTGGATCAGGCTCATCTAGATTGTCTAGGATAGTCTTCTTTACTTAAAGTAAATCGATTGTAGTCTTTAAGCCCATCTACAAATACCTTTACAACAACAACCAGATTTGTGTTTGATTGGATAACTAGGGAACTATAGGCTAATGAAGTTGACACCTAAAACTGACCATTTCAGTCTACCTCTTGTCATCTGAGCACCCATATACATATCCTTAAACCATACTTAATCTCCCAATAAAGGCACTAACAAAACCACACTTGTGCTTAACATGATACAACTATCCTGCGTACAACCAACAGCATGTTAACTCTTCCTTCAAAAGATAACGCTAAGTTCTTGGGCAATTTTCACTCTTCTACTTTGATATCCTGTAACCTAATACTGTGATACAAAGCATACTTTTATGACTACATTGTACGTAAACTGATAAAAGAAGAAAACAAAAATGCCTGCTTAATATATATATTTTCAAGACAAAATAAGGAAGAAATGCCCCTAACTATTACAGTCCTCATTTCTGCAACTGGTCACATGGTCATAGCTGGTATTTATGACTGCCTCTGCCTCCCATTACCTATTCCCTACACCCTTTGCACCAGCAAGCACCTAAGCTGGTCATGGTTCTTTGCCTGAAGTCCTCCTTTTCCAGGGCCGCTGTCACAAAGCACCACAAGCTGGTGGCTTATAGCAACAGAAGTTTATTCTCTTACAGGTCTAGAGGTTAATGTCTGAAATCAAATTGTCTACAAAATTGGTTTCTTGTGGAGGGTCTGATTTAAAAGCCAAACTGTAAATGGAAAAACTAAACTTTGTAAAATATTTCAAAGAGGTTTATTCTGAGCTATATGGGTGACTGTGGCCTGGGGAAAACACAATCCCAAGAAGTCGTGAGTAAGTGGCCCTGAGGTGGTTGGGTTACAGTTTGCTTTTATACATTTCCGGGGGCAGGAGTTACAGGCAAAGACATAAATCAATACATGGGAGGTATATACACTGACCCCAAAAGGCAGGATAACTTGAAGCAGGGGCTTGCAGATTATAGGTAGGTTTGGAGATGATTTCATTTGTAATTGTTTAAAGGAACAAAGCTTTGTCTAAAAACTTGGGGCCAGGCGCTGTGTCTCAGGCCTGTAATCCCAGGACTTTGGGAGGCCGAGGTAGGCGGATCACAAGGTCAGGAGATCAAGACCATCTGTCTAACAGTGAAATCCCGTCTACTAAAAATGCAAAAAATTATCTGGGCATGGTGGCACGTGCCTGTAATCCCAGCTACTTGGGAGGCAGAGGCAGGAGAATCACTTGAACCTGGGAGGCAGAGGTTGCAGTGAGCTGAGATCGCGCCACTGCACTCCAGCCTGGGTGACAGAGTGAGACTCCATCTCAAAAAACAAAACAAACAAACAAATAAACAAAAAACTTGGAGTCAGCAGAACGGTTTAAGTTAATACCAGGAGTTTGCTCATTATCATGTGATGTTCTGCCAGAGTCAGGTTATCAGAGCAAGTCATGGTATACTGAGTCATAGTGGCCTGTAGGGTGCATGATGTCACCTTTGGCATGGCCTTAGGTCTTGTTCATGATCTTATTGCCACAAGGAGTCTGTTCTGTCTGTCTTGCAATCTCTATTTTAACATTAATGCTAGTCAGTTTTTGTGTCTAAACTGCAAAAGGGAGAGGGGTATAGTGAGGCCTATCTGACTTTCCTTTGCATCGTGGCTCAGAACTCAGTTTTAAAGGTTTCTCCGGAGTAACCTTGGCCATTAGGGGGTCCATTCAGTTAGTTGTGGGGGTTGGGCTTTGGATTTTATTTTAAATTTACAATCCCATGCCTCTCTCTCAGCTTCTGGCGGCTGCTGGCAATCCTTGGTGTTCCTTGGCTTGTAGATGCATCGCTTTCATCTCTGCCTCTCCCTTTACATAGTGTTCTCCTTCTCTCTGTGTGTTCCCCCTGGGTCTGTGTGCAAGATTCTCTGTTCTTATAAGAACAGCAGTTATTACATTAGGCCTCACCCTAATCCACAATAACCTTATCTTAACTTGATTTCATCTGCAAAGACCCTATTTCAAAATAAGATCACATTCACAGATAGCGGTAATTAGGACTTGAACATGTCTCTTCAAAGAACACAGTCCAATCCAATCCTTTGTCCCTTAAGGGTATGGACCCATAGAGTACTGTTTGCATTGGGTTGTTGTAGTTTTCCATGGACATTAATCACATGGCATGGTAGTACGAAGGGATGTACTACGGGATCCTTAAGGGATCGCCTGAATTCTGGACATACTTTTTCTTCCCCCTCCATTGAGTAGTAGCAGCCCGATGTCCCCTTGAGAATCAGGATCAATCACAGCAGCCAGCACAATAACCCTTTCCTTTGCCTGTTGATTCAGAGGCACAAGGAATTCAAAACGGCAAGATGGCAGTCCTAACTTCTAGTTCAACAGAATCATTGTGTCTCCTGGTGGAAACATTCCTCTCTTTGGAACTAAGATCTCTAAACAGAACATAGGGTTGCCAGAACAGAAAGCAGAAATTTTGCTAGCATATCATTTAGGGGTAATAGTTTGTGGAGTCATCCCTTTTCTATCCCTGGAATCCTGAATTTGTGAATTATGCCTATAATTCACAAACAACACTATATATTGGACACTAATTCAGAGCAGTTACAGCCTTCTGGAGAACGTTGCCCCAGCCTTCAAAGTATTTCCACCTAGCTCACACTGTAACTGTGTCTCTAAAAGGCTGTTAGACTATTCTACTGAGGCAACTGCTTCAGGATGATGGAGAATGTGGTAAGACCTGTGCATTCCATGAACATAGACCCACCGCCACACCTCATTTGCTGTAAAGTGAGCTCCTTGATCAGAAACCATATTGTGTGAAACACCAAGATTGTGGATAAGGGTTCTGTAAGTCCAAGGATGGTGTTTTTGGCAGAAGCATTGCATGCTGGGAGGTAACTATATCCAGGGTAACTGTCTATTCCAGAGGGAATGACTCCTTTCATGAGGGAAGCAATCTAATATAATCAGCCTGCAATTGTGTCAGCCTGGACATGTTGCAGGGCCTTCTCTTATTCTTGGCTCCAATAAGAACTAGCAGCTTTTTAGGTCACTTGATAAATAAGCCAGAATAGCACACCTAAGTGAGAAATATGTTGCCTTCCAAATTCACAAAGGCCCACCAGGCATTATACTTTATTTTTTATTATAGGAGGGGGCCAGATGCAACAACTTCCCTTCTCCTAAGAAAGGATATCTTGCTATGGCCCGCACAACTGGACTCCTACAAGTTTTGCAGAGGTGGAACATCCTTGAATTTTTGTTCCATTCATTTTCTACCATCAACAAATTTTGCTGAGATGGAAATTATCTGAATTTTTGCTGAATTTATTTCCTATCTTTGACATACAAATGTCTTATTGGTATGTCAAGTAGTGTCCACTTTTTATTCACTGGATCCGAGCAGCGTAATATCAACTATGTGATGGACTAGTGAGATGCTTTGTGAAAGAAAAAATTTTCTTCCAGAAAAATTCCCTGGGGGCTAAATTATGACATAGGGTTAGGATAGGACAGTGAAGGAGTATTTTTCTGGCCTTCCCAGCTGAAAGTAAAGGGTTCCGGGTGGTCTTTATTAACAGGAATGGAGAAAAAAAGCATTTGCCAGCTCGATAGCTGCGTACCAGGTACCAGGAGTTGTATTATTTTGCTCAAACAACGAAACCAACCCTGGAACAGCAGCTGCAGTTGGAGTCATCATAGGGTTAAATTTACAGGAATCTACTGGCAGTTTCTAGAATCCGTCTGTCTTTCTGCATAGGCCAAATAGTCACGTTGAATGTGGATGTGAGGAAAATCACCACTCCTGTATTGTTCAAGTCCTTAATGGTGGCGTTAATCTCTGCAATCCCTCCAGGAACGCGGTATTACTTTTGGCTTACGGTTTTTCTAAGTATAGACAGTTTTAGTGGCTACCATAAGCCCTCATTCCATAGGTCAGGGAACCAACCCGAGGATTTGTTGAGTTGCTGAGTATGTCTGTCCCAGTTACACATTCTGAAACTGGTGAAATAACCACACAGTAGATTCAGGGACCGACTGTGAGATGAACTTGAGAGAAAACTTCATGAGTCACCTGACGCTCCACAAGCCCTTACTGACTGGGGGGTGGGAGGTTGGGGGCACAGTGACATTTTGGGTCACCTGGAATTAGTGCCAGTTCAGAATCAGTATCCAGTAATCCCCTGAAGTCAGATGATTTTTCTCCAGTGGACAGTCACTCTGATAAATAGCAGTAGGTCCCTTTGAGGATGACTGAAGAAAGATGAACAGTATGAGTTTGGGCAGTGGAGCAGGGTCCTTCTTCAAAGGGTCTCAGCCTTCTCTCCAATCAAGGGATTCTGGGTCTGTAATGGGGCTTAAGTTAAAGAACTGATTAGGAGCCATGACTGGTGATTTAAATTAGGCATTTGTTCACTTTCATTAGAACTCTTTCTCTTATACAGATCAATTTAGAATTTAGTGGAATGCCCATCTATTGTTTTTCTCTAGGAACACTAAGACCAGCTAGCCAATGCCGTAGGTTTCTGTGAATCAGACTATTCAGATTACTGCTTAGACTTTGCCGTCCATTATGGTAACCATAACTACCTTATCTTTAGTGATTAAGTGCTGCCACTTGGCCCCTGCCACCCCAGAATTGAATTATCCCTGTTGCATTCAGGGAACCCAGTTTGCTGGTAGCATTTCCCACTGCAATTTCTGACTTACACAGTAGAGTAGCCATGGAGCTATTCCAGAATTCTGGGGTTCCCCTTACAATTTTATTTCTCATAGTTGTGGTGGAAGGTGTGTCCTCTGCGCCCTTATGGGTTGAATGAGCAGATCTTACATGAGAAGTCACTCTGACCTTCCAATCTCTGTAAGCCTTTGGATACCTTAGGTCAATCACATGTCCAATTGGAGTTTCAGAAGCAGATAATAGAGACATCAGAGGAAGAAATATCCATAGATCATGACTGAAAATAATTTTTTTTTCTGATTTAATGAAAGACACAAATACCTGGAGTTAGGATGCAGAAATGAGTCTCATATAGGACATATACACATTCACGCATCTATGCACACAACGCACACACACACCCCCAACTAGACACATTATAGTGTAACCACAGCATACCAGAAACAAAGTTCTCTTAAGAATTAGAAAGAAAACAGTTACCTACAAAGACATAAAAGTTAAATTGCTAGTAGACTTCTCCACAATAACAATGAAAGCAAGATGGTAATGAAATAATATCTTTTAAGTAATGAGACAAAATAATGGTTGTTGGGGGATAGTGTAACCAGCGTAAGTATAACTTATGAATGAGGAAATAATATAGATATTTTCAGATGCATGAGAACTGAGTTAACTAGCATCATATCCTTATTAAAAATATTTATATATGATACAATTCAGGAAGAAGGAAATAGTCCCAAGGGAAAGTGAGAGATGCAAGAGGAATGCAGGTGGGAATTGTGGATACATTGGCAGAAGGATATTGCCCAGAATTTAGGAATGAGGAAGGAGAAGGATTGTATTTTTTCATCTGTAATTTTGAACAAAGCTAAATTTAAAAATTCTCTAGTCAAAGCTAAATTTAAAAATTACTCTAAAGAGTATTTGTTGATACATAAAATACTTTTATTATTAATTTTTTCCTATTTTTGTCATTTTCATGGAGACTTTTATGTAGGTGAATTCTGAGTGATGCTTCTTTTTTCAAGTGCTGTTATTACTATACTGTGACTCATTATTCATATTGTGAAATAATAAAGAATAAGTATTTGGAAATGGAAAACCTACCTGTTCATCTATCTAGTGATCTATTACCATCTACATACATATGTAAATGGCTATATACTAATTTTTAATATACTGGCTTGCTTTAACATGTTTGCTTTGAGAAATATCTCATTTGGAAGCTCTAACTTGGTAAACTTTAATAAAATTTATGTAAAACATTGTGCATTTGAAATTTTAAAAATAATGTTCAAAAATCATATCGGATAGTTACACCTTTCCTCTCAAATTTGTATTTGTTTTCAGAAATCTCCTTGGAAAAGATGCCTAGTGTGGGTTTTGTTCCAATGACATCTTCTGTAATTGATGAATTTGTTGGAGATATGATGAAGGATTTGCCTATTCTAAAGAGGTATAGAGTTAACGAACTACCTGATTTAGTGCCATTAACTCTAAAATACTAGTGAAATGAATGACTCATCAAAATGTCTATGTAATATATCATATCAGGATATGGTAAATTCTATATAATGTGACTGTAATACATTTAAGTGATTGTAACATCTAGTATGGCAATATGATTTGAACATTACTATATAAAATCTATGTTATTTTGAACATATAATAAAATTACTTCAGCTATAAAGTTTACTACATAGTTGTTGATATGGATGTGACTGTTACAAGAATGACAGAAATTCAGGGGTTTTATGTCTCTGAGATTTTGTGACCCATATTATATCACAAAAATAGAAAAAGAGATTTTTTGATTTCTATATTATAGCCTGAAGTTTGTGCTAAAATTTGAAAAACCTAAAATTTTAAAAAAATTATTTATTTATTTTTACAGTGATGATCCAGTTGTTCCTTCACAGTTTAAAGAAAAGACATCTGATGAACTTTTGCACTGGCATGCTCAAAGACTCCTTAGTGACGACTATGACAGGATCAAATGTCACATTGATGGTGAGCTCTGTAACCACAATAAAATAGAGCTTATACGAATTGCCTTTGCTGCTCTTTTTATTAACAGTGAAAAGGCATTACACATTATATTTTGAATGAGATCTATCTATATATTATATATAATACAATATTTTGAATGAGATCTCTATATACAATATATACTATATATACACATGTATATATACACACACACTATATATATATACAATTGAAGAGGCACTGTAGGAAGCATGCTGTCTGAAAAAAATCCCACTATATTATCTGGTGTGCATATGTACGTATGCATGCAGATATATCTGTTAATTCAAATAGACATTTATTAATCTTTTAAGGACATATATATGCATGGTATTGTCATGAAAATATCAGATGCTGTTTAAGTGGGAAAGATAGTTGATGGTTTTAGGAATCTGTCTATACCTTGAAGTAAATATGCTGATACAGCCATAGTCTTCCTAAAATTTTAGCTCTTTTCCTGCTAAACTATTGTCTAGTTGATTGCATGCTGCTAAGTACCAGCCTAATTGTGCCCATGAAAACTCAGTAATAAGGAGGGGTTGAATCTGCAAAAAGTAAAGCCATGAAACAATTAAAAATGGGTCGTAAGGAAAGAAATTCATAGATCTTTTCTTCCTGGTTCATTCTTTTAGTGTCTTTCTCCAGACCCATGTTTATTTCCACCCTTTTCAGAACTAGTAAAACTTTTCAGAAGGATGTAGAAATAAGTCAAGTAAGCATGCCAATTGCATATAGGAAGAAGTCTGTTTATTTAAGTGTCTTCCAAGATTCTGCATGGTGTGCTTCCAGAGTGGTTTGATTTGTGATCACATACACAAACACAGAAAAAGCAACAACATCCAAAACAACAAAACGTCAGCTTATTTATTATATCTTTTACGTTTGTAAAGAGTGTTCCTAGGTCTTAAGTGAGTCTAACCTTGCTTCCTGGAATTTTCTGTCATTTGAATTTTTGCGTGGTGGAAGATAATTGGTATCAGCATCTGTGAGCTGCAAGCTCCTAAATATTTGTTACCAGAAGTAGAGGTTTTCCTTTTTAGGAATGCAAACAGAATGTTTTAGGTCTGGGATCAACAACCTTTTTCTGAAAGGTCTAAGTAATAAATATTTTAGGCTTTGCAAACCAAGAGACAAAAATTGAGAGCATGATGTAGGTACTAATATAATCATTTAGAGTGTAACCAATTACAAAAAAATGTACTGATCAGATTTGACCATGTGGACCTAGTTTGTAGACCATTGTTCTAGGTGAATGTGCTATTAGACTGTCCCCAACCTGCCTCTTCTTCTCTTCTCCTGCCAAATGACAGGGGGCAATGTCCATGCACTTGGAGAGGGACATTAGCAGAGCTTTGTCTTCTCTCTTCTTCAAATAATATAGGGAATTGTTTTGTCAGCATATGGTAGTCTGATTTCATTGGCAAATACTGAATTATTATTCTGGAGTCAAAAAAATAATGTGTGGGTACACATATATAACAATATTTTAAAATACATGTTTACATTTTAAGTCTTTCTATTTCAGAACAATCTAGAGATCCTCATGTTCTTGATTTCCTGAAAAAGAGTCGGGATTATCAGCAATTTTACGGGAAATCATTAGAATCAATCTCTACAAAAGTCATTGTAACTGAAACTGCTCAACCAAAGGAGGATTCCAGTGGTGACAGTGGTAAAATGTTACAGGTAGATCTCATATAGTTTACCTGATTTTTTCTTTGATGTTGTTTTGATTTCTTCAGGCTCATATTTGTCTCTAGAGGTGTCTTCCATGCTCTTCTTTCTCATATTTGCTAACTGTCTTAGTCCATTCTCATATTGCTAGAAAGATATACCTGGGATTGGGTAATTTATAAAGAAAAAAGGTTTAATTGGCTCACAGTTCTGCAGGCTGTACAGGAAGCATGGTGGCATCAGCTTCTGGGCCTCGGGGAACTTCTTTAATTTTTTTTTTTTTGAGACGGAGTTTTGCTCGTTGCACAGGCTGGAGTGCAGTGGCGCGATCTCAGCTCACTGCACCCTTCGCCTCCTGGGTTCAGGCAATTCTTCTGTCTCAATCTCCTAAGTAGTTGGGATTACAAGCACCCACCACCATGCCCAGCGAATTCTTGGTATTTTTAGTGACCACAGGTTTTCATCCTGTTGGCCAGGCTGATCTCGAACTCCTGACCTCAGGTGATCCACCCACCTCAGCCTCCCAAAGTGCTGGGATTACAGGTGTGAGCGACTGCGCCCAGCTTTCAAGGAACTTACAATCATGACAGAAGACAAAGGAGGAGACAGCGCTTCACATGACTGGAGTAGGAGGAAATGCTGGGGAGGTGCTACATACTTTTCAACAACCAGATCTTGCACAAGTCACTCATTCACTATCATGAGAACAGCACCGAGTGGGATGGTGTTAAACCATTTATCAGAAACCCCCTCCCCAGGATGCAGTCACCTCCCATCAGGCCCTGCTTCCAATGCTGGGGATTACAGTTCTACATAAGATTTGGTGGGGCCACAGACCCAAATCTTATCACTTGCAAATGAGTTATTTCACTTGCTTGCCATTAGAAATTCTAAGAAGATTACATAAAATCTAGTATTCTATCCTTTTTAGAATAAGAAAAGATAGATTTTTCTGATAACAAACTTAAAGCATTAAAGGATTACAAGCTTGGATTTAGAAAAGTCAAATTTAAGTTAAAAGAAATGTTTGTGATCTGGGTCCAGTGGCTCACACCTATAATTCCAGCACTTTGGGAGGCTGAGGTGGGCAGATCACCTGAGGTCAGGAGTTCAACACCAGCCTGGCCAGCCAGTGTGGCAAAACCCCATCTCCTCTAAAAGTACAAAAATTAGCTGGGCATTGTGGTGGGTGCCTGTAATTCCAGCTACTCAGCAGGCTGAGGCAGGAGAATTGCTTGAACCTAGGAGGCGGAGGTTGCAGTGAGCCAAGATCATGTCACTGCACTCCAGCCTGGGTGATAGAGCAAGACTCTGTCTCAAAAAAAAAAAAAAAAAAAAAGAAAAGAAATTTTCATGTGTTAGTTTAATTATAGTGAAAATCTTTTTACATAGAGGTGGCAAAAATAGGCCTAAAATTTCCATCAGCTTTATTATTTTGCCTGATTTTTGAAAACTGTCTATGTTTTTAAGTCATTTATGCCATTAATCTGTCCTGGACTTTTGTTTATATTAAAGATAAGACCAGGTCTTCTTGAAAGGGTGGGAATCCTCCATACCTATTTTCTTTTTCTTCCTGGCTTTACACTAGACCATGCTTGTTTACAAACTTAGAATCCCTATAATTAAAAAAAAAAAAATTAAAAAGGTAATGTGGAAAAGTATCAGGTAACACAAATGATAGTATTTATGACTGAACAAATGGTAGATTTTATGGCTCTGCTTGGGGAGGTACTACTTTGCGATCATTCTTCATCAGAGGGGATTTCATTAGGCTTCAGTACTTCTCTCTTGGCCTCATGGATGGGAATTAAGGAAAGGCATTTATTTGCTTTGGTAAATCCCCTTCCTGAGGTCAACCATGCTAAATACGTGAAAGAGCACAAACCAAACTGTTGATGACCGATGGCACTTATCATAGCTGCCTTACCCTAATTGGAGTAGGAAAGGGAATGTTTTTGGAGAATGAAACATACAAGCCCCAGAAGGAAAAGATCCAAAATATGAAAACATTTCTCTTTCCCACTAATGTCAGAAAATTCTTAATCAGAGATCTAGAGTCTTCCTTTTCCTTGCCAGACCATGAATTCATTAACCAGGCTGAAGTTGCAAAGGCTACAAGGAAATCTTATATATCAGTGAGAGGATATCTCCTCAAAGCCATTCTAGATAACAGTTATCACTAATTACCTGTAGGTTTCTTAGTGCTGCTGGTAGGTCTCTCTCCTAGAGCTATTTAAGGGCCCATCCAGCCACAGAACACATGCTTTCAACTGTAAAGGCTCCACCTCAGCCCACAGTCCTAACCTCCTCTGGGCTGAGGGTGGCCAGGTGGGGCTGGCTCAGGCAAAGATCCAGGCTTGACTTCAAGCATAAGGATCAAAGTGAATACAGCATCCTGAAGCAACCACCTTCTTCTGCAGCTCTTGTGCAAGGGCCTTACCCAGCTGAGCCCTTTGCCAAGCCCTGTGCCCAAGGCTGGCCCCTGGGGCCCAGGCTGTGCACCTCTGCTCCTTTGGTAGCGCTAATTGTGGGGCCAGGAAGCGATGCGAGCTTGCTCAGTTCTGTTATGTTGATAGCATGAGGCCTAGGAGCAGCCTGTACACTGAAATAGAAGCAAAATGGGAATTAAATGTTTGATCTAGTTAGGGGAGGGGTGGGAAAAATTACCACCCCACTAAGTGTGTGTGATTCCTCCATTTTCCAGTGGGATTTCTGGTTTTTTCCCCACATTGACTAATTGTCTGCTTAAACCGTTGGTGTTTTTCAACATGAGTCTCCAAAGAGTGAGCGGGATCTGAGAGGCCCAAAATGCTTTGTGGGGTGGAGAATGAAAAAATTAATTAAGTTCCAAATCTCCAAGAAGCTCCCCTACAATCAAGCTCAGTGGCTACTCTTTCTCTTCTTTGTTTTCTTCCATTTACTCCTTTATTAATAATCTACACCATTTAGAAATCTAGAAAATCTTCTGCAGTAAGAGGCAATTTACATTTATATTGAAGTTTAAGTAGGTTTGCATCACACAGACTTTAATTTTAAGACAAGACATTAAGAATTCTTGCCTGTGCAAGAGTAGAATGATGGCCAGAGTCCTCAGTAAATGCACAAAACATAATCTTAGTAGTGAAATGTCGTAATGGAATTTTCCCACTTGTTTCATATGTTCCTTTTATTATTGAGCAGAATACCAAACCCTCCCAAATTACCAAAAAGAAGAAGAAGAAGAAAAAGGCATTTCTCAAAGAAGACCAGAACAAAGATCAGCAAAAGGATGATCTGCTGTTTTCTATTGAAGAGGAGATGAAGACGAATTTACATTCTGGAATAAGGAAATTGGAAGAATATTTGACATCATGTGCAAGTAATTCAGTGAAATTTGGAGTTGAAATGTCAGGATTAATTGCCTGCTTTAAAGCATGGAAAGAACATTGCCGAGGTGAAGGTATGGGACTCCATACTCTATGGATAAAGAGTAGTGATGAAAATATTAATGATGTTAACATATTTACTGAATGCATGGTTGTGCTAAAACTTCATATAATCCATTGTCTGATTTTATTCTCAATGTGACCCTTTAGGATAGTTGCTATTATATTTTGCAGACAAGGAAGTGGAATTGCAGAGGTTAGACAGAGGGTCCCAACAGGGAAAAGACGGCACATTCAAAAAGAAATGAGGAGAGTATAAAGAAAAAACTCTTTCCAAAAGTGTGGAGAGAATTAAGGGGATCAGCAAAGCAAGGTGAGGCTCAGCAGCAGCAACAGGGCCTATCAGAGAAGGAAAGCTGTCAGCAGCAGGGAGATGTGAAGCTGCTGCTGGGAGGTGATTCTCCTTCGGTTTTTCCATGTTTCTGCCCGCCTAGCCAATAGAGGCATTGACAGATTCACTTCCAGACTAGCTTTTTAAGTATGTTTGTATAGTGAACAGGCTTGGAAGGAAGAAATTGTGTTTCTCTCTAGGGCAAAGGCCAAGTTTGTTTACTGTCCAGTTAATAAAGATTACATTTCCTTCCAGGGCAAAGACGTAGGTTTTACCTGAGACTCATTATAAAATATTTTGGTTTTCTAAGTGCAGATTTCCTTAGCTGTGACATAAACCTACGTTGTGTGGTTTCTGCCTGGGCTCTATATCTCCCCCATGGAGCACAAGGGGAACTGACATATACATGATGGTTGTATGGTTTACTGTGCCGTGATAATAAAGCCTTTTGTTTCTGACCCAGGAGTCTCCTGTCTTTTGCCAGCAACCATGAGACTATGAAAGACTAAATTGCTAACTTGTAAATAGGATAAAATCTCAGCCCTTTCCTATTTTTTGACAAGAGCAGGGAAGTGGATGGTTGCCAGAATTCCTTGAGAGCCCTAGCTATGGGGGAATAGATGCCCAATAGCACCTGCAGTCCTAGGTAATGGTGCACAACCATTTCCATACTGTGGGCTGGCAGGGAGGGAACTGGGTTGAAACAGGCCCTGCCTGCCTAGCATTCTAAGTGCTCCCTCAAATTTCTGTGGCTCCCTGTGCCCTCCTGTATCAATGTCTCCAACTGGCAGTAAAGAATGATTTTGGTGAAATATGTAGCAGAAATGATATGTGCATACTATTTTCAGGTATTACGTCTTCACATGACTTACAGTGTGTGCTTTTATTACTTATTTTCCTGAAGACTGAATTGTGGAAGAGCTAACTAAGGGAAAGAATCAGAAAAAAACTGAGAAGAGATACGTGATTTTTTTTTTTTTTTTTCTTTTCTTTGGCACAGAGTCTCACTGTCGCCCAGGCTGGACTGCAGTGCAGCGATCTCAGCTCACTGCAACCTCCACCTCCCGGATTCTAGCTTCAAGTGATTCTCCTGCCTCAGCCTCCTGAGTAGCTGGGATTACAGGCAACTGCCACCATGCCTGGCTAATTTTTGTATTTTTAGTAGAGACGGGGTTTTGCCATGTTGGCCAGGCTTGTCTCAAACTCCTGACCTCAGGTGATCCATCTGCCAGGGTGTCCCAAAGTGTTAGGATTACAGGCGTGAGCCACTGCGCCCAGCCTGAGATATGTGATTTTGATGCTAGACCAAGCTGACAATTCCTCCTCAAGTTGTGGTTGATCACCCTGTCTTGAGTATCTCCTACTCAGACCCTTTTCATGTGTGGCCACGTGACTCTGTAGTCACGCTCACATCTCTATTCTACTTCCCAGCAAAGCCAGTGCCTCAGTGGGCTGTCAGAGACCATGCTTATTTTCATCTCTAAGCTTTAGCATATGTGTTTTTACTTATCCATGATGCCATATCAGATAGGAATTGCCATTAACTATAAACAGAGATAGGAATTAACAGTGGCTTAAAAAAAATAGTTTATTTCTCTTTCATGTAAAAGAAGTCTAGAGATAGGCAGTTCAGTGTCACTGGGAACTTAGGCTCCGCTATCATCATATTATACTGTTTTTAGTGCATGAGTTGTATTCTTAAAGTTATGTCATGAATGCAGTTGGCGACTGATGCTACAGCCGTGATAACTGTATTCCAGAACAAAGTAGAAAGAAGAAAAAAGGGCAAATGTGTACATTCATGCTGTATTTCTTCTATGTAAGGAGCCTTAATCCCAGAAATTCCACCAATTTTTGCTTACTTCTCAGTGGCCAAACTTAGTAACAAAACCACACCAAACCACAGAAAGATTAGAAAATGTGAACTTTGAATGGGACATATTGCAGTATCGATTAGTATGGGGATTTATAAGAAAGCATTGGGTGAGAATGGATGTTGAGGAGGTAATGATCAGTTTCTGCTACAGATGTTCTCCTGCTTGTCTTCATTGGCCTAAATTCAGTGTGTCCTTCAAGGACACCCTCTTGTGGAGTCCTCCCAACTTCTCCTGCTCACATAACACTGCTTCTATCACTCCATTTGGACCCTGAATTGTAAATCACTTAGATATTTTACTGATCTGTTTCAACGCTAATCCCTTGTTCTCCGATTAGACTGAAGTTCCTTGATGGTAAGACCTCTGTCTTAAATTTCATTTGTACTTCCTTAAAGCATACATTGGTGGTCTGCATAAGCAGTTACTCAGTAGTATTTGTCAAGAAAGAGGATATTTCTTGACAAAGAGGAAAGAAGATAAAAAGCCCTGACTTTATATGGAATGGTTAGTAGTGGGATAGAGAGAAAGAGGTTATATGTGAACAGGAGGTAATAGAAGGGCTTAGGAGAGTCTGGATAGAATGATTGGGATGCAGTGAGGCTGTATCTTAGCCCTCAATAATTGAGGGGTTCCGCTGATGGTTTCATAAATACAAGTACTGTATGTGGTCAAGAGTAGGCCTTGATAAATGTTGCTTATGTTTTGGTCAGGCATCTAAAATCATAGGACTTTTTCCTATAAACAAGAGAAGAAGACACAGAAATAATATGTGGGTTATTATGTTATTTTTCTCTGGAAATGTGTACAGAGCTCATTTTCAATGGTTCTTATTTCTGCTGGAAATCAAAAAGTTTGTTTCTTTTCTTTTTTGCCTATACTTACCCAGCTATGTGTAAGTTACTTAAGATGATAATTAAATGTGGGTAGATGGAGTATTAATTTAATCATGAGTTTTAGTTTTTAATGCTCTAAAATCCCCTTTAAGTCAAGTAAAATAGTGAGGTTTAATCGAATGAGGTTAATTGATTAACTCAGTGATTGTCATGAGTGATCAAGCAGTTATTTCTGATGTTCTTTATAACAATTTTATTGTTTCTTTAACAAGGCAAAATTTCAAAAGATTTAAGTATAGCTGTTCAAATGATGAAAAGGATTCATTCACTTCTGGAGAGATACCCAGAAATTTTGGAAGCCGAACATCATCAATATATAGCTAAATGCCTTAAATATTTAGGCTTTAATGATTTGGCAAACTCTTTGGATCCAACTCTGGTAAGAGAACTAGAATTTCTTATACTTTAAATTTTTACTCAATTTTAATACAGAAGAATAATAAGTCTAATAAAGTATCTCACATATAGAGTTATCAATTGAATATGTTTACTCTGATTATAGTTTATAAAATAATAGATTTGAGATTATTTATTAATAACCTAGCTGACAAACTTTGAAGTAAATTAAAATTAGAAAATTTGTACAGATGCTTTCTGAAAACAGAAATTAAATACTAGATGATATCCAGATGCCACTTTAAACTCTCCATAATAGGAATGAATCCTATACATAATTCTAGCACAATCTAAAAACTGTAATGTAGTGAGATTGAAGAATGATCTTTAATAGGGTTCCAGGTTTCAATTCCAGGATGAACTTTTTTTAACGTTAACATCTGCTTTTCCCAAGAATAATATTTTAGGTGGTAAAACTCTTCTTACTGAAATATTACACTATTTAAAAGCATAGTAGGCCAGGCATGTTAGCTCACGCCTGTAATCTCAGCACTTTGGAAGGTCAAGGTGAGCAGATCACTTGAGCCCAGGAGTTCAAGACCAGCCTGGGCAACATGACAACACCCTGTCTATACAACACACACACACATACGCACAATATTAACCATAGTTGATGGCATGTGCTTATAGTCCCAGCTACTCAGCCAGGGAGTGGGATAGGGAGTGGTGGGGCTGAGGCAGGAGGATCACTTGCACCCAGGAGTTCAAGGCTACAGTGAGTTATGATCGTGCCACTGCACTCCAGCCTGGGTGACAGAGCAAGACCCTATCTCAAACAACAACAACAAAAACAAAAGATAGCAAAAATGCCTTGTGCATAGAATGTGCTCAGTGGATATTTAATAAATGTTTATTCAATTTTGAATTTCAAATAATATATGAAAATAATAACAGATGATAGGAGATGACAAAAAGAAGAAGAAATACTCCATTGATATTGGACCAGCTCGGTTTCAGCTGCAATACATGGGCCATTACTTGATACGAGATGAAAGAAAAAATCCAGATCCCAGGATCCAGGATTTTATTCCCAACACATGGCAGGTAATGACAACAAACATTGTACTTTTCTAATCAGTGTGACTTCAGAACTTTTCCTTACTGTGTCTCTACATGTTAAATTTTGCATAAACTTCTTAATCTTATTTAATGCCTTTCCTCTCCTGTGCCTGGAGAATGTAACCAGAGTATGAGAAATCAATCACTTCTTCCCCTTCTTGACCTCTTTATTTTCACCATCAGTGGAAGTTATACTGATATCTGTTTGTATGTGAAGGCATGCTAATGTGGCATTACTAGTTTTTAGCACTCAATTTTGGAAATTTCTTTCTGTGCTTGCTCAATGAAAATTAGAAAAAGTGTTTTCTAATGGAAAAATATGTTTTACTCAGTCTCGCTTTCTATTTTGCAGAAATGAAACCTTCTCTCTAGGCCAAAATGTAAAACAAAATCTCTTTTCTGAGGGAATGGCATGAGTAATGCAGGCATTTTCCTGAATCCTTCAAGTGTTCACTAGACCTAATCTTCAGGGGTTCAGAGAGTTCCCCCAAAGGTAGCATAATACAGGCACAGGAGACAGAAGGTACAAAGGATACTGTCTGTGTTTTGGTAACATGCTGTTCACTTTCTTGAACGCTTTGTACCCTGCAGCGGGAACTCCTGGATGTGGTGGATAAGAAAGAGTCAGCAGTGATTGTTGCCCCAGTGTCAGCAGGAAAAACTTATGCATCCTACTACTGCATGGAGAAAGTGCTGAGGGAGAGCGATGACGGAGTGGTCGTGTACATTGCACCTGCAAAGGTAGTGCTTGAGTGACTTTCATTTTTTCTTTCATTCCTGAACATCCCTTTGAAAAGAATGCACACGGTCACATTCTAGATCTAATTTACTATTTTATTTAAATTTATTTTAATTTTATTTTTTTGAGACAGGGTCTTGCTCTGTTACCTAGGCCGGAGTACAGTGGCACGATCTCAGATCACTGCAACCTCCGCCTCCCGTTTTCAAGTGATTCTCCCACCTCAACCTCTTGAGTAGCTGGGATTATAGGCGCCCACTGCCATGCCTGGCTAATTTTGAATTTTTAGTAGAGATGGGGTTTCACCATGTTGACCAGGCTAGTCTCGAACTCCTGACCTCAGGTGATCCACCCACTTTGGCCTCCTGAAGTGTTGGGATTACAGGTGTGAGCCACTGCACCCAGCCAAGAAGCTATTTTTGATATTTTCATTTCGTCTAATATATTAATATTTTCATTTATAGCTACTGCAATTATACTTATTTTTAGAAAATATTTCACTATCAAGAATGTAAAAATGATGACTATACAGTTTTTAAGGATTACTTTTTTTTAAATTTACATTTTAAGTTATTTCCCTTTCTCTCTCCCCTTTCCTTTTTCCTTTTCACTCCCTCCCTTGGAGTGGTATGCTATGATTATAATTATGAAGATTTATGTTTTGATTTTTTTTTTTTTTTTTTTTTTTTTTTTTTTTTTTTGAGACGGAGTCTCGCTCTGTCACCCAGGCTGGAGTGCTGTGGCCAGATCTCAGCTCACTGTAAGCTCCGCCTCCCGGGTTCACGCTATGTTTTGCTTTTAATTAATATTATTTCAGTTAAAAAACACAGACAAGTATATATTACTTCCATTTCCAGCAAATGGCCATATAGGTCAACAGAGAAATCTCTTTGTGTAAAATATGTGAAATGCTGGATAAGAGACACCAAACATCTTTTTATATAATTATAGTTAAGCTCAAAACAATAGAAGGGGAATCCTAGAGGCTGAAAAATTTAAGAGAAGGCCACATGGACTCTTTGCCTCTTTTAGGCAACAAGTTGCAGGAGCTTAAATAAGAAAGGATTCTGACAAACACAGGCAGAGAGAGCACTAGGAGGATCCCAGGCAGAGCAATGGATCATGATACCTGGAATCATGAACTTTCAATAGAAAGTCAATGAAAATAGAAAATATTGATTTTCAACAGAAAGTCATTCATTTGCCCATTATCACCATATACACAATATGTAATCTCTATCTATCTCGTGTGTGTGTTTGTGTGTGTATGTGTGTAAAATCAAGGAGGATCCAAGAGAATACTCAGTGGTATCAAATAATTTCACTACCATCTGTATTTTTTCCCTACTTCTTTATTTCATTTTCATTAAAGTGTGTGAGTGTGTGTGTGTGAATGTGTGTGTGTGAATGTGTATGTGTATGTGTGTGGATTCTGTTGTCCTCAAGGTTTTATATTATCTGTTCTCTACTGAGTGACTAATGGTTTTGTTTTTTTTTTTTCTTGTCAATCAGTCCCTTGTTGGTCAAGTGGCTGCAACTGTTGAGAATCGTTTTACTAAAACGTTGCCTGCTGGCAGAACTCTATGTGGTGCTTTCACAAGAGATTATCGTCACAATGTACTAAACTGTCAGGTATGACATATTAATTAATGAGTTTATTATCAATTTATAGAGCAGTACTTATATAACTGTTTTGCTGGGAATCTGCACAGCACAAGCCCTTATAGAAATCATTTCACTGAATTCACAAAGAAAATGAAATTGCTCTAAGGAAAATTTAAGGTTGTTCTACTCTAAAAAGTAAGAACTAGGCTCACCATCTCTAAGGATACTCACATTGTGAGCTGAAATTTCAAATAGAAAGTTATGATATTTCATTATAACTTAGAAAGGGATTCAAGTAGATTTGACAAATCCAATGCATTACTAAATGACTACCCAACCTTTTCTTTCCATTCAAAATTGCCAGTTCTTGTGAATGATGTTTATGAATCCCTATAATAAAAACTTGTCTCAAAAAGATTGTGTGTTGACAGTGGACCTGTCAATAGGTAAATCATAGATTAAGATAGATTGTCTCCCTTATTGAATTCACCAAGTAGACATTTAAGACTAAACAAAATGTAAAACAATCATTACAGAGTAGAAACTTTTTTTTTTCACTTTCATTAATCCAAATGTTCATAAATGTAAAGATTTAAATGAAAAATGTTAAAGATGCAGTTATCTGAATGAAACTGCTATCAGCAGCAGCATATTTTGTAGGTTCCTGTTACTATGCCTGATATAAAAGTAATGCTCCGTAAAGTTAGCTACACTAATTGTTCATATTTGTAGGTACTTATTACAGTGCCGGAATGTTTTGAAATCCTGTTGCTTGCTCCTCATCGCCAAAAATGGGTGGAAAGGATCAGATATGTTATATTTGATGAGGTAAGTTTGGTGTTAGTTCTCTGGTTGATGTTCTAGTCTGCATACACACTGTAATTTGTAATTTAAAGAATATGGGGCTTTTTCGGTGATGGTATTATCTAAGTTGTGCGTCAGCCAGGGTACCAACTGAAAACAGATTGCATATTCATATTAGTATAATTTGTAGAAAAGTGTTTTTACCAAGGGGCTGTTTACAAAGGTTTGTACAAGGGAAACCACAAGGTAAGTACAGTAGTCCAGAATAGTACAAGCCTTTCGATCCTGTAAGGATGAAGGGAGGAGGAAGCAGGATGAACCTTAACAGAAGAGAGACTCTATAGATATGTCTCTTTGAGAAGAACAGTGACCTTGGTGAAGAATCACAGCTGGCCAAGGTTGACCTCTTAGGGAGAGAGAGCAAAAGAACAAAGACCTTGAGCTCATGGTCTTCTCTCCTTCCCATTTCTTGCCTACGCTTCCCACTGGCCAAACCCAGTAGAAGTTAGAGAGCTAAGAAGGCTGGGTGAGCCAGTTCCCAAGATCAGACTCATTGGCCAGAGAGCAAGGTAGCAAATGATGTAGATCTGGAAGGACATAGCTATGTTATTATCAAAATGAATGAAAAGAACTGTAAATAGAATTCAAGCTTTGTATTTTGTTGCTTCAAGGAATTTTCAACTTAAAGGAAAACTAGGTGACAAACCTATGTAGTGAATCTACTCCTTTTTTTGTGTGAAGTTGGGAGCTGGCGGACATGCTGTCATTCTGCTCTCTTTGTCCTGAAAGTAGTCTATTTCCTTTTATGCATCAGGCTGTATTGTGTGTTGCTGACTTTGAACATTCCCGTTTAAAGGGAAAACAAAGCAAAATCCTTGATCTTCATGATCTAGAACCTTGGATTGTGGTCTCATCTCAAAATGCCTAAGCACAATGATGTTAAAACGTGGGTAATGAGGCTGGGCGTGGTGGGTCATGCCTGTAAACCCAGTACTTTGGGAGGCCGAGGCGGGTGGATCACCTGAGGTCAGGAGTTCGAGACCAACCTGACCAACCATGGTGAAACCCTGCCTCTACTAAAAATACAAAAATTAGCCAAGCGTGGTGACATGTTCCTGTAATCCCAGCTATTCAGGAGGCTGAGGTAGGAAAATCACTTGAACCTGGGAGGCAGAGGTTGCAGTGAGCCAAGATCACACCGCTGCACTTCAGCCAGGGCAACAATAGTGCAACTGCGTCTCAAAACAAAAAACAAAATGTGGATAACTTTGGTTTTCTGATTTATACATGCACAGAACTTGATTGTAAGAAAGCTTTAAAAATTGTTTATTCTAGAAAGTTCAGAGAAATTGCCTACTGATACAAAACATAAGATTAGCATTTGGTAAAGTGGGTGATTATCTCACTAGATCAAAGTCAGAATGGATATGAGAATATTCTTCTTTATGTATTTATTACTAGGCTTGGTTAGTAAGTCTTTCCAGCTGAGACCCAATTGTCAAGATGTATTCTGTTTAATTAAAACTAAAACTTGGACCTCCTTTCTAAGTCTTAATTTGCATTATTTAACCAAAGAGAATTCATTCAACAGATATTAATTGAGTACCTACTCTGTGCTAGGCACTGTGCTTTCTCCCTGGTATGCCAGTACTGACCTTGTGGTTTAGTGAAAGAGAGAGCAATTAAATAATTAAATGCACCAATGAAAATAAAAGTAAACATTGTGATACAAACTCTGAAGAAAAAAAAATCAGTCAGTTTTCACCAAGATAATAGCAAAATGGGAAGTAAGAAGAACAACTTTGGAGCAGGTACTCAGGGAAGGTGTTTCTGAGGCAATGACCTTCACCCGGGCTTTGCAGGGATAAGCAGGAATGGTCAGCTAAGAGGTGGATGAGGATTTTAAGTAGCAGGGTCGTATATGTGAAGTATGGAACATGTGTGTTCAAGGAATGAAAAGAAGGCCAGTATGTTGGGAGCAGAATGCATGGCTGGGAAAGTGGCCTGAGATGGGGTTGGAAAGGTGGGAAGAAGCAAGATCATGCAGGAAGTTACACTTCCAGTTAAGCAGCTTGTATTTGCTGTAAATGCATTGGGAGGACAGTGTAGGGATTTAATTAGGGATGTAGTCTAATTTGATTTTTGTTTAATAATATCATTAGGGCTATAATGTGAAGAAAGTATAGAGAAAGAGTGGAAGCTAAGAGAAAAATCAGAAGGCTATTGTAGAAAGCCAGGTGATGGTGTCTTCAATGACAAAAAATGGAGAGAAAAACATAGCTTCAAAATAGATTTTTGGAATTGGAATCTGTAGGGATTAATAATGGATGAGTTATGGAAATTGGAGAGAGTTAAGTGTCAGTGATCTCTATTGTCTGAATTTATCACCATTCACTTTATTTAGGTTAGGTCATTTATAGGAAACTGGAAAAATATGCATGATGATTTTATGATTCTATTTTTTATTTACCATTTTGACATCAACTTTTCAACTGATTTTTTTTTCTTTACTAGGTCCATTATCTTGGCAGAGAAGTTGGAGCAAAATTTTGGGAGCTCCTCCTTGTCATTATTCGATGTCCCTTTTTGGTTCTTTCAGCTACCATAAATAACCCAGCTCTTCTCACTGAGTAGGTATAGGTAAAAAGAGTGGTAGTTACATATTCAGTGGTTGAATTATATACTGTCTATATGGTCTGAAGTCTTGAAGGCTTTTTCTATAATAACTTTCAAATACATTTATTACCCAATCTTTGAAACGTCAGGGGTCTCGCTTTGTTGCCCAGGCTGGCCTTAAACTCCTGGGCTGAAGGAATCCACCTACCTCAGCCTCCTGAGTGGCTGGGACCACAGGTGCACATTACCATGTCTGGCTTTCTAAAATTTTTTTGAAGATATATTTCCTGAAAGTTAGAGAAGGAAAACATCTTCTCCAAAGAAAATCAAGGTCTCCCATAGCCAGATCTGAAATTGTGTAGGAAAATTTCTAAAAATTTTCAAATGAATGTCATCCGAAGTAAGAGAGTTGTATCCCCCTTTGTCCTTGTCCAATAATTTAAGCTAAAATGGAAATAACAGGGACACAGTCATTGACCTTGCAGACGGCAGGCATAAGAACAAAAAAGCATTGTATGAACATCAAGTATTGTTTTGTTACCAGACTTGATTTTTCCTAGTAACAGCAACAATGATAGCAACAGCATCACTGGTAACAAACACATAGTGCTTTCTATGTGGTGGGTATATTAACTCATTTAAGCCTTACAACACCCTTATTAAAAAGATACTTTTGTTATCTTCCATGTTATGATGGAGAAATGGAGGCACAGAGAAGCTGAGGAATTTGCCCAAAGTCCACAGCTCTGAAGTAATGGAGCTGGGACTCAAACTCAGGTGGTTTAAATTGAGAGCACATGTACTAAATTTTTAAACTTATTAAATTTTCTTTGTTTAAAATATCCAAGTTCTTGATAAATACTTCTATATTTTATTTAAATTATATGTATGTTTATTCTGTAAGGTGGCTGCAATCAGTAAAACAGTACTGGAAACAGGCAGACAAGATTATGGAAGAGAAATTTATTTCTGAAAAACAGGCTGACAAATGCCTCAACTTTCTCCGAGACAATTCATATAAAAATCAATCATATGAAGTTAGACTTGGTAAGCTTATTTTCTTATGTTTTACTATATATTTTTATATTTTACTATAAAGCTTTTTATAGGTATTTTTGTATTTTACTACAAAGTTATCCATATTCTAATAATTATATGTCCATTAATTTGGATATTCTTGCTCTTCGTATCTAGTGCTCTGTGAAGAGAGAGACAATGATTTAGAGAAGCATATATGTTCAGTAAAACATGATGATGTTTATTTTGGTCATTTTCATCCCTGTGCTGCACTAACAACAGATATTGTAAGTATAAAAGCGTATTTGTCCTGTTAGTGGAATTTTTAGTGTATATCACAACTGGAAAGGGACTCGATTAATCTTCATAGAATTGCAGCATGTACAGATAATCTTTTTCTTTTTTTACTGATTCTTTTATTCATTTATTTTTAAAATTTAATACATTTTTTATTTTTAATTTTGTGGGCATCTAAAGTAGCTGTATATATGTATGGGGCACGTGAGATATTTTGATACAGACATACAATGCATAATAACCACATCAGACTAAATGAGGTACGTGTGCATTACCTCAAGCATTTATCTTTTTTCGTGTTACAGACAATCCAATTCTAATCTTTTAGTTATTTTAAAATATACAGTAAATTACTGTTGGCTATAATCACTGTGTTGTGCTATCACATACTAGATCTTATTTATTGTATCTATTTTTTTGTGCCCATTGACCATTCCCTCTTTCACCCAACCCACTATCTTTGCTAGCCTGTGGTAACCATCGTTCTGCTCTCTGTCTCCATGCATTCAGTTGTTTTAATTTTTAGCTCCCATAGATAAGTGAGAACATGTGAAGTTTTTCTTTCTGTGCCTGGCTTATTTCACTTAACATAATGACATCCAGTTCCATCTGTGTTGGTGCAAATGATAGGACCTTATTTTTTTGTAATGGCTGAAAGGTATTCCACTGTATTTAAGTACCACATTTTCTTTATTCATTCATTTGTTGATGGGCACTTAGGTTGCTTCCCAGTCTTGGCTATTGTGAATGGTGCTGCAATAAACATGAGAGTCTGGATACCTCTTTGATATACTGATTTCCTTTTTTTAAGTATATACATAGCAGTGGTATTGCTGGATCATAAGGTAGCTCTAGTTTTAGTTTTTTGAGGAAGCTCTAAGACTGTTCTCCATAGTGATTTTATAACTTACATTCCCACCAACAGTGTACAAGGGTTCTCTTTTCTCTGTATCCTTGCCAGCATTTGTTATTACCTGTGTTTTGGATGAAAGCCATTTTGACCGAGGCGAGATGATGTTTCATGGTAGTTTTGATTTGCATTTCTCTAGTGATCAGTGATGTTGAGGGCCTTTTCAGATGCCTGTTTGCCATTGTATATCTTCTTTTGGGAAATGTTATTGAGATCTTTTACCCATTTTTGAATTGGATTATTATTATTTGGCTATTCTGAGCCTTTGGTGGTTCCATATAAATTTTAGGATTGCTTTTTGTATTTCTGCAAAGAATGTCATTGGTATTTTGATAGGAATTGCATTGAATCTATAGATTGCTTTGGGTACTATAGACATTTTAACAATATTGATTCTTCCAATCCATAAACATGGAATATCTTTCTACTTTTTTGGTGTGTGTCCTCTTCAGTTTCTTTCATGAGTGTTTTATAGTTTTCTTTTGTAGAGATCTTTTACTTCTTTGGTTAAGTTAATTCCTTAGTATTTTATTTTGTTTGTAGCTATTATAAATGGGATTACCTTTTTGATCTCTTTTTCAGATTGTTGGCTGTTGGCATATGGAAATGCTGCTGATTTTTGTATATTGGTTTTGCATCCTGAAACTTTCCCGGATTTGTTTCTCAGTTATAGCAGTATTTTGGTGAAGTCTTTAGGTTTTTCCAAACATAAAATCATATCATCTCAAAACAATGATAGTTTAACTTCCTCCTTTCCAATTTGGATGCCCATTTTTTCTCTTTTCTGACTGCTTTAGCTAGGACTTCCAGTACTATATTGAATAACAGTGGTGAAAGTGGACATCCTGTCATGTTCCAGATCTTAGAAGAAAGGCTTTCAGTTTTTCCCCATTCAGTATGATACTAGCTGTGGGTCTGTTGTATATTTCTTTTATTGTGTTCAGGTATGTTCCTTCTATATACAATTTTTGAGAATTCTTATCATAAAATGATGTTGAATTTTATCAAATGACTTTGCAGCATCAATTGAAATGATCATATCATTTTGTCTTTCTTTCTAGTGATATCATTGATTGATTTGTGTATGTTGAACCATTTTTTCATCACTGTGACAAATCCCACTTGGTCATAATGAAATATCATTTTAATATGTTTTCAAACTCAATTTGCTAGTATTTTGTTGAGGATTTTTGCATTAATATTCGTTAGGGATATTGGCTTGTAATTTTCTTTTTTTGATGTGTCTTTGCCTGGTTTTGCTATCAGAGTAATACTGGCATTGAAGAATGAGTTTGGAAATATTCCCTCCTCCTCTCTTTTTCAGGATAGTTTGAGTAGTATTAATATTAATTCTTCTTTAAAGAGAATAAACTAACTAATAGTTTGAGTAGTATTGGTATTAGTTCTCTTTAAAGAAGAGAGGAGTTAGTTCTCTAGGATTGGTTGTAATGTCTCCTTTTTCATCTCTGATTTTATTTATTTGGGTCTTCTCTCTTTTTTTTCTAAGTCTGGCTAAAGGTTTGTCTATTTTATTTATCTTTTTTAAAAAACAAACTTTTCATTTTATTGTATTGTTTCCTGTTTCAATTTCATTTATTTCTGCTCTAGTATTTATAATTTATTCTGTTGATTTTGGGTTTGGTTTGTTCTTGCTTTTCCTGTTCTGTAAAATGCATAGTTAGGTTGTTTACTGAAGTTTTTCTGCTTATAGCTATAAACTTTCCTTTTAATACTGCTTTTGCTGTATACCATAAGTTTTAGTATGTTGTGTTTTTATTGTTTTAAGAAATTTTAAAATTTCCTTCTCAGTTTCTTAATTGACCACCTGGTTATTTAGGAGGCTATTGTTTAATTTCCACATGTTCATAAAGTTTCCAAAATTTGTCTTGTGGTATTGATTTCTGGTTTTATTCCATTGTGGTCAGAGAAAATGCTTGATATTACTTCAATTTTTCTTGAATGTTTTAAGACTTGTTTTGTGACCTACCATATGGTCTATTCTTGAAAACAATCCAGGTGCTTAGAAAAAGAATGTGTATTTTGCAGCCATTGGATGAAATGTTCTGTAAATATCTATTAGGTCCATTTGATCTATAGTGCGGATTAAGTCTGATGTTTCTTTGTTGATTTTCCATCTGCATGGTCTGTCCAATGCTGGAAGTGAGGTGATGAAGTCTCCAGATACTATTGTATTAGGGTCTATCTCTTACTTTAACTCTATTTAAAATATCTATTTTTAAGATAAATTTGCCTTATATATCTGGGTGGTCCAGTGTTGGGTGAGTATATATTTATAATTGTTATATCTTGCCAGTGAATTGACCCCCTTATCATTATATAATTAGCTTCTTTGTCTCTTTTTATAGCTTTTGTTTTGAAATCTGTTTGGTCTAAATATAGCTATGCCTTTTCTGTTTTGGTTTCCATTTGCATGGAATATTTTTTTCCATCTGTTTATTTTCAGTCCATGTGTATCTTTATAGGTAAAGTGTATTTCTTGTAAGTAGCAAATCATTGAATCTTTTTTTCATCCATTGAGCCACTACATGTCTTTTGATTGGAGAGTTTAGTTTATTTACATTCAATGTTGTTACTGATAAATAAGGACTTACCTGCCATTTTGTTATTTGTTTTTTTTTTTTCAGTTGTTTTGTGGTCTTCTCTTTCTTCTTTCTTTTCTTCCTGTCTTCCTTTTAGTGGAGGTGATATTCTCTGTTGGTATGTTTTAATTTCTTGCTTTTTATTTTTTGTGTATCTGTTGTATGTTTCTTGATAGGAAGTTACCATGAACCTTGCAAATATTGTTATAACCCATTATTCTCAACTGAGGACAATTTAACACTGATTGTGTGTACAAACAACCAACAGCAAAAAACAAAAAAAGAATGAAAACTATATACTTTAACTTCCCACCCCAGATGCTTTTAAACTTTTTGTTGTTTCTATTTATATCTTATTATATTGTCTGTCTTGAAAAGTTGCTGTGGTTGTAATTTGTGATAGGTTCATTGTTTTGTCTTTCTACTGAAGATATACTCATACCACAATTACAGTGTTACAATATTCTGTGTTTTTCTGTGTACTTACTAGTAAGTTTTTTACCTTCAGATAATTTCTAAATGCTCATTAACATCATTTTCTTTCACTGAAGAACTCCCTTTGGCACTTCTTGTAGGACAGGTGTTGCTGAAATCCCTTAGCTTTTGCTGAGGAAGTCTTTATTTCTCCTTCATGTCTGAAGGATATTTTCACTGGATATACTCTGCCATGATGAAAGATTTTTTCCTTCAGCCCTTTATGTCATGCCACTCTCTTCAGGTCTGTGAGGTTTCCACTGAGAAGTTTGCTGCCAGACATACAGGAGCACCACTATGTTATTTGTGTCTTTTCTCTTGCTGCTTTTAGGATCCTTTCTTTATTTGTGTGTGTGTGGGAGTGTGATTATTAAATATCTTGAGATAGGCTTATTTGGGTTAAATCTCTTTGGTGTTCTATATCCTTCTTGTACATAAGTATTGGTATCTTTCTCTAGGTTTGGGAGGGTTTCTCTTATTATCCCTGTGAATAAACTTTCTCCTCACCCTAGGGGTTTTAAGCCCCTTTAAGGCCAATAAATCTTAGATTTGCCCTTTTGAGGCTATTTTCTGTATCTTATAGGAATGCTTTATCATTTTTAATTCTCTTTTCTTTTTTCTCTTCTGACTATATATTTTCAAATAGCCTTCCTTCAGCTCACTTCTGCTTGATTAATTCTGCTATCAAGAGACTCTGGTGCATTCTTCAGCATGTCGATTGCATTTTTCAACTCCATAGCTTTTGCTTGATTCTTTTTAATTATTTCAATCTCTTTGTTAAATTTATCTAATAGGATCCTGCTATTATTCTATTGATATTATATATCACATTGATTTGTGTATGCAGAACCATCCCTACATTGCTGTGATAAACCCCACATGGTCATAATGAAATATCTTTTAAATGTGTTGCTTAACTCAGTTTGCTAGTATTTTGTTGAGGATTTTTGCATGAATATTCATCAGGGATATTGGCCTGTAGTTTTCTTTTTTTAATGTGTCTTTGCCTTGTTTTGATATCAGGATAATGCTGGTTTTTTGAGTTTCCTCAAAACAACTATTTTGAATTATCAGCCTGAAAAGTCACATATCTTTATCTTTCCATAATTGGTTCCTGGTACCTTGTTTAGTTCATTTGATGAGGTCATATTTTCCTGGATGGTCTTGATGCTTGTGGCTATTCATTGATGCTTAGACGTTAAGTAGTTAGGCATTCATTGTAGTCTTCACAGTCTGGGCTTATTTGTACTTGCGCTTGAGAAGGCTTCCTAGGTATTTGGAGGGACTTGGATGTTGTGATCTAAGATTTTGTTTATGGCAGCCATTTTCTGCATTGGGGGTGGGGGCACCCCAAGCTCAGTGAAGCTGTGGCTCTTGTAGACTCATAGAGAAACCATCTTGGTGGTTTGGATAAGATCCTGAATAATTCTCTGGATTATCAGAGACTTTTGTCTTCTTCCCTTACTGTCTCCCAAACAAAGGAAATCTTTTTCTCTGTGTTGAGCTGCCTGGAGCTGGAAAGAGAGAGCAACATAGCATCCCTATGGTCTCCACTGCAGAGACTGCACTGGGTTAGAACTGAATCAAGCACAGCATTAGGTGTTGCCCTAGGCTTGCAATAATCATTGTCTGGCTACTGCCAATTTTCATTCAAGGCCTGAGTGCTCCACAATCAGTATGTGGTGAAGCCAGCCAGGCTTGTGTCCTTTTCTTCAAGGTGGCGGGTTCCCCTGACCTCAGGTGGGTCCAGAGATGTTGTTTGGGACCCAGGGCTTGGAGTCAAATTCTACCAACTCTTCCCTTCTTTTTCCACAAGTAGAGGAGTCTCTCTCTCTGGCCACAAGCAGCCCTGGCCCATGGTGAGTTTTTCCTGGCTACTGCTAATCTTCGCTCAAGGCCCAAGGCCTCTTCATTCAGCTTGTGGTGAATGCTGCAAGACCTGGGTCTCTCCCTTCAGGCCAACAGGTTTTTCTCCGGCCCAGGGTAGGTTCAGAAATGCCATCCAAGAGCCAGGGCCTGCATTTGGGGACCCCAAAAGCCCGCTCAGTGCTCTACTCCACTGTGCCTGAGCTGGCATCTGAGCTGCAAGACAAAGTCCCATTTACTGTTCCCTCTCCTTTCTTCAAGCAGAAGTAGTCTCTCCCCATAGCCACCACAGCTAGGAAGGTGCTGGGTCATATCTGAAGCCAGCATGCTTCTATTAGGCCATCTTAGATTCTCTCTGCCTGTCATGCGGCCACTGCTGGAGGATGTGGGATGGGTGGCATTGGCAGGTCGACACTGTCTTTCCTGCCCTCTTCTGTGCCTCCTTCAGTGATAAGATTTTGGTTATGGCAGCCATTTTCTGCATTGGGGTTGGGGGCACCCCAAGCTCAGTGAGGCTGTGGCTCTTGTAGACTCATAGAGAAACCATCTTGGTGGTTTGGATAAGATCCTGAATAATTCTCTGGATTATCAGAGACTTTTGTCTTCTTCCCAGATACTGTGATCACTCACCTGATTTTTGGTTCTTAGAAAAGTGCTTTTTGTGTGCATAGTTGTTCAATTTGGAGTTCCTGTGGAGGCTGATGCTCACAAGAGGCTTCTATTAGGCCATCTTTACCGATAATCTTCATCTCAGGTACACGGACATTAAGGATGGACTTCATAGAAAAGTGAAAAACCTTTAAAAATTGTGTGTGTATACTTTCTTCTAGCTTTCCTTAGATCTTCAAAGTCATTTGGGACACTCAAAGTTTAATAACTGGAGAGGAAGTAATGGAGAGTTCTAATTTGGGTTCTTTGATTAGTTTATTCCTTTTCTTTATTTTCAGACATTATTGTTTCCTATCTACTGCTTCTTAGTATCTATTTCTGTCTTCTACTTCTGTGAGACTAACAGTGCCACCACAACTGTATTGGCACTCCTTGTTCATGTTAGAATCTCCCATTACCAAATGATCTGAACAGGGAAGAGACATTTCCTACTAACATAAAAATCGAAACATGACTTTTTTCATGGTGGATTGATAAGATGAAGTTTTTGGAGATCTCACTTAAGGCCCTGGATTATGAGTGTGGGAAGACATTAATTTCTCTTGCTATTCTCTCCTCTTTTTCCAACGTATCTCTGTTATTAATTCTATAGGTTCAAGTTGCCTTGTGTTATAGACATTAGCCAATAGTTGGTCCTTTTTTTATTACATGGTGTCCAAAATTATGCTGTTCCATTTATCTTCCTAAAACATAATTCTGATCCTCTCCTTATTCTACTCAAAATTCTTCAATGTTTCTCCACTGGAAATGAATTTCAGACTTTGTAGCTTGGCATTCAAGTCTTCTATAACTTAGACTTTCCTCAGCTTTTCACTCAAACCCTAGCTTACCTAAAGCTTTCATGCTGTGTGCTATACCTGGAATGCTTCATTCCAGATGCCAAACTCTAAGTTTCCAGATTCTATTCATCTTCCATGTCTTTGCTAATGTGGGATTTTTTTTCAGAAGTCTTTCTATGATCTCTCCACATGGAATTAATCTTCTTTTCTGATAATAGGTAACTTATTATTTGTACTTTTTAAATGACACTAATTATGTTTAGCCTGCTGTTATAATTTTTTTTTTTTGCTTTCATGTCTTCTTTTTCTTATTAAATTATAAAACTGTTAATGAGAAATTTTGCACTTTTTCACCCCTGGATTACCCTATAGCTAGTTCATAGTGCCATATACACAAAAGTTGCTCAGTAAATATTTGTGGAATGATGATTGCCAACACGTGTTGAGAATTTACGTGGCAGGCACTTGTTAATATTTATATGTATTTCTCTTTTAACCTTCACAACATCTTTATAATAAATGTACCATAATTGTTCCCAACTTACAGATGAGGAAAAAGAGGGCTAGGGAGATTGTTTAACTAGTCCGAGGACTCAGTTAGTAATTGTCAGACTATGGTACAAACTCAGAAATTCTGACCCCAAAGCCTAGTGTTCTTAATCATAGTGTTATACTAACTAATTTATGGATTGAATGCATGAGTAAGGAATTAAATGGAAATGACTTCGTAGACTCTGAGCTATGGTGGTTAAGGGCATGTAAAACTCACTTAAAGTGATTCTGTTTCCCAGAAATTTTCAAACATAATTTTATTATGTAGTTTTTTCTTGGCTTTGCAATGAGTCATTCCAAATGGCATTCCTGTCCCTATCCCTCCCTATTCCCCTGACTCTGTGCTTAGAGAATAGATATATGATAAGCATACATCACTCTTTAAGCCTTCCAATTATATTTTGATATCTTCAGCATTGAATTCTCAGCAAGTTTTTAGTTACGCAGTATTTTATAATGTTTTAATGGTTTACTCTGCTTAAAGTGATTTAAGGTAAGTTACCTTTAAGCGTTTGTGAGTACAGTGACCTGGAGTTCTTGGTAAGATCATCATTTTGGCCATGTGCCTTCCTCTATTCTCAGTAGCTATTAATGGAGTAATTGGAAAGCAACAGAACCATTACAATGTGTTCTGACCCTGTATGACTTCTGCAGAGCTGTGCTGTTGTATGAATCTTCTCAGCTCTTTACTCTGTGATACTTTACTTTTGTATGCCTGGGGACAACTAGAGAGACATGCTTTTTAAAATGCTTAGACAACTGGTTGCATCTGTGAGGAGTGCATTTATATAAGAACTTTCTTTGTGCTCCTAAGATAGCAATAACAATAGCAAGATGGTCTATCCAAATGAGTATAGGATTCATGAGATTACATTGAAGTTGTTCAAACATGAGGGGAAGCAGAATACATTGAAGCAACAAGAGAAGAATGTAAAGGAACCTTCTAACCTTGGATTTATTCTCTGTAACGCTCATGGAAATAGCTTTGGAAAGGAAGGCATGGGAACAGGATGAGTGAGCTGGCTTTAATCCAACTGTGATGAGGGATCACTGCAATCCATATATGGCTTGTTCCTGGGCTAAAGGAAGAGCTGCACAGCCTTCCTACAAATTATGCTGCCATAAAAGAACAGCTGCTCAGTGCCCTAAGAGGCTGTTGGCACCAGGCAGTCCTCGAAAGAACTACTATCTGTCTCTTTCTGTGTAGTTCTGATAAATTCTTACCATATAACTTTTTAACTTATTTTTTATTCATTTTATTGAATTTTTTTTTCAGAAGGAGCATTGTGGTATGATATGCTTTTGTTTATGAATGAAGAAGTACAAACCAATACAACCATATAATGATCTTTTGTATATTGTCTTTCTGTATAATTTTATATATTATTTAGGCCAACTTAAGAGATGCCAGTTAATTACATGTTGTGCAGAGGAAAACAATTGAGTTGGATATATCCTTTTAGTGATACAGTTGACAAACTGATGAAAACGAATACTTGAAAGTTAATAATCAGTCACTATGATGGATGGAATACTAAAAAAGAGCAAGGCATTTTAACAGCATATTATATACATTATATCATTTAATCCTCACAACAAATCTGTGGTGTAAGGATAATCATTCCCATTTTAAAGACAGGAAACCAAGGCATCTGTAAAGGAAGGGAGATGCTTTGAAAATGAATCACTGTTATTCTAGAGACCAAAATAGAAGCATAGCATTAGTATGTACTTGGTAATTCTTAGAAAACTCTAATTACTTAAGTCAGCAATGGCTTCATTTGTAGACAGAATATGTGGTCACCTACAAGATGCAGTTTATGAGATGCTGAAATCCTCACCTTCTGAGATAATGCAGTTACTAGTGTGTTCAAATGAAGTCCCTGCCAACTAGCTAACTTCATAAATTCAATCTGAGAATTGCTAAATGATGATTCTTTATATTTCTGTTGCATAACATAGAATAAAAAGAAAATCTTGCTCTATTAACCTTTGGAACCTCACCACAATCTTGAAGGCAAGCAATGAAGACATTGTCATTCTCATACTGTAGACAAGAAAGTCAGAACCCCAGGGAGTAGTGAGTAGAGCTGTGATTAGAACCCAGATGTGCGGCACAGTCCACCAAACAGCCCTTCTTTGCTTTCTGAACTCTATGTTTGGAGTGGTTCCTTTAGTCCAGTATTTCCAATCTTCTAGGAACCAGTAATAGGTATTTTTTAAAGGAAGGGTTCCTTCCTCAAATAAGTTTGGGAGAAGTGTGATGTCCTATCCTTTTCTTGGAGATTCACAGTGCACATGAACATAACAGAAACCTTGACATAAAGATATTTGGTTAACTTGTTTAATAGGGTCTTTCCCGTAGATTTCTCATGTTTAATTTTCTTTCTTGGTGTTATGGTTTAGATGTTACTTTATCCCTTTTGTACACAATAGATTAGAAGAAGTGGTGATTGAAGCCAGAGGAATATAGAACACAAAGGTTATGCGGACAGAATTTGTTCTTGTACCCTACACAGTGCTTTGTGTGTAACATCAACAGTATTTGTAAGAGGAAGAGTAGTGCATGAGTTCTAAAGGTTTAAGACAAAAGCTGATCAGTAACCAGAGCAGCCATCAGGTAGAAATTTCTCTGAGTATCTGAAGGTTGTCTGAGGGTCTCTGTCCTTATAAAGTTGATCCAGTTCTTATATTGGATTTCTAGGGGCAAAGCTTTGTCTCATTTTACATGGGTTGGTAGCTGTAAAATCATCTTCATCACTGAACACATTTTAATGTCTGTTTCAAAGGGATATTTCAAAAAGAAATGTATTTTTTTGTCTAAACTGAGGCTATTCTATAAGAGCTCATATTTTCCAGCCACCTAGTACCCTCATTGGCATTCTAGGGATGTTTCATAGAGCAGTGTTAGTTTATTATCTGGTGCAAATAGTCTCAGGAAATAGTACTGAAACTTATTAGTGGACTTTGGAGTTTTCCATTTCAGCAGGTTAGGGATGCTACTTTGTTAAGATTTTAGTAACAGATCCTTGCAGAGGTGAAATATTACAGTTTATTGCCTTTTAATGTCCCTGGATTCATAGATAAAGACTTGAGGGTTTAGCCATGAAAGATAAAATAAAGGAAATATAAACATTGTAATTTTATTTGTTCATCCATCCATTAATTTGTTTATTCACAGATTGAAAAGTATGGATTCCCACCTGATCTTATCCTCACCCCTCAAGAAAGCATCCAGCTTTATGACACAATGGCTCACGTCTGGGAAGCTTGGCCCAGGGCTCAGGTAAATGTAGAAATATATATTCATCAAAATGAACTTTAGTTAATGCTGTTCCAGAATATAGCAAAATTCTCTTGAGGTAAGTACACATATTCTCTCTATTTGCTGATGCTGCTATTTTGAAATAATCAGTAATTGTTTCTTTTCTTCAGACATTCTTTGTGACTTTATTATTGTACGTAGCATGGAATATTCTATAATTCTTGAAAATATTTATTCTTTTAACTTTTGGGATACTATACTACTTTAACTGTGTTTTTGGACTTATATTCCTTCATTCTCTTCTCTGTTGGTTTTCGTCTTTTCATCAGCTGTGCCCTGTATTCTTTCTTTTGAAGAGTTCGCCCATCGTCATAGGTTTATGTGTTAGAAATTATTGGGAGGTAAGAAGATTTTCAACAACCGCTGTCCTCAAGGAGTTTGCAATTTGGTTAAGGAGACAAGTAAACTTAAATACACCATTGTATCTTTCTTACTATAGATTGCATAGCTTCGCTTAATTTTGTAATAATTTTCCCCCCAAGGAATTGTGTCCAGAGGAATTCATTCTTTTTAAGAATAAAATAGTCATTAAGAAGTTGGACGCTAGAAAATATGAAGAAAACTTAAAGGCAGAATTGACAAATTGGATTAAAAATGGCAAAGTGAAGAAGGTAATTTTCATACTTTCTTGGACAAAGTTTTGCTTAATTGTTAATTGTTTGGAGTTGCATAATAATTTTGCTAATAACTGTTTTGTAATCTTTTCATTCCAATTTTTGTTTTAGTAATTCCATTTAAACATGTTATACAGTGACTAAGAGATAGAAAAAAGGAGGAGGGAACTGATTTCATTTCTTAGCTCAGTGACCTTTAAAATATGTGCCATAGGCTTTTGGTTTCTTCAGGTAACAGCTACAAACAGCTAAAAACAAAGAACCTTTAACTTTAACAAGAGAACCAATGTTGCCGAGACTTTCACAGAAGAGCAGCTGGCTCCAGAGGAATGATAGTTAAAATCAGGAATTAGTAGAGGGGCTAATCTGAGTAAGTCTTGTGCAAATAAAAATAAATTATTTAAAAATAACCAATCTCTGAAACTCATGTACGTGATGATAAATGAGAGAATATAAATATACTTGCAAGAGGCTCAGGCAAATTTATAGATGACAGACTCATAGGTGACTATGCTGAGAAGCAAAGATATCCTTGAGCATAACATTGATGGATCTTTGGTTCTAGTTTGCTGACTGATTGTCATGTTAATTTGCCTTTTTCACTCTGGTGGTGAAAGACATAAAGATAAAAATGGTATTGGTTGGCCAGGTGTGGTGGCTCACACCTATAATCCCAGCACTTGGGGAAGCTGAGGCGAGTGGATCACTTGAGGCCAGGAGCTTGAGACCAGCCTGGCCAACGTGGTGAAATCCTGTCTCTAAAAAAAATACAAAAATTAGCCAGGTGTGGTGGCGCATGCCTGTAATCCCAGCTACTCTGGAGATTAAAGTCGGAGAATCACTTGAGTCTGGGAGGCAGAGGCTGCAGTGAGCAAAGATCATGCCACTGTACTCCAGTCTGTGCAACAGAGGGAGGCTTATTCTCGAAGGAAAAAAAAAAAAAAGATATTGATGTTAGGAAGTATTACAAATAATTTAGCCTATTTGGCACAGAATGCTGTGTTCCATTAAATGTTAATCGGGGAAAACTGAATACCAACGATGTCCCTGTTTGCCACCCCTCAAATGATAATTAAAATGAAAAATAACTTTTTCAAGAAAATGTATTCATGATAGCATGTAACTATTTCATCAGATTTTCCATTGTATATTATGTAAAGGAATTTAATGTTAATTTTCCTGATATAAAATAACATTTATTTTTTTCTGATTAAAAAAGAATTAGATGCTGTTTATAAAAAATTATAAAACATGGAATAGTAGGATAAAAGTTACCACCCACAATTTCAACAGTATCTGAGGTGAACAACTTGTTACACTTCTATTGATCATTGTATTTTGTGATTCATTCATCTCTTGAATTTTCAGTTAAGCATTATAAACATGTCTCTATACTATTACAAATTATTGGTAGACATAGTTAAAACTTTTTCTTTTTACTTTTAAGAGGTTCTTTTCCATTATTGATTTTATATACTTCTTAACATATTTGGTTATCTAATAATTGGAGAAACCCTTTGTCACTCTACCTGCAACAGTTGAAACAGCAACATTTTAGGAACATCCTTATCCTACTGACTTATTTCTAGTGCCTACAAAAATATCATATATTTTATATCTTTTATTGTCTATTCTTTAATATAGAGATGTCTGTGACTCTGTTGACTTTTACCACTACTTGATAATATATTCTAAAAGGACCATTTTAAAAACCTACCCAAAACTATATATGAAAAAAATTCTTCTAATTTTAGACAACAAAATAATTCCTTTCTTTCTTCTGTTTCTGCAATTCTTTTTTTTTTTTTTTTTAAATAATTTTAACTTACTGCTGTAGGTCAAAAGAGTACTGAAGAACCTTAGTCCAGATTCATTGTCTAGTTCAGAAGATATGGTAAAAATGTTTCCTCTTCTTGTTGAAAAGTTAAGACAAATGGATAAGTTGCCTGCAATATTTTTTTTGTAAGTAACTGAAACTTAATTTATCTTTGTTTATATGTTAGAATTTTTTGTTTGGTTTTGTTTTCAATTAGTCTCATTTATATGTAGTGGTTAGAAATAACCCTACTTTTGCTATTTTGTTGCATTTTAGAAAAATAATATAGATTTTATTTTTAAAGAAATGAGTCAGTCTTCTAGGTCAATCCTTATAAAATTTTTCATCTTATTACCCTCTTAATTCCTTGACTCTTGATTTTTAAAAATGTTTTTGGCTTTCCTAAATGTTTTTTGTAAGTAGCGATCATTAACTTTAGCAATGTTCCTGCAGGAACTAAATTGCATTTTTTATGTACAGATGTAAAACACATAAAGCATTCATAATTTATTGAATGGTTGGTTTTTAACTTATAGCTAAGAAAACTAAGCCCACAGTCTTTCCTTGATATTGTGTGGTATAATAAAAAGACCTTGAGTGGTATTTAGCATCTCTCATTGATTAAGAGAACTGAAGTGGTACACATTAAGTGGGTAACACTGTGTACCCTGGACCCACTCTAATAATCAGAACCAAAAAACTTATTTAGCCCAGAGAATTTTAAATTATTTTAACTATGAAAGTTTTGTATAAAATAAATTCCCAGCACCTTGATCTAATGGTAATGTGAAATTGTTTACAAAGACAAATCCACAAACACAAAGGTGTGTAGATATGTTAAATGGTAGCACTAAGCAACATGTGTATTGTTACGCATCCAAAGTCCTTGCTGGTGGTCAGTAACTAAAAGATGATGATGAGAGAAATTAAAGAGTAGTATGACTGAAGTCACAAATGTGGGGAATTACAAGAAAATTTCTTCTTCTTTTGTGCTTGGACCAGAGTAAACAAATGAGGTATTCTGCCAATATGTTATAACATCTATCTAGATTGCTTTCCAGTGTGGCTCTGAATTTTAGTTAGAAACAAATGTACGCCTATATGTCACTGAGGAATGGCTGAAAGTATGACTTTGGGATAGGAATCTGAATAGAAACAGGATTCATTATTTATGCACTTATATGCATTTAATTTTTTTTAAATAAATTATTTTTTAAAAGTTATTTTAAATGTTTGGGAACGAGATCTTTGCCAGCTTTAATGGAGTTTCCAGTTGTCTTGAAAGTATGCTACAGAAATCCTAGGTTGAGTCCACTGGTTTGTAGCTCTGGAACATTGAGAACTCTATGACAGTTGGTTTAGACTCAAGCTGGGTCAATTTCCTTTCCTTAATCCAGACTCTAGAAAAACGCATGGTGCTGACAAAATGCATGATTAGCGCCTGGTGCCCATGTAGAGGTGCAGTTAAGAGCACACACTTTGGGTCAAATCTTAGCTTAAATTCCAGCTCTGCCCTCCTTTGGCTATGTGACTTCTGAAAATCTGTTTAGCCTCTTGCAGCCTCATTTGAAAAATGGAGATAATAGCTAATTCATTGGGTTGTGATGTGGATTAAATGAGGTAATTTATATAAAACACTTATCAGTAGAAAACATGACTGATAGAGGCCCATTCACTAGCCTTTTTTTTTTTTTTTTTTTTTTTTTTTACACTGGACTCTTGTCATAGATTAACAGAGGGATTAAAAAAGGAAAATTAATTCTAGATGTCCTAGGTTTGTTTGTGTTAAAGCAGTAAGAAGAATCGTTTAATGCTGTCATTTAGGGTACTGTTTGCAACCAGTAATATATGGGTGTTGCCTATTAACTTGTATTACTGTGAACAGGGAGGCAGATTTAGAAGTGCAGTTAGACATATAGCCTCTGCTTCAGTGAGCTGCAGTTGCGCCACTGCCCTCCAGTCTGGGTGACAGAGAAAGAGCCTGTCTCAAAAAAAAAAAAAAAAAGCCTCTGAAGTTGAAGCTGAATTGCCCGGGTTCTAATCGCAACCTGACCAGTTACTAGACTATGTGACCTTGAAGACGTTTTTAAATTTCCTTTGGCATTTACTTCTTCATCTGCAAGACAGAGATAATATTACCTTCCTCATAACATGATGGTAGAGATTAAATTAGTTAATATATTTAAGCCACATAGAATAGTGCCTGGAACTTGGTCATTGTTTGCTATTACTACTTTTGCTTTTTTACATACCAAATCTTCTTTCCATGCGTAGTAGACTGTGATTTTCCTAGTCTTTGTTTCTTCAGTGTACTCATTTAATGCTGATCAGCTAAATAAGATTTCTTTTCGAAGTCTGTTTTCTAAACATGCTAGTAAACCCATGGCCTCACAAGTAATATTCGAAAAAATTCTATGGTGAACTCAGCCTATAATGAGTGTAATATTACTGGACATTACATATATTGAGCCAAAACATTTTTTTTTAGCAAACATATCTTGACATATAGTCAAGATGATAGTGGTAGATGGACATGTGATATTGTCAAACTCCCCAAAATATTTGAAGATATTTATTCTGAGCCAAATATGAGTGACCATGGCCTGTGACACATCCCTCAGGAGATCCTGAGAACATATGCCCAAGGGCTGCAGCTTGGTTTTATATGTTTTAGGAAGATATGAGACATCAATCAAATATATTTAACATATACATTTGTTTGGTCCAGAAAGGCAGGACAACTCAAAGTTGGGGAGGGAGGCTTCCATGTTATAGGCAGATTTAAAAATTTTCTGATTGGGAATTGGTCGAAATAGTTATCAACAGAAAGGGATGTCTGGATTATGGTAAAAGGTTGTGGAGACCAAAGTTTTACCATGCACATGAAGCCTCCAGGTAGCAGGCTTCAGAAAGAATGGATTATAAATGTTTATTATCAGACTTAAGGTCTGTGTTGGTGTTAATGCTGGAGGGTATAGTGAGGTATGTCAAACCCCCACTTCCCATTGTGGCTTAAACTAGTCTTTCAGTTGAAATTTTAGAGTGCCCTGGCCTAGGATGAAGTCTATTCAGATGATTGGGGGGTCTTATAATTTTAATTTTGGTTTACCAATATGGATGGAAACATAGTCTTTTCAAAGCACTATTTTATTTGTTTTAAGGTTTAATAATGGTGATGTGGAAAAAAGAGCTGGAAGTGTATGCACTTTTCTGGAGAAGATAGAGACAAAAAGCCATCTCCACACTGAATGTCATAGTTTTGTCTTTGAAATAGATGAAGTATTTAAAAAAGTAAAACAAATGGAGAAAACACAAAAAAGGAGGTAAGTATTAATGGTTACTTAAACAAATTGGCCCCTAAGGACTTAAAATATTTACAAGACACTGTCAGAAATGTTTAGAGACCTGAGCCACAAAGGGGTTCTTGTTATTGTTATTGGTTCTTGTTTTTGCAAATAGAGTACATTTGGGTGGGAGGGTGGGAGGAAGGGAATCCCTCTTATACGTGTAGATAGATTTCATTTAGGAATCAGGAGAGGTGGGACTACATCCTGTAAGACTAAGAATCAACTAGGCCTCCTAGGAGGCCCTCAGCCTACTTAACCATAACCTGTATTCATGCCCCAGGGCACAACCTGGAGGTTTCCTGGTCTGTAGAACAGTTATTCACTATTGGTGGGAGTGTAAATTAGTTTAGCCATTGTGGAAGATAGTGTGGTGATTCCTCAAAGACCAAAAGACATAAATACCATTCAGTCCAGCAATCCCATTGCTGGGTGTCTACCCAAAGGAATATAAATCATTCTGTTGTCAAGATGCATTCATGCATATGTTCATTGCAGCACCATTCACAATAGCAAAGACATGGAATCAACCTAGATGCCCATCAATGATAGACTGGATAAGGAAAATGTGGTACATGTACACCATGGAATACTATGCAGCCATAAAAAGAATGAGATTATGTCCTTTACAGGGACATTGATAGAGCTGGAGGCCATTATTCTTAGCAAACTAATGCAGGAACAGAAAACCAAATACTGCGTGTTCTCACTTATGAGTAGGAAGTAAATGATGAGAACACATGGACACATAGAGGGGAACAACACACACTAGGGCCTATCAGAGGGTGGAAGGTGGGAGGAAGAGGGAGAGAGAGGATCAGGAGAAATACCTAATAGGCACTAGGCTTAATACCTGGGTTATGAAATAATCTGTACAACAAACTTTCATGACCTACGTTTACCTATATAGCAAATCTGCACATGTACCATTGAACTTAAAATAAAACTTAAAAATAAAAAGAATGGCCTATAGAATGAATTGCCATACCAATTGTATACGTAGGGTAGAACTTCACTGCTGTGATTTTTTTTTTTTTCCTTTCTCCCCAAGGTCTGATTAATTCTGACAGTTCTATGGTCAAAATATTTCTTCTCTCCTTGCCATTCTGTCCGTCCTCACTTACTGGCTCTGCCTTGGTTCAGGTGCTTGCCATTTGTTATTTGGGATTCTTTGGAGTTTTTCTCATGTGTAATTTCTTGTTCCAGGTTCACCTCTTCCAATGTTATTGATGTACAGGTGCTGGTCTGATTGTTCTGTTTTGGGATTCTATAATGGCTGTTGCTTTTCTGGCCAGAAACCTCTGTGGCCAACGTCACCTTTGCTGCACACAGCCAGGCATGCTAGCTGCAGAGGGGTGGGCAGCTCCAGGCACTACCACAGGCACCAGCTTCCTGTGAGGCTGGGGCTGGACCAGGCATACTGCAAGCAGCTTCCATGGCTGGCACTGGGGAACATGGTGGTGCCCAGAGATGCCAGGAACTGCAGAGCCTCAAAGAAGTTATCACAGCCCTGGCTTGGAGAGCTCCTAGGTCTGGGCTCCTCGAAGGGCTGCAGCTCTTCTCTCCTTCTCTCTTCTCTCCTGCTTGTCACCCATAACGTGGCAAGCAAGGGGTGTGTTTCAGCCCTGTTTGTGTTATAGCTCTTTTAGCCCTGCCATTCAGTGGGTCCCAAGTTCTTGTCCTGCATGCAGGAAGAATGAGGTACACAGACAAGTGGAGGGTGAGCAAGGTGAAGAAGAGCTTTACTGGGAGATGGAACAGCTCAGAGGACACCTGCAGTGGGTAGCTTCTCTCTGCAGGTGGGATGTCCCAATGAGTGTTGAGCTCTTAGCGGAGAAGAGACCCTGGATGGGTTGCTCCTCTCTGCAGGCAGGTAATCCCATCAAGTGCTCAACTCTCAGTGGAGAGGAGACCCTGGAGTGAGTCGCTCCTCTTTGCAGCTGGTTGTCCTGTTGAGTCCTCAGCTCTTAGCAGAGAGGAGGCCATGGAGTGGGTAGCTCCCCTCCACAGCTGGTAATCCTGACGTCTGCTCAGCTCTCAGCAGAGAGGAGACCCTGGAGTGGGTAGCTCTTCTCTGCAGCTGGTCGTCTGTTGAGTCCTCAAGTCTGGCTGAGTCTGAGGTTTATATGGGATTCAGAGAAGAAGAAGTACATGCCAATTGGTCCATGGGTGGCCCTGGGCAGGCCTGGAGAAAGCACCATAAGTTCCTATGTCAGTCCACAGGACTGGCAGCCCAGCCCCCAGGTTGCAGGCCTTCCCCAGCTTGAAGGTGGAACTTCACCAGGGACCCACTCCTTTCTGCTTGGAGCTTGTCTGCCTCCTGCTGCTGTTCATGGCACCCAGGCTGTTTGTGCCAAAGAGCCGCCTGCAGACCAGCGCCGAGCTGCTCTTAGCCCCTGCCTTGGCCTCCCTCCCATGCTCACTGGCACTCAATGTCTGGAAAGGGCCGAACCAACAGGGGTCTGGCATGTCAGCACTGTCCTGAGCGTGCACATACCTGGCTAGGTTGTGACAGCACCTGGGCTTGGCCTCAACTTTGCTCTGAGATTGGAGTGGGTACCAGGAGCAGGGAGAGGCCAGGCAGCAGGAACAGACACTTCTGAGCCTGTGGAGTAGGGACTGGGAGCAGAGAGAGGCCAGGTAGTGGGAGCAGGCACTTCCAAACCTGCAGGGGCAAGGTGGCCTTCCTGGGCCCCTGAGAGCACAGAGATGCCTGGGCCCACAGTTGCAGCTTGGGTGGCTGCAGCTACACCTGGGAGGGTGGGGCTCCTGCCCACTCCTGGCACCCAAGTGCACAGGGAGGCCCAGGTCTGCAGCCATGGATTGGGTGGCTGCAGCTATGCCCATAAGGGCAGGGCTCCTGCCTGCTCCTGGCCCCCAAGAGCACAGGGATGCCTGGGTCTGCAGCTGCAGCTGCAGCTTGGGTGGCTACAGCTGTGCCTGGGGAATGTGTCTCCCACCCTGTCAACTCGGAAGTGGGCAGGACTTCCACCTGTTCCCAGCTCCTGCTGGCTCCATGGAGCACACAGTCCTGGACTTGCCTCCCCGACTGAAGCCAGTGTCATGGCAGCGGCCGCCCCAGATTGGCCACTGCTGCCATCAGTTCTAACGTGCACATTTAGTTAGATTGTCCTACATACAAAGTTCTTCCTTCTGAATTGCTTGGTAGAGTTGTTAAAGGGTAGGCACTCACACGAATTGCTCTCTACCATATGAATCTATGTACTACACACTTCATCTACATGGAGGGCCTTCCTTTCTGTTGGCTCATAAATCTGCTCATTTCCCCACATCTTTTGTTTTAAATCTGTCTTCTCTCTGAAGTTTATAATGATTCCCTCAGATAGATTTATTACCCTTTGTCTTTTGTTGTCATTTCACTTTGAATCATTAAAACATTTGGATCAATTATAACACTGCATTGCAATTGTTTCCATAGCTTTATTTTCTTTAGATTGGGAGTTCCCTTACAAGAACTGCATATTCTTCTTTGAGTCCCCTAATAATAGCATATTGCCTGGCACGTAGTAATAGTGCTTCATGAACACTTTTGAAAGACTAATTAAACCTTCCCTCAACATTTGTCTTAGTCCATAACAAATTACCATAGACTAAGTGGCTTCTAAACAGAAATTTATTTCTCACAGTTCTGGAGGTTAGGAAGTCCAAGATCAAGGTGTTGACAGAGCTGCTTCCTGGTTCATAGAGAGCTGTCTTCTCTGTGTCCTTACATGGTGGAAGGGGCGAGGGATCTCTCTGGAGGCAATTTTATAAGGTCACCCGTCCCTTTCATGAAGACTTTGTCTTTATTACTTAATCACCTCCCAAAGACTCCACCTTCTGATATCACACATGGAGTTTAAGATTTCAACATATGAATTCGTTTTGAGGTGGACAAAAACATTCAGTCTGTAACAATATTGAAACAACTTTCATAGCCTTTGTAATTCAGATATTTCCTAAAGACTAGGGCAAGCTCTCTATTGATTTCACCACTGCTTTGGTCTTTTTTCTGCTTGTTGGACATAGGAGAAGGGAAAAGTACCTGGGAGAGAGATGTTGAAGCTCCAGGTCTTCTCGGTGACTGATTCTCTTCAGTCAGTCTTTTTTCAGGACTAGAAACTACATTTCAAGTTGGATGTGTAGTGAATGATATTGGCCATGAAAATAAAGAGTATTTAATGGTATAATCAATTTTTCTCTTAGGCCTAGTCAGGAAGGGTCCCTGTTGTCAGCATGAATATTTAAAATACCCTTTTCTGTCTGGAACCCTCTTCATTAGACCAGAGTTAGTGGGATCAGAGGATGTGCCAACTCATTCTAGACTGTGCCACGCACCCCACCCCCTTTCCTTTGCTTTTCCACTTTGCTCTGGCCACTGCTCAAGAGATTCAGGAGCAGAATTTTCCTGAGAAGAACTGGGTATCTGTTACAGCGTGAAGGAGGAGAAATTTTGCAGAGAAAAGGAAGAATATACAGGGGATTTTGCTGATGAGGGGCTCTGACTGCTAGATGAAATGGTGGAAGTACATGTGAGGAAGGGGAGACCAAGTCAGGAATGATGGAGCTACTGTCAATGTCGGATGACCAAGCGAAATCTGTGGGGCCTTAGGCTTCTTTCTATAACTGAATATGAGTTTTCATTACTTAAAAGTTTTTTTTTTTTGTTAAATAATAGCATTAAAAAAAACCCAAAGAAGGCTAAAAAACTGGAAAGAAAACTAATGTATAGAGCTGAATATATTAATTTCCTGGAGAATCTGAAGATTCTGGAAATCTCTGAGGACCACACGTATGCTGATGTCAAAGCCCTGCACACTGAGGTTACCAGGGACAAAGGCTCAGTACGTCAGAGAATTATTAATATAATACTTTACAGTTGTGACATTTTATCATAGTGATTGTTTAATATCTTTGAACACTGAAATGACTTGTGTAATACCTTTGAAATATGATTATCTCTGTGTATTATTTTGTCTGTTTTGCAATGATTATCCCAATTTAATGTGCTGAAGTTCTATAGGTGACTCTTCCTTGCTCAGTGTGAATGTCAGCCTCTTATTTTATTTCACTCTATTATCCTGGATTAGTTTATAGCCTGATTCTAGAATTCAATTCAACATGATATATTTTAATACTGGTCATGTTTGGGTTTGTGTGACACAATGTATTTTAAATAATATCAACTGAAAGTTTCAATTTCAGAGACCTTCTATATAACATTCAAAACATTTTATTAAACAGATACTGAAATATCCAAGGATAGTATGGCATTTAAACATTTTTTATTATGCAAGTAATTTATGTCCATTGGAGAAGTACTTGAAAATAAAAAGTAAAAATAGTGTCACAGCTCAGAGAGACTCACTGTTCTATCAGATATTTTTTTTTCTATTGCCTGTAGTCACAAGCATGTCCACACTCACATAGACATTCCGTGTATTTATTTGTTAATAAGATAGGCCATATTATATACAAATTAGTCTGTAATCTCCTTTCCTCCCTTACCTATTTAGTTCTTGCCAACAATAGAGCTACATTATTATTTTAATAGCTTCATAGTGTATATTTATGTGGATGACTATAATTTATGTAACCAGTTGTCTTACTGTAGGCTGCATAGGCTATTTTTATTATTTTTTCTTGTTCTTGTAATACATTTTTACCTTTGACATCTTTGCCAACTGCTGGATTTCCTCCTGAGGATACATTCTTAGAAGTGAGGCTGTGAGGGTATGGACATTTTAAAGGGGTTGGATATGACTTCTGAGTGGTTCACAGTGAAAGTAAGAATTCTCTGAGCATCTAGAGTAGAGATCTTGCTCTGCCTTCTTGGAGAAGTCTCTCTCTCTTTGCTTGAAAAGGACTCTTAAGGTTCCAGTATAGAACTAGTCTCTCTCTCTCAGGCAGCAGAAGATCGTTTACTCATCTGTCCTGGGCATTTGATCTGCTGCTTCAATAGCATCTTCGCCTTTGGTTTATGAGTGCCTCTTCTCTGAGATAGTCTGTTCACAAAAATGGGCAGATTGTTTCTGTAGTCATAAAACATGTAGGCTCAGGGTCAAAGGACAGCCTCACGGTGTGCAAGATGTAAGTGATTTGTTCATGAAAATGTCCTTTGATTCTGATTGAACTTGAAATTAAATAAAATACATGATCAATTGTTTTACACTTCTCTCTTGTTTTAGACTTTGGATAGGGTATTACAACAAGTGCGATTTACAAGAAACGGCAAAGAACTGAAGGCTTTAGCACAAAGGGGAATTGGATATCATCACAGCGGCATGTATTTTAAAGAAAAAGAGTTCGTTGAAATACTCTTTGTAAAAGGGCTTATTAGGGTAGGTACATTTCTTTGCATTAAAAAAATAAAGTTGTGCATATATGATGCTGAATACCAGTAAAAGGTAAAAAATTATACCAGTTGTTTTTCTCATCTAACCAGTGTCTTTTTATTACAACTCGCTGGACTGTTCTGCTTCTCCATCTATCCCATTTATTAGAGGAGTTTAAAAATTATTTATACACTGAAAAATAATATTTATAATGAAGTAGTATAGCTGTGGTATCAACTCATGTGATCCACCTGCCTTGGCCTCCCAAAGTGCTGAGATTACCGGTGTGAGCCACCACACCTAGCCAGATACATTTTTTTTTTTTAATGGTACTCGTTATGGCTAAATTCTGAAGTTTAGTGATTTGAGCCTTTCCTTTTTATTGATGAACTTTTAAAGATGAGCAAATAATGGGTTGAATTTGGATGAGTTTATAAATATCAATTAGAAAGTCTTTTTGCTTACTCTTCATCATTAAATAATTGAAATAATTATGGCATAGGTTAATATTAATGTATTTGACAGGAAGAGAGAGCAGCTATATGCACCTAGCACTAAATAGGTGACTGGGCACATAACTGATATTAAGAAAGTAAATAAGAAGGAAAATGTAACTTTATTATGCTTCAATTAATTAGATCAGTTATCTGTTTGGATAAAACCTCCATAAACAAACATGAGAATAAGAGAAGGTGGTTGTCCAGAATAAATAAGGCAAAACATTATTACCCCATCTTAAGGAACATGTGTATGCTAGTTCTTCATTCATTCATGAATTTATTGGATACATGTTTATTGTGCATCTGCTCTGTGTCCCATACTCTTCCAGGTGTTGAGGGTACAGCAGTGGCTGAGAGAGATCAATGCCCATGTCCTCATGATACTTAAGGTCTTGGAGGGACAAGTAAACATGGTTATTTTAGAAATGATGGTGCAGGAAGTCTTTTTGGACATTTATGTAGAGATCAGAGAAAGCCTGCAAATGGAGATTTGGAGAAAATGATTTTAGGGCGAGCAAATGGCAACAGTTAGGATGCTGAAGTAGCAGTGTTCTTTGAATACTCAGGCAGTTGCAAGAACAGTGGGGCTAGTATGTTAGTTTTAAAGATATGTGGTTTATTAAAGCTCTAAAAGTTGTTCAGTGACTGGAATGGAAAATAGACCTTGTCTCCTTATAGAGATGCTATATTGTGTATGAACTCTTCTTTTTTTTTTTTTTTTTTCCTAGGTAGTGACAGCTACTGGAACACTTGCCTCAGGGATCCACATGCCATGCAAATCTGTTGTGTTTGCTCAAGACTCAGTCTATCTGGATGCTTTAAATTACAGACAGGTAACTCTCTGACTCTTTAACTCCCACCGCTGAAGGCTGAGTGTGAAATAATGAACCATGTGGCACTCGCATCTGGTAACAGGCTACAGTTTGTGTCCTTCCTTTTACTTCCTATGTGGCATAGCATTTTTGAGTTGAGTGGCCTGAGATCTTGTTGCTTCATGTTGTGTGGTTTATCTGTTTCACTATTTTCTCACAGTTAGTGTTTATTGGCTTAATAATCTTAATGTAGTTCAGTTTTTAGTGTAGTTTTTATATTTCTTGAGAAATATACAGCTGTTCTGATTCTTGATCCTTTATAGTGCTCCTTTATTTTATTTTTCTGGCAGTGTGTAAAATGGTCTGAAATTCCTTGCACTATCTGTTTCGTTTAATTTGCCTTTCTCTGTGTGTGGCACTTGGTATTATCAATTCCTGGGTCTTTTGGGAATCCTGTCATTTAAATTAGGTAGGTTTTGACTTCCTTACTTCAAGTTTAGTATTGAGTATTTAGGAGCCATTGACCACCTGTTTTCCAAATTCCAAAACTTTAATACCATTCACCTTCTTGGGGGTTTATGCTTTTTTTAAAAAAAGGTTTTCATTATCGTTTTAGTGGAATTTCTGGAGTGAGAAATGTTACTTGGAGGTCTCTATAGATAACTTTTTAAAAATCAAGGATAAAAATATGTCTGTCTTATAAGGCGAGGGAGGAAAGAAAGATAAAAACAAGTTTGAGAGTGAGAAAAATAAAAATAAAAGAGAAGGGCTATATAACAGAGATTTAGACACAAAGACAAAGATGTTATACCTGAGCATCTTCTCATTTCCTTATGTGACATCCTATATGTGGTATATATTGCAAGTCAAAGGGGAGAAAAATTACTTCCTCTCTACACACTGCTAAAAATAAAACCTGACAATTTTTTTTCCTAGTCTCAAAATATGAAAGATAAATTATAAAATATAAATTTTTTCATTTTGCTTATTCTTGAAATTTTCCTCTTTTCTTATTCAAATGTAGATCATGTGAACTCTCCTAGACTGGAATGTGAAGATTTTGATTTTACAGAGAAAAGGAGTTTATCTCCATTTCATGATGTTTTAGGATGTTGCTGTTTCACCCTTAAAAGCCGTATTTTCCTTTTCTCAAGTATAGCTATAGACCATTTCACCTTTTACCATGTGCTGTTAGGAAAAACAGAAAGTCCCTGAGCTGGAATTTTTCAGTCTTTCTCCTTTTCATGTAGTGAGCAAAGTTTCTCTTAAGGGACTTTTGTTTCCTTCAGAATTATGGTCTCCTTTTTTCTCTTCCTTGCCAGAATCACTTGTTTGGAAGAAATCCAACATCATTTATTTACTATGGACCATAACGAAAGTGGAACTACTTTGTTATCCTGCCCCAATGACTTAGCATTATCTCCTAGGACAGAATAAAATATATTTTCTCTGTGAATGGATTTTGTTTGTTTCTCAAGGGTCAGGTGGCAGACCTTTCTGGGAATTACACCTTGCACTTAAACCCCTCAACAACGGCCTAATCATCCCAAATGTCAGGTTGCCCCTGTTTAGAGAAATGCACTTAAATCAGAAATGCATTTCCATGTTATTTACAATTTGTCTAGAAGGGTGTGTCATATGATGAGAACCAGAAAATGTTAGTTCTACTGCTTGCACTTTTGTACCAAAAGTATTTCATACATTTCAGTTTCGTCATGATCATATAGCTACAGCCTTAGTTTAGCTGTCATTATTTTGACTTCACCTCAGTATTTTGACACATCTTCCAAGTAGAAGTAAGCATTTACTATGTTTTAAACTTAAAAGTTTGAAAAAAGAAAATCTACCTGTGGATTTACATTTCTCACTCAACAGTTAATTATTATTTAGAAATATAAATAGAAATTTCAGTCTCCAAAGCTGGTTTCCCAGGAACTGACTTCAGTGACTTTGTCCAGCTGTATCAAAATCTTGTTCTTTCTCTAGATCTATTTAAATAGGAGGCATGAAGCTATGCATCTTCCTTCCTTCTAGCTTTTTTTGATAGAGGAATCTAGTCTCATGGGAGTGTGATTTTTCCTAGCACAGCGGGTAATACAGACCCCTGAACTATGTATTTTATATTAGGTCTTTAAAGCAAATAATATGCTTTACTGTGTTGATTGAAAAAAAAAATGATGTGGATTTTCTGCTAACATGCCATTTTCTCCTTTTGGTCTTTCCATTTTCTATCATTTAAAATATACTCATTTATATATTCCTTCAAATGGCATTTATTATGAGTCAAATACATGTCATGACCTGCTCCTAGGTGTCTTCCTCATGTTACTCAATCTTCGTAGGACTTTATTGCCTGTAAAATAAAGAGAATACTTGTTAGCTTCACCTTCCTGGCTTTTCTTCAACAATCAAGGAGAGCAGATTACACAAGGCTGTGAGTAGCAGGAAGCTGTGATTGTTAGAATCATTGGGAGCAGCCACTGAGAAAGCTGCCTACCATAGTCTGCTGCCTGGGTCCTAATGAGTCACTTCTCTCCCATAAGCAAAAACACATTCACTGCCTCCCAGGGTCTCCAGAAGTCTCCTTATTGGCATAAGCCTGGGATTTCTCTAGTCATCAGAATGCCCTTATTGCTTTCACAGTCTCTTGGTATCCTTTCCTGGGCCTCTTCACCACCATGTCAGCGTTACCTTGATTCTGCCTACATTCAAACCAGCCTGTTGCCCTGCCCCTGCCCTGGTGGCCTGGCTCAAGTCTTGCCTCAGGTACCTATGTGCTAGATCTTTACAGTGCTTCTGAAGGAGTGTGTATAAGGATGAATATAGGGGGATCTGGTCCTAGATTCCCTAGGCTTAAATCTGACCTTACTCTTTACTAGCTGTTCAACCACGGACACGTTAGTTAATTTCTCAGGTGTCAGTTTCTCAATCTATCTGTACGATGGTGAGAATAATTATATTTCAGAAGGTTATTATGAGGACTAACTGAAAAATGTACACCACTCAGAACTGTGCCCGGCACATAGTAAGTGCTCGATGAATGCCAGCTGTTATTAGTAGGGCCTTTGCATCCTGATCACCATGTGATTTTTAAATATATATATATTTATTTCTTGTTTTTTCCTAGTGAGAACCTTCTGGCACAAATTGTTTTAGTAACTGACCTCTCATTTCTGCTATGCCTTGTTCATCAGGACCTTTGCTCTCCTTCTTCCTCTTAGAGACTTTCCCTTCTTTCCCCTGATTGAAATCGTAGCCCCTTTACAAGGGTCTGATTGAACTGTCTTTATGTGTTTTCTTTGAAGTCTTGTTTGATTACTCCAGCTTTGGGGAAATGTGATTGCACTTGTTCTCTCACTGTTGTTGTTATGTACTCTTGTAAATTCCATTAAGGAATTTGTATCTCAAATACCGATTAGCATGGGAATGACAAGAGATGCTGAAGGTATTTGTGGAACTGATGATTTCTTCTGTACAATGTGCATCCATCTATGCTAGGCTGGCATTTTCAGTTGTGGTGTAATGGAAACCATGATCACGGAACATCTGCAGACATGAGGTGACTATTGTCAAACAGATGTGAGACTTCAGGTGAGACATCTGAACTGCTGGATCTTCCTTCACTATCTCCAGAATGGCTGTGATAATCACTACCCCACAGCCTCTGTAAGGATTAAGTGAACTAGGAAAGAGACACATTGAAGGTCCTTAATAAACATTTCCTTCTTCATTTACTGTGCACACTTTTTCACTCCGGAGTCATCTTTAATGCTTTTTCTCTCCTTTGCTTTTGATGCTTAATCTATTACAAAAATCGTCCAATTACTCTTCTACAGTGGTGCCCTCAGATTTCTGTCTCACGATTTCTGTAGCCAGCATCCTTCTTCCTTCATTCTTTTCCCAGGGCTATTGTAAGAGTGTTAACAAAAGGACATGAGATCTGCAGAGGCAAAACAGTTTTATTTTCTGTAAAAAATAATCGGCAGATTGGAGAATCTCAGCCTTTACTGTATGTGAAAGTAGGCTCTTCAAAGAACAAAGGGAGGGTCTGGCTTAAATAGGGAAAGTTCTCAGCCTTATTTTCAGTCAGATCCTTTGTTTGCAAATGAAGGATTCAAACTTCTTCCGTTCTGGCCGGGCGCGGTGGCTCAAGCCTGTAATCCCAGCACTTTGGGAGGCCGAGATGGGCGGATCACGAGGTCAGGAGATCAAGACCATCCTGGCTAACACGGTGAAACCCCGTCTCTACTAAAAAATACAAAAAACGAGCCGGGCGAGGTGGCGGGCGCCTGTAGTCCCAGCTACTCGGGAGGCTGAGGCAGGAGAATGGCGTAAACCCGGGAGGCGGAGCTTGCAGTGAGCTGAGATCCGGCCACTGCACTCCAGCCCGGGCGACAGAGCGAGACTCCGTCTCAAAAAAAAAAAAAAAAAAAAAAAAAAAAAAAACTTCTTCCGTTCTGATTGGTTGGAATAGTTGAGCCCTGACCGAATGGTTTCCAAGCTTCGAACCAGAAGTTTCCATCAGATGTTTCAAACAACTAGGAGTGGAGATTTTCAACCACAGTTTATCTTAGCACCACCAACAGCAGCTGGTTTGGCTTGATTGTAGGAAGGGTCCTTTGACACCTTGACCTGTTTCTGAGAACACAGCGTGCATGACCACTCCCTCACCCTGCTGTGGCTACCTAGTTCTGTTTTAACTTTGAGCACCTCAGCCACAGGAGTCCATTCTGTCTGTTGGCCAGGGGCCTACTTTAACAGTCCTCCTGGTTATCATTTGCCCGTATTCTATTCTGTGCCACAGATGATGGATAGCATAGTTTTTCTTCATGTCATTTTCTGGCAAGGGAACATTTGATGGCGAATTCTACTCTTGGATCAAATATAGAAATGTTGGCAATATTCAAACCCTTTATCAACAAAATCCCTTTTGCTCTCTGTCTAAAATATGTATATTCTTATGCTCATGAACATTTGTCCTGCTCAGTCTAATCTTCTTACTGTTTCTAATCATCTTTCTAATCTCTGTCTTCTTGCTCTCTTCTCTGGTATCATTTTTTTGCATGGGTTGTCTACCATGTAATCTTCAGGAATCTCATTTTTAGGATTCCCAGAGGCAGGCTTACATGGTCCTTGGGGACATGACTTTGATTAAAAAAAAAAAAAAATCAGGGATTAGTTGAATCTGCTACTTCTCAGTTGTTAGATTGTGGCTAAGTTACTTAAGTTCTCTGTGCTTAGTTTTCTCATCTTTGTTCTTCTTCTTCTTTTTTTTTTTTTTCAAAATCACATTAGAGGTCCTTCTTTATCTTTAACTGGGACTGACAATACTCTCTACCTCACTGGATTATTATGACGACTGCCTAAAACTAATTTATACAAAGGGCCTGGCACATATTAAGCATTGAATAAATGGCTGTTATTTCTTCTGCAATTAGTTGGTCCTTGACATACCTCTTCCACAAAGCCTTTCAAAATGTTGTCTCTTTCAATAAATTTACTTGATTTGTATCTCAAGAGGCTTAGGCACACGTTTTAAATTTCATTACTTTTAACTCTATTTGTTAAAAGAGTTAGAGAAAATGGCTTAAATAGGGAACAGTTGCTGTTGGTGGTGCCAAGTGTGGTTGGAATTCCCCACTTCCAGCTGTTTGAAGGAAACATCCAGCAGACTCTTCTGGTTTGGAGCTTGAAACCACCCAGTCAGGACTCAACTATTTCAACCAAGCAGAACTGAAGAAGTTTGAATCCTTCATTTGCAAAAAAGGGTCTGATTGAAAACAAGGCTGAAAACTTTCCCTATTTAAGCCACTCTCTAGTTCTATTCCTCTCTCTCTCCCCCTCTCCCTCTCCTTTTCTGTCCCTCCCTCCCTCCCTCTCTCTCTCCTTCTCTTTGTCTGTGTGTGGTGAGAAAGAGTGGGGGGTATATGGACTCTAAGCTCCTTGACAGCAGGTTCCATTTGTAAGTTTCTTTTACATATCATCTTACAATCCCTGGTACAGTTGTCTGCATGATAGGGAATACCTGTTAACGACGCTACCTCTGAATATAAGGAAAAACACAAACTGCTTTTTCTATTATCTCACTTTATAATAATCACTACAATCAACACACAAGACTTCTGTGACCAGATGTGTGGGGATTTCTGCTCACCACCAAGTGAGCAGTCAGTTCTGCAGCTCAATTCAATTCCGTGTTACCAACCTGAAGATGGCATCAGATTCCACACATTGAGGGCTCAGTCTCCAAGACTGCCTCCTCTTCAGACACCAGTCACAAGTCGGGTCCTCTGGAACTTGTGACCAACTGGCTTCAGGTTGGGGTTCCCATGACCCCCTCTTTGGGTTCAGTTAACTTGCTAGAGTGGCTCATGGAACTCAAAGACTTACGTTTATCAGTTTATTATGAAGGGTGTTATAAAGGATACAGAAGAAGAGCTGTGAGGGCAAGGTATGGGTCAAGGGGCATGGAACTCCCATGCCGTCTCAGGCACACCACCCTCCAGGAACCTCCGTGTATTCAGCTGTCTGGAAGCTCTTTGAGACAGTCCCTTTAGGTTTTTATGGAAACTCCATTACGCAGGCCTGATGAATTAAACCGTTAGCCACTGGTGATCAACTTAACCTTCAGCCCTTCTCCCTTCCCCGGAAATTGCGAGGAGGGGCTGAAAGTCCCATTCCTCTAATCATGCCTTGGTCTTTCTGGTGACCAGTCCCCATCCTGAAGCTGCCTAGAGACTGCCAGCCATCAGCCAACTTATTTATACAAAGATGTTGGAGAGTCCAAGGATTTCAGGAGTCATATGCCAGCGACTGGGGCCAAAGACCAAATATATATCACAGTGCCTCATTATCTCTTTGGCCCAGCCACACTGTATTTTTTAAGTGCCATGTTAACATAGATTAGTTTCAGGACTAAATGCACAATTTGACACAACCCCGGATAACAAGTGTAAAGTCATAGATCGTTGGACTTCATAGGAAATTATTTGGGGAGGTTTTACATTGTGATTCTTTGCTGCTTCCAGATGTCTGGTCGTGCTGGAAGAAGAGGTCAAGACCTGCTTGGAAATGTATATTTCTTTGATATCCCATTGCCCAAAATAAAAAGACTCCTTGCATCCAGTGTTCCTGAGCTGAGAGGACAGTTCCCTCTCAGCGTAACCCTGGTCCTGCGACTCATGCTGCTGGCTTCCAAGGGAGATGACCCAGAGGACGCCAAGGCAAAGGTACCGTGCTGGACGCTGCCTGAGTTCAGTCTTCATTACTGACCTGGCTCTAGTCAGGTCTGCTGCTCTTTAGGAAGTCTGTCTCGAGAAGAAAATAAACTTTCTTTTTGTTTGTTTGTTTTTGTTTTTGGAGATAGGGTCTCGCTGTGTCACCTAGGCTGGAGTGCAGTAGTGCAATCATGGTTTACTGCAGCCTTGATCACCTGGGCTCAAGCGATCTTCCCATGTCAGCATCCCGAGTAGCTGGGACTACAGGTGTACATCACCATGCCCAGCTAATTTTTATTTTATTTTATTTTTGTAGAGTTGAGGGCTCACTGTTGCCCAGACTGGTCTCAAACTCCTAGACTCAAGCAGTCCACCTACTGTATTCGTCAGGGTTCTCTAGAACGACAGAACAGGATAGATATATGTATAAAGAAGAGTTTATTAAGTATTAACTCACATGATCACAAGGCCCCATAATAGGCCATCTGCAAACTGAGGAGCAAGGAAGCCAGTCTGAGTCCCAAAACAAAAGAACTTGGAGTCTGATGTTCAAGGGCAGGAAGTATCCAGCATGGGAGAAAGATGTAGGCTGGGAGGCTAAATCAGTCTAGCCTTTACACGTTTTTCTGCCTGCTTTATATTCTGGCCTTGCTGTCAGCTGATTAGGTGGTGACCACCCACATTAAGGGTGTGTCTGCCTTTCCCAGCCCACTGACTCAAATGTTTTTTTTTTTTTTTTTTTTTTTTTTTTTTTTGAGGCGGAGTCTCGCTCTGTCTCCGGACTGGAGTGCAGTGGCCAGATCTCAGCTCACTGCAAGCTCCGCCTCCCGGGTTTACGCCATTCTCCTGCCTCAGCCTCCCGAGTAGCTGGGACTACAGGCGCCCGCCACCTCGCCCAGCTAGTTTTTGTATTTTTAGTAGAGACGGGGTTTCACCGTGTTAGCCAGGATGATCTCGATCTCCTGACCTCGTGATCCACCCGTCTCGGCCTCCCAAAGTGCTGGATTACAGGCTTGAGCCACCGCGCCCGGCCCTCAAATGTTAATCTCCTTTGGCAACACCCTCAAAGATACACCTAGGATCAATGCTTTGAATCCTTCAATCTAATCAAGTTGACACGCAGCGTTAATCATCACACCTGCCTTGGCCTCCCAAAATGTTGAGATTACAGGTGTGAGCCAGCGTGCCCAGCCAAGAAACTTTTTATCTGAGGAATGTGAGTGCCCTTTAATTATCAGGCTCAGAGAGGCATTGGAATGTGACAGGGTGTGACAGCAGTCATGTCTCACTCCCCTCTTGAGCTAAATAATTACCTCTTGAGGCCACTTGCTATGTGGGCTCTAGGCTAACTGACATGAAGTAGCCATAAAGCACCATACATTGGACACCGTACCTCATTCCCTGTAGTTCAACAATGTATAGCCAATCACAAATCAATGTTATTTCTGTAAAACCATGAGAACTCCTGTCAAAAAACTTTGTATCAGCCCACTTCTTGTCCCCTTTTGCCTTTAAAACAATCTTGTAACAAAAGCTGAGCAGAATACTCCTTAGGACAGCTTGGAAGTGTGTCTGTCCCAGACAGCTGTCCTCAACCTTGGCCCAAATGGACTCTATATTAATTTTGCCTCAGTATTTTTTAGGTCCACAGTAGCAATATCTCTTCAGTTTCATCACTCTTTTAATGCGTTGTATTTTCTTGATTATTATATGTTTCTTCAGGACAGAACAAAATAATTAATTTTGTTTTACCACCAAAGACCTTAAGGCACTAAGAATTACCAGGGTTATTTTAATATGTGAAAAGCAATGTAGTATAGTGGTTGAATTTTGGCTATAGGCTCATAAAGGTCTGGAATACATCCCTGGTTTAATTGTTTACTGACGATTAAACTTTAATAAGGTGATTACATTTTCCTAAACCTCAGAACTGTCAGCCATAAAATGGCAATAACAACCACTATAGATTGTAGTTAAATTAAATGAACTAATTAATGCAAGTCAAGGACTTCTTAGCATCATATTCGATTAGTAGTAAACACATAAATGCTAGCTATTATTATTATTCATAGTCTCAGGTCTTATGATTTTAGTTTTAGGGTTTTTTTTTTGTTTGTTTTGCTTTAGTATTCATTAAAGAGAAGAATGGGAAAAGCACTTGCTAACTTTTTCATTCTCTTTATATATTGTTTTTTACTTTTTCCTTTATAAAGGAGATCAAGTATAAGTGAAAACTGATAATATAACTTGTTTTTGACTGTCTATATATTTTTTGTGGAAAAATAGATTTGCTTCTACCTTAAATTCTGTTATGTTGTCAGCATTTGCCACTTAAATTAGATCAATAAGAAATTTCTACATTAAAGAATTAACAGAAGAATTATAATTGAAATGAAAGATTGAATTTGTTCTCAAATGTATCACTCTTAATTCCAGGTAGGAATGAGGAAAACAGTATTGCTATATTAAAAATAAAAACTGTATTTTAAATATAAAATTACCTGTTTATAAAAGTTTATTTGGAACCATAGAAAAGCTGAAAGAAGGAAAACTCACCAGTACCTAGTTCCACTACTCACTTGGTCTTAGCCAAAAGGCCAAGAAGCGATAGTTCCGCTACTCAAAGGAAACTGCTTTATTATTTTGATATATTTCTCCCAGTCTTTTCTACCTAAATGTGGGTGTTTGCTTTTTAAAGAATGGATGCAGTTATGTTGAATTAGATACCAGAATTTGGTAAATTTGCCTGAGGTTTTCAATCAGAACAATTTTGGGGGGTATAACCCCATGTTGAGTAATACATAATTCACATTAAAATTTAAATTTAATAAAATGTCATTGTAAGGTTGCCAAGTTTTCCATATTCTTATATATTCATTATCATGACCAGTTACATCAGATTCCATTTGCCAAGATGAAGAGTCTTCCCAGAACCCTGTAGTGAGTCAGGTGTGTGCCTTTGGATAGTCACAGAGAACAGCGACACCCAGTTCTATGTAAAAGTGGCCCCATTCTTGAGCTCTTAATTTTGATTAATTTCCCAGGAAGAGAGAGTAGTACACTTTCAAGTTTTTTGTTGTTGTTTTTTATATAATAACATTTATGAGGGTGGCCTGTTTTCTGGGCTCCTGCATATTCGAGGGGATTTTTGTTTCTTTTGTAGTAAGGACAATTTAACCAGGCATAAATTTATTGGATTTGAGCCATTAGTTTTCAAAATTGTTGATGCTTCATTTTCTTTGGCATCTACTGTTGTAGAGATATAATCTGTGGCCCTACTGATTCCTTTTTTTTTGTAGGTCACTTGACTTTTTCTGCCCATGTATATGGATCCTTTTCTTTATTCTTATATGTTACTTTTTTAGGAGAAGTTTCTATAGTTTTTTTTAATTGATAGTGTTTATCATATTCAGAACCTTTTCAATTTATCACATTCAAGTTGTTTTTGAAGTAATAAGTATATTAAATTAGATTTTTAATTTGGTTTCTATTTTAATTGCTTTGGTTTCTTTATTAGAAAAAGTTTCACTGGCTGGGTATGGTGGCATGTACCTATAGTCCCAGCTATTTGGGAGGCTGAGGCAGGAGGATCACTTGAGTCCAGGAATTTGAGGTTGCAGTGAGCTATGACCTACTGCACTTCAGCCTGTGATGGGAGGGAATGTTGCAAAGGTCTCTGAAATGCCTATGAGGCCTTTTCCAATTGTCTTGGCTATCAGCATTTTCCTTCCTTTTAGTTATACAAATATATGCAGGCTGTTTGAACTCCTGCCCAGAAAGTAGCCTTTTCTTTTCTGCCACATGGCTAGGCTGCAAATTTTTCAGATTTACACTCTACTTCCCTTTCAAATACAAGTTCCAGTTTCGGGTCATTTCTTTGCTAACATATTTGAGCATAGGTTGATAGAACCAGCCAGGCTACATCTTGAACACTTTACTACTTAGAAATTGATTTCTGCCACATACACTAAATCATATCTATCCTTCTTTCTTTCTTTCTTTCTTTCTTTCTCTTTCTTTCTTTCTTTCTTTTTTTTTTTTTTTTTTTGAGATGATGTCTCATTCTGTCACCCAGGGTGGAGTGCAGTGGCGCAATCTCGGCTCACTGCAAGCTCTGTCTCTCGGGTTCATACCATTCTCCTGCCTCAGCCTCCGGAGTAGCTGGAACTACAGGTGCCTGCCACCACGCCCGGCTAATTTTTTTTTTTTTTTTGTATTTTTAGTAGAGACGGCATTTCACCATGTTAACCAAGATGGTCTTGATACCCTGACCTCGTGATCTGCCTGCCTCGGCCTCCCACAGTGCTGGGATTACAGGCATGAGCCACTGTGCCCAGCCAAATGATCTCTTTCAAGTTCAAATTTCTACAGATTCCTAGAGCAGGAGCTCAATACAGCTAACCTCTTTGCTAACACTTAACAAGTGACCTTTGCTCCAGTTCCCAATAAGTTCCTCATGTCCATCTGAGACCTTATTAGCCTGGACTTCATTGTCCATACTACTATTAGCATTTTGGCCACAACAGTTTAACAAGTCTTTAGGATGTTCCAAACTTTCCCTCATCTTCCTGTCTTCTTTTGAGCCCTCCACAAAATTCCAACTTCTGTCCACTACCCAGTTCCAAAACCGCTTTCACATTTTCATATCTTTCTGTATTAGTATCAACTTTCTGTATTAGTTCATGCTCACACTGCTATACAGAGACACTTGACACTGGGTAATTCATAAAAAAAAGATATTTTATTGGCTTATGATTCTGCAGGCTATACAGGAAGCATAAGCAGCTTCTGCTTCTGGGTAGGCCTCAGGAAACTTTCAATCATGGCAGAAGGTGAAGGGGAAGTAGGCATGTGTTACACGGCTGGAGCAGGAGGAAGACGGGCAGAAGGGAGCTGCTACACACTTTTTTTTTTTTTTTGAGACAGAGTCTCGCTCTGTGGCCCGGGCTGGAGTGCAGTGGCCGGATCTCAGCTCACTGCAAGCTCCGCCTCCTGGGTTCATGCCATTCTCCTGCCTCAGCCTCCCGAGTAGCTGGGACTACAGGTGCCCGCCACCTCGCCCGGCTAGTTTTTTGTATTTTTTAGTAGAGACGGGGTTTCACCATGTTAGCCAGTATGGTCTCGATCTCCTGACCTCGTGATCCACCCGCCTCGGCCTCCCAAAGTGCTGGGATTACAGGCTTGAGCCACCGTGCCCGGCCTACACACTTTTAAACAACCAGATCTCACGATAACTCACTCACTATCATGAGAACAGCACCGAAGGGGAAATTCACCTCTGTGATCCAATCACCTCCCATCAGGCCCCACCTCCCACACTGGGGATTACAATTTGACGTGAAATTTGGGTGATGACAGAGATCCAAATATTTCCATTCTGTTGACTGCAGTCTACCTAGTTCCATCAGGTTTGATGGGATAACTCAAGACTCAGAACAATGTAATTACTCAATTTGCCTTCTAGGCCTAAGAGAGCTAAACTTGTAAGCCAGATTGGCTTTCATACTTTATTTGTTCAGGCCACTATGAGTCACCACTGCTTCAGAGATTTAGCAGATTATTTGCCAATCTGTGTTATGTATAACAATTCTGCTTTATGTGACGTATTTAATTCAAGGAAGCATGTAGCATGTGAAGACACAGTCAAAGAGATAATGTGAAATCAAGTGAAATTTACTTTCACATGAGATCTGGTATCATTATCTAGTATGTATGTGTACTATTTATTACATATCAGTATTTACAAATACTGTTTAAAACTAGATAAATTAAAGTACTCTTCTTTTATAGGTGTTGTCAGTGCTAAAGCATTCATTGCTGTCTTTTAAGAGACCAAGAGCCATGAAGACTTTGAAACTTTATTTTTTGTTTTCTTTGCAGCTCCTGATCAAAGAGGTATGATCACGCTTTGGCTTTCTTGTTCTCTTTAATACTATGTAAATTTCTTTCTCTGCTAAACCAACTGAACTTTCTATAAGCTGCATTCAATGATAATGTTGCTTATCATTTATTAATAAATGAAGTCAGGTAATATTTGTCAATCACTCACCCTGGTATTTTATGGTATTCGAGTATATGGTAAGTTAAATCAATGTTTTTTTCCTTATTTTTAGGACTATTTAAATAAAAATGGTACTCCAAAAAAATTTGCAGGACTTGCATCATATTTGCATGGTCATGAACCTTCAAATCTTGTTTTTGTAAATTTTCTCAAGAGAGGCCTTTTCCATAATCTCTGTACGCCAGCCTGGAAAGGTAAGCTTGGGTTTTATACCTGTAGTCCAAAAATGGCAACATATTTATTGAAAAGCCAAAACCTCAGGTATGTTTTTCTCTTCTTCCTCCTTCTTCTCTTTTTTTTTGAAGCAAATAAATACTAAGTATATGTTCAGATTTACAGATACCAAAAAATTAGACACTAAAAGTCAACTTATATTTATTCTAATAGAGTATTTGGGGGCTACTTATGTATTACTTAACTGACAAAGAATCTTTGCAGAAGAGAATACTGAGAAGCATAGAAAGAGAATAAGTTTCTGATGGTCATGTGATTCTAGTATGCTTCAGAGCCCAGTTAATTAAACCTAGCCACCTCTTAATGCCTATGGTATGGTGCTCATGTGTTATGGGGAATGGAGAGTAGGTCAAGATGACCAGAACCTAGAACTAGTGTTTAGAAGTGTTGGTAGGTAAGTTTGGGAGCTTCGTTTTGACAGCATTGAAACACCCTAAGTGGCAGGCCAAGGAACCTGGATTTTTCAATTAGCCATTTCTCAAAGATTTTTGAGTAAGTGGGGGACATGCTTATATTCATTCTTTGGAAAGACTGATCACTCTCAAGATGGCCTGAAGAAAGGAGAGTGCAAGTCAGGAAACCACTTAGTAAACATTCTGGGTTGGGAACTAGGGCTGGTATAGCAAGGATGAAAAACAAGGCACAGAAGGTAAAAGCTCCTGTCTTAACCAAAAAATTAAATGTGTACGTAGTGTGGCAAATATGGTCAATTTCTGAGGTATATATTTACTGGAAAATTTTGCCTTCAATGGAAGGAAATGTACTATAAAAACAAATTTAAGCACAAAATACATGGAATCAACATTACTCTTATTTACAATAATGCTCTTTATTTAAATAGGCGCACAACAGTTTTCCCAAGATGTGATGGAAAAGCTCGTGTTAGTATTGGCAAATTTATTTGCAAGAAAATATATTCCAGCAAAATTCCAAAATGCTGATTTAAGGTTTTCTCAGTCAAAGGTAAAGTTTTGTTATACTTATAATGATGTAATAATGATAGTTATTAAATGTATGCTACTGGAAAGCATTCAGTACCTATAGGGTTACATTTTATATAAGCTACTCCGTTTGTTTTAATAGTGTTGTCTTCTCATGATTAGAGTTCTATTTAATTTTTAGTTCAAACATCTTCCCCTGTTAATCTAACAAACAATTCTTATCCCTAAAGTTTTTTCATTTTATTGGAGCAAACTATGTAATTCAGTAGCAACAGAGATTACATACACAAATAGTCATTTAAATAGAATGACAGCCTACTGCTGAACCTGTAGTTCCCTTGGGATTGTTTACAGCTAGGGATGGGAGTGCAGGGAAGGAATTACATCATGAGCTCTAATGTCCTCTTCAGACAATATTGAGGTAGTCACCTAAGAAAGAATCCCCTAACTTAAGGGTTGAGAGACTGAAAGAAAAATTATTTTCTAAGTTTATTTTAACACTGTTTCCAATTTCTTATTTTTTTTTAAAAGACAACAACAACAAAATAATAACAAGCAAACAAAACCTAAGAAAATGTGCAGTAGAACCTGGGAATGGAGAAGAAGCTTTTTGCTATCAGGAGTAACCCTAATAAATAGAGAACAAAAAGGGAATTAGCGTCAATCTAGGCTTTCTGACCTCACAATGCCTCTGGATATACCTCCAGACTTGAGCACCCAATTTTAGTTACTGACATATATCCACATTGCACACCACTGGAACTGTTAATCTTTTTCTTAAATGCATACATATTTTAAAGTATTTAAAAAGGAAAGTTCATATTTACTACTACTATAAATAGAAAGCCAGGATCTTTGGTTTCAAAATTAAGGAAGCCATAAGAATAGATGCAGTTAACATGGTTCTCAGCTAAAGCTGCTCTCTCTTTGCTACAAAAAGAGATTATCAACTTTTAGAGAAAGATTGGTGGTCTGTTGCCTCTGGACTTTCTAGGGTTATCAGAAAGAATAGAAGAGGACTGGAAAGAAGATATTTTATTGATTGATTGATTGATTGAGATGGAGTCTTGCTCTGTAGCCCAGGCTAGAGTGCAGTGGTACACTCTCAGCTCACTGCAACTTCCAGCTCCGGGGTCAAGCCATTCTCCTGCCTCAGCCTCCCAAGTGGCTGGGATGACAGGCGCTTGCCACCACGCTCGACTAATTATTTTTGTATTTTTAGTATAGTTGAGGTTTCATCAGGTTGGCCAGGTTGGTTTTAAACTGCTGACCTCAAGTGATCTGCCCACCTTGGCTTCTCAAAGTGGTGGGATTACAGGCATGAGCCACTGTGCCCGTCTAGCTTTTCATTTTGTAAAACTGATTTATAATTATTTAATGTTCTGTGTCTCATGCTAAATCATCTAATGTACCTGTAATATTATGTACCGTAATTTGGGATAACTACTCTATATTAGTCAGTGAAGATTTATTGAGCAATAAATATGTGCAAACTGTAACAAAAATCATGGTTGGGAAACATAGTTGCTACCTTCCAAGAGCTTGCTCTCCTGATGGGTCTGGATAGCATACACATTCGAGAAGGTGGCAAACAACACAAGGTGTAGGTGATAAGCAGCACATGTTCCCCTAGAACGATGTCCAGTGGTGGCCCAATGGCAGGGTATGGAAGGCATAGCAGTAAAGAGACCATATCACTTTGACCAGAGTGTAGAACTGCACCTGTCAATTTGTTCTTTTGCCTTGGTCCATCCACAGATAAAGCTGAGTCCAAAGTAGGCTTGTGGAAATTGTCATACTATCTACTGTAAGGAGTTGGTAGGGGCATTCTTTATTATGTCCACACAGTGTGCCTTTTGTAAGAATCCTCCAGAAAACTCTTATCTGATATTAGTGCTGAGAATAAATAACTGTTTATCTGATAGACATTCTGAAATGTGTCATTCACACTTGCTCCTAGGAATTGTAGAATATAATTTGTGCCCCATTTTAGCCTCTCTTTCTTGCTTTTCTTTCCTTTTTACCAAATTTTGATTTGTATGATTATAGTGTATTATTTTCACCCTTATAAAATACCTCAATTATTGGAAAAGTACAGGGTATGAATAAAATAAGGAAAATATCAATAAATAATAAACCCATAATTATAATAGAAGAAAACCAAGAACATTTCTAATATCATAGCTATGTCTAACCCACACTAAGGAAACTTCTAGTCCAAATTCTGAAAGAATTTGTTTTTAAACATGAAATTTGGAAGCTGAGTTAGCTTGCAATACCAGCTACTTCTCTATCTACTACCTGTTGGATTTGGGACAAGTTTACCTCTGTGAGGCTTAGCTCCCTCATGTACAAAATGGAGATGAAAATGTTTACTGCATAGGGTTGTTCTCAGGATTAATTGAGCTAACAAACAACAAGTGCTTGGGGCAGCACAGCACAGTGTTGGCACATAATCCGAACTCAGTAAAGAATTGCCGCTACTATTGCTACACTAACTTGTTACTTGCTCTCTAAATATGTCCCTCAAGTCTCTGAACTATACCTAAGTTTAAGATCAGTGTAGGACATGTTTCTATTAAATTGGTGGTTTTGGCTAAGTGGAGTCAAAACAACTTTTTTTAGGAAAGATATTTACATTTATAAATGTTGATTGAAATCAAAAGGAAATTTTACCTTAATATCGTAAATGAATAAAGTAATCAAGGGCTTCGATGAATGAACATCAATCTGCAGAACCATGCTGCAGTCTATCACCAAGCAGTCTGATTTTTTAAATGAAAGTAAAGAGATCTCTCTGAAATGTATTTCGCCCATAGGTGATCCTTGCTGAACTCCCGGAGGATTTCAAAGCTGCTTTACATGAGTATAACCTGGCAGTAATGAAGGATTTTGCCTCCTTCCTACTGATTGCTTCCAAGTCGGTGAACATGAAAAATGAGTATCAGCTCCCTTTGTCAAGAATCAGTAAGCAAAATTTAGTTCCATTCTGGAACAATTTAAAGAGTAAACAATCTTGACTAAGAAAACGTCTGGATATTGGATGCTTCAAAGCTGGTAAAGGAGCTTATTACAGGGCAGCTGTGCTAACCCGAGTGTTTTATCCCCAGAAAACAATGTAGCCCATTGTAGGGTGTGGCAATGGCTCTGTTTTCCAAGTAAAGAAAAAACTTTACCAAGTATTTATTGGGCAATGGAGGAAAAAAATAAAAGTCATTCATGAACGATTTTGATGGAAGGTTGCCAATCTGTTCAGGTCGGAAAACTGGGTCAGACAATATGACAGATGAAAAAGAAAATGGCACAATTTCTGGTATTTTTTCCCCTGAGAGGTAGTAGCCATAGTGGTTACAAATGTGAACTCTGGAAGCAGAGTGCCAAGGTCTAAATTCTGGCTCTGCTACTTATTAACCATGAGGTCTCATGCCAGTTACTTAATCTTTCTGTGTCTCAATTTTTTGATCTGTAAAATGAAATGACTAAAAGTATTACCTAGCTTACAGAGTTTTAGAGGATTAGGTATATTAATGTTTACAAGGTTCTTAAAACAGTACATGGCACATAGTCAACATCATGTAAGTCTATTCTACCCAATATGGTAGCCACCAGCTAGCTACGTGTCACTATTTAAATTAAGTTGGTTAAAAATAAAACAATTGAAAAGTTAATTCTTTAGTCACTTTAGCTTTAGTCACTTTAACTTTCCAGTGCTAGTAGCTTCTACTTGGACATAGTAGAGGTAGAATATTTCTATCATTTTGGAAAGTTCTAGTGGACATTGCAGATATCATTGTTTGCTTCAATTATTTGTTCTTGGTTGAGGAGTGACTGGTATTGCAAAGTAACTAAGCTTCCAAATTTCAATTTTATAGTAGGAAACTTCTATGGGAGAATAAATGGGAAGAACAAGCTAGATTAAGAGTAAAGAGTGGAGCCATAAAATGATTCCCATATTCCCCTGTCTCCTAATATAGTCTTAGTTGGAGTAAAAGACAGGGAGGTAAGCATTGTAGTTACTCAAGATTTGTTGATGTAGGACACAGCATGAGCAAATGCAGACAATAATGGTGGAAGCAAGGAAAGTACTGCAGAGAAAAGACGATAGGAGTGTGTGATTGTGTCATGATGGGAAAAAGGAGCTAGGCCTGAGTGCGTGACTTGGTGCCTTCAAAGTCCAGCGAGATGGTACTTGCTGGACGGAACCTGTGTTTTATCTCTTATGCCAGCTCCAAATCCACTAGTGGAGCTGCCTGTACATCATGTCTAGGAGGTTTCTGAGGTTATATCTGAGTTCATAGGCAAAAATAACAGGTAATAAAAAAAGAGTAATGATAATAAGTTAATAGTCAACATGGATTGAATGATTACTCTGTGCCAAGCTGCGTTAATGACTTTACGTACCATATCTCAATCCGTTTTCGTTCTGATGAGATGAATGTCACCTACTGTGGCCTGACCTACAGTGAGTTTAACAGGGTTTTCTGGGCTGATTTTTAAAACCTAACGTGACCTAGTCCAAAATGGTCAGAATTCACAGGTAAAGAATGTGAAGACTCCCAGCTTGTGTCTCACTTGATGAGCTGCAAGGAAGGAAGAGCAGCTGTTTCACCATTTGTTTGTCTTTCGGGGAACGCAGATAATGATTTGCTTCGACCAGAGACTGTCAATCAGGTAAGTGAAGGATTCATCTTATGTACAAAAACGTATTTAACAGAGAGAGTGGGGTTACATTGCTGTGAAGCCTTGATAGGACCTCAAACCCAAAACACTGAAAAATGTCCACTGAAGCCAGCACCATTGTCTAAGAGAACGAAACCCTGGAGGCCAGTGTGATTTTATGCTGGGTGGAGTTGGTCTGAGAAACCCTGCTTCTTTGTCTAAAATTTCAGACACCACCTCTTTTTTTCTCATTTTTTAATGAGGTTTGCCATAGGTTTGCTGTGGGAAGAGGAAAAGAAAGTGGTTCACATTTTTCCAAAATTGATCATAGACCTCATAGTGCTTTCTCTACGCCAGACCACATGGGTCTTTGGGGACAGTGGTCTACAAAGCGGGCCACAAAGCATTAGAACTTCTGGGAGGTTCTGGATAAAATATTAGGGTGCTGGAAGATTTTAGATTTAATTTGAAATATGAGAAATAAATTCCACATTGATTATATTTAATAATAAAGATTGATACTGTGCACTGGCTTATTTTATCCCTGGGTCAGAGAGTCACACATCATGTCAAGAGTGGTCTTCAAGTATTTTTGCATATTTAACATTTAAAGGAATTTTAAAAAATCATGAATCTTCTTGCACAGTTTGAATTGACATCTAAAAATTTTGTTAACCAAAATTTAAATAGCTGCTAATGTAATTTCAGGTTCATTATAAATATTGGCATTTTAAAAGAACTGTTAAATTATTTAAAAGTTCAACCAAAAGAATATAGATATCAAAGCTCTTTGATACCCAGAGTAAACAAATAGAAAAGAACACAGATAATCAAACAACTTCTTCAAAGTTACAGATTCTACATTATGTATTTTCTCATTGAACTTATATATCTTCCCTTGCCTTCCCTCCCCTCCCCTCCCCTCCTCTTCCCTCCTCTCCCCTCCCGTCCCTTTCCCCCCTTTTTATTTGTGACAGGGTCTCACTCTGTTGCCCAGGCTGGAGTGCAGTGGCACTATCTCGGCTCACTGCAGCCTCAACTTCCTGGGCTCAGGTGATCCTCCCACCTCAATCTTCCACACCCCTGGAACTACAGGCACGTGCCGCCATGCCCAGCTAATTTTTCATATTTTTAGTGGAGATGGGTTTCAGCATATTGCCCAGTCTGATCTCGAACTCCTGGGCCCAAGCAATCCACCCACCTCAGCTTCCCAGAGTGCTAGGATTATAGGCATGAGCCACCATGCCTCGCCTGAACTTGTACTTTCATCCCAACTTGCTCCACAGTTTAAATTTACCCATGCACTGGCAAAATTTGCAGATTCCTTCTGATTCTGTACAGATTAATTTGTCTAATGTGCCCAGAACCATGGTGACTTAGTTTTTATTTGTTTGTTTTGCTTCTCTTCATTTTCTCCTCTTCTACCTCCTCCTCCGCCACTTTTTTCTTCTCTCCGGAGCCCAAAGGTTTGTGTTGTTTCTTTTTATTCTCCTTGTGAGCGCAGGGAGACATAGCTACATGACACTCCTTTCAAGATCATTCTGTGCACCAACTACGATCATGATGAAAATTCCACCTTAAAATCAGCTTCTATTTATTTTTCCTTAGTGAATGTTGCTAGCAGTATTGTAGTTGGACAGTTGAAATTGCCTTCAGTATGCTGTGGGAGTTCCTGTTTGCCTCAGTGGGGCTGCCCATTCCCGAGGCATGCTTAGTGTGGCACTGGCCAGTGTCTGTAACATGCCCCTTGCCCTCTTATGGGCCCTATTTCCCTCAACCCCCATGGGAGTCCCCCTCTGCCTGCCTCCGTCACTTCGACTTATTCAGAACATACTTTAAGAAACAGATTCATACAAAAGAAATCTGAAACTGCAAACAGTTACTCTTTACATATCAATAATGAATTAACAGAAAATGTCTTTCTTCAGGTCATTCTGCGCACAATCGGTGTTAGCAGCGCTCAGGCTCCTCTGCTGTGGCCAGGGAAATTAGATAACCGAGGAAGGAGAATGCCACTAAATGCATATGTGCTCAATTTCTATCAACACAACTGCTTGACAAGATTAGAGCAAACTAATGGGTAGGTTTATGGGTGTGTTTCTATAAGATATATACATACATATATATCTATGTTTTATTGTATATTCATATTATATATGTAACAGCATATAATTTACATTATATAATTGTATAAACATAAATTTATATTTTTAAATAGGAATTTTAATACATAATCTTTTTAAGAGTTTAAAATACAGACTAATCATAAAAAAAATACTAGATCACTTTGTAGAAGACTAATTTCTGGTGATTAGAAACTCCAGTATTGTTTTGGATTTTGGGGCTACTACCAAAATCTTGGTACTTGAACTGGTTCTGGTGAATGTAATTCTGAAGACAGAAAATTTGGATACATTACAAAGCCCAAAAAGATATTTTAATTATACGAAAATTTCTAATTATACTAAAATGTATAATTTATACGTTTATTAGTATAATTAGTATAATTAGTATAATTTATTGGTATAATTAGTATAATTTAGAATAAATTACACTAAATTATTAGTATAATTTAGTAATATGTTATAACTAAATTATTAGTATAATATACCATTACACTAATTATTCATTGTATAATTCACTAATTATATTATTAGTGTAATTTACCATTACACTAATTATCTATTAAGAAAGAATGTTGGATGATTTCCAGAAGTATATCAAATATTATTTTTATGAAACAATATTTTTAATGAAATAAATATTTATTTTTATGAAATAAATTAATATTTATTTTTTTCCCACAAATGCAACACGGAGGGAAAAGATCTGAAACTTACATTATGAGATAGTTAACTTAGCAGGTGTCTGTTAGAAAGTGACACTTGTTCTAGTTCTTTGACATGGAAAATATTTTACAAAGCAGTAAAGAAGGATGAATACTTAGAATTCACATGGAAAGTGAATAATTTAGCCCTGGAAACAAGTAGGTAGAAATGGGGAAAGTTATGCTTTTAAACAATGATTCAGGAATTCTCTTTATATTTTACATAAATTTTTAAATAATTCTGATCAAAATAAGTTTTAAATATTTAAATGCTTTTTTTAAGTTTTTAAATTGACATATTGTAACTGTACATATTTATAGAGTACAATTTGATATTTTGAAACATATATGTTGTATAATGATCAAATCAGGTTAGCCAGGGTACCCATCACCTTATGCACTTACCATTTTTTTTTTTTGTGGTGAGAACATTCAAAAGACTCTCTTCTCGCTACTTTGTAATCTACAATACAATACTGTTAACTGTATGTACCTTACTGTGCAATAAAACACTAGAACGTATTCCTCCTGTCTACTTACTGTGATTTTGTACATGTTGACCAACCTCTGCCCACCTTCTCTCTCTTCCCCTCCCCAATCTTTGTAACCATTATTCTACCCTCTACTTCTATTATATTAATTTTTCTTCTTTTTAAATTTCACATGTGGGGAATATCATGCAATATTTTTCTTTCTGTCTCTGGCTTATTTCACTTAACATAATGTCCTCCAGATTGATTCATGTTGCCACAAATGACAGGATTTCATTCCTTTTTATGGCTGAATAGTATCTAATTGTGTATATGTACCACATTCTCTTTATTCATCCATTGTTGGACACTTAAGTTGATTCCATATCATAGGTATTGTAAATAGTGTGGCAATAAAGATGGGAGTGCAGGTATCTGTTTGACATACTGAGTTAATTTCTTTGGATATATAACTAGTAGTGGGATTGCTTGATCATATCGTAATTCTAGTTGCAATGTTTTGAATAATTTATACACTGTTTTCCATAATGGATTTCCTCATTTATAATCCTACCCACAGCATATAAGGGTTCCCTTTCCTTCACATTCACACTAACACTTGCTTTCTTTTGTCTTTTTCTTTTTTCTTTTCTTTTTTTTCTTTTTTTTTTGAGACGGAGTCTCGCTCTGTCGCCCAGGCTGGAGTGCAGTGGCCGGATCTCAGCTCACTGCAAGCTCCGCCTCCCGGGTTTACGCCATTCTCCTGCCTCAGCCTCCCGAGTAGCTGGGACTACAGGCGCCCACCACCTCGCCCGGCTAGTTTTTTGTATTTTTTAGTAGAGACGGGGTTTCACCGTGTTAGGATGGTCTCGATCTCCTGACCTCGTGATCCGCCCGTCTCGGCCTCCCAAAGTGCTGGGATTACAGGCTTGAGCCACCGCGCCCGGCCTCTTTTGTCTTTTTATTATTAGTAGCCTTTCTAACTAGAGTGAGGTGGTATTTGATTGTGGTTTGGATTGGCATTTTATGATGGTTAGTGATAGTGAACATTTATTCATATACCTATTGGCCTTTTGTATACTTTCTGTTGAGAAATGTCTATTAAAGTTTTTGCCCATTTTTAAATTGATTTTTTTTTTTGCTGTTAAGTTTCTTAGGTATTCTGGATATGAATCTTTTGTCTGATGTATAGTGTACATATATTTTTCTGCCATCTTATAGGTTATCTCTTCACTCTGTTAATTGTTTTCTTTACTGTGGAAAACTTCTTGGTTTGATGTAATCTCTTTTGTCTGCTTTTGCTTTTATTGCTTGTGTTTTTGAGATCTTATTTAAAAAATCCTTGCCCAGTCCAGTATCATGAAGTTTTTCTGCTGTTTTTTTTTTTTCTTTTCTTTTCTTTTTTTTTTTAATGGCTATATTAGTTTGTTTTCACACTGCCGTTAAAGACATACCCACGACTGGGCAATTTTAAAAGAAAGGGGTTTATTTGACCTACGTGTGAGTTCCACGACCTCACAATCATGATGGAAGGTGAAAGGCATGTCTTACATGGTGGCAGACAAGAGAAGAGAGCTTGTGCAGAGAACCTCCCATTTTTAAACCCATCAGATCTTGTGAGACTCATTCACTATTAGGAGAATAGCTCAGGAAAGACCTGCCCCCATAATTCAGTCACCTCCCACCAGATTCCTCCCATGACACGTGGGAATTGTGGGACTTACAATTCAAGATTAGATTTAGGTGGGGACACAGCCAAACTATATCATTCTGCCCCGACCCCTCCCAAATCTCATGCCCTCACATTTCAAAACCAGTCGTGCCTTCCCAGCAGTCCCCCAGAGTCTTAACTCATTTCAGCATTAACTCAAAAGTCCACAGTCCAGTGTCTTATCTGATACAAGACAAGTCCATTTCACCTATGAGCCTGTAAAATCCAAAGCAAGTTAGTTACTTCCTAGATACAGTGGAGGTATGAGGATTGGGTAAATACAGCCATTCCAAAGGGAGAAATTGGCCAAAACAAACGGGCTACAGGCCCCATGCAATTTGAAATCCAGCAGGGCAGTCAAGTCTTAAAGCTCCAAAATGATCTCCTTTGACTCCATGTCTTGCATCCGGGCCATGCTGATGCAAGAGGTGGGTTCCCATAGTCTTGGGCAGCTCTACCCCTTTGGTTTTGCAGGGTACAGCCTCCCTCCTGGCTGCTTTCACAGGCTGGCATTGAGTGTCTGTGGCTTTTCCAGGTGCACAGTGCAAGGTTTCAGTGGATCTACCATTCTGGGGTACAGAGGATAGTGGCCCTCTTCTCACAGCTCCACTAGCCAGTGCCCCACTTAGGACTCTGTGTAGGGGCTCTGACCCCACATTTTTCTTCTGCACTGCCTGAGCACGGGTTCTCCATGGGGGCCCGGCCCCTGCAACTAACTTCTGCCTGGGCATCCAGGCGTTTCCATACATCTTCTGAAATCTAGGGGGGGTTCCCAAATCTCAATTCTTGACTTATGTGTACCTGCAGGGTCAACACCATGTGGAAGCTACCAAGGCTTGGGGCTTGCACCCTTTAAGGCCATGGCTCGAGCTCTACATTAGCCTCTTTCAGCCATGGCTGGAGCAGCTGTGACACAGGGAACAAAGTCCCTACACTGCACACAGCACAGGGACCCTGGGCCTGGCCCGTGAAACCACTTTTTCCTCCTAGATTTCCAGGCCTGTGATGGGAGGGTCTGCTGTGAAGACCTCTGCCATGTCCTGGAGACATTCACCCCATTGTCTTGGGGATTAACATTAGGTTTCTGTTACTTATGCAAATTTCTGCAGCTGGCTTAAATTTCTCCTCAGAAAATGGGATTTTCTTTTCTATTGAATTGCCAAGCTGCAAATTTTCCAAACTCTTATGCTGTGCTTCCCTTATAAAACTGGATGTCTTTAACAATGCCCAAGTCACCTCTTGAATGCTTTGCTGCTTAGAAATTTCTTTCTCCAGACACCCTAAATCATCTCTCTCAAGTTCCAAGTTCCACAAATCTCTAGGGCAGGGGCAAAATGCCGCCAATCTCTTTGCTAAAACATACAAGAGTTACCTTTGCTCCATTTCCCAACAAGTTCCTCATTTCCATCTGAGACCACCTTAGACTGGACTTTATTGTCCATATTGCTATCAGCATTTTGGGCAAAGCCATTCAATAAGTCTGTAGGAAGTTCCAAACTTTCCCACATTTTCCTATCATCTTCTGAGCTTTCCAAACTGTTTCAATCTTTGCCTGTTACCCAGTTCCAAAGTCACTTCCACATTTTCAGGTATCTTTTCAGCAGTGCTCCACTCTACTGGTACCAATTTACTGTATTAGTTCATTTTCACATTGCTGATAAAGGCATACCTAAGACTGGACAATTTACAAAAGAAAAAGTTTTATTGGACTTAGAGTTCCACATGGCTGGGGAGACCTGACAATCATGGCGGAAGGTGAAAGGCACAGAAGGTGGCAGATGAGTAAAGAGAGCTTGTGCAGGGACATTCCCGTTTTTAAAACCGTCAGGTCTCATGAGACTCATTCACTATCACAAGAACAGCGCAGGAAAGGCCCGCTCTCGTAAGTCAGTAACCTCCCCCTGGGTTCCTCCCACGATATGTGGTAATTGTGGGAGTTATGATTCAAGATGAGATTTGTGTGGAGAGACAGCCAAACCATATTAATTGTTTTATAGTTTCAGGTTTTACATTTAAGTCTTTAACCATTTTGAATAGATTTTTGTATATGGTGAGAGGTAGGAGTCTTGTCTCATTCTTGTGCATGTGTATATCTAATTTTCCCAGCATCATATATTGACATATTAGCATTATGCTATTATATTATATATATTATTAAAATAAACATTTATAAATTTATAGATAAAATTATAAAATTAAAATATTAAAATAATATATAATTATGCTATTATAATATAATAGCAATATTATACTATTATATTTAATATGTTATTAACATATTAACATATATTAGCATAACCTATTAAACACATATATAATAGCATATAATATATTAACATATAATGGCATAACATATTAAACACATATTCCCTTCTCCTTCATGTGTGTTCTTGGCACACATGAGGGAAAAGTTAATTTATAAAAAATCAGTTGGCTGTAAACGTGTAGATTTATTTCTGGGTTTTCTATTGTTTCATTGGTCAAAGTATGTGGTTTTTATGATGGAATCATACTATTGGTTATGATAGCTTGTAGTATATAGTGTCTTGAAGTCAGGTAGTGTGATGCCTCTAGCTGCATTCGTTTTGCTGAGGATTGCTTTGCATATTTGGGACTTTTTGTGATTTCCTACAAATTTTAGGATTTTTTTCCTATTTTTGTAAAGAATATCATTGGTATTTTAATGGAGATTGTATTAAATTTATAGATCATTTTGGGTAGTGTGGCCATTTTAACAATACTAATTTTTTCATTCCATGAACATGGAATATCTTTTCATTTCTTAGTGTCCTTTTTAATTTCTTTCATCAGTGTTTTACAGTTTTCAGTGTAGAGATCTTTTACCTTCTTGTTTATTTATTATCTAATTTTTTGTAGCTATTGTAAATGAATTTGTTTAAAAAATTTTTATTTTCAGTTTGCTATTATTGCATAGAAACTCTACTGATTTTTGTATATTAATTTTGTATCCTGCAAATTTGTATTTTTTATTGATCAATTCTAATAGTTTTTCACCAAGTCTTTAGGGTTTCCTATATATAAGATCTTGTCTGAAAACAGGGACAGTCTGACTTTTTCCTTTCCAATTTGGATGTCTTTTATTTATTTATTCTCTTATCTGGTTGCCCTGGCTAGGACTACCGGTACTATGTTGAATAAAAATGGTGAAAGTTGGCATCCTTGTCTTGTTCCTGATCATATGATGTTAGCTATGGATTTGTCATATATGACTTTTATTGTGTTGAGGTACATATCTTCTATACCTAATTTGTTAAGAGTTTTTATTATGAAGGGATGTTTTGAATTTTGTCAAATGCTTTTTCTGTATCTATTGAATGATCATATGGTTTTTGTTTTTCTGTTAATGTGATTTATCTCATTTATTGATTTGCATATCTTGCACTATCCTTGCATTACCAGGATAAATCCCCTTTGATCTTATTGAATAACATTTTAATGTGCTTTTGAATTTGGTTTGCTAGTATCTTGTTGAGAATTTTTGGATTTGTGTTTATCAGAGAGACTGGCCTATAATTTTTGTTGTTGTTGTATCCTTGTGTAGTTTGAGAGTCAGAATAATATTGGTCTCATAAAAAAAAATTGGAAGTAGTCCCTCCTCTTAAATTCCCTTAATAGTTTGAACAGGATTGGTATTAGTCTTCTTTAAATGATTGGTAGAATTCAGCAGTGAAGCCATGAAGTCCTGGGCTTTTTTTTTTCTTTTTTCTGATGAAAAACTTATGATTACTAGTTCAATTTCCTCTCTCATTACTGCTGTGTTTAGATTTTCTATTTCTTCTTTATTTAATTTTGGGAGGTTGTATATGTCCAGGAACTTAGCCATTTCTTCCATGTTATCAAATTTTTTGGTATATAGTTGTTCATAATAGTATCTTATTATTTTTTGTACTTCTGTGGAACTGTTGAAATGTCTCCTTTTTAATATGTAATTTTATTTATTTTAGTCTTCCCTCTTTTTTTCTTAGTCTCGCTAATGGTTTACCAATTTTCTTTATCTTTTCAAAATCATCTTCATTTTGTTGACCTTTCAAATTGCGCTTTTAGCCTCTATTTTGTTTACTTCTGCATTAAGCTTTATTCTGTCCTTCTACCATTTTTGGGTTTAGTTTGTTCTTGTATATTAAGTTTCTTGAGGTGCCTCGTTTGATTGTTTAGTAAAAATCTTTCTTCTTTTTTGATTTAGGCCTTTATTGCTATAAATTCCATTTTAAAACGGCTTTTTCTATGTTCCGTAAGTTTCATTATAATGTGTTTCCATTCTCATTTGTCTTAAGAAATTTTTAAATTTCCTTTTTACTTTGTTTATTGACCTGTTGGTTTTTTTTTTTTTAGGAGTAATTGTTTAATTTCCATGTATTTATAAATTTTCTAGAGTTTTTCTTGTTGCTGATTTCTAGTTTTATACCATTTTGCCCAGAAAAGTTACTTGATATGATCTCTATTTTCTTAAATTTGTTCAGACTTGTTTTGTGATCAAACATATGATCTATCCAAGAGAATATTCCATGTACAGTTGAGAAAAATGTGTATTCTGAAGCTGTTGGATAGAATATTCTGTTAAAAAAAAAAATCAGCCAGGCACAGTGGCCAACACCTGTAATCCCAGCACTTTGGGAGGTTGAGGTGGGATGATCACTTGAGGTCAGGAATTCAAGACTAGCCTGGGCATCATAGCAAGACCCTGTCTCTTAAAAAAGGCTATTAGGTCAATTTGGTCTATGGTGCAGTTTAATTCTGATGATTCCTTGTTAATTTTTTTTGCCTGGATGACCCATTCATTGTTGAAAGTGGGATGTTGAAGTCCCTAATATTATTATACTGCATTTTATCTCTCCTTTTAGATCTAATAATATTTGCTTTATGTATGTGGATGTGTTGGTATATAGAATTACAATACTATAACCTCTTGTTGAATTGATTCTTTTATCATTATATAATGACTTTATTTGTCCTTTTTATAGTTTTTGTCTTATAGTTTATTTTATCTGATATAAGTATTGCTACTCCTGATCAGTTTTGATTTCTATTTGCATGGGATATCTTTGTCCCTTCCTTCACTTTCAGTCTATGCTTGTCTTTAATGGTGAGGTGATTCTCTAGTAGTCAGCATACAATCATATAGTTGAGTTAGTTTTTTAAGAGATGGGGTCTCTCTCTGTCACTGGGGCTGGAGTACAGTGGCACAACCATAGCTCACTGCAGTCTCAAACTCCTGGGTTCATTCAGTCCTCCCAGCTCAGCCTCCTGAGTAGCTAGGACTACAGGTGTGCATCACCAAACCTGGCTAATTTTTTATTTTTCTTTTTTGTACAGACAGGGTTTTACTATGTTACCTTTAAAATAAAATCCATTCACTCTGTATCTTTTAACTGGAGACTTTAATCTATTTATTTTCAAGGTAATTATAAGTAGGTAAGAACTTACATCTGCCATTTTGTTCATTGTTTTCTGGTTGTTTTGTAGATTCTTTGTTCCTTTATTCTTCTGTTGTTGCTTATGTGTGTGGTTTGGTGGTTTTCTGTGGTGCTAAGTTTTATTTCCTTCTTGTATCTTATTGGCGTGCCTGCTCTAAATTCTTTCTTTGTGGTTATCATGTGCTAACATAAAGAGTCTTGTAGTTATAATAGACTATTTTATGCTGATAACAACTTAACTTTGGTCACATAAAAATATTTTAGATTTTCTTGCTTCCCCACAGTAATTTCTGTTTTTGTTGACTTAATTTACGTCTTTATCTATTGTGTATTCCTTAGTCATTAATTGTAGCTGTTATTGTTTTTTGACCATTTTGACTTAAAGCTTTCGGACTAGAGAATTGAAGGATTTCCGTAGCACCCAGACAACATAGGGTTATTCTGAATTTGATTATGAATTTACTTCTATTGATGAGTTTTAATCTTTTGAATATTTTTTTGATAGTAATGATCATTCTTTCATTTTTAGTTGTAGCATTCCCTTAATTTTTTGTAAGCCTAGACTAGTAGTGATAAATTTCCTCAGCTTTTGCTTGTCTGGGAAGATCTTTATGTCTCCTTCATTTCTGAAGGATAGCTTTCCTGGATATAGTATTCTTGACTGACTTTTCTTTTTCTTTCAGTACTTTGAATATATCATTTCATTCTTTCCTGGCCTGTGAGGTTTCTGCTGGAAAATCTGCTGATAGTCTCATGAGGATTCCCTTCTATGTGACTCGATGCTTTTCTCTGCAGCATTTAGAATTCTTTGTCTTTGACTTTTGACAGTTTGGTTATAATGTGCCTCAGAGTGTATCTTTGTGGGTTGAAACTAATTGGGGATGTTTGAGCTTCTTAGATGCATGTATCTCCCAAGACATGGGAAGTTTTCAGCTATTATTTTGTTAATAATAACAAAATATTTCTCTACTTCTCCCTCTGGTGCCCCTATAAGGTGAATATTTGTTCATTTAATGGTATCCCATAAATCCTATCGGGTTTCTAAATTCCTTTTCATTCTTTTTCCCTCCTTGATTGGTTATTTCAAAAGACCAGTCTTCAAGTTCAGAAATTATTTCTTTAGCTTGATTTAGTCTGTTGCTAAAGCTCACATTCTTTTTTAAATTTAATGCATTGAATTCTTTAGCTCCAAGATTTCTTTGGTTCTTTCGTATGATATCTACAGGAGGATAGGCTACAGATGTTGGTGGTGGTGTTTTGCTGGGGGAGGGGGCACTGAGCTGGTTATTTGGGGCAGGCAAATGTTTTGGTTCAGTGTGCCAGCAGGCTGTATGGTGAACTCTTCAGAGAAGTGAGGCTATCACCAGGCTGGCTCTTGAGCTGGGTATCTGTGGGTACAGTGAGCCAGACAGCTGTGCAGTAGTGTCTCTGCAGGGGAGGTAGGACCACTGTTGGACTGCTGTTGGTTTGAGTGCAGGCATGTGTGGGCTGGCTAGCTATGTGGTAGTGTCTATGGGGAGGTCAGGCTGCTGCTGAACTGGATATTGGGCCAAGTGCATGTCTAGTGGGCCTGCTGGCTGTGTGGCAGTGTCCCTGGGAAGGCGAGGCCTCTGCTGAACTGGCTATCAGGCCAGGCACATGTAAATGCATGCTGGGCTGGCTGGCATGCAGCAGTCTTTCCAGGAGTGGGGGGGCACCTCTGCCCTGGTGCCAGGCTTGGCATGGGTTGGTGCAGGCATGGTGGTTTTTCTGGGTATGCAGCATGAGTATGCACTGACGTAGTGACCTGGCCACCTGTTCAGTGGCTTTCTTGCTGTGCATGTCTGCCTTTTCCCCAGTGGGTTGTGGGCTGGCACATAGCTTTGAATTTGAAATGATAGTGCGGCTTCAGGGATGGAGAGAGAGAGAGTGGCTACTGGCCTTCAAAATGTCATCATGCCATAGCTGCTTAGGTCATGAAGGAGGGGATACACAATGTCGGGTCTTACTTGGGGGCAACGTAGCTACTTAAACTTGTAGCAACTCTCCAAAATAGATTCTGGGCGTGTGAGGTCTGGGAGACTGTCTTGTAGCAAAAACTTCTGGCATCTGTGATGGCTGTGGAAACCCCTGGAAGTCTTTAGCATACCATTTTCCTGTTAAGAAGCCGCCACCCTGACTCCCAGTCATTCCTGGTAGGAGAGACAGTGTGGCAGAGACAGGGTGCCTCACTCCATAGCCTCTATGGTGCTATCTTGGGCTCCTGTGCTCTGCAGGGATTTTGGTGCTCCCCTGGTGCTCTCCAGCATACCGAGTCACTCCAGTTGAAATAGAATTGTTTATTTGTTGTTTTGTTCCTTTCTGTGAGGGAGATGAGCACCAGGCAACTCTCGTTTTCCATCTTGCTCAATGTTCTGCCATCCTTGACAAATCTTGAGCTACATCTGTTTTTCTTAGGTCTAGTTCTTAGTTGTGAAGAACTAAGAAAGTAGAAATAGAACTAAGAAAGTAGAAGAAGTAAGTAGAAATAACATTAGTCTAGTAGAAATAACATTAGTCTATCAACTTGTTTTATTTTCACCCTAATCTCTAGTCCTCACTGACCCTTCTAAGCTTTACTTTTATGTTTCACCCTCCCCCTTTGACGATGGTCAAATTATCTGTTTAACAATTTTTTTGTGGTTTTTACCTATGCCTCTCAATTTCATTATGATTAATACAATAGAATGAAGTCTTAACTGGGAATGTATTTGGCAGATAAATTAACTGCCATGGACAGACCACTATTAAAGTTTGAGTTAATTCTTTTATGTTTATGTTTTTATACTTTTTAATTAAGAAATGTTGTTCTCTTTAGGATGCGTATGGGGCAGCTTTTAAAGTGTTTGAAAGATTTTGCATTCAGCATTCAGGCTATCAGGTATGTTTCATGCTGAATTTGATTTTCTCAATTATTTAATGGTAGTTTAGCAAACATATAGCTCTTCCTTTGTGTAAGTTGATGATTCTCATGAAGGAGCACTCTGAAGATACCATTGAGCCTCCCAGGTTCTCTACAACTCAGTTGTCCAAAGCTCTGTAGACCCATTCCTCAGGACACTGTCACACCGGTTTTTTAATTAAAATTCATCTCAAATCCATTTGTAATTGAATTTCATTCAGATCAGAGCCTGGAAGGCACTTCCTCATGACTTCATAAATCTCCGTGCCTCACTGTACTCAAGTTCTACCAATGCTGAGCAGTCACACTGAGTCAAATAACTTCAGTAGGCCTCTGGTTTATATCTACTTCAAAGCACTTAAGTCTTTCTCATACTTGGTGCCTTTCCCAGACCCTGACATCTCCTGTTGATTTCCTGTGTTCATCTGCCCAATGCTCAACAGAGACCCAAGCAAATATGAACTCTTTGTGAGCACCCCTTTCCCTGTGCTCCATTAGTCATATAGTTTTTGTCTAGCTCCATTTTCCTTATCTCTAGTCCTTACTTCTTTATCAAGTGTATGTGGTTTTTCACATAAATTCAGTTTTGGAAGGAGAATATTTATTTAGAGTTTCTTGTTAGTGAGGACACATTTGTGGTTTTCCTTGGTCTGAGCTGAGCCTGACCCTTTGGGAAGCTTTCTACAAAGAGTGAAAGTCTTAGGATGGCCCTAAGTGGCTTATAGCTATCAGAGCTACAACCTCTTTGAGCGGCCTGAGAAACTTTGGAGATTTTAAACTTATCTCAAGAGTTTAAACAGGAAAAATAATTCCTTCATTCATTTTTCAATTATAAAAGTATCAAGGTCTTACTGTGTTAGAGGCACTGTTCCAGGCACTTCAATGTCATGGGAGAAACTTTCTTGTAGACAGTCATATGTGGTAAGTGCTATGATTGAGTTACACACAAAATACTAAGATAGCATAAATAACTTTATGATTAATACTACTATAACCAGAAAAAGCATTATAGAAGATGTAATTTCCAATCAGGTCTTAAAGGAGAAGTGAAAATTCATTAAGTAGATTAATTATACTAAATATAATTCTAGCTAATTAGGATAATTAAGTAGAATAATTAGGGTAGTCAGATTTTAAGCAGGGAGAATAGTGTATCCAAATGTACAGAAATATTAAAGGTCCTAATGTATTCAGGGATAGGCCCCCAGCTAATGATGGTGAAGTACAGAATGTGGAGGTTGTGACAGGGATCAGGGAAAATACTGAGAAGTGAGTGTGGAGTCTTTGATAGGAATTTGGTTGTATATGCGAAGGGTCTTATTTGTTATGCGATGAAGTATGGATTTAAAATGGTAGACAAAGGTGAGGCAGGGGAGTTTCTAAGGATGAGTATGACATAGATCTATGTTTTAGAGATATTATTCTGGCAGAGTATAGAGATTAACTCAAGAGGTAGAGAAAATGAAAGCAGGGAGCTAAAGCTGGAGGCTATACCCATATTCCAGGTAAGAGAAAATGAAGGCTTGAATTAGACAGTGGTGGCAGAAATGAATGATGAGAATTGGAGACATATTTAAGAGGAGGAACTCATGCAATGGGGAAAGAGATACTATGACAAATTGGGTTTCTAATTTGGTTAATTATAATGTTAATGAAAGTAAGGAATACATGATGATGACTTGGGAACTGATAATAAAAAAGTATCAGTTGGAATTTAAAATGTCACATGTGTTATCTATAAGACATCCAGGGGGAAACGTTGAGCAGTCAGAGAGAACAATAGGTTTGAAACTCTGGAGGAATTTCAGACTTAGAGATAAAGATGTGATCATTCCTAATATTCAGCCACTGAGGACTAGTAAAAAACTGAAACTGCTCAAGAGTCAGTAAGGTGGAGCATGAAGACAAAAAGGATGGCAAAATGTCAAATCACAATTGATTTCGGTGCTCGAATAGCATGTCAGGTAGCTGAGAGACTCACTTTTCTGTGTCTCCTCTCATTTACCCTAGCTTCTATCCTAAGATATATGGATAGGGACAGAATTTTTTTTCACTGAATTGGGTGACTGTGGGTTTTTAAAAATAATTGGTCCAATATTAGGAAGTCCATATGGCTTTCATGAGATGCGTAGAGAGAAGAAAAGAAGTTGAATAACACCTCTAGGGTCCAAGAATATGGAATTCTGTAGTCTTACAATACTCACAGAGCAAGTTTAGGTATAATATAAAGAGGAACTGTGGCCGAACATGGTGGCCTACACCGGAAATCCCAGCACTTTGGGAGGCCAAGGTAGGTGGATCACGAGGTCAGGAGTTCAAGACCAGCCTGGCCAAGATGGTGAAACCCCATCACTACTAAAAATATAAAAATTAACCGGGTGCCTGTAATCCCAGCTACTCGGGAGGCAGAGGCAGAAATTGCTTGAACCCAGGAGGCAGAGGTTGCAGTGAGCTGAGATCAGATCACGCCACTGCACTCCAGCCTGGGCAACAGAGCGAGACTCTGTCTCAAAAAAAAAAAAAAAAAGAAAAAAAAAAAGAACTGTGTGAAGGTATATATCTTTATTTTTCTCAAGATACATGACGTATGTTGTAAAGATTTTATAAGAAAGATAACTGTGCATTTTGTTAATACTCTGCATACTTTTTCTCCATATTTACATCTGATGGGTTTTGGGGGGAATTACTTCTGCTAACCTTTTAATAATATTGCTTGTTATCAAAATGTGGGCTCATTATTATTTTTATTATTATTATCATTTATGCAGTGATTCCTTGAGTGAACTATGTGAAAATGAGCATGACAATGTAGTCCTGGCATTTAAACAATTGAGTCACACTTTTTATGAGAAACTTGAAGAAATGCAAACTCAAATGCATCAAAATCACTTAGGATAACACCATGGAAAACTTTCAAGTCTGATTATGTGGTATTTATCACATATCTTTGCAAGGAGAGATATATTTGAGCTTACGCAACGAAATGGAAACATTTTTTGTCTTGGAGCCAAACAGAATTGAACTCAAATATTAGCTCTGCTCTTTTCTAACTGAATGACCTTAAGTTATGTCACACATCTGAGCTTTAACTTTGTTTTTGGCAAAATCAGAGTAAAAATGAATACTTCTAGTTGTTTTGAGGATTAAATGAGATAATGTATGAAAAGTGATTGGGATTGGGTGGTGACTTAATTAACAGTAGTGGGTTTTTTGGTAGTTAAAGTTAATATATAGCAAAATTAGTTTCACATTGTCAAGTTTTCAATACATCCCCAAGTTAACTGAATTTTAAATTAATGATTAATAAATCACAAAGGACTCAAGTCAATTCTGAACATCTGAACAACAATTTGGTTATGTAAGAAGACTTCTGAGATTACAAGAAAGTCACTGCTGTAGACTGGATGTTTGTGCCCTCCCCTCCAAAATTTTTATACTGAAATTCTAACCCTCAATGTGATGGTATTAGGAGATGATAAGTCATTAGGGTGGAGTTCCTTGGATGTAATTAGTGACTTTAGCTGAGACACAAGAGAGCTCGCTCTCCAATCTCTGCTCACTGCCGCTGGATGATACAATGGGAAGACGGCCATCTGCAGACCAAGAAGCAGGCCCTCAACAGAACTGAATCTACTTACATCTTGATCTTGAACTTTCCAGCCTCCAGAATTGTGAGAAATACATGTTTGTTGTTTAGCCATCTGGTCTGTGATCCTTTAAGAAAACAATTAACTGAAAACTTGGTATTGTAATTTATGTAGTAAGTGACTTGGCACTCATCAGAAAATAAAGGGCATTAAATTGATTTGCTATTGTGTTCCTTATATTAAATCTGTTAGTCCATCCATTTGTAGACACATGTGCATTAGGTATTTTGCGTTCACTGCTGTCTATCTTTACTGCAGCCCTAGGTCACGTACTACAAAATCTGTTTTAGACCCAGACCTTGAACACAGAGCATTTCTTTCTCAGGATGAAAGACATAACCTTTTGTATCATCCAGAATGTAACAAGACACCATTTGTTGTATGGCATTACTTACAGATATATTGCATAGGCTTAGAAAAACACTTTGTCTAGAAATGGAAAAGCCTCTATTCCTTAGAATTTAACCCAAAATTGGTTTATATCAGTCATGTGCCAAAATCTTACTTGTGACTGTTTTCTTAGGGCTAATCCTAAATTTTTTTATTTAAAATAAGCATATAGTAACAAACATAGTAGATATTAATCCAGCTTTATAGATAATAACTTTAAATATCAAAGGCTTAAACACAACAAAAAGACAGAGATTGTCAGAGTGGATCAAAACACAATAACCAACTATATGTTGTCTACAAGAAACCTTTTAAATATAAAGACACATGTAAATTAAAAGTAAATAGATGTGACTTATAGTTTCTGGTTTCTCATGTAAGAAGCTTAAAATCAACCACTCCATCCTAATTAGTGAAAACAAGAACAAACTGAAAAATTGACAATTCTTCTGGATCCCTGAGAGAAGTGATGTCATGGGGCAAACTGTTGCCCCTCAAATTGGAGCAAAAGACAGGTGGATACAGAGAATCACAATACAATGAGGCAAAAACCTGCACAGGAAACAGTGCTGGAGCAGGAAAACCTGAACTTTAATGAACAAATTGCTAAGTGTGGGCACATCTGAGAGCTAAAAACTCCAGGGGGATACATTCACCTGGGAGCCATGCTTCTCTGTGAGTTTTATATCTGGGAAATGAACCAAGATCTTACCTTAAATATTGGAGAAAAATTCCCTCATGCCTCTGGAAGGAGGAAAATAAAATAAACTGTTTTAAAATTTGCCAGAGCGCTCTGTTCTTTTTAATGAGGTCTGCCCTCAGGAGAAACTAGTTACTCAGAGCCTAGCCTGCTGGAGTTTTATCAGAGACTAACTCACCTGTTAGAAGGGAAGTACCCAACTTCAGCCCACCCTAGCCATCCTACCCCACCTAAAGCAGGGTGTAGAACAAAGTTGAGGAACACTTGTAAAGTTCATAGTCTCGAGGCACAAGCTCACTAAATGTCAGAAATAATTATTGTCATAAGTCTCTTCTTAATGGGAATATGTTCTGAGAAATACATTGTTAGGTGATTTTTGTTAGGTGATTATAGAGTGTACTTACATGTACTTAGATAGTATAGCCTATTATAGTCCTAAACCATGTGGTGTAAACTATTACTCTTAGGCTACAAGACTGTATAGCATTTTACTGTACTCAACACTGTAGGTAACTGTAACACAATGGTAAATATTTGTATAGCTAAACACATCTAAACATAGAAAAGGTACAATAAATATATAGTATTGTAATCTTAATAATCTTATGGGACCACTGCCATATATGCAGTCTGTCATTGACCAAAATGTCATTATGCAATGCATGACTGTATACAACTATAGACCACTCCCCCTACAACTTACCATCACATTACTAAAGACCTATTGTTTACAGCAGTTCTTTTTACCCAGTACATTATATCTGGCTATCAAGAAAAAATTACTAGGCAAAAAGTTACTAAAAGGCAAAAAATAAAACAATTTGAAGAGACAAGCAAGCATCAGAATCAGACATGGCAGAAATGTTGGAATTATCAGAATGGAAATTTAAAATAGTTAATTTAAAATAATTAATTTGCTATGGGTTTCCATGGATAAAGTGGGCAGCAAGCAAGAACAGAGGGGCAGGCATTATCCAATTTATTGAGGGACAGAATAGAACAAAAAGGTAGAGGAAAGGCAAATTTGCTTTCTTTGCTTGAATGGATGCATCTGTCTTCTCCTGCCCTTAGACATCAGCATTCCTGATTCTGGGGCTTTTGGACTCAGAGTGGGACTTACACCATTGGCAACCCATAGGCTCCATCACCAATCTTCAGGTCTTTGGACTGGGACTGAATTATACTTCCTGCTTTCCTGTTTCTCTAGCTTGCAGGTGGCGGATCACGGAAATTCTTGACTTTTATAACCACATGAGCCAATTCCTAAAATCAATCCCCTCATCTCTCTCTCTATATGTGTTCTATTGTTTCTGTCTCTCTGGAGACCCCTAACTAAAACAATACCCTCTTAAATAAAATTCCAGAATTGCTATAAATTGTTTTCTTACAAAAAGGCCACATAAAGTATAAAAAGAAATAAAATGGATTCATGAGACTTTTGCTTAGGCTAGGAATTCAGTTAGATAATTTTAGTCAATTTAGGTTTGACCTAATATATTACTAAAAATGTTCCTGTTTTTGAGACTTAAAAATTCCGAAATTCAGAGCATAAATGATAATTACACATACTGTTTTTATTCTTCTTTTGCTTTGCAAATATAATTAGTTTTTGAAGATAGTGTCTTTATATGAAACATCTAGTGAAATTAAATCGATGATTTACCTTTTCAAAATAAAAATCTCTAAGGGGATTGGGCCAAGATGGCAGACTAGAAGCACCGCTCTTATGGAAAAGAAACAAAATAGCTAGTGAAAACTCACCCTGAAGGCTGATCATTAGAGAAACCACATTGGGATCCATCAAGGTAGCAGGGGGACAGAGCAGGGAGTTGTGAAGCCAGCACCAGCCTGTCTGAGCTTGTCATAGAGCCAGAAGGACCTCTCTGACATGAGACAGGGTAAGTGAGTAAGAGACCCCTGGGTTACTCATGTTCTCCACAGGTACCTGTGCAAAACTTGAAATGAGATAATCTCCTTGCCTGCTTCCCCCTGTCCACATTTCCCCTACCCTGCTTTTAGGCTGAGGCATAGAACCACCTGGACATTTAGTGGGGGCAACTCTTGAGATAAAGGGAACATCTACAAGCCTTGGGCCCCATAGCAGACCAGAATCTGGCATGGTAGCTCCAATGGAGGCTGTAGTTGTAGTGCCTGGGAGTAGTAAGACTGCTCCACCGTACCTGCCAAATGGGAGTCGGTGCTGGTGCTAGCTTCTGGCCCAGTGGTCCTGATTTGATTTGAACTCAGCTGGCAGCTGCAGCCTCCCATTGTCCCAGGAAATGCCCAGACGGCAGGATGGGCTACCTCACCCAGCCTTTTCACTGATAGCCAGAAGGGCAATGCTTGCTAGAGCTTCTGGCCCAGCGGTCACACTTGTGTGACCTCAGCCCTAGAGCATAGTCCCTTGTTCTAGGAAGCACCCAGATGTCAGGATTGGTGAACCCACCTATCCCTATCACTGATAACCAGGTGAGCCATGCCAGCTACAGCCTCTGGACCAGAGTCCTACACGGCCTGATTAAGTGAGGGGCTTCACCTCCTGTTGCTCTGGAAACAGCCCAAAGGCAGGGTGGGCAGCTCTACCTACCCCAGCTTCTCATAGCCAGATGGCCCACATCTGCTAGAACTTCCAGCCCAATGGTCCCACTTCTGCCTGAACTCTCTGGGCAGGTGCAACCCTATGTTCTCCTGGGAAGCATTTGGACAGCAGATTAAGCCTGTCTGCCAATAGGAGTCTCTCTGCCTGAGGGAGCCTTGTGGACCACAACACACTACAGAAGAATTGTGGGCATGGAGACAGTAATCAGAAGGGGATCCTGCAAAACCCAGGAGCAGAATTAAAAACAGTATACTGAACCCATATTATGCCATAATCAAATCCCCAAGGGCCTCAAAGAAGATGAAAGCAAAATAACCCATCTAAAGGATGGCAGTGTCAAAGACTTTAGGAACATCAGTCCACACAGATGAGAAAAATCCATCTCAAGAACTCTGACAACTCAAAAAGCCAGAGTATCTTCTTGTCTTCAAACAACTACACTAGTTTCCCAGCAATGGTTCTTAACTATGCTGAAATGGCTGAAATGTCAGAAATAGAATTCAGAATATGGATAGAAATGAAGATCATCAACATTCAAGAGAAAGTCACAATCCAATCTTAGCACTCTAAGAAATATATAAAAAAAAATACAGGAGATAAAGACAAAAGGGCCATATTAAGAAAGAACCAAACTGAATTGATAGAGCTGAAAAACTCACTCCAAGAATTTCAGAATACAATTGCAAGTATTAACAGAATCAGCCAAGCTGAGGAAAGAATCTCAGAGATTGCAGAACAGTTATCTGAAATATCTCAGTCAGACAAAAATAAAGAAAAAACAATAAAGAAGAATGAACAAAAACTCCAAGAAATATAGGATTATGTGAAGAAACCAAATCTATGGCTCATTCTTGTCCCTGAAAGAGAGGAAGTGAAAACAAGTAGCTTGGAAAACATACTTGAGGGTATCATCCATGAACATTTCCTCAACAATTTTAGAGAGGCCAACATTCAAATCCAGCAAATACAGAGAACCCCTTTATGATACTATGCAAAATGACCATCACCAACACACATTGTCATCAGATTCTCTAAGGTCAAAATGCAAGAAAAAAAATTGTTAAAGGCAGTTCTAGAGAAGGGGAAAGTCAGCTACAAAGGGAACTCTATTAAACTAACAGCAGACCTTTCAGCAGAAACTCTACAAGCCGGAAGATATTGGGGGCCTATATTCAGCAATCTTAAAGAAAATACATTCCACTGAAGAATTTCATATCCAGCCACGCTAACTTTCATAAGTGAAGGAGAAATAAGATGCTTTTCAGACAAGCAAATGCTAAGGAAGTTAGTTACCATGAAGCCGGCCTTCCAAGAGGTCTTTTAGGGAATGCTTTAAATATGGAAAGGAAAGACTGTTACAGTCACCACAAAACACACTTAAGTACGTAGACCATTGACTCTATAAAGCAACTAACTACACAATCAAGTCTGCATGATAACCAGCTAACAACACAATGGTAATGAAGGTCATCAACATTCAAGAGAAAGACAAAACCCAATCCTAGCACTCTAAGGAATATAAGAAAACAATACAAGAGATAAAGACAAAAAGGCCATATTAAGAAAGAACCAAAGTGAATTGATAGAGCTGAAAAATTCACTTCAAGAATTTCAGAATACAATTGCAAGTATTAACAGCTAAATCGACCAAGCTGAGGAAAGACTCTCAGAGATGGCAGAACAGTTACCTGAAATATCTGAGTCAGACATGTGCAGTTTAAAATCTGCACATGTCAATAATATCCTTGAATGCAAATGAGATAAATGCCCCAATTAAAAGGCAGAGAGTGGCAAGCTGGATAAAGAAGCAAGACCCATCTGTATGCTGTCTATAAGAGACTCATCTCACATGCAGTGACGCCAGTAGGCTCAAAGTGAAGAGATGGGGAAAAACTTACCATGCAAATGGAAAACAGAAAAATAGCAGGGACTGCTATTCTAATTTTAGACAAAACAGCCTTTAAATGAACAACAATAAAAAAAAGACAAGGCCATACATGGTGGCTCATGCCTGTAATCCCAGCACTTTGGGAGGCCGAGGTGGGTGGATCACTTGAGGCCAGGATATCAAGACCAGCCTGGATAACATGGTAGAACCATCTGTATTAAAAATACAAAAATTAGCCAGACGTGGTCACAGGCACCTGTAATCCGAGCTATTTGGGAGGCTGAGGCATTAGAATTGCTTGAACCCAGGAGCCAGAGATTGCAGTAAGTCGAGGTCTTGCCAATGTACTCTAGCATGGGTGATGGAGTGAGACCCTATGTCAGGGGAAAAAAAAAAAAAAAAGACCATTTGTATTAGTCCATTTTCACACTGCTAAAAAGAACTATGTGAGACTGGATAATTTATAAATAAAAGAGTTGTTTGTTTGTTTGTTTTTGTTTTTGTTTTGTTTTGAGATGGAGTTTCACTCTTGTCACCCAGGCTGGAGTGCAATGGTGTGATCTTGACTTACTGCAACCTCTGCCTCCTGGGTTCAAGAGATTTTCCTGCCTCAGCCTCCCAAGTAGCTGGGATTACAGGCACCCACCACCATGCCCAGCAAATTTTTGTATTTTTAGTATAGATGGGGTTTCACCATGTTGGCCAGGCTGGTCTTGAACTCCTGACCTCAGGTGATCCACGTGCCTCGGCCTCCCAAAGTTCTGGGATTTACAGGTGTGAGCCCGTGTCCCTCCAGAAAAGAGGTTTCGTTGACTCAGTTCTGCATGGCTGGCGAGGCCTCAGGAAACTTACCATCATGGAAGAAGGCAAAGAGGAAGCAAGGCACATCTTACATTGTGGTAGGAGAGAGAGAGAGAGTGAAGGGGGAACTGTCACACATTGTTAAACCATCAGATCTTATGCAAACTCACTATTTCATGGGAACTCATGAGAACAGCATATAGGGGAACCTGTCCACATGACCCAATCACCTCCCCCACCAGGCTCTCTCTTGACATGTGGGGATTACAACTCGAGATGAGATTTGAGTGGGGATGCAGAGCCAAACCATGTCAATATTACATAATGGTAAAGAGTTTAATTCAACAAGAACTAATTATCCTAAATGTAGATGCACCCAAGACAGGAGCACCCAGATTTATAAAGCAAATTCTTTTAGACCTATGAAGAGACTTAGATGACTACCCAAGAATAGTGGGAAACTTCAATACCCCACTGACAGTATTAGACAGATCATTGAGGCAGAAGACTAACTAAGATATTCAGGATCGAATCTTGACATTTGACCACATGGGCCTAACAGATGTCTGCAGAACCCTCTACCCCAGAACAACAGAATATGCATTCTTCTCATGTGCACATGGCATATACTCTAAATTTTGCTGCACAATTGGCCATAAAATAGTCCTAAGCAAATTGAAAGAAACAAAGTCATACCAACCACACTCTCAGACCTAGTGCAATAAAATATAAATCAATACTAAGAAAATCACATAAAAGCATAGAATTTAAACAACCTGCCCCTGAATGACTTCTTGGGTAAACAGTGAAATTAAGGCAGAAATCAAGAAATTCTTTGAAACCAAAGATTGCAAAGATACAACATACCAGAATCTCTGAGACATAGCTAAAGCAGTGTTATGAGGGAAGTTTATAGCACTGAATGCTCATATCAAAAAGTTAGAAAGATTTCAAATTAACAACCTAACATCACACACAGAGGAACTAGAGAAATGAGCAAACCAAACCCAAATCTAGCAGAAGACAAGAAATAACCACAATCAGTGCTGAACTGAAGGAAATTGAGATGTGGAAAACCACACAGAAGATCGTTGAATCTAATAATTGGTTATTTGAGAGAATAAATAACATTGATAAATCACTAGCTAGACCAATAAAGAAAAAAATGACAAAAGGGGCATTACCACTCATACTGCAGAAATATTAAAAAGCACTCAACAGGGGTGACCATAAACAACTCCATGCACACAAAGTGGAAAACCTAGAAGAAATGGATAAAATCCTGGGAGCATAAAACCTCCCAGGATTGCATTAGGAAGAAATATCCTGGTCTAGGATGGGAACAGACCAATAATGAGTTCCAAAATTGAATCACTAATAAAAAACCTACCAACCACGAAGAGCCCAGGACCAGATAGATTCACAGTCAAATTCTATTTTCTATATGTGTGTGTGCATGTGTGTGTGTGTGTGTGTGTGTATGTATGTGTGTATATATATATATAGCTTGTACCATTTTTACTGAAACTGTTCCAAAACATTGAGGAAAGACTCCTTCCTAACTCATTTTATGAGGCCAGGATCATTCTGACACCAAAACCTAGCAGAGACACAACACAAAAAGAAAACTTCAGACCAGTATTCTTGGTGAGCATAAATGCAGAAATCCTTAACAAAATGCTAGCAAACCAAATTCTGCAGCACATCAAAAAGCTTATCTACCATGATCAAGTAGGCTTCATCCCTGTGATGCAAGGTTGGTTCAAAATGTGCAAATCAATAAACGTGACTTATCACATACACAGAATTAAAACCTAAAAACAAATAATTATCTCAATATATGAATAAAATGCCTTCAATAAAATTCAATATCCTTTCATGTTAAAACCCTCAACAGATTATACATTGAAGGAACAGACTTCAAAATAATAAGACTCATCTATGACAAAGCCATAACGAACATCATACAGAATGGGCAAAAGCTAGAAGCATTCTCTTTGAAAAGCAGAACAAGATAAAAATGCTCTCTCTCAACTCCTATTCAACACAGTACTGGACATCCTAGCCAGAGGAATCAGGCAAGGGAAAAAAAGACATTCAAACAGGAAGAGAGAAAGTCAAACTATCTCTGTTTGAAGACAATATGATTCTATAACTAGGAAACCCCATAGTCTCTGCCCAAAAGCTCCTTGTTCTGATAAACAGCTTTAGCAAAGTTTCAAGATACAAGAATCAATGTAGTAAAATCAGCAACATTTCTATATACCAATAACATCCAAGCTAGAGCCAAATCCAGAATGCAATCCCATTTATAATTATCACAGGCCGGGTGCGGTGGCTCACGCCTGTAATCCCAGCACTTTGAGAGGCCGAGATGGGTGGATCACAAGGGCAAGAGATTGAGACCACCCTGGCCAACACGGTGAAACCCTGTCTCTACTAAAAATACAAAAAATTAGCTGGGTGTGGTGGCAGGTGCCTGTAATCCCAGCTACTTGGGAGGCTGAGGCAGGAGAATCGCTTGAACCTGGGAGGCAGAGGTTGTGCCATTGCACTCCAGCCTGGGCAAAAGGAGTGAAACTCCATCTCAAAAAAAAAAAAAAAAAAAAAAAAACTTACCACAATAAAAATAAAATTTGTAGGAATACAGCTGCCCAGGGAGGGGAAAGACCTCTACAATGAGAATTACAAAACACTGCTAAAAGAAATCAGAGACGACACACACAAATGGCAAAACAGTCATTGCTCATGGATAGGAAGAATCAATATTGTTAAAATGGCCATACTGCCCAAAGCAATTTGTAGGTTCAATGCTGTTTCATCAAACCAATGACGTTCTTCTCAGAATTAGAAAAAAGTATTTTTAAATTCATATAGAACCAAAAAAGAGCTCAAATAGCCAAGTCAGTCTTAAGCAAAGAGAACAAATGTAGAAGTGTCACATTAACTTCAAACTATACTACAAGACTACAGTAACTAAACAGTGTGGTACTGGTACAAAAACAGACACATAGACCAATGGAACCGAATAGAGAGCCCAGAAAAAATGCTACAAACCTACAACCATCTGATTTTCAGTGAAGCTGGAAAAAACAAGTGATAGGGAAAGTACTCCACCTTCAATAAATGGTGCTAAGATAACTGACTAGCCATATGCAAAAGATTGAACCTGGACCCCTACATTATACCACCTACAAATATCAACTCAAGAAGGATTAAAGACTTAAATGTAAAATGTAAAACTATAAAAATCTGGAAGATAACTTACGAAATACCATTCTGGACATAGGATCAGGTAAGGATTTCATGAAAAGACACCAAAAGCGGTTGCAACAAAAATAAAAATCAACAAATGGGACCTAATCAAACTAAAGAGCTTCTGCATAGCAAAAGAAACCATCAACAAAGTAAACACACAACTTATAGAGGGGAGAAAATATTTTCAAACTGTGCATCTGACAAAGGTCTCATATTCAGCATCTATAAGGAACTTAAACAAATTTACAAGCAAAAAACAACATCCTGTTAAAAAGCGGGCAAAAGACACAGGCACTTTTCCAAAGAAGACATGCACATGCAGCCAACAAGCATATGAAAGAATGCTTACCATTACTTACGATGAGAGAAACGAAAATCAAAACTACAATGAGATACTATCTTGCATCAGTCAGAATGGCTATTATTAAGAAGTCAGCAAATAACAGGTGCTGGCAAAGTTGTGTAGAAAAGGGAGCAATTATACACGGCTGGTAATTAGTTCAACTCTTTCAGAAAGCAATTTGGCAATTTCTCAAAGAACTTAGAATTACCATTTGACCCAGCAACCCCATTACTGGATATATACCCAAAGAAATATCAATCACTCTACCATTGAGACATATACACACACGTACCTATCACAGCACTATTCATGGTAACAAAGACATGGAATTAACCGAAATGTCCATCAGTGGTGGACCGAGTAAAGATAAAATGGTACATATATACCATGGAATACTATGCAACCACAAAAAAGAATGAGATTATGTCATTGCAGCAACATGGATGGAGCTGGAGACCATTATCCTAGGTGAACTGACACAGGAACCAAAAACCAAATACCACATGTTCTCACTTGTTAAGTGGGATTTAGACATTGAGTACATATGGATACAAAAAAGGGAACAGCAGACACCAGGGCCTACTTGAGGGTAGAGGGTGGGAGGTGGGTGAGAACTGAAAAACTACCTGTTGGGTACTATGCTTTATGACCTGGGTGATCAAATAATCCATACCCCAACAACACGCAGTTTACCTGCAGAACAAGCCTGCACGTGTACCCCTGAACTTAAAAGTTACAAAAATAATAACAATAAAAACAAGCAAAGAAAATGTAAAAATTTGGTTGGGAGCAGCAATGCAAAATTCTAGTATAGTACTCTACTTGAAAATGTCTTGGAGAACTTCAATAAAGAGGCATTAAAGAATGTAATCTTACAGTCTTTAAATTTCAAAGTTATGACCTTCAGACCATATATGGTGGAAGACTGAGAAATGGTGTTATCCGAATACTTCCCTACAAGGGTGAAATAGCTAAAAATGAAGCTGAATGGAAAGTCTCGGGAAGTATATGATACTTAATGAAAGAGAGGTTTATTTCTGTCATTTTGTCAGGGGAATTTTTCTTCAAAATATGTTTGGATTTTATGGGCTAAATAAAATGTTTTAAATGAAAAAAAAAAAATCTCTGAATAAATAAAGACCTGAATGGACAACTCACCAAAAAGATATGTGGATAACAAGCATATGAAAACATGGTCAACACCATATGTAATCAGGAAAATGGAAGTTAATAGAACAATGAGACACCACTACACGCCTGTTAGAATGGCCAAAATCTAAAACACTATCAAATGCCAGCAAGGATGTGGAACAACTGAAATGCTCATTACTTGCTTGTGGAAATACAGAATGGTACAGATACTTTAGAAAACAGTTTGGCAGTTTCTTGCAAAACTAAATACACTGTTATATAATCCGGAAATTGTACTCCTTGTTATTTACTCAAATGAGTTGAAAACTTACGCCTACACAAAAATATGCACATGGGTATTTATAGTGGCTTTATTCATAATTTTCAAAACTTAGAAAATAACCAAGATGTTCTTCAGTAGGTAAATGGATAAATAAACCATGATACATCCAGACAATAGAATATTATTCAACTCTAAAATGAAATGAGCCATCAAGTCATGAAGACACATGAAAGGCCTTTAAATGTATGTTATTACTAAGTGAAAAGGGTCAATTTCAAAAGACTACATATTGTGTGATTCCACTTATATGAGATTTTGGAAAAGTCAAAACTATGAAGACAGTCAAAGGATTTTTGGTCACCAGAGGTTGAGGGGAGGGAGGGATGAATGAGTGGAGGATTTTTTTTAGCGGTGGTAAAACTACTATGTGTGATGCTATAATGGTGGATTCATGTCATTACAAATTTGCCAAAACTCACAGAATGTACACCATCACAGGTGAACACAAATGTAGACTATGAAACTTGGGTGATTATTATTGTCACTATAGGTTCATCAATTGTAACAAATGTACCACTTTCATATAAGGATTTTGATAGTCTCAGAGGCTATGCATATTTTAGGATGGGGTATACAAGAAATCTCTATTCCTTCCTCCAATTTTTCCATGAACCTAAAACTGCTCGAAAAATAAAGTATATTTAAAAAATCACAGTGATGCCAATTTAAGAAAAATAGAGACCTAGAGACTCTAGAAATGTTTACCATCTTTTATCCTTTACCATATGCTCAATGTAAGAGTGGTTTATTTCTGTCATTGAATAATAAAGAATATATTACCAAATTAGCTTTCACTCTTTACTTGTTTTCTACCCTTTACCACATTTCCAAGTCTTTGGCTGGAAGATAAAGTCTTTTTTTTTTTTTTTTTTTTTTTTTTTTTTTTAGATGAATGAGCCAATCTTTGATCCTTCTTTTTGAAAGAATAAGAGAGGAGATGGGATGCAACCTGGTATCTATTTCAAAAGAAGATCTGTTTCTAAATTCTTTATTCAGACCTCTTCTTGGGTAGGAATTATTGACAGTAATTGTGTCCAATCATAATTACATTTGAGGTAAGTCTAATAGCAGACACTTCGCTGTTGTTTTGTGTTTTTGTTTTTTAGCAGGAACTTTAAAGAGCAAGCTGGCACCATGATTTCATAGGGAACTCTGGCAGCATTTCATGCTCTATTTATTATAATAATGTGAAATTTTTCTTTCTTTCTTTCCTTTTTTTTTTTTTTTTGAGACGGAGTCTCGCTCTGTCGCCCAGGCTGGAGTGCAGTGGCACGACCTCGGCTCACTGCAAGCTCCGCCTCCCGGGTTCACGCCATTCTCCTGCCTCAGCCTCCCAAGTAGCTGGGACTACAGGCGCCCGCCACCTCGCCCAGCTAGTTTTTTTTTTTTTTTTTTTATTTTTTAGTAGAGACGGAGTTTCACCGTGTTAGTCAGAATGATCTCGATCTCCTGACCTCGTGATCTGCCCGCCTCGGCCTCCCAACGTGCTGGGATTACAGGCATGAGCCACCTTGCCCAGCCTAAAATTTCTCTTTCAATGAGTTTCTTTTTCTGGAATTTTTTGGACATGAAAATACCAACAGAGAGAATATTTCTTTAGCAAATAAAGCAGTAACATGTAAAGCTCTCTGCTGTGGGTCAGAGAAGTAGAGTTGGCACAAAGAAGAAAGATACTTCACGGAGAGACAGTATTGACAACAGTTGAGTTTCTAGTTCATTGAACACCTGCTATGCATCAGATGCTGATCTAGAATATGGACATAAATAAGCAAAAGAAAAAAGTCATTGCTTTTAAGGAGTTTACCTTCTAATGAAGTAGGAAGATAATAAAGAAACATATATGATATAATTTTATGTAGTAATAAAGTCTATGACTAAATAGGGAGTGATGTAGAATGTGGGAGATGAAATGAGCCATGCACTTGTTTGGGAGAAAGAAATTTCCAGGCAGAGGTGACAGTAGGTCAGTGGTCCTGGGAAAAGAATGAACTGTGGTCAAGCTATAGAGAGAAGGCCAGCATAGCTAGGTGGCACAAAAGAGCACAGTGTGAGATGAGCCTGGAGGGGTTTGAAAGGTGATGGAATGTTGGATCTTGTAGGCTGTAAACCTAAATGCTAAAGAAAGCCATTGGAACAGTTTAGCTAGGATATGGATATGATCTGACTTGCATTTATAAAAGATGTTTCCAGTGACATGAGCATAGAGAGAAGGAGATGGGAGGAGAAGCATGTTACTATGATAGTCATGGAACGTGGAATCGGTTGGATACAGTTAGAAGGGATCAGTATTTGACCATCAGTATTTAGGTTAACTCTGAGTGAAGTTCCAGATAACTGGAAAATTCAAGAAAGAACTTGCTGATGAACCATATAATGATTAGGAGGCGAAGAGAGGAAACAAGGATGACCTGGAGGATTTTGCCTTGTGATAGGGCGAGTACTATTTAGAGAGACAGAGAAGAGGAGGTATGAGGATGTGGAGGATTCATGAGTTCTGTTTTGGAACAAACTAGTTTGAGTAACGTATGAGACATTCCAGGAATAGCTTGAACTCAGGCAGAGACCAGGGCTTGAGATAAATAGATGGGAGTAGTTAGCACAGAAATAATATATAAAGCCATAGGAGTTGGTGAAATCACCATGAGTGAGTATAAATAGAAGAGAGATGAAATTTTGTTCAGTCCAACATTTTAAAGTCAGAAATCAATTGAGGAGCTGGAAAAAAAGATTGAGAAGTAGCCAGTGAGGTAGGAAAAAAACAAGGAGAAGGAGGTGTTCTTTAAGTCAAGTGTAGAATGCGTTTGAAGAAGAGGGAATAATCAACTGTGTCGACGTCGAGTAGGATGAGAAGGGATGTAGCAATGTGGAGGTTGTTGGTTACCATGAGAGTGCAGTTTCACAAGGGAGTGGTCAGGATAAAAATGTTGATGGAGTAGTTTGAGGAGAGACTGGGAGGTGAAGAAGTAAAGAAGGCAAGTACAGACAAGTTTTTAGTTTTCATATAAAAGGGAGCAGAGATATGGAGTGATAGTTGGAGTCATTGATGAGATTAAGTGAAGATTTTTTTTTTTTTAATATGGGAGAATGACATCTTTTTTCTTGTGAAACCGGATTTGAGTTGGTTTTGGTGCCAGGCAAGTATGTCTTCTAATTTGTTTCCTAGGAATGTAAATAATAAATTTGCTTATTAGCCCAATAAATCAGCCCCTGTCCATAATTGCAATAATTTAATGAGTCATCCATGATTTTATCATTTTACATAATTCATTTGAACAGTAGAGACTTTTCTCTAATTCACTGGACTATTACTCAAATTCTTAATCATATCTATATAAGATTTGATTATGGAAAGGGATATTTATCATGTAATAAGGATTTAATTTCTGTGCAACAGTGATTTACTTGATTTTTAATGGTTTAAAACCATTAAAAATAAACTTTTAGAAAGAATTTGTATGTGTTCTTCATTTATATATATTCTTCATACTAATAGGCAATTAGCAATTATAGCAAATGTCAAAAAAGATATGAGCCTAAAATTAATCTCTATCAGCCTCATATACTGGATGCAAGAAAATTTCACATGTAACTTAAAGCAATGTGATGTTATAATGCAATGTTTTAATTTAACCAGCAGCCAGAGAATATATAGTAGTTTTCTTAGGTAAGTTTTAAGTTTTTGAAAGAGAAATGTATACATTTTATGTATTAATATAATTTTTAAGAACTTCTATTTAGTGTATCAATTACTTTATTATATCCAGTGAATTGTTTTTAAAAATCCTCTGAAAGTATAATCCACAACTTCAAATGTTACTAAAATATACAATGTATTGGTTTTCAGACATCAGTATTTAGCTTAAGTATGGGTGAAATTTCCTATAACTGCCTTATCATTTTCTGTGAAACATATGCACAATCTTGAGAAAAGTTCTCCATGAGTATATTTAATCCTTTTGTGATTGAAAGCACCAATGTAGCATGCTTGTGATTATAGTAGAAATGTAGTTCTCCAAGAGCATAGGTGGATATAAAGCCTGCAGGTAATCTTACGTATTGTCTATTTTAAAAAGATTATACTATTCCTATCTCCTGTCCTCTCCAAATAAAAACAAAATCAAGGCATCTTCTGAGTAGCATCATAACTTCAGAAAAAAATATTGTTATGGTTTTAGCTTTTTTTTTTTTTTAAGTTCTTGAAATGTTGTACTATTTGTTAACATTTTGAGATACGCCTTAAAGACCTTTTCAACACTTGGTCAGTTTGAGGCCTCCAGAAAAGTGATGAATTTCAGATGAATATTTCTTTACTGGGAGAATGGAGGTTGGTCTTGTCTATTCATTAAAGACTGCGTGGTCCGTGGTCACTTTGAGGCAACTGTGGCCTCAGACTCTCATCTGTCCTCTTCCTCCACTCAGCTATATTTGGTAACTGAGCTCATGTTTCAGCAGAGTGCCATGATCAGGAATTCCAGCAGCGGGCTGGGAAGTACCCCCAGGACTGAGGGCTGAGTGCTTAGAAATAAAGCCACTTAACATAGAAGGAACTATATTTATGGATCTTGTAAATACAGGATTTAAACACGTTCCTCTGTACTCTGGACTTGTAGCTGAAAATGACCACTTGCCATTTCAGCGTATTTTTAGTCAATTAAAGGTACAGTATGTGATTCCAAGTAGAAAAAGTGAAACTCCAATGAAAGTTCTTCTTCCTATGATCTTCTATGTGCATTTAAATTTTACTCAACTGGTAGATTATCTTAACATAGCAATCCGGTAACTGTTACAACATAGCTACCTGTTTTACTCACATTGTTAGGTAAAAGTGGTCATTAATGATGGTGAATATTATAGACATAGTTCATGACAAGAAAATCAAATTGATTGCCAGGAATCATATAGGAGCTGGGTTTAAGCCAAGTTTGCCCAACTCATGGCCCAGGGTGGCTTTGAATGTGGCCCAACACAAATTTGTAAACTTTCTTAAAACATTATGAGATTTTTTTGATTTTTGTTAACTCATTAACTGTCATTAATGTTAGTATATTTTATGTGAGGCCCAAAACAATTCTTCCTCTTCTAATGTGGCCAAGGGAGGTTAAAGGATTAAACACCCCTGGTTGAAGTCATACATTGATTTCTCAGATCAGTTCCTAACACATCAAGCATCCAAGAAATGTTTGTTGGAAGAATAAATAAATGGATGAATGGATGAGCCCAACTTACATATTTTTATTCTGTATACCTTTAAATTGGGGTGCTCTAAGATTGTATCTAGGATTAAAATAAAAAGCCCAAGCAATTATCTCTCTGTATTGATTTAATTCAGTTGATAATGACTCAACCTTCCATTTTTTCATCTATTAACAGCATTTTAAATGGGATTATGAATACTTATAAATAATATAAATATAAGATCAATGTCAAAGATTTCTTTATATTGTTAATGGGTACTAGATCATAAGACATCAGAAGATGTCAGAATTAAATATAGCCTGTAGGGGAGGACACTTGTTCATAACAAGGATAAGTCTTTTCGTTAGCTGTCAAAATGCCCCACAAGACCCGTATTATCTGTTCTGTAGCATCTGTGTTTAATGTAGTCTAATATTTTAATCCTCCAAATAGCAAATATAGGTAAATAGAACAAAAATCATGGCTGTCCCAATGTCTGCTAGCAGAACCATATCTAAAGGGTGAAACTATAATGAAAAATTCTTTGTTATGTTAACTTGGAATTGAAGTACTGAGTCTTTTATTTATATGATACTTCATCATCACACTTGATCCAGCTTCCTGTTTAAACAAGTTTCTAAGTGAGCTTGGCTGATTTAACATATGATTTTTCTTTTGAAAACTTCGCAAATATCATAATACAAACCTAACAGGAAAAAGATTGGAGTAATACATAGTAAAATATGCTAGAAATCAACAAGATTGTTGGAAATGGTGAACAGATGAAGCAGTGGTGTAACTAAATTAAAGAGCAGAGCGAATCAAAACGGAAACCCCTTCAGAAAGAGATGCTAATGACATACAAACGATTTGTCTTAAAGCCTAGGGAGACTCAGGAATTGGAGGCACCAGGGCACTTCCTTACAAATACTTTTAATGGCAAACTATGGATATACATAGTGAGGTAGGGGCTTCAAACCAGGCCGAAAGAATCCCTGAGGTGCACTACTTTCCTACCCCTACTTTTCTTCAGAAAAACTAATCTGGAAGCCTTCAGACCTAAGAATGCACATCCTAGAAGACAGCAGATGAATCACTGGAAGAAATCTGGGGAATTGGATTGAGGAAGGGAAAATAAGAGCTTCAAATATGCCTGTAATTTTATTTCTTCACACAAGATATGGTACAATATGTAAAAATATTAACATTTAAAAATCTTGATGGTGGTATGAGCATTAGGGAATGGAATATCAGGATTAATCAGATAAATGGTGAATAATATATATACAATATATTATTAATTTTTCAATAAAATATATGCTTTTTCTCTTAAATTATATAAATCCACCATCATGTTAATGTTTTCAAATGTTTTTATTTAATTTTAAAAAGTTACTTTTAATTTTTATGCATATGCAGTGGGTATATAGACTTATGGGCTACATGAAATAATTTGGTACAGGCATGCAATGTGTACTAATCACATCATGGAAAATTGGATATCACCCCCTCAAGCATTTATCTTTTATGTTACAGACAATCCAATTATACTCTTAGTTATTTTACAATGTACAATTAAATTATTATTGACTATAGTCACCCTGTTGTGCTAGCAAATACTAGGTCTTATTCATTCTTTCTAATCTTTTTGTACCCATTAACCCTCCCCACCTCCCTCCAATGTTTTATTATTGAAAGAATAGTACATATCTCAGAGTCTTACCAGGTTTTTTTGTTTTTTTTTTTTCTCCAGACTGAGCTGAACCTAGGCAATAACTATGGTAAATCTTAGGCAAACTTTACAACCCCCTCTCAATGCAGTGCTGAAGAAATGTTCTCTCATTTAATATTTCCTTTAACAAAAACTTACTCATTTCTTTTTGCTCTTGTCGAATGTTTCCCTTCCTCTTAAGGTGTATCAAAAAATACAAGTTTTCCTTTCTACCTCTAAGGAAGTCTAGCCAAGTCTTATTATAGGTAGAGTTCCTCTATCCCAGACAGAAATTCACACTTTGTATTTCTGAATTACAAGAATAAAAAAATTGCAAGTATAGGTGTAAAAACCCTCAAAATGATACAAATTTATACGTATGATGGAAACAATTCTAGAAGCATCAGACGGGGCTGGTGCTTCTAGTGGAAGATTCTGGTCTCAGCCCGAGAAATAGTTGAGTTCTCAGAGCCTGGAAAAGCAGGTGGGTGGTGGGTTCTGTGATTGGCCAGGACACTCATGCAGGACAGAACAGTGTCCAGGCATAGTAGGCCTGGGCATGAACTCCTGGGCACTGAAATTAAGCATCATGGCCTTGGAAGCTGCAGTGAAAGTAGTGGATGCCTATTCTTTGTAATGGGCCATGGGGATTAGAACAATGAGTCTCATGGTGAACCGCAGTGGACTATGGACCAGAGGAGGCCTCCCCAACATTTGCCTGGGTTCCCTGGTCTGTAAATCCTGGTATAAGGCGAGTGAAGGAAGAAATCCATAAGAGGAAAAAAAAAAAGGTTATTCTTCTGAAAGGTCTGAAAACTGGATGTGATTTCATCAAAAAACATAATGCAACATGACATTTCTTTCATTCTGTACAGAGTGGAGAAAAACATACCTGTTATGAAATATTGGAATACAAGAATATGAAATACGGAAGTTCTCTTCCTTAGAATATTTACATCAGACTAAGCCTCTTAAGTTATTATAACAAGGTTGGACTGATTCATTAAGGATGAGGTTAGTGCCTGGAAAGTAATACGGTGTTATAAATTAGTGTTTTAGATGCTGGTGGTGTGTGCCTAGAGACCCAGCTACTTGGGAGGCTAAAGTAGGAGGATCCTTTGAGTGCAGGAGTTTCAATGCAGCCTGGGCAACATAGGGAGACCCCCATCTAAAAGCCATTTTTTAAAAATGTTATTTTGAGGAGGGGCCAAGATGGTCAAATAGGAACAGCTTCGGTCTGCAGCTCCCAGGTGGAACAACGCAGAAGGTGGATCACTTCTGCATTTCCAAATGAGGTACCCAGTTCATCTCATTGGGACTGGTTAGGCAATGGATCCAACCCACAGAGGGTGAGCAGAAGCAGGGTGGGGCGTCTGTTCATCCGGGAAGTGCAAGAAACCAGGGGACCACCCTATCCCAGCCAAGGGAAGCCATGAGGGACTGTGCTCCCCTGCCGGGTTACTACAATAACCCCATGGTTTTTGCAATCTGCAGATCAGGAGATTCCCGCGTATGCCTATACCACCAGGGCCCTGGGTTTCAAGTACAAAACGGGGCAGCTGTTTGGGCAGACACCAAGCTAGCTGCAGGAGGTTTTTTTTGTTTCTGTTTTTTTTTTTTTCCATACCCCAGCAGCGCCTGGAACCCCAGCGGCGCCTGGAACCCCAGCAAGACAGGGGCCTGAAGCCAGGGAGCCAAGTGGTCTCACTCAGCAGATCTCACCTCCACGGAGTCCATCAAGCTAAAATCCACTAGCTTAAAATTCTCGCTGCCAGCACAGCAGTCTGAAGTCGACCCGGGATGCTCGAGCCTAATAGAGGGAGGGGCGTCTGCCATTACTGTGGCTTGAGTAGGCAGTTTTCCCCTGGCAGTGCTAAGGAGGCTGGGAGGTCTGGGCTGGGCACGGCAAAGAGATTGTGGCCAGACTGCTTCTCTAGACTCCTCTTTACTGGGCAGGGCATCTCTGAAGGAAAGGTAACAGATCCAGTCAGGGGCTTACAGACAAAACCCTCATCTCCCTGAAACAGAGCACCTGGGGGAAGGGGCGGCTGTAGGCACAGCCTTAGGGGATTTAGTCTTTCTTGCCTGCTGAGTCTGAAGAGAGCAGCTGATTCTGACAAGAAGGATTCTCCCAGTACAGCACACCAGCTCTGCTAAGTGACAGACTGCATCCTCAAGTGGGTCCCTGATCCCCGTGCCTCCTGACTGGGAGAAATCCCCCAACAGGGGTCGACAGACACCGCAAACAGGAGAGCTCCTGCTGACATCAGGCCAGTGCCCCTCTGGGATGAAGCTTCCACAGGAAGGAGTAGGCAGCAATCTTTGTTGTTCTGCAGCCTCCACTGGTGATACCCAGGTGAACGGAGTCTGGAGTGGACCTCCAGCAAACTGCAGCAGCTCTGCAGAAGAGGGGCCTGACTGTTAGAAGAAAAACAAACAGTAACAAAATCAACATCAACATAAAGAACCCCCCCCCCCCCCACAAAACCCCATCCAAAGGTCATCACTCTCAAAGATCAAAGGTACATAAATCCACAGAGATGAGGAAAAACTAGAGCAAAAATACTGATAATTCCAAAAACCAGAATGCCTCTTCTCCTCCAAATGATCACAGTTCCTCTCCAACAAGGGCACAAAATGACAGTGAGACTGAAGAATTGACAGATGTAGGCTTCAGAAGGTGGGTAGTAACAAACTCCTCTGAACTAAAGGAGCATGTTCTAACCCAAGGCAAGGAAGCTAAGAACCTTGATAAAAGGTTGCAGAGACTGCTAACTGGAATAAGCCATTTAGGGAAGAACGTAAATGACCTAATGGAGCTGAAAAACACAGCCCAAGAACTTCATAAAATATACACAAGTATCAAGTCAGCTTCATCCCTGGGATGCAAGGCTGGTTCAACACACGCAAATCAATAAACGTAATCCCAAGAATGCCCTCTCTCACCACTTCTATTCAACATAATATAGGACGTTCTGGCCAGGATAATCAGGCAAGAGAAAGAAATAGAGGGTATTCACATAAGAAGAGAGAAGTCAAATTGTCTCTGTTTGCAGAAGACATGATTGTATATTTAGAAAACCCCATCATCTCAGTCCAAAAACTCCTTAAGCTGATAAGCAACTTCAGCGAAGTCTCAGGATACAAAATCAATGTGCAAAAATCACAAGCATTTGTATACACCAACAACAGACAAGCAGAGTGCCAAATCATGAGTAAACTTCGAGTCACAATTGCTACAAAGAGAATAAAATACCTAGGAATACAATTTACAAGGGACGTGAGGGACCTCTTCAAGGAGAACTACAAACCACTGCTCAAGGAAATAAAGAACACAAACAAATGGAAAAAAATTCCATGATCATGGATAGGAAGAATCAGTGTCATGAAAATGGCCATACTGCCCAAAGTAATTTATAGATTCAGTGGTGTTCCCATCAAGCTACCATTGAGTTTTTTTACAGAATTGGAAAAAACCACTTTAAATTTCACATGGAACCAAAAAATAGCCTGCATAGCCAAGACAATCCTAAGCAAAAAGAACAAAACTGGAGGCATCATGCATCCTGACTTTATACTACAAGGCTACAGTAACCAAAACAGCATGGTATTGGTACCAAACAGATATATAGAGAATTCTATATAGCATTTCTGGCAAACGCTCAGAAATAACACCACACATCTACAACGATCTGACCTTTGACAAATCTGACAAAAACAAGCAATGGGGAAAGGATTCCGTATTTAATAAATGGTGTTCGGAAAACTGGCTAGCCATATGCAGAAAACAGAAACTGGACCCCTTCCTTACACCTTATACAAAAATTAACTCAAGATGGATTAAAGACTTAAATGTAAAACGCAAAACCATAAAAACCCTAGAAGAAAACCTAGGCAAATACTATTCAGGACATAGGCATGGGAAAGACTTCATGACTAAAATACCAAAAGCAATGGCAACATTGCCAAACGGGATCTAATCAAACTAATGAGCTTCTGCACAGCAGAAGAAACTATCATCAGAGTGAGCAGGTAACCTACAGAATGGGAGAAGTTTTGCAATCTACCCATCTGACAAAGATCTAATATCCAGAATGTAGAAGGAATTTACATTCACATTTACAAGAAATATCCAGAATGTAGAAGGAATTTACATTCAAATTTACAAGAAAAAAAACAACCCCATCAAAAAGTGGGCAAAGGATATGAACAGACATTCTCAAAAGAAGACATTTATGGAACCAACAAACATACAAAAAAATGCTCATTGTCACTGGTCATTAGAGAAATGGAAATCAAAACCACAATTCGATACCATCTCACATCAGTCAGAATGCCAATTATTAAAAGGTCAGGAAACAACAGATGCTGGTGAGGCTGTGGAGAAATAGGAACACTCTTACACTATTGGTAGGAGTGGTCATAGGGACCATTTAAAGTGATATAGCACAGTAAAAACTCATTACTGAATGCTAATGGGAAGAAGAAGAAATTATTTGCATTTACACTATGACGGCATTATTTAAAAATGTAAGTATCTTTTTTATGGCTGAAGGCTTTAATGTTTTAAATTGAGTTGAAATAAAGGATAACATGTTGACTAGATGAAACACTTTGCTTTTCTACATTATTTTATTTATTTTTCTCCACTAAAGGGAAAAGGGAAATCTACCAAAATAATTGAATATTTAAAAATGGCTTTAAGACTTATTTGACATAATTAAAAATGCACAGTGTTTTGTTTCTCTTAAAGTTTACATTATACATGCCTCATAGAGGTATTTGTCAAAGGGGATATTCAACTCGCAAGCTAAGAGGTCACCACTGGACAGCTAGGGACTGCTGTGGGACAATTTGAGAAGCTTCTTATCCAAGAAGTCTAATGTGGAAAGATGTGGCTGTCACTCCCTGGGAAAACAGATAGCAAAGAATAGGACAAAGGAGGAAATCAGCTGTTGAACCAAAGAAGGATTTAAATATTTAAGAAATGCCAACCACTGAAGACAGTTGCTCTGCTACTTAAAGTCCTGAGGTCTGTTGTATATCTGTTGGCCAAGCAGTTTGTTCATAACTATTTGGGGAAAGAATTTCTACAGAACTGGCATATCCTTAGACCCCAATGTTTCCTCTCATTGACTGGTCAACAGGTGTTGAAAAAGCCTATGGCAGATATATCACAGATGAAGTATACTCATTTTAATTTTACACCTGCATCTGTGGTTTTGTTTGAATATATTCTTAAACAAGGAAATGTTCTTTGTTTCTGTAAATAAATTGTTATTGACATAATCACTTTTTCATAGATACACATATGAATTTATTAATACCATAGGTTTATTTCTGATTTGTAAATTTAATATTGAAGTTATGGCTACACAATTCAAACCTAAACAAAATTAATAGAGAATGAACTCTCTTTGAAAAAAAAAATTGTTGGCATCCTAATTTTAAGAAAGCATGCAATTATCTGGGCTTTGTAAAAACCTATTGTAGCTGGAGAAATAGCAGTATTGAATTTTCTTACAAAGCCACATGTCAGGTAAAGCTCTTGAAACAACAATCACATTGGAGTCAGAGAAAAATCAAAGCTAAAACAATATGGTAACAGTGGGTAACAGCCCAATTTGCCGTGGCCTGAAACCTTGAAAGAATTAACTTAATGTTCATTAATAATGTTCATTAATAAAGAATGAACTCACAAACTTAATGCTGTGGGCCCGTTTAAGGCTTTCATACATAATGCTCAAAAAAAAGTTACTGATTATCTCCAACCAGAAATTTGTTTTAAAAAAAAATCTGCTGGCCAGGCACCGTGGCTGAAGCCTGTAATCCCAGCACTTTGGGAGGCCGAGACGGGCGGATCACAAGATCAGGAGATCGAGACCATCCTGGCTAACCCGGTGAAACCCCGTCTCTACTAAAAAATACAAAAAACTAGCCAGGCGAGGCGGCGGGCGCCTGTAGTCCCAGCTACTCGGGAGGCTGAGGCAGGAGAATGGCGTAAACCCAGGAGGCGGAGCTTACAGTGAGCCTAGATCGCGCCACTGCACTCCAGCCTGGGCGACAGAGCGAGACTCCGTCTCAAAAAAAAAAAAAAAAAAAAAATCTGCTATAATAAATTCACTAACAAGTTCTGTTCAGTGAATATTTCACCAGCCTCTTGACTGCAGTTTGGCTTCACTTCTGAAGGGACATAATACACCTCTACCAGGCCACCCATGGATACCTCAGCAGCCTTCTGTTGCACACAGTTTTTTCAGGCAAGATCTTAACTGCTTCAACCCTTCTCCAGAAGCACAGGTACGATATTACATCGATGATATCCTCCTCTGCAGAGAGTTCATTTGGGACACTCATTCAAGACATGCAAATACTCATAAAGGAGCTTTGAAAAGAGGATGGATCATTGGTTCATGCATAAGTGTAAGACCCTGCCACCTTGGTTAAATTCCTGAAAATTATTTGGTGAACTGAGGACTACTACATCTCTGATGCTGTCAAGATGAGCAGAGGAACATAACTGTCCCTTTCTGACATCTTTTATTCCTTTTGAGTTCTGGAGGCAACATATTCTACATTTACAAATTTTACTTAATCTTGCTGATGCTGTTACTTGCAAATCAGCCCACCTTAAAGAGGGGTCCCTCCAACAGATGGTATAAAATCTGTCCAAACTGAAATGGGCAGGCATCTCTGTTAGTGGCCTCAGAGACTTCTTCACCATAGAGGCGGCTTTAACAACCTCTTCTCATGCCTCATGAATTCTCTGAATCACCTGTGATGGCTATAACTTGTCCGTGGACTTCTGATACAAAATATTGCCCTTCTTCAGCCCTGTACTGTACACCATTGTGTTGGCATTTTACTGGCCACATCCTGGACTCTCTTGGAAACAGAGGCTCTCACAGTCCCCAAGCCTGTGACCTTTTCTGTCCAATTGCCCATTATGCTTTGGTCATGGAAGCAACACTCCATGGCCTGACTCCGCTACCAAGGCCCCCTTGATGCAGGATGGAGCCAAACTTGGGCTCTCTGGCATAGCTCCCTTGTAGAAAAAGGTGGTTTCCCCTGTCCTGAGTCTCTTGCCAGATGTCACATTGCTGGAGAAGGCCTCCACACTACCTGGTGAGCCTCTTGGATTAACTGAGTGAACAGAAATGGGAGTTCATAGATTTAATGAATGGAATCACCACCACCGTATGTGTTAGAGCTCAATGGAATGTGGCAACTTTCCATCCTTTAACCAGAAAAAGGATAGAACCCAAGCATCAGCACAGTTGGCTAAACTTTGAAAGTCATCTCAGCATTAGATGCCCTCATTGAGAATTGGTCCCATCTGTCTGCTGTTACATATTATTGGGCCATTCTAGGGCCATGTCCTATGAGTTCCTTCCTTTGGGGTAAAAAACTCTGGAAATCTCCTTTCTTACTGATACCCAAAATATAAATTAAGGCAATAAATACCTCTAGACATACTAAGGCCATAATACAAGCCCTCACAAGGACATTTCTTATCCCCTTTGGAGATCTAGACATTAATGAATGTGAGAAAGGTGCATTTCACTTTTCAGAATGTATAACACTGGGCTCTTGAAAAAAGCATTCAGTGGAACTTCCACCTTGCCTGTATATTGGTACCAGTCAGTTTAAGAGGCCTAACAGACAATTCAAAGAGCTCTTATTAAGGTTACAGTGTGGCAAATAGATGTCCTGGTGGGTGTCACCACTGCTACATGCCTGCATTGATTAATGTAAACTCACAACCTCTGGGGACTCACACTCCCTATACCAGTGCCACAGGAGTCCCTCAGTTGTTTTTATTGGTCATAATGGGGGCACCTCTAAATTTCATGTTCTTGATTTCTGTCTCACTATTCGATCCTCTCCCTCCTGGTCAAGTACCTGCTTTGCTTCCCAGGAAAACCCTCCCACACTCAGAAAATCTCAGACATCATCAAATTTTAAGTGGATAGAAAAGTATTGTATTATAAGGTACAAAAATTTCATATGAAAGTTGAGGCTCCTTTGAGGCTCTTGGGGTCCCAAAGACCTAACCAGTAGTTCTGGGCTCTCACCAGATATACTGTGCACCCAGCTCCAAAGGCTTCCCACCTAGATCTTTTTCTGTCAGCCCTACCAATTGCACTTAACTTTTGGATTTCACTGTTTTGTCATCCAGCAAAATTATTCAATCAGACAATCACATCCTCCTGTGGGAAACAGGGAACTTCCTCCCATCCTTTGGTAATTGCAGAGCCTGGTTCCCATAGTCCCTGCTTTTTTACTTTGCTCCTGAGTTCCATCCCGGTGTGGCTCTGTGTGGTGCATAGTTTCCTCCTTCCTGGGCTGGGAGGACATGTGACTAATAAACTGCTGTCAATCTCCCGTGTCAAGTGCCATGAGTCTGGCCATCCCTTAACCCTAGGGTGGGAATCATTCCCTCACCAGTGGAGAGAAGAGGTGGTGAATAAGCTATATGGAGTGTTCTAAGAAGAGAGGAAATATTGATAGGAAAGTTTTATCTAGAAGCAATGAGCATATATCGAGGTGTTTTTTAATGGGGTCTTGATGTGCTCAGTTTTACATGCTAAAAAACAATGCAGCAGAGTAGAAAATGAATTGGAGGGACAGATTGGAGTTAGAAGGTGAAGAGCTTGTTTCAATAGTCCAGATTAGAAATGATGAAGCTTGTTCTAGCCTTTGGAAAAATGGAAGAGACAAGAGATTCGAGATTCCGTAAGTGTTAGGAGTTGGAATTTACTGGGATTTGAGGGAGGTGAGGATGCAACAATGGCTCCCAGGTTTCCAACTTGAGCAGTAGTTATGTGATGATTCCACCAATCCTTAGATAGAAGGTGGAAAAAGAAATTGACTTGAAGGAGAAGATTGTAACTGAAATCAAGGGAGATGAGGAACTTTGGAAGAGAGGGACTAGTACAAACTATCTTTCTAATGCTGAAGAGAGGCAAGTAAATCAAACATGGACTAAACAAGCATTGTTTGGATTTGTCGGTCAGTGGATCCTCATTGGATATCTTTGACAGAGCAGTTCCAGATCAGATTTAGGCCAATGGGCCTGAGAAATTTGAAGGGAGGTGAAGAAGTTTAGCCAATGAGTGAAGACCACTACAGGGCACCATGCTGAAAAGAGAAGGGTTGAAATCAAGCATGACATCATTTTTGTTATTGTTTGAAAATGGAAGTTTGAACCTATTGAATATATTCAATTGAATAGGTTCTAATTGAACCTATTAGTGGAATGAACACTATGTTTTAGTTGACAAAGAGATTAGTTGGCAAAAATACACAACAAACTGAAGAATGATGGGCTAGGATGCTTGAGGAGAGATCCAAACCCAGATCTAGAAGGCTAGTTATATTGTGGGTAAGTGGCATGCTGTGTGTTCTGCTTAAACTCTGTGTGAGACTGGAATATGGAATTATCAGAAAGTTGAAGAGAATTCTCCTTGAAAAAAAAAAAAGAGATGTTCTGTCATTTAAATGACTTGAGAATGGTAAAGTGCTGAATTTTAACAGTCATTGTGAAATGTGCAGAAGGCTGAGGGGAACAGAAAAAAGGTATCAGCTGTGTTGTTAAACAATACATTTGATAAGATCAAAACTGGGTCATTCCCCTTGGTGACCGGGTATCAAAAAGAAAAGAAAACTTGAATTAATCAGGATTAGTAAATTATAGGCAAGTGTAGAGGAAAGTCAGTAGATTCAAGCAGTTGAACATGTTAATTAAGAGGAGAGTTGTAGTGTTGGCTCATGGAGTTCACCCTGATAGGACAGACATTTGAGGGTACTGAGAGGTTAAAGTACAGGGCATAAAGGGAGGGGTCTAAAAGGAAAATTAAATTATGTGACTCTCAAGCTTCAGAACAAAGTCCAGGGTGTGGTCATGGGAGTAGGCTATTGAAGCGAAAAAGAAAAAACAGTCTAAAGTTTCTGTGTGTTTACATACTTTGGGGTGGAAAATTGAAGAGGATGAGTCAAGGTTTCCTTGAACCCTCATCTGATAAATCCAAAGTCACTGAAACTCAAAACAACCATGGAACATCATATATTCTAAAAAACTTTATAATTTAAGCAAAATAAAATCATTTGTCCACTAGTTGAAACACTTTCAGTTGTAGAATTTGAAGCATTTGATGAATTTATGTAATAGAGAATATGGTAGATAGACCATTGGGTTAGACAGAGTTTTGAATCTTAGTGTAATTTACTAGCTGTTTTATCCCTCTAAGCTTTATTTTTCTTGTCTACAGAAGAGACAGAAATCATAGTACACACCTCATGAACTTGCTGTGATCATTGATATGGTACTAGCATATTGCTTAGCACATAGTAGCCTTCTGAATTAATTCTACCTCTTATTATAACACAATCCATTATTTCTGCTTTTTGCAAATATGTTATTCATTTCCTATAATATAATTCATAATACTGTATTAGTTCTCTATGGCTGCTGTAACAAACTACCACAAATTTAGTGACTTAATACCACACAAGTTTGTTCTCTTACAGTTCTGAGCTCAGAGGTTCAAAATCAGTCTCTCTGGGCTGAAGTCAAGGTGTTATCAGGGCTGATTTCTGGAGGCTGTAGAAAAAAACAATGTTTCCTTGCCTTTGGTAGTTTCTAGAGACCACCTGACTCCTTGGCCTGTGGTCCCTTCCACTGTTTTCAAAGCCATCTGTGTAGTGTCCCCACCTTCTGTCACTGACTGTTCCTATCATCACATCGCCCTCTTGAACTCGTCTCCCTCTTGTAAGGGCCCTTCTGATGACCTTGGGCCCACCTGGATAATCCTGGGTAAGGGGTTATCTCCTCTTCTAAAGATTCTTATTTAATCTATTTTGCAAAGTTACTTTTGCTATGAAAGTTACCATATTCATAGGTTCCAGGAATTAGGATTTTGGTCTCTTTTGGAGGGAGGAGTGCAGGGTATCATGCAGCCTACCCCAGGCAGGTACATCAGAGATCACAGTGAAGGAGACAGGAATATTGGCTGATTTAAGATAAATCATGTGTTAAATTCTAGACTCTTTTATTTTCTTTCTTAATCTCATCACTAACAAACACGTGAATTTCTGAACAAATGAATAAACAAGTAATTGCCTGATGGATGTGAGAAATGTCCTCCTTCCCCATATCCCCCTCTTTTAACAACTTGACTCTCTAATTTTTCACAAGACAAAGTATCATTCACTACTACCTGTGTTCTGTGTTCCCTGTGAAGCAGTGCCTGGACCTTGGCTCTTTCCTTTCCTTGTAGACAAAGCATCCTGTAGCTTCTTATCACCATGATTACTCAAATTCACTGCTGTCTTTCCTCCACACCCTCTTCTATTTCCAATATATTTGCACATTTATAGCATTAATGAAATCAAGCATACTAGGACACTGAAAGGAAAGGAGATGAGTATTGAAACCCACATTGCAAGTATCAACAGGCAAAAATTAAGAGAACATTTCATCAATTTAAGGCAGAAATAAATGTGACCATTCTGCATTTTCAATTTATTTTTTAATGTTGATTCTTGGCCCATGAAAGTACCAATTACAGTTTATGCAGAACAGTAATCATCAGCTTCTCATAACAGAAACTCAAAGTTCATGTATTGTTACATACTTTCTTTTTTCTTTTTGCATACAAGTAGAAGCAGCAAGATCTCCCATTTCATTGCGGGGTTTCAGATTCCACAGTGTCTTTTACATTTTATCTATTCCTAAATTCTAACTCTTCTTGATTTTATCTTGTTGAGATGTTACAAATTTTTCAGCCTGAATTTACTCTATATTTATGCCCAAATTCCAAAGCCCATTTTTATTGCTTTTGTCTCTCTAAGGTTTTATTTTTTTTTTAGTTTCATTTTATTTTTAATTGACACATAACAATTGTACATATTTCTGGGGTACAATGTGACGTTTCAACATGTGTATACATTGTGTGATGATCAAAGGATAATTAGCCAACCCATTACCTCAAAACTTTACTATTTCTTTGTGATAAGAATATTCAAAATTCTCTCTTCTACTATTTTGAAATATGCATTATTATTAACTATACACACCCTACTGCAAAATAGAATACCAGAACTAGTTCTTCCTAGCTATTGTAACTTCATATCCTTTAACTAACATCTTGCCATGCTCCCTTTCTTAAGATTCTGACTGAAGGGAAGGATGCTAAACTTTCCACAAATGTGCCTCGCCTAATTCGTGCTGAAGGGAAACTGAAACCTAAGTGCTTCTGAGAGGAGAAAGGAAACCGAAACTCCTGCAGGCATAAAAGACGGGCTGCGATGGCTCAGAGCGCCCAGTCCTAGGCCAGGTCTGGGGTAACCTGGAGCTTCCACCTGGGCTCTGCACTAGGTGTCTGTTTCACTCCTTCCCCGCGGGAGCGCAGCTCGCGGGTCTTTGGACACCACCGGTCCTGAGTCCGCGGTGAGGAGCCGGGGAAGTCCCTTTGGAAGAGCCTGGGGCGGAGCTGTCTTGTGGGAGTTCAAGGTGTTCTTTAACGGACCGGACAGGGAGGTGGCCCAGGTGGCTCCGGGCGCGGGAAGCCGAGGAGTCTCCTAGGCTCGCAAGGCAGTGGCGCACAGGCCCTCTGCTGGCCCTGGGAGGCCAGGCGTGGGGAGGGGCGGAGGAAAGGACAATCTTGATGAACGCTGCAAAGGCCTGAAGTCTGAGAGAGAGAGGAGTGCTTAGGCATTTAAGGAGTCGCCTTCAAAGGTGGGATCTGGGTAATGGAGGTTGAGGAGAAATTAAGGGACATCATATCCGAGCACAGCCAGTAAAACCTGTACATCGACAGCAGCAAGCGGCTTCCACCTTCAATCCCTGCTCCAGACTTGTAGAATCAGAATCTGTATTCATTAATAAGATCCTCCAGGTAATTTCTGTGCACCCTTACATTTCAGTGGCTTAAGACAATAGAAATTTATTTCTTACTCCAGTAACAGAATAATTTATTCCTGGTCAAAGGGCAGGTATAGTGGCTTAAAACATTACAAGTTTATTATTTTACAATTGCTATGGATCAGAAGCCCAGGCATGGGTAAACTGAGTTCTCTGCTCAGCGTCTCATCGAGCTGAAATCAAGGTGTTGGTCAGAGCGGTAGTCTCATGGGACGCCATGGGTGCTCATTCGGGTTGTTGGAAGAATTCAGTTTCTTGCAGCTAAAGGACTGAGGTTACCTGCTTTCTTCCTGGCTGTTGGCTGGGGATTCCCATGTCTTTAGATTTCACCCTGAGATCTTAGCTACAGTGGCCTTCTCACACCAAGGTGGCTTACACCTTTAAGAAGGTATAAGCCTTCTTTGGGGGAATCTCCCTAGTCTACTATGATGAAGTCTTACATAATATAACCGAATCATTAAAGAGACGATGCCATTAAATTCACAGGTCCTGCCCACACTCAAAGGGAGAGGGTTATACCGGGTACTGGAGGCCATTTTTAACCCACCAGCTCTCCCAGGCAGGGTTTCAGGAGCTTGATGCCTTTCATCAAGTAGCTCCACCATTTTGTTCCAATACAGAATACATGATTTCCTTTCCCTTCCCTTGCCCCCAGTGTTTTCCTCTTTACCTCCCCTTTCCACCTTTCCTCTTCCCTCCTTTTCTCTCTTTTCCATTTCTCTTCCTCCTTTTCTTCTTCCTTCTTAAGATTGTTTGAATCAGAATATGGTTAAGACACTACTGTGATTGGATGGTAAGCCTTATAAGGTTTTTGCAATTTCTTCATCCCCTTTTAATTTATTCATTTGTAAGATGTGTGGTCTCATGATTGCTTGTTTGTTTTTGTATGTGTGTGTCCTGTTGGATGTGTGTGTGTGTGTGTCCTAATCCCTGTGGTGTCATTTAACATATTTTATTGGCCTCTAAACTTCTTGTAAATTAATCATTACTACTAGCGTTTTGATCAGATTCAGGTTTTTTTTTTTTGAGATGGAGTCTTGCTCTGTTGCCCAGGCTGGAATGCAGTGGCTTGATCTCAGTTCACTGCAGCCTCTGCCTCCCAGGTTCAAGTGATTCTTCTGCCTCAGCCTCCCAAGTAGCTGGGATTACAGGTGCCTGTCACCATGCCCAGCTAATTTCTGTATTTTTAGTAGAGATGGGGTTTCACCATGTTGGCCAGTCTGGTCTTGAACTCCTGACCTCAGGTGATCTGCCCTCCTTGGCCTCCCAAGTTTTGTTTTTTTGTTTTTGGTTTTTTTTTTGGCTGGGGGAGCTACAGTACTTCAGTGACGGTGCAGACACTTGCCTCTATTTTTGTTGTGCTATCATTTAAAAATACTAAGATCTGTTAATTCATTAGGAGTTGTAAAAGGGTGATATTCTCTCATTCCTTCTGTGTTTATTAGCTGCATTATTTATAGAAATGAATCGCTCTTGTATCTACTCTTTGGTACTGCAATGGTGCAGTACTTAGAAGAAAAGCAGGATAATTTCTTGATTCCATAAACCATTTTTTTTTCATATATTGTCTTCAGATGCTATTGCTGGACTTCCTGCTGTGAAAGATGAAGAATTTAGCATTCATATTTATTTTTCTTTCATTCATCCCTTTGTGAACTGCCAAATTGGTTAATTATATTATTATTTTCCTACTGTCAAGGTTTATCATATTTTACAGCAGTTTGTAAAATATTTGATTTGATTCTTGTGATTTGTTTTTATGTTGAGTCAACAGTAAAAAAGAAGTAAACAGCAGTGACAAAATTATGAGTATGTACACATTACTCAGTGTAGAAGCAATCTAGGAATTGCTAGGCTTAGACATGGAGTTCTATATTATTAAAATTACTGTTTGAAATAGACTTTTGTAAATTTGAAGTACCATGGGTTCTCTTGTTTTTCTTTATCGCTTCCCCTAACTTTTCTAAATCATGCAAAGTTTCATTGTTTTTTGATTGTCTTCATTCTTGATGAGTTTTCCGCAATTTTCTGTATTATCTCTTTAAATAAAATTATCATTTAAGATATATAGTCGGCATTGTGGAAGACAGTGTGGCGATTCCTAAAGAATCTAGAACCAGAAATACCATTTAACCCAGCAATCCCATTACTGGGTATATACCCAAAGGATTATAAATCATTCTACTATGAAGACACATGCACACATATGTTGATTGCAGCACTATTTACAACAGCAAAGACTTGGAACCAACCCAGATGCCTGTTAATGATAGGCTGGATAAAGAAAATGTGGCATATATACCCCATGGAACACTGTGCAGTCATAAAAAAGAATGAGTTCATGTCCTTTGCAGGGACATGGATAAAGCTGGAAGCCATAATTCTCAGCAAACTAATACAGGAACAGAAAACCAAACACCACATGTTATCAGTCATAAGTGGGAGTGGAACAAGGACATGGATAAAGCTGGAAGCCATAATTCTCAGCAAACTAATACAGGAACAGAAAACCAAACACCACATGTTATCAGTCATAAGTGGGAGTGGAACAATGAGAACACATGGACACAGGGAGGGGAACATCACACACTGGGGCCTGTAGGAGAGTTGGGGGCAAAGGGAGGGAGAGAATTAGGACAAATACCTAATGCATGCCAGGCTTAAAACGTAGATGACGGGTTGATATGTGCAGCTAACCACCATAGCACATGTATATCTGTGTAACAAACCTGCATGTTCTGCATATGTATTTCAGAACATAACATTTAAAAAGGATATATGGTTGGTGAAATTTATGACTTCTTAAAAGTCTAATTACATCTTTTTGCCTTCTCCATGAATCGAATCACTGTTTAGATGCAGAATTCTAGGTTCAAATTATTTTCCCTTTAGAAATTTGAAAATGCTTTATTTTATCAAAACATCCAGGAATGTTGCTTATTTTAATTAGTTCTGTGTGCCACGCGTTATTTTAATCAATTCATATCCATCAGTTCATACATTTAATTAGCCTGAAAACACAATCAGAGGTGAGTAATATTATTGTTCCAATTTTATAGATAAGTAAATTGAGACTCAGAGATGGTAAATATCTGTCTAAGCATATAGAACTATAGTATATTTCAGAACCAAGATTAAAATGCAAGTAGTCAGCCAACAGTGTTTATGCCTTAAACCAGTTCTCATATGGCCTGACTTCCATTTCTTTTTACCTTTTCTTTCTCTTTATTCTTGGAGCTCTGCAATTTTAACAACCTGTGTCTAGGTGTGGTTTTCTCTTTTGTCATTATTTCTACTCAGTAGTTGGAGAAACATTTCAATCTAAACATATTATGTTGTTCTTTAGTTCTGGTCTAATATTGTTATATTAGTTTAAGTATATATCTTTGATTATTTTTATCCCCACTCATTTTGGAATCTTAGTTATCTCCTACTAGAATTACTAGTAGGGGGAGGAAGAGCTTACTGACTTATTTCTGTATATTTTAGTATTTTTAGAATTTTTTCATCTCTTTGTCTTTTACTTTTATCCCTTACAAAATTTCCTGGACTTTAACCCTCCAGATCACTGACTTAAAATTCCAGCATGCTCATTTTATTGTTCTGCACATGACTTTCTTCTCTGTAAAATTATGTTTTAAATGTGTATGAACACTTGCATGCTTTCTCTTTCTCTTTCTCTCTCTAGCAGCCTGTTACTAGTTTATGAGAAATATTTTTAATTCTTTGAAAGCAGTAATTAGAAAACTTTGAAGGTCTTTTCTGTGTGTGCATCATGCTTATTCATCTGGTTTCTTATTTTTGCTTTTTGTTTTGTGCCTCAAATGTCTATTGGTACTAGTGTGTGTGTGTGTGTGTGTGTGTGTGTGTGTGTGAGTATTCAATAATCAGTTACTACAGGTGGCTGGATCTCTAGCATGTCTCTCCCTTAAATAACAGAGAAGTGGGGATAATGACTGTGAATTCTGTTTAAGTGTTAGGGCGTGCATGTGTTGGGGCAGAGTTAATAGGGAGCTAGAGGGTATATAAGAGGAACGCCTAGGGTGTGTAAGCCTACTTTAGTGTAGAGCATGTAAGAGGAAAGCCTATTAGGCTTTACACACCCTGTCTTACATACCCTGTCCTATGTCATGTAGAGCAGCCTGTAGGATCTCAGACTTTCCATAGGCAGACTATAGAATCCCTTGATTGTCAAATTAAGGAGGAATTGCCCATTAAGGCAGTTTTATTTTGTCACCATAGTTATTGTTGAAAAGTTTTACAGGGTTTAACAGGCACCCACGTCTCAGTCATAGTTATATTTCATTATAAAAACTGTATTATTCCTTTTAATCTATATATATTATTTCTTAAAACAATTTCTAAGTTGTCAGGACATAAATAGTTATTAATTTGTTTGTATCTAACTACTTAATAAATGAAATGGTTAGATACTGATTTTGTCCTAGGAGTGGCATAAAAAAATTCCTGAGACTCTAGGAGCATGGTGACCATCTGGCAACGTGTAAATTAACTTATTTCATCTTGTAAAATCTGACACTATACTTTCTGAAGTTTTCTGTAATATACTTGGGGTTAATTCTCTCTTGCCTGTTCAATTCTCACTGACCAATTTTTTTTCCATTTGAGCTTGGTACAATTTGGAGAGTTGAAGAAAGATATTATGGCCAATGCACAATTAGTGAGGTTGAGGATTGCATGAAATGGGTGACAGATAGTTTTTATGATGATACCTAGTCTCCTTACCTGGGCACAAGACCAGTGTGTGGTTCTTACCTCCCTTTCCAATATCATCTCCAATGAGTCACCCTGCCCTATGCCATGTAGAACAACCCATAGGATCTCAAACTTGTCATGTAGTTTTGCAACTTTTTGCATTAAACTGATGCTGATTTTGCTACCTGAAAAGTAAATCTCTATATCTCTCACTTTCCCCAACATTCTTTCGTAAGTCTTCATCATCTTTTCAACCTGCTCTTGAAACCTCAGAACACAGGACCCTGATCCCTTCATTCTGATTTAGGAACTCTCAATTCTCTAATGGCTTCCTGTGCCATTTCTGCTAGAACACAGCAAATTAGATGTAAGTGTGACTTAGTTATCTTTAAACCTACCCCAGGTTGTACAAGGAGAGAATCATGCTTCATGCGTATTTGCATAGGTTTCAGCAAGTACAATGTTTGGTAAAGTGTAGATACTCTATAATCTTTGAAATAAGACAGTAACTGGGTGAGTGAGAGACCATACTTATGCTCGTGTCTCCTTTAAGTGTCCCTAAACATCCGAGCCCACAGTAATTGCATTTTTCTTTAAACTTATTTGTCATTACAGTCATATACTTCCTTGCATTGTTATTGTAATATTTAACATCAGCATGTGCATCACCATTATATGTTTATATGCATGGTTAATCACCATGGAATAGGAATCTCTCTCTCTCTCTTTCATCTATCTATATCTATCTATCTATCCATCTATCCATCCATCCATCCATCCATCTCTCTCTCTCTTTCTCTCTTTCTCTCTCTATCATCTATCTCTATCTATGTATCTATGTATCTATCATCTATCTCTATCTATGTATCTATCATCTATCTATATCTATCTATATCAAACTATCTATCTACTATCTATCCATAAATCATGTATGTATCTACCTATCTATCTGTTTCACAGCCCTAACATATTGAATGGCAAATGTCTCAGTATTTAGTTTCCATGACAAAATGCTCAAGTGCATTTACCTCTTTAGTATTTTCCTCTCTATTATCTTTGCAGATTCTTCCTCTTCTCTTGATATATTAAGTATTAGTATCTTTGAATGTGGATTTTTAGTACTCTTCTCCCATGATGCTGTCTCTCCCTGGCCAAGCAAGCTCATCTACACCAATGGCCTCATTTACCATTAATGCTGTTTACTCACCTCTTAAAATCTAGTCCAGACTTTGTATTTGTCCTCTAGACTTGTGTATTTTACTACTTACATATCATGGCTTATGGGAAATCTTGAAAGCAAGTCAAATTCAGGTGGTTCACAAATGCAGCCGTAATCTTTTCCTGACATGTAGCCTTGTTCTAAAATTCCCAGCCCAGGGAATGGCCTAGTTATCCATCCTGTTACTTGAGCTAGAATCTTGTGTCATCCTGGACAATCCCCTTTCCTCTCTTCTCCATCCACATCCAATCCAATTCCAAATTATGTCAAACTATCCCCTAAATGTCCTTCAAGTAGATCCACATCTCTCCAGCTTCATTATCTCAGCTACCATCAAACTATATTACATCAAATTATCATCATTACTCTCCTGCACAGTAACTTTCTCTCTGCTCTACTAAGAAGCTTACTCTCATCCTATTCTTTTCTATATTGCAGCTGGACTAATCTTTTCAAAATGCAAAGCCAATCACAATACCACCTGCTTAAAATCCATCAATGGCTACTTTTTGATTCTAGGATGAAAAGAAAATTCTATAACATGACTTCAAAGGCTCTGCATGCCCTCTTATTTCTCTAGTCCTCTCTAGTCTTTTCCTGGATGGTCTCCACTCCAGCCCTACTGACTTCTTTCTGGAATCAGTGTTACCCACAACCCTTCATGCCCCTGAGCTTTTACACATGATATTCTGATATTTCCTCTGCCAGAAATGCTACTTTTTCTCTCTTTTTGCTTAATTAATTATTGTTTATTTCTTAAAACTCAGCTCGAGCATTATTTCTTTAGGGAAACTTCCTCTGACCTCTTGACTTTGTCCTTTTTGCAATGTTCCATTGTTTCTGATTATCTGATTAATAATTATCTTTAAGCTCTGTGAGAGCTGTCAGCAATGTTGATTTGTTCATTCTTATATTCCTTGTGTCTAATATTTTGCTTTACATCTAGTAGTTATTCAACACATACTTGTTGAATAAAGACTCATTATCTTTTCTTTTTTGCAGGACTGCCATTTTCATTAAGAACTGCCACTTAGAGATACCAAAGTAAAAGATATTTGCTAACTTTAATACTTGCCAGTTCAGGTTGGAGGCACAGGCAGCAGCAAGAATGGGTAATTTTCCACTTAAAATATTTATAGATTATAAAACAATGTTACTCTGTAAACTACATAGATCTAATGGAATTAAAATAACCACATTACTGTTTTACTTTCTTGAACAATAACTAAATGATAGCGCCTGTAAAAAGGACCAATTGAAAAATAACCCATTCTGTTTCTCTCTCTCTTTTTTTTTTTAATTTAGAAAGAAATGTTCTTACAACATTTTCACGGCAAATGTCCCAGTTAATTTTGAATGAAATGCCAAAAGCTGAGTGAGTATTACTACAGTAATAAAGATGGGAAATCCTATATCATGTTCCCTGTATGTCTATTTGGCCTTATACTGATGTATAGACAGTTGACCATTGAACAATGTAGGGGTTAAGTGCACTGAACAACTATAGCAGTTGAGAATCCATGTTTAACTTCTAAAAAATTATTGTTAATTAATTTATTTTTATATATTTTTTTCTAAATTCATGCCAGACAGATAATGAGATAACTTTGTAACAAGAGTAGGGCACATCCAACACATATACATGAAAACCCAATCATCACATTTATGAACTGCAAAAGGATTGTGTTTGACTTTTTACTCCTCCAAAACTTAACTGTAGTAGCTTTCTCTCTGCTCTGCCAAGAAGTTTGCAACCACCCTATCTATTGTCTATCTTGTAGCTGGACTAGTCTTTTCGAAATACAAAGTCCATCAAAATGCCACCTGCTTAAAATTCATCAATGGCTAATATTTGATTCTAAGATGAAGAGAAAATTCTAAAACCTGCCCTCAAAGGCTCTGCCTGCCCTCTTATTTCTCTGGTCTTAGTATAGAAAGTTAAGAAAATCATAAGGAAGCAAAAATGTATTTATTAAGTGGGAATGGATCGTAACAATAGTGACATCTTCAGTGGTGCCATCCCCCCAGACTTTCACAACATTCTGTCTGTCAGGCTTCTCTTTCATAGCATTGACAATTCTTTCCATAGATTACTGTGTGTAATGAGCCTTGAAGGTTCTTATGACACTCTGATCTGAAGGCTGAATTAAAGACATTTTGTTTGGGGGCGAGTAGACCACTTCAACATCTTTGGTGTTGAACTCATGGAGTTCTAGGTGGCCAAGGACATTGTCCAGTATCAAAAGAACTTTGAATAGCAGTCCCTCGCTGGCAAGGTACTTCCTGATATCAGGGACAAAGTATCAATTTAGCTAATTTGGAAAATGTGTCCTCATTGTCCAGGACTTTTTGTTGTACAACTGAAGGACTGGCAGCTGGTGTATATCTTTTCCCTTCGAGTCTCAGGAGTTGGCAGCTTTATAGATAAAGACAGGCCTGAAGATAAAACCACCTGCCTTTGCACAATACAGTAGAGTTAGCTTATTCCTTCCTGCCCTCAATCCTGGTGCTCACTTTTCTTTTGTACTAATCAGTATTCTTTGTGACTTTGGTTTTTTTTTTTTTCCAGAATATTTTCATTTGCATTAAAAAAACCTATTCAAGCAAATATCCTTTCCCCTCAGTGATTTCCTTCTGTCTCTTAGTTGGATAAAGCTGCTTCTCTTGTTATCTTGACATTTTTCAAGCCAAACTTCTTTCTAAAATTATCATACCATACTGTGCTGGCATTAGATTTTCCAGCTTTAGATATTTCGTCTTCCTTTTGCTTTGTCCTATAGTTACTTTGCTTTTTCTTGAATCATATTAGAGTCTATAAATATGCCTTTTTGGACAATCCCACACCCACATAAAAGCTCTATTTTTGATGTGAGATAAAAAGGTCTTTCACAAAAAAAATGCAATATTTTTATGACTGCTGCAACAATGCCTTCACTAATTTCTTAAAGAAATTTTTTTACAATGGTCCTTACATGAGGTTTATTTATCTGGAAGTGGTGGGCAACTATAACTGCAAGCATCAATCTATGACACACATCAGGCAATTCAGCTTTTTCTTGTAATGTCGTAACTTGCTCTGCTTTTGGGGAACACTTCTGGCATCACTAGTGGCACTTCATATGGGTTCCATGGTTTTATTTCGGGTTTATGATATTGCAATAAACATGACGAAAAATACGCAAGAACCTTGAGAGATCGCTTTTTACTGTGTTTGGAGAGAAGTTTACTGAAGAAGAACTGCTAACTCACCACAATACAAGAAGTGGCTACAAAGTTATTACGGTAGTACAGTATATACTAGAGTTAATTTTATGCAGTTATGATTTAATAGTGCAGCTTAACATTTATTACATTTCTCTCAGCTCTGACAGGTGCCATGTATAGTCTATAAGTGTGTGCATAAATTTAGATAATTTTTAACTTTTACAATAGATCTGTGTATGTTTTGTCAGTAAATGCTAAAATAGACTACATATACTTTATGCATTCATGACATAGCTAACTTAAATTTTTTTTCGTATTTGTAGGCTACACGGTTTGTCTGAGAGTTTTTTCAAATAGTAACAAATTTTCACAAATTTTTCTAATGTATTTATTGAATATGTAGTATACATGTATCAGTGTATGTATATATATCAGTATTTATATCAGTGTGTCTCTATGTATTATATATAGATATATATATCTATATATAGTATGGAGTATTATAACAGTGTATAGAACTATGTACACTACTATATATGTATATATGATTGTTCAACACAGCTCTTTCAGAGCTGTATGATAGTAAATGGAAACAGTTTCCTCTTGCTTCATTTGTCAATAGCTATCAGTGAATCCACTTGTAAGGGGCTGAGTTTGATTAAGCAGAAAATATATATAATTTAGGTTTATATGCAGGGTACAAGTACTAGATTCATGGTCCAATCAGGCCGTGCCATATGGCTTTGGATAATTTCCTCTCTCTGAGCCTAAGATGTGGATAATCCTGCCTTCTTCCTGTGAAGGATAGTTGTGAATGTAGATATATTTGAAAAGCCTTAGTGTAGACACTGCCATGAGACAACTCAGCAAATTTAGCTATTGATGATAATGATAATGAGCTAATAAGAACGCTGCCTTTTTGGAACATGATTTAATGTGTCTGTGATTTTTGTTTCAACTGTTTTTCATTTTAGATATTCCAGTTTATTCAATGATTTTGTTGAATCTGAATTTTTTTTGATTGATGGGGATTCATTACTTATCACATGTATCTGTGAGATATCATTTAAGCCTGGGCAGAACCTCCATTTCTTCTATCTGGTTGAACGCTATCTTGTGGATCTTATTAGCAAAGGAGGACAATTCACCATAGTTTTCTTCGAGGTAACATGACAGTTGAGTTCTTTTTTATAATATGATAACTAAAACTAAAATTTCCTAAATTATTTTATATATTTTTTTCTTATTACAAAGTAAATTGTATCTATAGAAGTTCAGAAAATTGAAAGAAAAGAAGAGAAAACATTACCCACAATCTCAGTATTCAGAAATCACCACACTTGAGATTACATTTTATTTGAATGAAGAGAACTTTATTGTAAGGACACACGGGATCATGAGAGAGGATAAGAAAGCTCCTCAATAGCGGCCCAGTTAAACTCTGGATTCTAGTTCTCCTGCTCTGAGAACAACTTCTGTTTTCAAAACTCAGCAGGCAATTTATATGAACCCAGAGGAAAATATGTCTGAGTCTGGGGACAGTCATTAATAATGCTTTGTTGGCTAGGCACAGTGGTGCATGCCTGTAATCCCAGCACTTTGGGAGGCTGAGGTGGGAGGATTACTTGAGCCCGGAAGTTCGACACTGCAGTGAGCCATGATCACACCACTGCACTCCAGCCTGGGTGACAGAGTGAGACCCAGTCTCTAACAATAATAATCAATGTTTTATTATGGTTTGTTCTCGGTATTTCCAAAATAAGACTATTTTGGGTTTGCTCTTTTATTATGAATATAATTAATATAGTTTTTAACAATTTCAAATAAAGATATGTGTAACCACCCTTCCTAATCCTATATCTAAAGGTAAAGAGCTTTGGTGTGGGTCTTTTCAGTCATTTTGCAGTCTCAATTATTGTTACATTTCTGAACATGGCTGAATGCTCGCCAGCCATGTTTTAAATAAAGAGCTAGTTTTCCAATCTAATGTTTACAATCTAGTTGGCTGCCCTAATTTTGTTATGCCGAGACAATCTCTATTGCTTAAGGAGGGTTGCAGTAACCTGGAGCAGTCCTCTAGAACACAGTGGTTCACCTCAGCTTCCTGATACAGATGATTTATATCTACCACTTGCTTTCTGTTCTTTTTCTTTCTGAAATGAAATTGGAGAGGAAAAGAATTAGAAAGCGGGAAGGGTAAGCGTGATAAGCTCCGAGTATTAAGTGCCTGCTTAAAGGAGACACATGCATTTAAATCCGAACTGCGATTTTTTTCGGTAAATATCTGTAAGATGGTAGTCAGAGTTTAAGGGTCTATTCCCCAACCATCAGAGAGAACAAAACTGTTGGATTTTATTCCTTCAATGCCTTCAATGATATGTTAACCAACTAAATAATGAAATGATAATTTTGAAATAAAATGTACTTCACCTCCTCCTCCACAGGATGCTGAGTATGCCTATTTCAGCTTCCCTGAGCTGCTTTCTTTGAGAACTGCTTTAATTCTTCATCTTCAGAAGAATACCACCATTGATGTTCGAACAACATTTTCGGGGTGCTTATCAGAAGAGTGGGGAAGTTTCTTGGAGGAGAGTTACCCATATTTCCTGATAGTTGCAGATGAAGGCCTGAACGATCTACAAGCACACCTTTTCAACTTTTTAATCATTCATTCTTGGGCAAGGAAGGTCAATGTTGTACTTTCCTCAGGGCAAGAATCTGATGTTCTTCGCCTTTATGCGTACCTTCTTCCAAGCATGTACAGACACCAGACTTTTTTCCAGAAGGTAATTCATATCCAAAAGACAATTTCTTCTAGAAATTTTCAAAATATTCTAAGTTACTTGACTCGGTTTTTTCTCCTCCTCCTCTAGAAAATTATCAGAGGTTTAACAGGTAGGTATAACAATTAGTAATATTAAGTAAATAATAATAATGCAAATACAGTCATTTATCAAACACTTATTGTTATAAAATTGTGCTTGGTGTTTCTCATGAATAATTTTTATTTAACCTTAAAACCAATCTTATAAGGTAGGTGTTAGTATTGTCTGTGTTTTACAGATGATGAAATAGATACTAGAATAAGTAATCTGCTCACCAAACACACCAAATGAATAGTAGAACATGGATTTGAAAAGACACAATCTGACTCAAGCCCCTATGTCCTTAACCACTGCATAATATATTGACCTCAAGGTAATGAAGGCCAGAAATGCATGGAATTAGGCCAAAATTATGCCCCTGTTGCTGAGACATATTGACAAAATGCTATTAATATGGTAGCCTTTAATAAGAAAACAATGGAGATGGTCAATAAAGAAGGAAAATAACTGAAATAAGCTTATTTCTTATTCTTAAGTAATCAATAGGAGAATTTTCAAAGTTCTTAGAATTCGAATTCCATGTTATTATTTTGCTACATTAGTATATTTGACAATTACTATATTGAAATTTTGGGAGTAAATATGCATACAGATGTATTTATAAATTACTATATTTATATATGAAATAATAATAGCTATAATAATATGTAATAGAAATAATTATAATAAATTTATTTACATAATTTATAAAAATAATACAGTAACATAGTACATTAATAAAATTGGTACATTAAATAATACAGTTATTTATAAATTACTAAGTTTATTTATAAGGTTATAAATACATCCAGTTTCTGCTTATTTTTCACTACTGATGGTGAATTGTGAATACGAAGGCCATTCTTTAATTCATCAAAATCATTTTTCAGACAATTAACATTTGTCACTTGGAGAATTGTGTCATACTCCTCATGTATTTGGAAGCATTCACATGGTTGCCATAAAATAAGATAGTTTGTATTGCTTTAGTTAGTAGAGTCATGCATCACATGGATACATTCCAAGAAATACATCATTAGATGATTTCACTGTGTGTAAACATCATTAGTGTACAGACACAAACCTCGATGGTATAGCCTATGACACCTTAGGTTATCTGATATAGCCTACTCTTCCTAGGCTAAACTTTTACAGCATGTTACTGTATTGAATATTCTAGGTAATTGTAACACAATGATAATTATTTGTGTATCTAAGCATATCTAAACATAGAAAAGGTACATTCAAAAATGGTATAAAAGATTAAAAATGATACACTTGAATAGGGTACTTACCATGAATGGAGCCTACCAGAAGTTGCCCTGGGTGAGTCAGTGAGTGAGTGGTGAGTGAATGTGTAGGCTTAGGACATTACTGTACACCACTGTAGATTTTATTAATATATACAGTATTCACTTTGGCTACATTAAATTTATTTTAAAAATACTTTTTAATGTAATATATTAACATTAGCTTACTGTGATTTTTTATTTTGTGAATTTTAATTTTTAAAAATTTTTTGACAGCTGTACAAACACATTATACAACTGTACAAAAATATTTTCCTTCTTTATTTTTCTTGAGACAGAGTCTACTCTGTCACTCAGGCTGGAGTGCAGTGATGTGATCACAGCTCACTGCAACTTCCACATCTCAGGCTCAAGTGATCCTGCTGCTTTAGCCTGTTGAGTAGCTGGGATTACAGGTGCACACCACCATGCCTAGCTAATTTTTGTATTTTTCGTAGAGACAAGGTTTTGCCATGTTGCCCAGGCTGGTCTCAAGCTCTGGGGCTCAACCAATCCATCTACGTCAGCCTCCCAAAATGCTGAGATTACAAGTGTGAACCACTGTGCCTGGACTTTCTTTCTTTATATCATTATTCTATCAGCTTTTTTCCTATTAAAATATATACTTTTTACTTTTTAAGCTTTTTTCTTAAAAGAAAAAAAGATGCAAACACACACATTAGCCTAGGCCTCCACAGGGTCAAGATCGTCAACATCAACTGTCTTCTACCTCCAGATCTTGTCTCACTGGAAAGTCTTCAGGGACAATAACACACATGGAGCTGTCATCTTCTATGATAACAATGCTTTCTTCTGGAATACCTCCTTAAGGGCCTCCTGAGGCTGTTTGGCAGCTGTTTTTGAAATATAAGTGAAGGCCGGGCACGGTGGCTCAAGCCTGTAATCCCAGCACTTTGGGAGGCCGAGACAGGCGGATCACGAGGTCAGGAGGTCGAGACCATCCTGGCTAACATGGCGAAACCCCGTCTCTACTAAAAAAAATACAAAAAACTAGCTGGGCACGGTGGCGGGCGCCTGTAGTCCCAGCTACTCGGGAGGCTGAGGCAGGAGAATGGCGTAAACCCGGGAGGCGGAGCTTGCAGTGAGCTGAGATCTGGCCACTGCACCCCAGCCTGGGCGACAGAGCGAGACTCCGTCTCAAAAAAAAAAAAAAAAAAAAAAAAAGAAATATAAGTGAAAAGAGTATACTCTAAAATAATAATAAAAAATTAGTATAGTAAATCATAAATCAGTAGCAGTCATTTTTGTTATTATCAAGTATTATATACTGTACATAATTGTATATGCTGTCCTTTTTTTGTTTTTTTTTTTTGGAGACAGAGCCTTGCTCTGTCGTGGAGGCTGGAGTGCTGTGGCACAATCTCGGCTCACCACAACCTCTGCCTCCTGAGTTCAAGCAATTCTCCTGCCTCTGCCTCCCAAGTAGCTGAGACTACAGGCACGCACCACCGTGCTGGGCCAATATTTGTATTTTTAGTAGAGACGGGGTTTCACTATGTTGGCCAGGCTGGTCTTGAATTCCTGACCTCATGATCTGCCCGCCTTGGCCTCCCAAAGTACTGAGATTACAGACGTGAGCCACCGCACCCAGCCTATGCTGTACTTTTATATGCCTGGCAGCACACTAAGTGTGTTTATACCAGCCTCACGAACACTTGAGTAGTGCATTGCTCTGTGGCGTTATGATGGCTATGATGTCACTAGGCAGTAGAAATTTTTCAGCTCCATTGTAATCTTATGGGATCACCAACATATAAGTGGTCTGTGGCTGAAGGAAACGTTGTTATGTGGCTCATGACTATTATTAAACCATTTTCAACTCTGGTTGCCTTACTCTGAGCAGGAATAGCCCTGGGATTCATTTTTATATTGGGAGGAATTACTGTTATTAATTATCTCATTTTACTCTGTTAGAGCAATTTCTAAATCTGAGTTTTAAGAGTACCTACATATATCCTGTCTAATCTTTCCTTAAGAATAATTTTTTTTTTTTTTTTTTTTTGAGACAGAGTCTCGCTCTGTCACTCAGGTTGGAGTGCAGTGGTGTGATCTCAGCTCACTGTAAGCTCTGCCTCCCGGGTTCATGCCATTCTCCTGCCTCAGCCTCCTGAGTAGCTGGCACTACAGGCCCCCGCCACCACGCCCGGCTAATATTTCACATTTTTAGTAGAGACGGGGTTTCACCGTGTTAGCCAGGATGGTCTCAATCTCCTGACCTCGTGATCCGCCCGCCTCGGCCTCCCAAAGTGCTGCGATTACAGGCATGAGCCACTGCGCCTGGCCGAATAATTTTTTTAATGAAGAATTTAATGTTTGTTAAAGTAATCTATTTCTAATTTGTTGACTATTCACCTTAAAGAAGTTATGTTATTAGTCAATTTGAGGATTATTTGAAATATGATTAAAAATACAATGTATATTGAAAATGGCTGCTGCTGGGTGATAGGTACCTGAAAGGGGGTTATACTGTCTTTTATTCATGTGTATGTTTGAAATTTGTTAAAATATATGGCATTAAAGGGGGTGTTTTGGAGGGTGCTGGAAGTGTTCTAAAATTAGATTGTGATATTGGTTCCAAAGTTGATAAATTTACTAACAGCTGTTGAATTGTAACAAAATGAATGATTTTATGTTAATTATACTTTTATGAAGCTGTTAAAAAACAAAATATACTATATTCCTAGGCAAAAATTAACTTTCAGAGATACAATAGTGATGTTCAATGGGGTTTAAACTTACAATTACATTGGCATATTTTTTCCTTAGAAATATATTGTAACATAATTATATCTAAAACATGTAATTTTCTATAGTTGGAAAATAACTACATATTTTATTTATAACAATTTTTCTGATTTTTCTTTATTTCACAGAATAAACAGAACATTAAAGATGCTTACATAACCCTGCTTAACCAGTTGAAAAGATTTAAACTTTCAGCATTAGCACCTCTTTTTGGAAGTTTAAAATGGAATAATATTATGGAAGAGGTAACAAAATGTTTTAAAAAGCTTTGTATTTGAACTAAGTTTTTAGTTATAGGAAGGTTGCAAAAATCATACAGAGTTCTCATATACTTCTCATCCAGCTTCTCCTAATGTTAACATCTTAAATAACCATGGGACATTTATGAAAACCAGGAAATTAACATTGTGTTAATCCTGTTAACTAAATTTTAGACCTTATTCCAATTCCACTGACTTTTCCACTGACATCCTTTTGCTATTTCAGAATCAGTCCAAGATACCACATCCATTCAGTTGTCAGTCACACTTTTGAGTGTCCTCCAGTCTGTAATAGTTTATCAGTATTTTCTTGTCTTTCATGACCTTGAAAGTTTTGAAGAATACCAATCAGTTATTTTCTGAATGTCCTTCAGTTTGGACTTTTTTGATGTTTTCTCCTGATTGGAATGAGGTTATACATCTTTGGTCAGAATGTCACTGAATTAATCTTGGGTCTTCAGTGCATCCTAAGAGTATGTCTGAGCAATGGTTAAGTTGGTGCCTGACAGTTTTCTCTACTGTGAGGTTACTATCTTCCCTTTGTAGTTAATAAGGACATGCTTTGTGACTCTGCAGACCCTGTTTCTTCTCAAACTTTAGTTGATTCACTTTAATGTCCATAGCAGATCTTGTCTGCAACAATGATTATTGATGATTTTGCCAAATGGTGATTTTTTATTTCACTCTTTCCTTGGAATTCACTGTAAGGGACAGCTGTCCTAATGCTGCCATTTATTTGTTTATGTCAGTATGGATAAACATATTTATTTTACATTACAGGTTAGAATCCAACATTATAATTGTTTTGGAGCTCAACATGTTCTAGGTTTGAACATTAGAAGCACCTTTAGGTTGGCGCCTGTGTTCTTTTACAAGCTTTCATCTTTCTGTACTTTCTGACTTTCTGAAATCACAAGATGGTCCGGTCTCATCTTGTATTTTCCCTGCCACACCCCTGAAATTAACTACTTTGCCAAGGAAGGAGGCATTTAGAAGTTCAGATCTGAAAACTTTGTTGGTGAATTGCTACTGGGGTGTCATTGCTACTAGGGCTTTTCAGCAAATGGAACTAGGATTCCAATCCGTAATGGTTTATTTTACCCTTCCTCTTTCTTTATTTTTAATTTCTCTCTTCAATCAGGAGAAATCCAGCTTTTGTTATCTACAATATATTCACTTATTTGTTCAGTTCTAATACACACATGAAGTTATTTTATTTCATTGATTTTGATTTTTATAGATTCAGGGAATACATGTGCAGGTTTGTTACATGAATATCTTGCATAATGTTGAAATGTGGTTTTCTAGCGTACCCATCACCCAGTGTTGTACTCAGCAGGTAACTCTTCAACCATCACTCCCCTCTGATCCAACCCTTTTTGGAGCCTCCATGTCTATTATTTCCCTCTGTATAGTAATTTTGTAACTGCTAACCATACCCTGTGAGAAAAAGTCAATGATACTATAATATTTATGTGCAGTTCTCTTTTAACTGTAGCCATAGAATATGTTAATAACACTGTTTCCAAAGTTGTTCAGGTTAGTGACTTTTTCATCTACCTCCTTTGGTGTGGTTATGTTATCCTTTCTTATTTAATACAGTTACATTCATTGGTTAGTGTTTGTATTTCATCTTGGGTTCCTCCCACCTATTTCCTGGTTGTTTTTAATTATGTTCATTTTGAAAGGTGTGTGAAAGATATAGGAAACATTACCACCACCACCACCACCACACACACACACACACACACACACACATATTCTGGTGTTAAACACATAGATCGTAGCCTATATATATGTGTGTGTGTGTGTGTGTGTGTATATATATATATATTTTTTGAGACGGAGTCTCGCTTTGTCCTCCAGGCTAGAGCACAGTGGCATGATCTCAGCTCATTGCAACATCCACCTCCCAGGTTCAAGCAATTCTCCTGCCTCAGCCTCCCACATAGCTGGGACTACAGGTGCCCGCCACCATGCCCGGCCTGTTTTTGTATTTTCAGTAGAGATGGAGTTTCACCTTGTTGGCCAGGCTGGTCTTGAACTAATGACCTCATGATCTGCCCACCTCGGCCTCCCAAAGTGCATGAGCCACCGCACCCAGCCATAGCTTCTATTTTCTTGAGTGTTTTTATCATAAATGCATGAATGTTTATTAAAAGTATGGATATAATTATATGATTTTTCCTCCTCAGTTTTATTAGTATTGTATAGGGTATTAATGATTTTCCCAGTATTGAAGCCTCTCTGTATTACTGGAATAAATCCAACTTAGTCATGGTGTATTGCTTCTTAATATGGTGTTGGATTCTGTTTACTAGTATTTTGTTTAGAAGTTTTGCATCAGTATGCATGAATGATATTTCTATAATTTTGTTTCTTTGAATTGCCTTTATCTGGTTAGATGTCTTATGTTTTTCATAAGAAAGATTAGAATGTCTTCTCTTCTTTTTCAATATTGTGAAATAATGTATAGATCATTGGGATTATCTAGTCTTTGAAGATTTGATAGAAATCATCTGTGAAGCTATATGGTCCTGGTGCTTTTTTGTGAGGTAGTTTATTAATTTTCTGTATTTCTTCCATGGCAATTGACTTCTTTGGGCTTGTTAACTCTAATGGGGTCACATTTAGTAATTTATTCTTCTGTGAAAATTATTGATTTCACTTAAGTTTTCAAGTCTATTTGCATTGAACTTTGTGAAGTAGGCTTTTGTGATTTATCTTCTGTTTCAATAATTACTTTCCCTTTTAATTTTTGCTTTGTGTATTTGTGAGTTCTTTTTTTTTATGATCAAGTTAGCTAGTGGTTTGTCTGTTTTTAAGTTACTTAAAACCAAGAATTTTGATTTATTAATGAGATCTATTGATTTTTTTAGTTTATGATGTGCTTTCTTTCATCTTTTACTGTTTTTGGTTTTTATGTTGTTGTTTCTTTTTAGATTTTTTGGGGGGCTGGGAACTTACTCATTTAAAAAATTCATTTACTTTTATTGTTAAACATATTTAGTGAAATAAACTTTCCTCTGAATCACTGCTTTAAATATATCCCATAGATTATGCTGTAAATTGTTTTTGTCATTAAAAAAAAATCTGTAATTTCATTTTGTATTTCCTTTTACCCAAGTTTGACTGAATAGAAATGTTTTTAAGTTTCAGATTAAAGCATGTTTGTGATTTTTTTTCTTTCTTTTCTTTTTTTTTTTTTTTTGAGACAGTCTCGCTCTGTCACCAGGCCAGAGTGCAGTGCCACAATCTTGGTTCACTGCAGCCTCCGCCTCCTAGGTTCAAGTGATTCTCCTGCCTCAGCCTCCCGAGTAGCTGGGAGTACAGGCTTGTGTCACCACGCCCAGCTAATTTTTGTATTTTTAGTAGAGACGGGATTTCACCAAGTTGGCCAGGATGGTCTTTATCTCTTGACCTCGTGATGTGCCCGCCTTGGCCTCCCAAAGTGCTGGGATTACAGGCATGAGCCACCGCACCTGGCTACATTCATAATTTTTAAAATTTCTTTATTTTCCTATTACCTTTATTGTATTATGAAGATGTTAACATATAATTAATTTTTATGGATGTGCTGGGGACATTTAAGACAAATGAAGATTCCCTGTCACCACAATGTAGTTTGATTCATGAGATTTACTCTGTTCATTATTGTAGTTTAAGTCTTTTATCCCTTAACTTATTATTATTTTTTTTTGTCCAACTGTCTCTCTTGTGTATTAAAATTTGTTTTTATAGGTGAGTTTCTCTATAGAGTTTATCTTTTGTCATTTTTGTTTCACAAAGTTGGTTGCCATGCTACATGTTGGATAATTTTTCATAAGGGATATATTTTCATTATAGATTATGGCTTTTAGAATAAAAGGCTGCTTTTCTTTTTCACATGTAATGCTTTTGAGTTTGAATTCTACTTAGCCTAATATAAAGATACTAACCTCTGCTCTCTGTTTGTTTCCATTTACCTGGTAGAATTATGTCCATTCCTTTATTTTTAGTCTTTCTGAATCACTTTGTTTTAGTTGTGTGTCTTGTATATGGAATGCGGTCCAAGCTGAAATTATTTTTTTCTTTTATAGGTAAGTCTCACATTTACTGATATGACTGATACGTTTGGTCTTGACTCTATAATATGTTATAGGCATTTGTATTCCAGAGTGTTTGTTAAGTTTCTTTAATTATGAGATATGTATTCTTTGTTATTTCATTTAAACAATTTTAAACTTTGGTCTGTTTTACATGTTTCGTTATGGTAATTACCTTTGGGCTGTACCATTTTTATAAAAAGAATAATCTCCATTGTCTCCTTATTTTACCTTTCACTATGTGGTTTCTGAGGTTTTAGTTTTTCTCAGTATACTCTAGCACTCATTTATTGTGTATAGTGGGTTTTCTTGGATTATTATTTTTAAAATATTAATTTTATTATTAAATTATCATTATTACTGATCATGTTATTTATTCTTTTTCATTGAGACAGAGTCTTGCTCCGTTGCCCAAGCTAGAGCGCGGTGACGTGATCTTAGCGACCTCCCCGCCTCCCTGATTCAAGCGATTCTTCCACCTCAGCCTCCCGAGTAGCTGCAACTACAGGCCTGCGCCACCACACCTGTCTAAGTTTTGTTTTTTTTTTTTTTTTTTTTTTTTTTTTTTTTTTTTTTGAGACGGAGTCTCGCTCTGTCGCCCAGGCTGGAGTACAGTGGCCGGATCTCAGCTCACTGCAAGCTCCGCCTCCCGGGTTCACGCCATTCTCCTGCCTCAGCCTCCCGAGTAGCTGGGACTACAGGCGCCCGCCACCTCGCCCGGCTAGTTTTTTGTATTTTTAGTAGAGACGGGGTTTCACCGTGTTAGCCAGGAGGGTCTCGATCTCCTGACCTCGTGATCCGCCCGTCTCGGCCTCCCAAAGTGCTGGGATTACAGGCTTGAGCCACCGCGCCCGGCCTCTAATTTTTGTTAGAAGTGAGTTTTTGTCATGTTGCCCAGGCTGGTCTCGGACTCCTGGCTCCAGCCTCCCAAAGTGCTGGGATTATAACCAATGTGCCTGGCCCAGTTTTGTTGTTGATAAGATGTGCAATGATAAAAATATTTTTCTGTCTTTCATTTCCACTATTATTTTTCTGACCTTTTTTGGTTTTTATTTTATGTCATTTGGTTGTTTTCCTACCTTTCTTCATTAAATTTTATTGAGATTATTCTCCTTTGGGCATCTTGTAACTTATTCTTTATTTCTGGATATCTTTGCATTTTTCTAAGATTATTTTGCTGAATTAATTATTTATTGTCTCTTTCTTTCTTTCCAACTCTGTTTTTGTTTATCAGTTGCTGAATAAAGACCATTTTTTGGCTGGGTGCGGTGGCTCACACCTGTAATCCCAGCACTTTGGGAGGCCGAGGCAGGTGGATCACAAGGTCAAGAGATCAAGACCATTCTCGCCAACATGGTGAAACCCCATCTCTACTAAAAATACAAGAATTAGCTGGGCACGGTGGTGCACACCTGTAGTCCCAGCTACTCGGGAGGCTGAGGCAGGAGAATTGCTTGAAAGTGGGAGGTGGAGGTTGCAGTGAGCTGAGATCGCCAAACCCAGGAGGTGGAGGTTCTAGTGGGCCCAGATCACGCCAATGCACTGCAGCCTGGCAACAGAGTGAGACTCTGTCTCAAAAAAAAAAAAAAAAGATCATTTTTTGTATTATCGAATGCTTGTTTGTGTATATCCATATTTAGAATGTAGACTTAGAGATTTCTTCTGCTTTATGGTTGCTGTTTTTATTACTACTTTCTGAGGTAATGATGAGATTTTTCACACAATTTGTGTGAATTTTTTTTCCTGCTATTATTTTTTGCAATAGCTCTCTATGTACTTTCCTTTCGTTTTAATGATATTGAGGTTTGTTACAACATACTTTAATTCAATGTAATCTAATCCAATTAATTTAATTTAATATAATTTAATTTAATGTTATCTTTTTCTGCTAGCTTGTCAGAGTCCAGGCATGTTAGTGGGGTTTTTGTTAGTTTGTTCATTTATTTGTTTTGGTAGTGGGTGAGTGGTTTTGAATCTTCAGATTATCTGCTTTTCTTCTGACTTGCAGAGCCCTCAAATTCTTCTTTGTCTTCTTTTACCCTTTCGCCACTTAGTTGCCGAAGGATACTTCTTCCTTTTTTTAAAGCTTCCTTTTCTTTCCCAAAGCTGCTTTCAGAAAATTGTCCCCTTAGGTAGTTCCTATCTTTCAAATAGTCTCCATTCTTTTTAAAAATTTTAAATTAAAAAAATTTTTTTGATTGACACATTGTAACTATATATTTATGAAGTACAATGTTTTGTTTTGATATATGTATACAATATGACATGATTACATGGAGCTAATTAACATATCCATCACCTTGCTTACCTATCATTTTTCATTGTAAGACATTTGAAATTTATGCACTTATTTTGAGATATATGACATTATTATTGTTTGTAGTCATCCTGCTGTATAATAGATCTCAAATCCCATTCCTCTTTTTTATCTGAAAGTTTGTACCCTTGGATCAGCAAGTCTCCATTTCTCCCCTCACCCCCTGAAGAGAAGAGTTTCTCTTCTTAATTTCTATGAGTTCAACTTTGTTAGATTCTACATGTAAGTGAGATCATTTGGTATTTGGCTCTTTGTCTTGGCTTATTTCACCTAGCATAATTCATGTTGTTTCATTCATGTTGTTGAAAATGACAGGATTTCTCCCCATTTTAAATGTTCAATAGTATTCCATTGTGTATATATACTTCATTTTCACTGTCCCTTCACCTGTTGATAAACACTTAGGTTAATCCACGTCTTGATTTTGTGAACAATGTGTCATTGAACATGGGAGTGCAGATATCCCTTCAACATACTGTTACAAGAAAAACTTCAGCTGAATTAAATTTAAAGGAGTTTAATTGAGCAATGAACGATTCACATATCAGGCAGCCCCCAGAATCACAGCTGATTCAGAGAGACTCCAGGGTGCCTCGTGATCAGAACAAACTTATAGACAAAAAATATAAAGTGACATACAGGAATTGGAAGTGAGGTACAGAACAACTGGGTTGGTTACAACTCTGCATTTGCCTTATTTGAACACAATTTGAATGCTCAGCACTGTATGAGTGGTTGAAGTATAGCTGCTTGGATCGGCCAAGACAGTGATTGTTACAGGAACGTACTCGTAAACTAGGTTCTCTATCTTGTCTACCTATTAAGTTACGTTGCAATTCATCCACAAGGATTCAAATATGAAATATGAAGTCCTTCTCAAGCCGTATTTAGTTTGCTTTAACCATACTAATTTCAGTTCCTTTGGATATGTACCCAGACATGGGATTACTGGGTCATATGGTAGTTCTAATTTTAGTTTTTTGAGGAAGTTTCATATAGTTTTCCATAATGGCTATACTGATTTACATTCCTACCAGCAATGTATTAGAGTTCTCTCTTCTCTGCTTCCTCTCTGATGCTTGTTATCTCTCATCTTTTTGATTAAAGCCCTTCTGACAGATGTGAGGTGATATCTCATTGTAGTTTTAATTTGCACTTGCCTAATAATTGGAATGATTAGTAGCGCTGAGCGTATCTTTCATGTACCTATTGGCCGTTTGGTTTTTTGTTTGTTTATGTGTTTTTAGTAATGTCTGTCCAGGTCCTTTGTCTATTTTTAAATTCGATTATTTGTTTTCTTACTATTGAGTTTGAGTTGTTTCTATACTTTAGATCTTAACTCCTCATTAAATGTATGGTTTGGCCAGATGCAGTGGCTCATACCTGTAATCCCAGCACTTTGGGAGGCCTAGGTGGGTGGATCATTTGAGGTGAGGAGTTTGAGACCAGCCGGGCTCACATGGTGAAACCCTATCTATACTAAAAATACAAACATTAGCTGGGCAGTAGTGGCACGTGCCTGTAATCCTAGCTACTTGGGAGGCTGAGGCAGGAGAATCGCTTGAGCCTGGGAGGCAGAGATTGCAGTGAGCTGAGATCGGGCCACTACACTCCAGTCTGGGTGATGGAGTGAGACCCCGTCTCTAAATAAATAAATGAATAAATAAATAAATGTATGGTTTGCAAAATCTGTGGACTGCCTCTGTGTCATTTGTTGTGCAGAAGATGTTTACTTTGATGCCATCCCATTTGGCTATTTTTGCTTTTGTTGCCTGTGCTTTTGTGGCCGGCCGTATCCAAAATATCATTGCCCAGATCAATGTTGTGGAGCTTTCCTCGTATGTTTTCTTCTAGTAGTTTTATGCTTTCAAGTCTTATATTTAAGTCTTTAATCCATTTTGAGATGCTTTTTGTATATGGTATGAGGATCTAATTTCATTGTTTCTCTCGTTATACAGTGAGCTCTTTTATTCTATGTACACAGGTTTCCTTTCATCTCAGAAAAATTGTATCATTTCTTTTTTTTTAACTTGACTTTAAGTTCAGGGGTACCTGTATAGGATTTTTATGGAGATAAACTTGGGTCATGGGGGTTTGTTGTACAGATTATTTTGTCACACATGTATGAAGCCAAGTAGTAGCCACTAGTAAGATCACTTACAAATAAAACTATTTTTCTAAATAGCATGACACGTTACAGGTTTTTTTTCTTTGGCAGGCTCACGAGACTGTATCTATGCTTACACAAGTCTGGCCAGAAGGATCTGACATTCGGCGTGTCTTTTGTGTTACTTCATGCTCATTATCTTTGAGAATGTACCATCGCTTTTTAGGAAACAGAGCGCCCTCCGCTGGTCAGGAGACTGGAATCCAACAGGTGTGGTTGTTATAACTTTACTGAGAAATACTATTTCTCTCCACTTTTGAAATTTTGTTGATTTGTATCTTTCATTTCCTCTATTTGGTACTTCATGTTCTTCTCTTATTTATATAAACTTCAAAAAATAAAACTGAAACTTGTGTCTATCAGGAAACACTTATTGTGCTGTTAAATGATTTAATGTTTTACTATGTGGATGTTTCACTTAGTGTATATTTAGTCTAAATCATCCAAAAGAAAACGAAACAAGACAGGATATTAGCACTTGGCGGAGGCCTAATATGCTACTATGTTTTGGGCTTTTTGTATGCATTGTGCCATTAAATCCTCACAACAGCATTGTGAGAAAGGCATTAGTATTCCCATTTCACCTATGAGAACACTGAGATTCAAATAGTCCAGGTAACGTTTTTCAAAACAAAGGTACTAAATAGCAATGTGGATTGAACTCAGGTCCATCTTGTGCAAGTTCCACAATACCAAACTGCCAAACTGCCTTTTTTTTTTTTTTTTTTTTTTGAGACGGAGTCTCGCTCTGTCGCCCAGGCTGGAGCGCAGTGGCGCGATCTCGGCTCATTGCAAGCTCCGCCTCCCGGGTTCACGCCATTCTCCTGCCTCAGCCTCCTGAGTAGCTGGGACTACAGGCGCCCGCCACCACGCCCAGCTAATTTTTTGTATTTTTAGTAGAGACGGGGTTTCACCGTGTTAGCCAGGATGGTCTTGATCTCCTGACCTCGTGATCCACCCGCCTCGACCTCCCAAAGTGCTGGGATTACAGGCGTGAGCCACCGCGCCCGGCCCCAAACTGTCTTTTAAAAGAACATTCCTACTGTAGCGTCTTGGCATCATCCTAGCTGGAGAGATACTAAAGTTTTTAACCTTATTTATGGCCAACAGGGTCCATTCAGAATCTGTTGGCCAGTCTGGATTCCTTTCCCCAATATACAGTTGTCTCTACGTATATGTGCTTATGGATGTGCATGTTTACACATATACACACACACACACACACACACTCAGACACATGTGTATACATACTATTCTGTATACAATCTACCTAATGGGGGATTCTTGGCTAAAGATTTATATTAAAGAGAAATGAAGTTTCTGAACATTTCAGAAATGTTCAGGGCTCATTATCTTTTACTTAGCATCCTTATAATTGTTTTTCCAATTATCAGACTGAATATATTTTTAGTGAAACATTTTTTTTACAACTAGACTTATAGTATTTTAAATCACTCTCACAAAAATGATACTAAGTCAAATCTGCCTCTCTGGAATTTCTAATGATTAGACTCTATTTGGCCTTCTGGAGGTGCCCTGATGAAATCTTACACTTGCTTTGTTGACAGCCCTGCAAATGTTTGAAGATAGCTATGACGTTCTTGTCCCATGATATCAGATGTGTCCACTTCTTTACCCGTGTTCTTGCAGGGCAGATTTTTTAGATATATTACCATCCTGGTGTCCTCGCCCTGGTCATTTTCAATATTACATTTAAAATATGATGCCTTGGATGGAATAGAGCATTTAATGTGTGGCTCCATCAAGGTAGAGTCCTGTGAAATTACGACTTCATTAGTTGCTCTATCAGCTCATGTAGAGTTTGGCTTAACTAAAAATCCTGGAAAATGTTTTATTTTAACTGCTATTCAGCTGGCAGCTTCCCGTTCCACTTACCTCACATCTGTATAAATGCAGTAGAGTTTATGTTATAAAGAAAAGGAAAGTCTTTAAAAATGTAGAATGAAAAATGTAATGATTCAGCTGGGCACAGTGGCTCACACTAGTGATCCTAGCACTTTAGGAGGCCGAGGCAGGTGGGTTACCTGAGGTCAGGAGTTCGAGACCAGCCTGGCCATGGTGAAACCCCGCCTCTACTAAAAATACAAAAATTAGCTGGGCATGGTGGCAGGTACCTATAATCCCAGCTACTTGGGAGGCTGAGGCAGGAGAATCACTTGAACGTGGGGTCGGAGGTTGCCGTGAGCTGAGATTGTGCCACTTCACTCCAGCCTGGGTGAAAAAGCAAAATTCTGTCTCAAAAAAAAAAAAAAAAAGGAATAATTCATGATTCCTGCACAGCAAAGGTGGCTGCCAGCTTCTGTGGTCCTACATGCTTATTATGCAGTATCACATCCTGCTGTTCTCTGGCTTACCTTCTTTATTTTATTCAGGTGAACAGTAACTGTTTAACCCTGCAGGAGATGGAAGATTTGTGTAAACTGCATTGTCTCACTGTGGTGTTTCTACTCCATCTGCCTCTTTCTCAAAGAGCTTGTGCTAGAGTCGTCACTTCCCATTGGGCTAAGGACATGACGCCTTTATTACAAATGGTAAATGGATTCTTTATTAGTTTACTATTTTGTGTTTTTAATGTTTGGTAGATAAAAACTGCAGTAACTTTCAAAATTCCCTTTTTTGGGACTACTGTTAGCCCCTTGAGGGCTATGAAAGTTTAATGGGCTATATCAATCACTTTCCAATTTCAGCATCTGTGTTTAGGAGAACTAACAAATAGCATAATGTATATCTAACCTAAGGAAAAAGCCTCTCTGTTTTTCCTTCGTTAAATCTCTGCCAAGATCAGATTTTTGTGTTATCAACCATAGTTGATGGTTGGTGATCACTGTGGTTTAAGAGGAACTGAAGAAATCAATGTAATAGTTTATTACTTTCAACTGTTGTAGAGAATATTTAGAGACAATTTGGAGATTTTAGGAAAATAGAAGCAAAAACAGAAGAAAAACTTCCCTGGAGGACCACCACTTTAATCAATGCGGATAACTGTTAACATTTTGGTTTATTCTTTTTATTTTAAATGCATATATTTTTCTGATGTTTTCTTGTTTCTTATATTGGAGCTCTCTATATATACCTATATATTTTTTTCCTTCATGTTTTTCTGTTTTCTTTCACAATATTAGCATCATTTTTTAATGGCTACTAGTTATGTTTTAGTACCATGCTTTACTTACCCATTTCTCTATTATGGAATAGAAGAAGACTTTGATGGTTGTATTATAGATGCTGTTATTCTCTTTGTATATAAGCCTTTTCCTTTAATTTGGGGTTATTGATTTTGGCTTGAGAGCTAGAAATGGGATTAAAGGAACAATTGGCACGAACTTTTATTAAGGATCATGATACATATACTGAAAATGTTCAACAAAAGCATTTTATGACCAATTAAGTAGGAAGCCAGTCCACAAACATTTAGTGCATGGTGCTAATCACTGGGATAGAGTGAGAAAAATAAAAACATATTTACCCTTCCCACTCCAACCCCTTCATAGGGCTACATTTTCCAGAGAAGATAGATACTAAATTTTAAAAGTAATTATAAGGACAGAACCTTAGAATGCTTTATAATCTGATAATAACAAGATCCAACGTAGTCTGAAAACAATGGTTCTTTTTAAGAAAGAAAGAGATGTGGGGCACAGTGGCTCACGCCTGTAATCCCAACACTTTGGGAGGCTGAGGTGGGTGGATCATAAGGTCAGGAGATTGAGACCATCCTGGCTAACATGGTGAAACCCCATCTCTACTAAAAAAATACAAAAAAATTAGCCAGGCATGGTGGTGGGCACCTGTATTCCTAGCTACTTGGGAGACTGAGGCAGGAGAATGGCATGAACCCGGGAGTGGAGGTTGCAGTGATCCGAGATTGCGCCATTGCACTCCAGCCTGGGAGACAGAGTGAGACTCCGTCTCAAAAAAAAAAAAAAGAAATGAAGGGAAATGAAGTGACTCAAGTCCTGGAGGAAGAGAGAGTTAGCAGGATGGAGAGAAGATGAAACTGGATTCTAGGGCATGAAGCAGATGTGTAATTATCCTGAGGATGGTATAACCGAGGAACTGAGATACATCTATCATAGCAGGGGAAGGAAAAATATGGGAAAGTGATGAAGCTGAAGAGGCAGGTAAGAGACAAGTCACATAGGATTCTGTAGGCCCTGTTAAGAGAATGGAGATGTAACTTGATAGAAGCACAGTGAGGATCCACTGGATGGTTTCAAATGGATGTGTGGCACTTGCATTTGCAAAAACTTTCCCTGCTTGCAATGCAGAGAGTGCATTGGAGAGGCAAAACGGGGGGGATTTGGGGGAATTAGGTGGCTATTACCTCAGTCATGTAAGTGTTGATGGTGTTAGGGACCAGCGAGAGGTAAGTAGGGATGAATAGCAGTGGGCAATTTTAAAAGTTATTTAAGGTGAAGAATGACAAGTTTAGTGTTTGAGTGTGGGTAATGAGGGAAAGGAAGGAGTCAAGTAATTCCTAGACCCCTGGCTTCAGCATTTGTGGGGATGCTGCCATTGTATGAAGGGCATGTTAGTGGGGAAGGATCATGAGTTTCTTTTTTGGAAATATCAAGTTTAAAGTGCCAAAGAAATGTCCACATGGAGATATCTAGTAAACAATTTGAAATAATAGTTTGGACTTAGAAGAGTGGAAGGGGCTGGAGATAAAGTTTAGGAATCATTACTCGATGGATGTTAATTGAGGCTCTGCTAAGACATGAAATTATTTTGGAAGAGAGATATGGTAAGAGAGCTGAGGATAGGGAGCTCAAATATTCCAATATTAAACACTTAGTTATGGGTTGAGACACGGGCAAAATACACCGAGAAGGAACTACTTAGATAAATGGGAATAAAATCAAGGAGAATGGGTTTTCCTGAAGGTCGAAGGAACTAGGCAGTTCAAAAGGTGGATGTGGTTAATAGTATCAGCTGCTTTAGAAGACTGTAATAGGATGAGGACTGAAAATACATTGGTTTTAATGAAACGGAGCTCACTGTTGATCATAATTAAGAGACTAAGGTCTAGGTTATACTTTCAGCTAACAGAAAACATTAGTTTTTAATTAGACAGAACAATGATCCTCTTATGTCCTCATTCTGCAAAGGAAAAACTTGGGCTGAGCTATGTGGTCCATGAGCACAGCTAATGAATGATCAAGTTGAGATCTGACTTCACTCTGTCCAGCTTCCAAATATTTGCCCTATGGAGTAACAGCTGATCAGCCCATAGTCAGCCATCCTTCCTGCCTTTCCCATACTCCATGCCTGATTTTTGGTAACACTCTGTAGTGTGAAGTGTAATTTCATGTAGCCCCTAATCTTTTCACAATAAAAGAAATTTTTGACATTTTTTGAGGCCTCTTGAGAAAACAACTAAGCAAATCATGGAAGGGATCATTCCATGAGATTTACTCTGAATCTTGAGGCATGGAGACCAACCAGGTAGGTGGATGGGAATCTTAAAAGTTTGAAGGATTCAGCATCTTCTAGGTCCCTGAACACTCAAACACATTTTTAAAAAATGCTCTTTTGACCTAAAAGTTAAATCTGAACATATTAAAATCTAAATAAAGAACAGAAGCACATTTCAAAGCAGGAGTATTTCTGTAGCTTTGGGATTCTATCTGTGGGTAACAGTGTGAGAAAAATACTATTTTAAGAGTCAAATGCAGATTTCCTTGATTCAGGATAAATAACTATACAGAATGCAATTTTGGATCCGTTTTTTTTTTTTTTTTTTTTTTTTTTTATGCTTTAATCCCTTAAGGAGTAAAGCATTCACCATTACCCAGCCTGAATGAGCTTACATTAACAAGAATTGGAACGACCCTGCCCACTGCCTTTCAGTTCAGAAGCATATGAACCCTATAGTTTATTGCTAATATGAATATTGCCAATAACTTGGTTTTCTTTTCAATTTTCAGAAAAAATGGTGTGAATATTTCATCTTAAGAAATATACATACTTTTGAATTTTGGAATCTGAATTTAATTCACCTTTCTGACTTAAGTGATGAGCTTTTGTTGAAGAATATTGCTTTTTACTATGAAAATGAAAACGTAAAAGGTACCATCTCAGTATATTATAATTATTATACTTCCATCCACAGATAAACTTTATAAGGAATTTAAAACTACAAAATAATTTTTCTGTACTTCCAACATACAACATAGCAATTATTTTCATCTTTGTTCCCATATATATGTAATATTTTGGTTGCAGTCAGAGGGAATGCTGTATTTTAAAATATGTGTTTCACTTAATATTACATTGAAAGTATTTCAGGAGAAAATACATGTTTTTGTGTCCAGCATTTTCAAATTTCAAAAGTTGAACTTTTCATTTAAATGCACGCATAATATTTCTTCATAAAATTTAATTAGTTTAATTATTTCACTACTATTGCGATATTTATGAAATTTAATTTTTTTCTAAAAGATAAGGCTAATTTATATGTTTTTATATGTAATTTGTTTTTCTTTCTTTAAAATATTTTCTTAGGGTAAGGTTTCTGATGTTTCCTGATAGTAAAACCAAATGATACAAAACAAAAACATATTTGGACAGAACTCTAACTGATTGAACATTATTGAAGCTTTGACCACTTTGATGTGGTTCCTTCATATTGTAATCATTGTAATGAATTAACTGCATATAAACTTAATCCTTTACCAATTTTCTCATCTCTCAAAAATTAAAGTTTTTATTCTGTTTTGTTGGTTGTAAAGTTATGTGTGGCATAACATTTTTATTACCTTAAAGAGTAATTAAACGTTCACGATGCATTTTGTGAGATAATATACTTACAAAGTTAATACTTAGTTATTAAAATGAAAAACAAGATAATCTTTATGATCTGTATCTCGTAGTCAACACTAGTGACCATTTTCATTTATGTCCAGTGTGGAAGTCACCAAAAATTTCACTATGTGGAAAGTATTTCAGAATTCCATGAATTTACCCAAAATGTGACTAATGATTCTTTGTGTGGGTGTGGGTGGCTTCTACTATTTAGTGTTTTTAATTGTTATGTAGGCCTACATTTGAATTTGGGAGATACCATTATGAAAGATTATGAATATCTCTGGAATACCGTATCAAAGTTGGTCGGAGACTTTGAGGTTGGACAGCCATTTCCTCTGAGAACAACAAAATTTTGTTTTCTTGAAAAGAAACCATCACCAATCAAAGGTAATAAATTTCTCAATTAATCTGAAATGAAAACATTATTCCTCTGAAAATGTTTAGGAAATACCACTAATTCAATGCTGCAAGTATAAATAATTTTCTGGCACTTGAATTTTAATAATAAAAATAAATCACCTTTATTCTTATATCCTGGGAGTGGTATGCTATGACTATAATTATGAAGATTTACATTTTGCTTATAATTAATATTGTTTCAATTAAAAAACACAGCCAAATATATGTGACTTCCATTTCCAGCAATATGGCAGTTATAGGTCAACAGAAAAATCTCTTTGTGTAAAGCACTTGAGATGCTGAATAAGAGACACCAAACATCTTTTTATATCATTATAGCTAAGCTCAAAACATCCTAGGGGCTGAAAAATTTAGGGAAGGCCACATGGGCTCTCCACCTCTTTTAGGCAGCAAGTTGCAGGGGCTTAAATAAGAAAGGATCCGAACAAACACAGGTGCAGGGAGCACCAGGAGGATCCCAGGTAGAGCAATGGTGGTTTACCTGGAATCATGAACCAGACATTCGATAGAATACAAAGTCATTCATTTGTCTATTATCATCTTATACATGATATGTAATATCTGTCTATCTATCTGTCTATCTATCTTGTGTGTGTGTGTGTGTGTGTGTGTGTGTGTCTGTATAAAATCAAGGAGGACCCAAAAAAATATTGTAATCATATCAAATAATCTCATTACCATCTTCCCTACTTCTTTTTTATTTCATTTCATGAAAGTCTGTATATATGTGTGTGTATATATGTATATAGATATATAATCTCTGAGGCTTCCATCGTCAAACTCTTTGTCTTATAATAAGGAATAATAAAAGGAATTCACATTTGAAAATAAAAGGCATAGGTATTTTTCTTTATCTTCCTTCCTCCCTCCCTCCCTCCTTCCCTTCCTCCCTGCTTGCTTGCCTTTCTTTCTTTCTCTTTCTTTCTTTCTTTTCTTTCTCTCTTTCTTTCTTTCTCTCTCTCTCTTTCTTTTTCTTTTCTTTCTTTCTTTCTTTCTTTTTTTCTTTTCTTTTCTTTCTCCTTCCCTCCTTCCTTCCATCTTTCCTCCTTCCTCCTTCCCTCCCTACCTCCCTCCTTTCTTTCTCTGTTTCTTTCTTTCATTCTTTTCCCTCCCTTCCTTCCTTCCTTCCTTCCTTCCTCCTTCCTTCCTTCCTTCCTCCTTCCTTCCTTCCTTCCTTCTTTCCATCTACCTACCTATCCGATTTATCCATCTATCATCTGTCTACTTACCCATCCATGCATCCATCCATCCACCCATCCATGCATCCATCCACCCACCCATCCCCCATGCATATCCACGTATATGCCAAAATGCTGTCTAATTCTTTATACTCTACTGTGTTCCAAAGTGTTTTACTGCGGGAAAAAACTTTATGAGAAGGGCTGAACTTGATACATGTAAATAAGATTAATGTAAAATGTTTTTAATGTGAGTTTTAGAAAATAATATGTAATATTCCTGTCTGAAAGTTTTACATTTGACCTTGTCTCTCTCTCTCTCTTTTTTTTTTTTTTTTTGTTTACAGACAGCGCCAATGAAATGGTGCCCAATTTGGGTTTTATTCCAATGTCATCTTTTGTGGTTGATAAATTTGCTGGAGATATTTTGAAAGATCTGCCTTTTCTAAAGAGGTATAAGACCAAAACTGTGCCTCAATAAATACTTGTATGGAATACATGAGTTACTCAACAAGGATTATTTGAAATGCAGATGATTAGAGTACATTACATGTAGTATGTGTTTGTAATACATAATGAATTTAAAATCAAAATTTTCAATGCCTTGTGGCCATTATTATGTAAAAATCTGTATAGTTTTTAATCTTAGAATAAGTCACTACAGCTGCATATTTTAAATTAATGAATTAATGAATGCATATTAATTGATATTGATGGGACTGTCAGAGATGTGGAGTAGATTTTGATTTATTAAACCTCTAATAAACTGCTCTTTGGATTCTGCCACCCACATCATATTGCAGAAAGAAGAAGGGGAGCTATGATTTTCAAAAATATTATAAAATAAAATCTGTGCTGTGTTATATTTAGAAGTGTGCAATTTAAAATATGCTTTTTTTTTTTTTTGTCTCGCAGTGATGATCCGATTGTTACCTCACTGGTTAAACAAAAAGAATTTGATGAACTTGTGCACTGGCATTCTCATAAACCCCTGAGTGATGATTATGACAGGTCCAGGTGTCAGTTTGATGGTGAGCTCTGTGACTCTAGTGAAATAAATTTAAATCTACTTTACTCTCTGCCTTTTGTTTTATAGTGGAAAATTATATCATGAGACACAAATTAAATTTTTTTGAATAAAAATAGTCTACAAGATATTTAGATGTGCATTGGGAAAGATGGTAATGAAAAATTCTCTTTTTCTTCTATGACAGTCATATGCATGCAGATATATATGTGTTTTAGGAGAAAGTGCTAGAAGTTGTTTTAAGGAAAGATGGTTTGTAGTTTAAGCAATATATGTATTCCTTGGAGTCAAATATATTGAGACCATAGTATTTCAAGCAATTTTCACTGTTTCATACCACCCGATTGGCTGCATGTAATAAGCACCAGCATTCTATCTGCCTTCATGCTCAGGGTGGTTGAAACTACAAAAGGAGGCCCATGAAACTGCTAACAGTGGATCAGCAGAGACTGAATTTAGGATCTTGTCTTCATCTCAACTTTCTGTATCCCTATGCTTACCCCTAGCCCCCTTAGAGTTGACAAAACTTACTCTGAGAATAATCTAGGAGTAGGCATATCAAGTATGCTCTTATGAAGTACTTATTAGCCTGGGTGTGTAAAAAATGTTCACCAATACTTTAGATGAACCGTTAACATGCTTCAGAGTGGTTTGGTTTGATGTATATATTTACAGACATAGAAAAATTAGCTTAGTTATTTCATTTCTGTGAGTATTATGGAGGTAAGAGAGTAAGGCATACCTTGATTACTGGACTTCTTACGTTATGAGATTTTACCATGTTAGCTGCCATGCTCTGGGCTCTGGCTCTGTGGCTATGATCTGGAGTAAGGATTTTTTCTATCCAGTGATGCAAGAAGCCAGAATATCTTAGATGGTTGTCTTCTTGCCTCTGTCTCTACCTTCTTCTTTTTTTTTTTTTTTTTTTTTTTTTTTTGAGACGGAGTCTCGCTCTCCGGGCTGGAGTGCAGTGGCCGGATCTCAGCTCACTGCAAGCTGCGCCTCCCGGGTTTACGCCATTCTCCTGCCTCAGCCTCCCGAGTAGCTGGGACTACAGGCGCCCGCCACCTCGCCCGGCTAGATTTTTGTATTATTTTAGTAGAGACGGGGTTTCACTGTGTTAGCCAGGATGGTCTCGATCTCCTGACCTCGTGATCCGCCCGTCTCGGCCTCCCAAAGTGCTGGGATTACAGGCTTGAGCCACCGCGCCCGGCCTCTACCTTCTTCTTAAACGAATTCACAGGGCAGAGGACATACGTAATGCCTGGAATCTGTCATTTTTTCGTTGCATCCTGATACCTGATTCAGGAGGTAGACCATGAAGGTGTGTTTTGTCACTTCCACCCTTTGAATAAGAGAAGGAATTATTATCCATAGATAACTTGATTTTACATTCTCTCTTTAAGAAAGATAATAAGATTAAATTACTTTTCCACTAATTTAACTCATGAATGTAGGATAATATGAAGAATTGATGAGAATGCTATTGAAAAACTATGATAAAGTTACATTTTTTTTTTTTTTTTTTTTGAGATGGAGTCTCGCTCTGCCGCCCAGGCTGGAGTGCAGTGGCCGGATCTCAGCTCACTGCAAGCTCCGCCTTCCGGGTTTACGCCATTCTCCTGCCTCAGCCTCCCACGTAGCTGGGACTACAGGCGCCCGCCACATCGCCCGGCTAGTTTTTTTTTTTTTTTGTATTTTTTAGTAGAGACGGGGTTTCACCGTGTTAGCCAGGATGGACTCAATCTCCTGACCTCGTGATCCGCCCGTCTCAGCCTCCCAAAGTGCTGGGATTACAGGCTTGAGCCACCGCGCCCGGCCTAAAGTTACATTTTAAGTCTTTTCTTTTTCAGAAAAATCTAGAGACCCTCGTGTTCTTAGATCTGTGCAAAAGTATCATGTTTTCCAACGGTTTTATGGGAATTCATTAGAAACAGTCTCTTCGAAAATCATCGTGACTCAAACTATTAAGTCAAAGAAGGATTTTAGTGGGCCCAAGAGCAAAAAGGCACATGTAAGTTCTATACATTCTATCAAATTAAAAAAAATTCCTTTTTCTTTTCTCAGGTTGATATTTGTTATCCCTTTGGTGGTTTCTTTTTATATAATACTTTTTCTTTATATATATATATACACACACACACATATATATATGCATGTATTTTTATATATGATTACTTATTCTTTTACCTCTTGCTGAAAAAGCCTAACCTGCATAAAAAAGTTGTAATGGTATTCTATACATAATAACGTATGTATCTATTTGAAGAATAATTAAGTGACTAAAGTTTTGAGTTTAGAAATTTTAAACTAACATTAAAAATATAGTTGTTTATTAGTTAATGACAGTGAAAATCTTTTTCATATAGGTAGTAAAAATATATATGAAATGTTTATCTACTGTTTTCTAAATTATAAAGAGTGTTTACACTTTTTCAAAGTATTTAAATGATTGATCAATCCACCACATTTTGTGAGTGGAAGGTTAGAACTGTCCATTTCCTCTTTCTGTGTGGGTTGGACTCCTGCAACCTTACATTTTTCCTTCTTGGGATGTCGTTTTTCTACTCTTTTCCCAGGAGACATAACTGTGGAATGGAATACAAGGAGTAGATAAGAAAAGTTCCAATCTGTTTCTGGAATAATAATACTAATAGTTTATGATCTAAAATTATCAGTTGATAATTCCTGCAACATTAATGTCTAAGTACAGATATTTTTATTTTAAAACTGAATTTTCTGATTATTTGACTTTAGAGACAGATCATAAAGGTTTCCATCTTAAACAAATGGAAAAGTCATCAGGCTTTAGTATCTTTCAGTGGGCCTCAAAGTTGGGGATTTGGTAATGGCATTTATTTTCACAAAAAGTTTCTCTCGAGATGAAAGGTTTTAATATATTAGAGAAAGTACCAACTTAACAAAACCAATCACAAATAAAGGTATTTGTCACATATCTACCTTAACAAATTGAAATAAACATGGTGAAGTTATCAGGAATGAAACATATAAAGACCTCAAAAAATATTTTTATTCTCACTTCTGAATAATTACTTTTGTGAAAATTTTGGCAAGATCAGGAAAATGTGCATCTCTTTGTCAAGCCTTCAGTGGACATTCCAGAACTCCAAGAGACAGATAGTTCATCAGTTCAAGAACTTATCCAAAAAGCTCTTGTATTTTTTACTCAAGATAACATCAAAAAATAATCACAAATTACTCTAAAAGGTTCTCAGATGTTTTATGAAGGCTCTATTCTTCAACTGCTTCAAAAGTTTAAGCAGTTGGGCTGTCCCATCTTTTGTTTTAAGAGCCAAAGAGAAGCCTGTCTGAGCCCAACTATGTGATCATTGTTTCTCTCCTCCTTTTCATTTTTATAGCCAATTGTATTGTCAGTGAGACTATTTAAATGAACATTTACTTTTTTATTTATGGGTAACAAAAAGCTACTGCTTTTCAGTTATGTTTGTTGTTGTTGTTTTGAGAGATGTTATGAAATGGTAAATTTGCAGAAATTCCTGTCACATAATACAATGTATGAAAATAGAAAAATCTACATGGCAAAGGGTCAAAGGTAACCCTTGTACTGTTGAGACAGAATCATGCTAAATTGGCCCAACACAGCAAATTAGGAAGGCTAAACACTGGGAAAGCTCAAATATTATTGATTAGAAGGATTTGTTTCTAATTTAGAGAGTGATGACAACTAAAACTGACTTCATTATAGGCAGGCATTTACAGATTAATTTCGTGACTAACAAGAAGAGTGGAAGATGTGTTGGAATCCTCTTGCTAAAACAACAATTCTCTAATTTGTCTTTGTAGATGAATGAGTCAGGTTGGTAAAAGCATGGTAAAAGTGGGCCCATACTATGTTTAAGTTAATTGGAAGTGCTTATTGAGGAAGATAAAATCAATTGTATTTGTGTTGTTCCTCTTATCCAATCATCTTCTTCCTCTTTCCTTATTCACTCATCAAACATTATGGACTAAATGCTTTGTGCTTGAGACATACAGACAACAAAGGCACATTCCTGTCTCAGTATCTCAATTAAGAGAGGAGGAATGACAAGTGAAATTACAACTATAGTTTGTGCTAATGAGTGCTTCAATAGATGTCTGAGCAGAGGAAGAATACATGACTTAGACTTGGGAGAGTCAGGGAAAGCTTCATGGAGGAAATATATTAAACAAGTAGAGAATAGGGAAGTGATGTGGGAAGAATGGAAGAGGACAGCGATTCCAGAGGGAGCAGCAGATATCATAGCATGGAGACATGAAAAGAGAGGCGGCCTCTTGTCTCTGATTTTGTAACATTAACTCTTCTTCTTCTTCTTCTTTTTTTTTTTTTTTTTTTTTTTTTCTGAGACAGAGTCCTGCTCCATCGCCCAGGCTGGAGTGCAGTGGCCCAATCTCGGCTCACGGCAACCTCTGCCTCCCGGGTTCAAGGGATTCTCATGCCTCAGCCTCCCAAGTAACTGGGACTACAGGAGTTTGCCACCATGCCCAGCTAATTTTTGTATTTTTAGTAGATAAGAGGTTTCACCATGTTGCCCAGGCTGGTGTGAAACTCCTGGTTTCAGGTGATCCGCCAGCCTCAGCCTCCCAAAGTGCTGGATTACAGATGTCAACCACTATGCCTGGCAGCATTTACTCTTTTATTAATAAACCACACCACTTACAAATCTAGAAAATTATCTACAGAGAGCCTTTATACTCCCTAAATTAAATTGTCGTAAGTTATAAATTAACACAGGCTTAATTTCCGAAAGAAAAAAAAAAATTTTCACATCTACTCAAAATGGGATGATGGTCAAAGTCATCAATACACCCTTAATATTGTCTCATTCATGACCTCTTATCTTAGAATATTTTCAACTTATTTTAAGAGATGCTTTTTTTTTCCTTTGGGGCAGGAGACCAAGGCTGAAATAATTACTAGAGAGAATAAGAAAAGGTTATTTGCCAAGGAAGAACAAAAGGAAGAGCAAAAGTGGAATGCTTTGTCATTTTCTATTGAAGAGCAAATGAAAGAGAATTTACACTCTGGAATAAAGAACCTGGAAGACTTTTTGAAGTCCTGTAAAAGTAGCTCTGTGAAACTTCGGGTTGAAATGGTGGGGTTAACTGGTTGCTTGAAAGCCTGGAAAGAACATTGCCGAAGTGAAGAAGGTATGTGATTCTGTTTTCTTATTTCAGTGAGTTGGAGAATTAATACAAATGTAATGATGATAGTTGCCATTTATTAACTGGAAATTTACATTAGAAGACTTACTTGCACTATCTTATTTTATGTGTTATTACCTTTAATATGTTCTAAGACCCACAATGGTTGCCTGAAACTGTGGATAGTACCAAATGCCATGTATACTGTTTTGTCCTATGCATATATACGTATGATAAACTTTAATTTCTAAAAAGGTACAGTGAGAGATTAACAACAATAACTAATAATAAGATAGAATAATTACAACAATATACTATAATAAAAGTTATGTAAATATGGTCTCTCTTTCTCAAAATACCTTATTGTACTATACTCACCCCTTTTCTTCTTGTGAGAATGTGAGATGGTAAAATGGCTACATGATGAGGTGAAGTGAGGTGAATGATGAACGCTGTTGTTGACCTTCTGATGATACAACAGAAGGAGGATCATCTGCTTCAGGTGATCCTTGCGTCATTAAGCCATGATGGAGTGAATGACTGATGTTAGGAGCGGACGATATTGATGATTGGGGTCCTCCATGGTTGAAAGAGTTTTGCTGAAATCTTTTAGAAGAATAACATTAGCAGTAACTGTTGTCACTTTTTTTTTTTTTTGGAGGGGGGATAGAGTCTCACTCTGTCACCCAGGCTGGAGTACAGTGGCACCATCTCTGCTCAGTGCAACCTCCGCCTCCTGGGTTCAAGCAATTCTTCTGCCTCAACCTTTTGAGTAGCTGGGACTACAGGTGCACGCCACCATGCCCAGCTAATTTTTGTATTTTTAGTAGAGATGAGGTTTCACCATATTGGCCAGGCTGGTCTTGAACTCCTGACTTTGCGATCCACCCACCACGGCCTCCCAAAGTGCTGGGATTACAGGCATGAGCCATCGTGCCCGGCCACTGTTGTCACTCTTTAACTCATCAAAGTGTTTCTGTGAAGGTTGCAATTCTTTTGTGATTTTATGGGTGACTTTAATGCTGTATTCCATCTGAGAATTGTATTCCATATTTTTTCTTTTAATATCTATGTAATTTGAAACACTTCAGCAAATTCAGGTTCTGCTTCAGGTTCTTCTTCATCTTCCTCCCTAGATGACTCAATAAGTTCTTCCATTTCCTCATTTGTTAACATTTCCTAATGAACTTCAATATGTTGTTTCACTTCTTTATCAAACACGTTGGCAAATCTGTCTCTATCAATTAGTCTTGCTGCGTGAATTATTTTCCTAACTTCTCCACTGATCCCCAAGAAGTCTTGAAAATCACTCAGGACTTCACTCCATACATTCTTCCAGCAGGCATTTCTAGTTTTTTGGTTTAATTAATCCATTGCATCTTTGGAGAGTGTTATTGCATCAGCAATAGTGAATAATTTCCAGCACCTTATCATGTCCAGATTAGGGTCTGCATCAATTGCTGATTGAATGTAATCAAACACCAGGCAGGTGTATGTGGCTTTGACAAACTGAATGATGCTGTAGTCAAGGCATTGAAGCAGAGAGTTTGTATTTAGAGGTAAAAATACAATCTCAATATTTTCATTTTCAACAAAAACAGATTTGGGATGGCTAGGTGCATTGTCTAGTATTCTAAGCTTTCCTCTTTCAAGTATTTTTTCACTTCTGGGAAGAAGCATTGGTAGAACCATTCCATAAAAATGTTGACTGTCATTCACACTTTCTGATTATGTTGCCAGAACACAAGCAGATAATTTTTGCTTTTGGTTTTGAGAGTGTATGGCTTCTTCATTCTGCATGCTATGCCTCTCTTTATTATATGCACTGCAGCATTGCCACCTAGCACCAGTGTTAATCTGTCCTTCCATGTTTTATGTCTTGGTGCCTCCTTTGGACTTTTAAGAATGTAGTTTCTATTGGGCATCTTCTTGCAGAAGAGCCTGGTTTCATCACAATTAAAACCTTGCTTTGGATGGTATCCTTTCTTTCTAACCAACTTCTTCAACTCTGCCAGAAATGTGGCAGCAGCTTCTTCATTGGCAGATGGAGCCTCTTCAGTCAGTGGTTTTTTGTTTTGTTTTGTTTTGTTTTTGAGACGGAGCCTTGCTCTGTCGGGACCAGACTGGAGTGCAGTGGCGTGATCTTGGCTCACTGCAACCTCCGCCTCCTGGGTTCAAGAGATTCTGCTGCCTCAGCCTCCCAAGTAGCTGGAACTACATGCACACGCCAGCATGCCCAACTAATTTTTGTATTTTTACTAGAGATAGGATTTCACCATGTTGGCATGTTGGCCAGTATTATCGATCTCTTGACCTCATGGTCCACCCACCTTAGCTTTTCAAATTGCTGGGATTATAAGCATGCGCCTGGCCCTCTTCAGTATTTTTTACACTTTTCAGTCGAAAACTATTCCCAAATTTGTTTAACCATCCTATATTTGAAGAAAATGGGTCATTGTCACTCGTTTTGGAGGATGCCTTGCTGAAGTCTTCATACAGATTCAATGCTTTCAGGTGCAACATGTTTCCATCACCTGAAAAATATTTTCTATTTATGCCTTCCACCTTCTATCTTAACTAAGCACTTATCAAATACTGTGGCCAAAACTTTTGCCATTTGAGGTGCAACAGAAAAAATAGCACAGATTTCTTTTTTCTTCTTCACAACTTAATGGATAAAAGATTGTTTCTGAGTGTAGATCTTAGCAACCTCAGCATGTGAGTTTTTCTTTACTTATTAAGTCAAGAACTTTCATGTTTTCACTTAAAGCACTTTATGGCTTCTTTTTTGGCACATCTGAATTGCCAACATCACTTATTTTGCAGTTTGAGGCCATTTTAATAAAGAAGGGTTATTGAACACCAACACTGAGGCATCAGTGCAGTCAATCTGATCATCAAGGTGGCTGTTAAGTAACTAATGGAACATGATATCTACAGTGTGAACATGGGGGACAAAGGAAGGATTCATGTCCTGAGCAGGACGAAGTGAGACGGTGCGATATTTCATCACACAACTCAAAATGGTGTGCAATTTAAAAACATACGAGGCCGGGCGCGGTGGCTCAAGCCTGTAATCCCAGCACTTTGGGAGGCCGAGACGGGCGGATCACAAGGTCAGGAGATCGAGACCATCCTGGCTAACACGGTGAAACCCCGTCTCTACTAAAAAATACAAAAAACTAGCCTGGCGAGGTGGCGGGCGCCTGTAGTCCCAGCTACTCCGGAGGCTGAGGCAGGAGAATGGCGTAAACCCGGGAGGCAGAGCTTGCAGTGAGCTGAGATCCGGCCACTGCACTCCAGCCCGGGCGAGAGCAAGACTCCATCTCAAAAAAAAAAAAAAAAAACATACGAATTATGTATTTCTGGAATTTTTCATTTAATAATTTTGAACCACAGTTTAGCTTAGATCCCTGACACCGCCAATAAAAGGAAAATTTTGTATTTTATCAATGAGTAATGAAATCTCAGAGAGGGTCCAAAGGGCAAATATATAGCACATTCATAAGCACCTTCAAAGACAGGTGCAAAAAGAACAACTTATAAAGTTGGGGACACGGTTAAGGGAACCAACAAAAACGATGAGGCACCCAGGAAGAATCTGTCATTCACCTTTGAGACCAATGAGTAAACATTTCCTTTTTGGGTAACACTGTATTCATGCTTCCCTGGCACACTGAGTTCTTCCAAAGCTGCTGTGGATACCATGTGCTTTACTTTACAATTTCCATAACAGGTAGTAAAAGAGAAAAGAAGAGGCAGAAAGAAGAAGATACAGGTGAAATGGGATCACATCAAGATGTGTAAATTCACAGCAAGTGAAATGATCTTGTTCCATAATACCTCCAAACTGACAGCTCTTCTGAGCAAACCTAGTTGATCTGTCAGTGTTGAGCCATCTCCACACTTTGATCCATTTAACACCTGACCTCCATGTTCTCTCCAACACCCTGACCCCCCCCCCCACCTATTGTTTCTGCTGCTTAATTGGGAATGATCAAGTGTTATGCATTGTTTTTCTAAGTGAACTGCTCACTTAGAATAACAGTGCATAACAATCAGTATGGACTGTATTACATTTCCTTTGTAGCCTCTTACTGTATTCAGTAGGTGTTAGTTAATATTGTTAAATAGGTGAAATATAAATGATTGATTAGAAGAAATCCTGACATAATAAGTATGAAATAATTAGCAGAGCAGAGGAACAAAAAGGATATGTATGAATATAAAGCATTGGAGAGAGATTAGCAACATCTAGAATGTGACAGTTGGAAGAGGTGGATTGAATTGAAGGCCTCCAATGATTATATCAAATGCTTATCTGTGGTCAACCATAGGACTCAATAAATGTTGTCAAGGTTTTAACCAGATATTTCAAGTCATAAAGATATTTTTCTTTGAACACAGTAGAGCAAATACGAAAATAAAATATGTAGAAAATATTTGTTATTCTTCCTAAATTTTTACAAACTTGAGCTTCTTTGATCTTATTTCTATTATGAACTACATATTTTTTCCCTACACTGATGTGGCTGTGTCTCAGTAATCCACGGAGATGATGAAGTGTGGATAGTTGAACTTCAATTTTACTTTATTTGGCCCTTTCTACTCCAAAACCTCCACTAATGCCAAGTAAGATAGTGAAGCCATCTAGATGATTAACCTTGGGTAATCAGATGAATTATTATTGATGGTCTTTATAACAATTTTATTGTTTATTCTTTACCAAGGTAAAACCACGAAAGATTTAAGTATAGCTGTTCAAATGATGAAAAGGATCCACTCCTTGATGGAAAAATACTCAGAACTTTTACAAGAAGATGATCGGCAACTCATAGCCAGATGCCTTAAGTATTTAGGATTTGATGAGTTGGCAAATTCTTTACATCCAACTCAGGTAATATTATCGGAATAGCTCAATTTCAACAGGGTAATTACTAGTTATACATAAAGTGTTTTGCAAATATAGTCATCTCTTCCAGATTTTTTTTTTTTTTACTGAAAATACTATTAGTAGTAGTAATCCAACTGCCCAATCTTGAAGTAATGCATAATTAGAAAATTTGTACAAATGCTTACCTGGACAAACATTAAATGCCAGATAATCTCTGCAGATCCTTAAAACTAACCATATACTTAATTCTAGCAAAACATCTCAAAACTATAGTGTGATTATTCAATTGTCTTTAAATATGTCAGGTTGTAGCTACAAATATCATGATATATATTTGAAAATCTTGATGTCTACTAATTTTTTCTAGTTAAGACAATGATTTAAAAAATTTAAATTTAAAAGGAGGTAAAATGCTTTTCACATAGAAAGTGCTCCGTAATGTTTTACTTATTTAAATGATATTCTAATTCAATGTCACTTTCAAAATGGACTTTTAAAATAATGCAGGATGCAGAAAATGGTGTAAAAGTGAAGAAAAGGAATAAATATTCAGTTGGCATCGGGCCAGCTCGGTTCCAACTGCAATACATGGGCCATTATTTGATACGAGATGAGAGAAAAGACCCAGATCCCAGGGTCCAGGATTTTATTCCCGACACATGGCAGGTAATACTGCAAATGAAACAAAAATTACTGTATTTTTTTTTTATTATATGTGATCTCAGAGGTTTCTCATTATTGTGCCTCTACTTATTATATTTGGTATGAACTTGTTGATGTCATTTAAAGATACCTTGTTATTTAAAATGTCAAATGTGGACATTTTTTCCTCATTTAAAGAAAGTGAGATTTTCTTTTATTATATAGACCATTTCCTTGGAGGTACATTAATGGATTCATATGTTTAGCTCTGATGTTATCTCAGTGTCATCCAGCTGTATCATCATGGAGCAGCCTCCAGGTTTTCCCTGTGTCAATAGGATTTCATATGTAAATATATAAATGTGCATAGAGAAATCTGGATAAATAGTAGGGACAATTGTTTAGATATTTACACATTGCATCCGTCACCATAGTAGCTATTCTAAAAATGTATATAAAATTAATATTGATGGATATAAAATTTAGAGGAAAAGGATGCATTTCTACATGCATTGAACCATACAAACTTGCTGATAAATTGAACATGTTTACCTACAGAAATGCAATTTTATAGCTTCAGTCTAATAGACTGCCCCCTTCAGAATCTTTCTTATGATGGTGGGGTAGGTTAAAAAATGCATGCCGCCTTTTCATGAATAGGAAGACCGGTTCCTACTTCAGTGCAGGACAAGAGACAGTAATGCTCTCCATTAATTTCATTCACATTATAAATTTTCTGATGCCCATTTCACTCTGAGGTGTGGCCAGGAGTGGACCGGTTGGGGTTTTGAGTTGTTTTCCCACCTTCTACCTATTACATAGACTTATTATCATTCTTTGACTAGTCAACATTCTTCGGCTGAAGGGGTGGAGCTCTCTCATCCTGGCATTCTTCTATGTAGAAAGTAGAAGATCAGTAGCAAAATTAAGAATATTTGATGTTTCTTCTCCTCAGCTATTTTTTTCACCATCAGTAATATACATATTGTCTCTTTCTTAGAACTTAGTTTCTCAGCCGCACTTACTAAATAGCAAATAATTACAAGATGTTTTCTCAATAATAAGATATTTTGTTTGACATCCTCTCCATTTTTCACACATAAAACCCACCTTACAGATGTTCAAAAGCATAAAAATGATCTCTTCTGAGAGAATGGCATGAGACCTTCAGATGTACCTATAGATCCTTTGAGGTTCAGAAAATCATATTGGAAGTCTATTAATATACTGTCTTTGTTTTGGTAACGTATGGTTCACTTTCTTGACACGAATGGTACTCTGCACCCTGCAGCGAGAGCTCCTTGATGTTGTGGATAAGAATGAGTCTGCAGTGATTGTTGCCCCAACATCCTCAGGCAAAACCTATGCCTCCTACTACTGCATGGAGAAAGTGCTGAAGGAGAGCGATGACGGGGTGGTTGTGTACGTTGCTCCCACAAAGGTAGTGCTCAAGTGACTGTAATATTCTCTTTCATTCCTGACCTACTCTTCAAAAATGATGAACGTGGTCACATGGTAGATCTAGTTCACTTTATTTTTTAACCTGCGTTTTCTAGTTCCAGTGTCTGAAGCTAAAATAACATACATATACATATACACATACATATACACACACAAACATATACATAAAATAACATATACATATGCAAACTTTAGACATCAGGGGAAAGTAACCAAATATAGGAGACACAACTTTTTTCTGATGCATAAGCAACATTTTCTGTTTTTCCTTCTGATGAATACTTTTTAAATTTCATTTTACTTTAGGTTGAGGTTTATCAGTGAGGTTCGTATGCTGAGTCAACTATCTCAAAGAGAATATGTTAGCGTGTTTAGAGTGGTGGGTTGATGAAAGGGGTTAGTAAGCTTTCTGCACTGAAAGTAGGATACACTTTTAAACAGTTCTTGTTGTCCTCTGATATTTCACCTCTCTCTATTATGTGGCTAATGGATCTTTTTCTTTGTCAATCAGGCCCTTGTTAATCAAGTGGCAGCAACTGTTCAGAATCGTTTTACGAAAAATCTGCCAAGTGGTGAAGCTCTCTGTGGTGTTTTCACTAGGGAGTATCGTCATGACGCCTTAAACTGTCAGGTAGGGTATTTTAATTAATAAATGTGTTATCAAATTATATAACTGTACTTGTGTGTCTCTTTGACTAGAAATTCAGCATCTTCACAAGGCTTGTGAAAATAATTTCCTTGGCCGGGCGCGGTGGCTCAAGCCTGTAATCCCAGCACTTTGGGAGGCCGAGACGGGCGGATCACGAGGTCAGGAGATCGAGACCATCCTGGCTAACACAGTGAAACCCCGTCTCTACTAAAAAATACAAAAAACTAGCCGGGCGAGGTGGCAGGCGCCTGTAGTCCCAGCTACTCGGGAGGCTGAGGCAGGAGAATGGCGGGAACCCGGGAGGCGGAGCTTGCAGTGAGCTGAGATCCGGCCACTGTACTCCAGCCTGGGCGACAGAGCCAGACTCCGTCTCAAAAAAAAAAAAAAAAAAAAAAAAAAAAAAAAAAAGAAAATAATTTCCTTGAATTTATGAAAGACAAAATACTTTTAGAGAAAATGTAATGTTACATTTCAAAGAGTGAGAACTAGAACTCATCTTTCTCTAAAGATACTGACCTTTGGATTTCTGATTTCATTTATGTTTTATTGCATTGTCTTGGTTTGTAAAGGGATTCAGAATGATCTGAAAATGCTATGATATAGAAAACTAAAAAAATCTCAATTTTAAATCAATTACTTTATCTTCATAAGTATCTATTAAGGATACTCATGATTTAGAAAATGTATTATGGATTGTATACCTGGTGCTAAATCATAGACAATTTTCTCCCCTCTGAACTCACAGATCAACAATTAAGACTAAATAAGAATGAACACATGATTGTAGAAGATTGCATGGTAGACATGGAGATGTTCTACCCAGATTGCCTTTCAAAGAAGGATTTGATGTGGGGAGTGTGGTTAAGATAGATGCCAGCTATCAGCTCCACTCCCCCAGTTCTGCCTCCACAGTCTATACCCTGCAACTGAGCTAAGTAGAAGTATAAACAGCAGGCTGCTGTGACTCGATGTGGAACAACAGCAGTCCTTACTCCAGAACTCCAAGCTAGGTTGGCAGAGGCTCCATCAGGCCTGCCTTGCAGTTAGGCTTCCTCCTCTGCTCATTCCTGTTTCCCTGCTCTTTTCACACTAGCTGATTCTTAATAACACCTTTCAATCCAAACTATGTCAGTGTCAGGTTTTAAAGAATCAAACTTGTGACAATGAATAGTTTCTATTTTTTAAACTCTGAATGCTCATAAACAAGGATGTAAACTTCAAATCTGATTTTCTACCATTTTTAACCTACCAAAATTTCAGTTTAATATGGTTCCAATGAATGTGGTACAGTTTTGATGAAACCCTGAATTCTCAGAAGCAATGTTATATGCCAATTATCAGCAGATACATTCAGGACTCATAAGTCTATCTTACATATTCTTGTAACTATGTCTACACATAGTAAGTGCTCAAAATGTTACTTCACACAATATTATTCTTTGTAGGTACTTATTACAGTGCCTGCCTGCTTTGAAATTCTGCTGCTTGCTCCTCATCGCCAAAACTGGGTGAAAAAGATCAGATATGTTATATTTGATGAGGTAGGTTTGGTGTTCTTTCTTTGCTTAATTTCCTAGTGCACATTTGCATAGCAATGAAGATATTTGGTATTTCAGGACATCTATCCCCTTGGATGGAGTTCAGATTGAGAAGGCCTCCCTTTTTTTTTTTTTCGTGAGTGATTTTTCCTGGGAATTCCAGTTTTTTGGCTCCCTTTTCGTGTTGTGACTCAATAGGGTAAAATGATACACCCTGCAGAGTTCTGTATGGAAGTGGAATCCTTCACTGACAACTGTTTCAGTGAAAATAGAATTCAACCATTCTGGTACAAGTTCCCCTGGACAGAGATTTCAATCCAATCTTTGACCTCTAAAGTAAATGATTTTTGGCTCTAACAATGACGTCAGTTACATAAGTTTTATCGGTCGTGATCCCAAGAGAAAACTAAATGACACTCTTGAAATACAATAATTCAAGAAGGGTATTTTTCAAAGGTGTATGTGAGGGAATCCGTAAGGGTTAGTGCAGTAATCTAGAGCTAGTAGTTTACCCCTAGGCTTAAAGGAGCAAGACGTGGAAGCATTTATGGAAACTCAAAACGAGATTCCAATTGAGTTGACCATATTGTAAGGAACATAGCTGATTCAAGGTAGCTTTGCAGGAAAGGAGCCAATGGAAAAATGACCTCAGTCTTAGTCTCCCCGCTTCTTCTGATCTGTGGCCAAGGCCCTCCATAGGCCAAACCCAGTGGAACCAGAAATCATAAGAGTCCTTTTGACGAAGTGCCTGTAGGTCAGCTTCCCTGGGAAGAGACAGCAGGATAAAAAACAATGTAGATTTATAGCGATTTATTGGGGCAAATGGAAGATACTTTGCAAAGCTGTATTGCAGCATTATTAGAAATGTTTATTGGTCAGGCACAGTGGCTCACACCTGTAATCCCAGCACTGTGAGAAGCCGAGGTGGGCGGATTGCCTGAGGTCAGGAGTTTGAAGCCAGCCTGGCCAACATGGTGAAACCCCATCTCTACTAAAAATACAAAAATTAGCTGGGAGTGGTGTCAGGTGCCTATAATCTCAGCTACTCAGGAGGCTGAGGCAGGAGAACCTCTTGAACCTGGGAAGTGGAGGTTGCAGTGAGCCGAGATCGTGCCACTGCACTCCAGCCTGGGTACCAGAGTGAAACTCCATCTCAAAAAAAAAAAAAAAAAAAAAAAAAAAAAAACAGAAAAGAAAAGAAAGAAAAAAGGGGGAATATTTATTAAAAGAGATTTAAAACACGATAGGAAGATACATTCTTTGGCTCTGTGGAATTTTACATTCAAGGGGAAAAGTTTAACAAATCTCTGTAACTTACCTTTTCCTTGCTATAAACTTGGAACTACCAAACAGGCTGTGCTTTGGATTTGTTTGATACTGATTTATTACATTTACTTTTGGTTAATCTCATATTTCATCATGAAGGTCTTGAATATTATTGCTTTCAAAAATCCAACAACTTTGTCTATGCAATCTAGAACTTTGAATTAAAATCTCATCTCAAAACTCTGAAGTGATATGATGATATGACTTTGGCTATTTCAGTTTTTCGAATTTTGTGTAAGGGATAAAACCAAGAGGTTTTAAAGGCTAACGTCTACTGGCAGAATCAGGGAAAAGTGCTATCTAGGGCAAGGCATAAGGTCAATATTTGATGGAGTGGTATTTTATCTCACCAGGACGAGCCCAAATGGGCAGTGGGTATGCGTATTCTAATACATAGATAATTTGACTTTGATAGTAAGTCTTTTCCAGTTGCTTGCCAGGTGTCATACTTTAATCTGTTAAATGAAGACCACAACTGAGACTCTTTTCTAGATCTAGTTTGATTTGCTCATCCATTCATTTACTCAGCAGATATTTAAGGAGTGCCTGCTCAGTGTTAGGTTTTGTGTCAGTGGCTAGGAATAGAATATTCAGGTCTAAGGTTACAGTTTACTTAATGCTTTATCTATTAGACACTGGAACTGACAGCAGTTTAATCAAGAAAGAGGAAATAAACAAGTGAGCTCACAAATGATGATGCCAGCTCACATTGGTACAAACTGTGAAGGGAGAGAGCAGCTTGCCATGTCTGCAGTCATGGTAGGGTGTCAGGAGGAGGCAACTCTGGAATAGGTGGTCAGAAAAGTCTGTTTTATGGAGTGGCATTGAGCTGAACTCTACCGTGTGAATAAGAGAGGGTAAGAGTAATTTAAGCAGAGGGAATAATATACGTGAAAGCTCTTGGGTAGGAAGGGTGAGTTCAAGGAACAAAGAAAAGGTCATTCTTTCTGGACCATAGTAAAGGTGGAGACAATGGATTGAAATAAAGCCAGAGAGGCAGCGGTGGCCAAATGATGCCAGACATTATACATCCCATTAAGGAGTTTATATTTTTTTTCACATGCAAAGGGAAGATATTAAAGCAATTTATTTAGTGACATGACTTGGTATAGTTTATCTTTTTAAACTTTTTTTTTTGTTTTTGAGACAGAGTCTCACTCTGTTGCCCAGGCGGGAGCGCAGTGGTGCCATCGCAGCTCACTGCAAGTTCCGCCTCCGGGGTTTGCGCCATTCTCCTGCCTCAGCCTCCCGAGTAGCTGGGACTACAGGCACCCCCCACCATGCCCGGCTAATTTTTTTGTATTTTTAGTAGAGATGGGGTTTCAACATGTTAGCCAGCATGGTCTCAATCTCCTGACCTCGTGATCCGCCCACCTCGGCCTCTCAAAGTGCTGGGATTGCAGGCTTGAGCCACTGCACCCGGCCAGCATTTTTATTTTGGCTGTGATGTGAAGAATTTAAGGGCAGATAGGGAGGCTAGTATAGTAGTCAAGTGGATATTGTGGTAGCCCTGCTGAGATGTGAGAGTAGCTAGGTTGGCGGTAGACATGAAGAAAAATGCATTGAGTTGAAAGAAATTTTTGAAAGTAAAGTAAAGCAGAATTGTTGGTGAATTGGTTGTGGGGATTTTTAATATTTCTTTAAACTTGGCATGGTCACTTAAAGGTGATGGGAAGGCAGGCATGACAATTTCAAGACTCCATGTCTTACTTTCATTTGCTATTTTTAAATCAACTTTTCAGTTGAGATTTTTTTTTTTCTTTAATAGGTTCATTGTCTTGGTGGAGAAATTGGAGCAGAAATCTGGGAACATCTCCTTGTCATGATCCGATGTCCCTTTTTGGCTCTTTCAGCTACTATAAGTAATCCTGAACATCTCACTGAGTAGGCATTAAGTTCCAATTTGGACAGAGTGTTTGTCTATTTTGAATGTTTGAATTTCATAATTTCTCAATGGGTTCTGAGGAGTTTCATAATTTTCTAGTGAATTTAATAGTTTATTTCTGGATCTTCAAGAAACTGCATCTCTCTACACCTCCCAAGCCACCCTCTATACAGAAAAATCAAGGACTTCCCCACCCAGATCTGCAATTGAGTAGGAAATTTCCCCCATCCTGAAAATTGTTCATCAGAAAAGATATATTTTTGTTTCTTTTTTTGTCCTTCACCAAGAAATAAAAAATAAAATGATATAATAACACACTCAGCCATGGGTCCTGTGGTCCATTTTCCCACTTCGTTGAGATATTTAGAAAGATAGCAAATTCTTATTAGTTGAAAGCCCAATTTTATCTTGTAATTGGGCTTGATTTTTGCCTACTACTAGTAATTTTTTTTTTACTTTACAATATTTACTTATTTACTGATAACAACCCTGTAATACCTCCTATGTGCCCAGTACTGTTCTAAGTGCTTTACGTGTAGTAATTTATTTTAAGTGCCCAGCAACCCTTATGATTTATGCTTACTTCCATTACTACTATTAAATAGTCACAATTCTAATATTACTACCATATTTCCATTTTAAAATATGGAAAACTAGGTACAGAAAGATGAAATTATTCAACCAGGAGACACAGCTATTAGTAAGAAGGTTGGGATTTAATTTCAAGTAGTCTGGCTTCTGAGTCTATTCCCCCAAGTATAATTTATAAGGAACATGAAATTGTCTTTACTTAAACTACTTAATTTCACAGAAAGTAGTTCCATGTTCTGCCTAAATAATATGTACATTTATTTTTTAAGGTGGCTACAATCGGTAAAATGGTACTGGAAACAAGAAGACAAAATAATTAAAAATAATACTGCTTCTAAAAGACATGTGGGTCATCATGCCGGCTTTCCCAAAGACTACCTGCAAGTAAAACAGTCATATAAAGTTAGACTTGGTATGTTTGATATATTTCTATAAAGTGTGCCTTTTACTTTATTTTTTAAAAATCTACCATTATCTTGATCTTGATGCCTTTTACTTTAAATTTATTTCAGTGATTACATTTCCATTGATGTGGAAATTCTTGTTCTTCATTTTTAGTGCTCTATGGAGAGAGGTACAATGATCTCGAGAAGCATGTGTGTTCAGTAAAACATGATGACATTCATTTTGATCATTTTCACCCATGTGCTGCACTAACCACAGATCATGTAAGTAGTATTTTAGCCATATTTGTTCTGAGTAATATAAAATATTTGTATATATTAGAAATAAATGCTGCCTAATTGATATTTATCAGAATTATAGAATTACAGAATTACAGAAACTGATACTTTAACCTTAATTTAAAAAATAACAAGAGTATTCTTTCTAATTCTCATTGGTTCTTCAACAATGCCTGAATACGCAAAGATTAAAAACCACTACAAATTTGACCTGAATTTTTAGCTAATTTTATTTATTCTCAGATGTTTTCTTTGCCAATTTTTCTTCTTCTCAGCACCCATGTCTGTCTGTCTACCCCTCTGACACTAATTCTTCTCACAGTGCAGCCATGCAATTATATGTGGACAATCCCTAGTACATAGAAAAATCAGATAAAACACATTCTTGCTAACGTAGCAATCACGACATGCTTTTTTGGTGGTGAGCCAGTAAGGTGGAGGTCTTAGGAAGATTTCAGCTGGGACACCGGGGTGTGAGTGGGGAAAGATTTCTTAATTTTTCTTGCACAGTTCTCTTCCTGTCTCATCCTACTCCCATGAAGGGCCCATTTAAACTTCCTTTGGCTTTCAAAGTGATGATTAGTCAATAGTTTTATCTTCCTTCTAAAACCTTAAATATATTCCAAATTCTGTCATATTAAACATAATAGGACATCCATCATAAGACTGTTGTGATGATTAAAGAAGGTAAAATATGTAAAATTTTTAGAGCACAAAAGTCAACATAATTTGACATGAATATAATCAAACATAACTCTCAACTTTCTTTAAAGATAATTTTGATCTTTCCAAGTCTCTTTTGGCTTTCTTTTGGAAAAAGCTAAATGCATACCTCCTTAGCTTGACAGCCGAGGTCGTCTATGACCTGGCCCCAACGTCCTTTCCATTCATCCACTAGGGATATCTTACCTGGCAGCCCTCATGCTGTGTATTGCTCTTGGAATATTTCAACCCAGATGCCAACTACCAGTTGTTCAGATCCTGTTCATCTTCCATAATTCTTCTAATGTGAAACCTTTTCCAAATTCTTCTCTAACTTTCTTAGCTAGATGTAATCTTTCTTCTCTCCATAATACCTTGTCTGTGTTTCTAATATGACACCAGTCATGATGAGGTTACTGCTTAAGTCGTTTACATGCATATAGTCTTACTTACTAGAATAACTCTTTGAAGATAAATTTTATGTCCTTCGTTTCCTAACAAACCGCTATGTATATAAAAGGTACTACGTGTATGTTCAATAAGAACAGCCAACCTAAATTGAACACTTACTCCATGTTCTAAAAATTCTACATTTTTAAACTCTCTTAACCATGACAACAATCTTATGATAGATGTCTTAATACTAGTCCCACTTTACAATGAGGAAAGTGAGGCATAGAGAACTTAACTAACTCAGTGTTCTTTCATTAAGTAAATGGTGGGGTCATGATGCAATCTCCAACAAGTTGGCTTCTAAAAGCAAGCTGGCTGATAGTAATTTTCTAATAGAATTTTGGTTTGGAAACTTATCTCTTCTGTGACAATGGCCCAATCCAAATTCTAAATAAGCCTAAAATATGGACAATATTCTTGTGGCTTAACTCATACCCCAAACCTAGAATATGGATGATAACCCACGTGTAAGAATAAAAGGCACCTTATTCTATGTTTTTTTTTCCCCTTCCTTTCCCTTCCTTTCCCTTCCCTTCCCTTCCCTCCTTCCCTCCCTCCCTCCCTCCTTCCCTCCTTCCCTCCTTCCCTCCTTCCCTCCTTCCCTCCCTTCTTTCCTTTATGATATCCAGGAGTTATCTGACATTTTCATCATTACCTCGCATTTTAAAAACAGTATAGTATTTAAAAATTATTCTGTGTAGGATGGTTCAAGGCAGGTTATCTTTAAGCAGCAATGCATGTAGTGATTTGGAGTACTTGCTGAAATTGTCATTTTGGTCCAAGTGCCTTTCCTCTATTTTCAGTAGCTATTAATGGAGTAACTGGAAAGCAATAGAACTGCTACAGTGTGCTGTGACCCCAGATGACTTCTGCAAAGGTCAAGCTGTTGTATGAGTCTTCTTAGGATGTCTAGACTTTTGTGGCAGGAATGCAGGATAAACATAAAGACTTAGGTATTAGTAAGTCTATTTTGACAGCTGTGTGTATAGCATGTGTTTATATGGGACATATCCTAAAGTAGCAGTGATAAAAACCAAGGAGGCCTTTCAACTGAGTAAATAATTTCTGGTCTTGTGTAGTCCATTTCAGATTAATATGAAAAAAATGGAGTGGCAAGAAAAAACATAATAAACTGTGGCAACATAAAAGGGCCATCCACCTGGGTCCTTTCCTCTATAGTTGTAGTATAAAAATGATTTCAGGAGTGGGGCAGGATGAGTGAGCTGGTCTGAATCCAACCATGGTGAGGGATCGCCTTCAATCCATACATGGCTTGTTTCTGGCTAAGGACAGTGTATTTGGCCTTTGGCCCAATTTTCATGCCACACAGGAACAGCTGCTGACTCCTGGAGAGCTATCAGCCCCAGGAAGTCCTTGAAAGAACTGCTATCTGTCTCTTTCTGCTCAGCATAGATCAATGCCTGCCCTCACCTATGACATTAGGGACAATGTGGTTTACAAAAATAGCACCATGGTATAATACTGTTGTGTTTATTATAAATAAAGAATGGTACAAATCTATGACCTTTTATTTCTCTTCATTTTCTGCCTAGACTCACTCAACTTTTGCAGGATCATTAGTCACTATGTAGTGGAGAACAACTGAATTGAATCCCCAGTATTTAGGCATAGGACTGTTAAACTGATTTAAAAAATTAAGAACTATAAGGGATAATTAATCAATCATATTGATGGCTGTGTCATTAATCATATGCCAGGCATTTTACTAGGCCTGTTCCATATGTTATCTAATATAATTCTCATAAAAAAATCTATGTCACAGGCAGAATTATCCTTCATTTTAGAAATGAGGAAACTCAGACGTCTCTAAAAGGCTAAGAGACTTAAGAACTCATAAGCATTCTAGCAACCAAAAACAGAAGATTTATATTTTAACATTATAATAAATCTTAGATTTATTGTATGTTTTTATTTTAGTTAGGTAGAGTAAGTAACCACTTTCAAGTAATACCTAACAAGAGAGCAAGATGCCAACATTACAAAATAATAGGTGTTTTGTTCTATTTAGCATGTTGACATAATATAGTCCTTAGCATTTAGCTGTTTTCAGTGCTCCAACTGAGACGTTAAATGATGATTCCGGGAATTGTTTTATGTTCTATAGTTTTATTTTATTTTATTTTTTTTTTGAGACGGAGTCTCGCTCTTGCCCGGGCTGGAGTGCAGTGGCCGGATCTCAGCTCACTGCAAGCTCCGCCTCCCGGGTTTACGCCATTCTCCTCCCTCAGCCTCCGGAGTAGCTGGGACTACAGGCGCCCGCCACCTCGCCCGGCTAGTTTTTTTGTATTTTTTAGTAGAGACGGGGTTTCACCGTGTTAGCCAGGATGGGTTCTATAGTTTTAAAGGTTTGAAGAACATATGTTGATTTTGTTTGCTCTCACTGCAGTCTTTAGGGTGGAAGTAAAAATATTGTATTTTCATTCCTGTATTACGGATGAGGAACCAGCATTTATAGGTGCAATTAGAACCAGATCTTCTGAATCAGTCTCCTGTACTTTCCATTCTACCAAACTTCATCTCCAGTTTGTTTCAACTGTATTGTGTTTGGAGTGGCTTTTTTAGCCTTGAAATTTGAAACCTGAATTTTAAAACCTATTAATAGCTATTTACGAAAACAAGTGCCCTATTGTCAAATTATTTTGGATAAATTTGCATGCTGTATTTACTTCTTTGAGATTTAACATTTCCAGTGAGAAACCCCAAAGAATCCTATTTGATACAATACATATCATTTCTCCCTCCTTTTTCTTTTTTGAAGAATACTGTCTTAGCCCATTCAGTAGGCTTCTATGACAAAAATATCACAAATTGAGAGGCTTTAGAAACAAAGATTTATTTTTCAGAATTCTGGAGGCTGGGAAGTCCAAGGTCTAGGCACTAGGAGATTTGGTGTCTTGTGAGGTCCTGCTTTCTGGTTCATAGATAGCTGTCTTCTTGCTGTGCCCTCACATGGCAGAAGGGACAGGGGAGATTCTGTGGTCTCTTTTGTAACAGCATTAATCCCATTCATGAGGGTTCTTCCTTCATGACCTAATCATTTCCCAAAGGATTTGCCCCCAGATACCATCACGTTGGGGATTTGGTTTCAATGTGTAAGTTTTGGGGGAAGACAAACATTCAGTCTATACTACATTCCTATTAACATCTCAGAGAGTATGTTTTTACATGCAAATGATTTGTAGCACTAGTGATTGAAACCAGTAGAAAGTACTACAGTGAAACTTTTTGAGAACAGGAATTTTTTATTTCCACTTAAAAACATTTGTGGAAAAAATGAATGGCGTACATTATTAAGAAGACTTAGAGCAGACCTGTCAGTGACCTTTGGGAGAAGTTTCTTGGAGTCTCGAACGTGGTTTGAGAGCCTTTATCTTGAAGTTGACCCAGTTCTTATCTTGAAACGTAAGCAAATAAGATTTTTTTTAGCCTGGCTTGGTACACTTAAAGAATCACATTCTTAATTACATCAATTTTGGTGTTAGCTGTAAGGTAGAGGTTATATATTGTCTAAACTGAGTCCACAAACCTTTCAGCTTCCCATTGCTCTGATTTCAATTATGAAGTCATTTCATAGAAAATTAGCACAATGAAAAGATCTTGGAAGTAATATTAAACATTTTTGGTGGGCTTTTGGCTTTTTTCCCTCTTTAGTGATTCAGTGACCTGTGTAAATAGTATTTTGTTAGCATTTAGGACCTATCAGCATTTGAACATTTTAGTTTTTTGCCTTTCAGTGTCTTTGGGTTATGATAGTGACTGAGAGGCAAAGGATAAGACATAAAATAAAATAAAGAGTAAGAATTTTAATTTTATTTAAATAGATTGAAAGGTATGGATTCCCTCCTGATCTTACCCTTTCACCTCGAGAAAGTATCCAGCTATATGATGCCATGTTTCAAATTTGGAAAAGTTGGCCCCGGGCCCAGGTAAATAATAATGATTTAATACATCCTATTATAGAGGATGATAACATTGACAAACTCTCACCCTTTCTAATCACTTGCATCTAATCTTTTAAAATTATTAGTTGACTCTTCCTAAAATAAAAGTGCTTCTTCTCATATTTCTAACATTATCTGTTTGTTTTTTAATGGGTTTTAATTTGTATTTTATTTTAATTCCTGAGAATATTTCTTTTTTTTAATCTTTTCAAATTCTCAAACACTATTATATTTCAATCTTTTTACATCTTAGATTCATATTTCTTTTAATTACACTTGCTTCCCTTCTAAGTCCCAATTGCCATTTATTTTCATCTTCAACTTTGTTTTGCTTTGTATCCTCTCTTCTGAAGAGCTCATCCATCCTAGTAATGTTATGCATTAGAAGGCATGTGGAGATAAAAAGTTTAACCATGTCTACAATCAAGAAACTTGTAAGGCTGTTAAAGAGGTATATAGTTGATAAATACTTTTGGATTTTCTTGAATGATTGTACCTAATTTTGTAATATTTGTTTTCAAGGAACTGTGCCCAGAAAACTTCATTCATTTTAACAATAAATTAGTCATTAAAAAGATGGATGCTAGAAAATATGAAGAGAGTCTAAAGTCAGAATTAACAAGTTGGATTAAAAATGGCTACATAGAGGAGGTAATTTTCATACACTTTTTGGCCAAACTATATTTACATTGTTTTCTTGAGTTATATCATTCAGTTAATACCATTTTCTGATTTTTTTAATCCTCAATTTTTATTTCAAAATTTTAAGTTGAACATGAAGTCTAGTGATTCTGAGATAGAATAAAAAGAGCAAGTAAACTGGTCTTTGTCTTATCCTCAGTGTCTTCTGAACCGTGTGCCAGAGGATACTGGTTTCTTCTAAATGGCATAGCAGATAAGAACAGAAGGTTCTCTATCCAAAGAGATGATATTATTAATACTTTAACAGTAGAGAGACTGAACTCACAGTAATAGTTTCTGAGAAGAATGTTTTACTCCTTTATTTCTTTTTTGACTTGGATTTTACTGTTCTTTTCTTATTATTATTTCAAGTTGTAGGAACTATTTGGGTATTGAAACTTTTCCTGGAATTATATAAGTTACAGATATTTATTTTAATAAGTTGATGGTATTCATATTTTGAAATTTGATTTATTGGCACAGATTGAGGAATGACATATATTAGACTTTTCTCATTGGATTTTTTTTTCTGTAATACCTTAATCTACTCCCATTCAAAAACATAATATAATTGAGTTACATTTTCTTCTAGCTATTTTGTCATTTACAAACCTTGAAAATATATTTGGATGTGATTTTTTGACATAATGTAGAAACTGATTCACACTTGCCCTCCTGTCATAGTGAAACCAGCATTATTTGCTGAAAAATCCTTCTATTCCTGATTTGTATCGCCTTAAAAATTGCAGGTTAAATTGCATATGTGTGTGTGTGTATATTATCACTGCCAATTTTTTGTTCTCTGGCGTATTGATTTGTATGTTTCTTTGATGGTTCTTTGCCTAATTTTATAATGTACTTTCATAGGACTATTTTAGAAAACCCAGAAACATACATTAGACAACTAAGAAAATACTTTAGCAAAAAGCAGTAATTTCTTTCTCATGCAGAACTTAAAATTGTTTTGTATTCACTGCTATAGGCCAGAATGGTACTTCAGAATCTTAGTCCTGAAGCAGATTTGAGTCCAGAAAACACGATCACGATGTTTCCGCGTCTAGTTGAAAAACTAAGGAAAATGGATAAGTTACCTGCACTATTTTTTTTGTAAGTTATTTAATTTAATTTGGTTTTGCTTGTAATTGTATTAGTCTCATTCCTTTAAGGCAGGGGTCCCCAACTTCCGGGCCACATACCATCACCGGCCCAGCCCATGGTCTCTTAGGAGCTGGGCCACAGAGCAGGAGGTGAGTGGTGGGCCAGCGAGCATTGCTGCCTGAGCTCCACTTCTGGTCACATCAACCGTATTGTGAATGCACATCTGAGGGATCTAGGTTGTACGGTCCTTATGAGAATCTAACGAATGTCTGGTGATCTGAGGTGGAGCAATTTCATCCCGAAACCATCCCCCCACCCAGTCCTTGTGTACCACTTTCCCACTGCCACCCATTGCCAGGTGGTTTACCAAGGAACCAGTCCCTGGTGCCAGAAAGGTTGGGGACCGCTGCTTTAAGGTGAGGGGAGTTATACAAACTTTCCTATCATAGTGTAGTGTTCATTACTGTTTCTGGGGCCCATTGGTTATTTGAATGCATATGTTTTGTTTAAAAATATAGCTTTCTAGTTCAATTCTTATATTTGTGTTTGTGCTATTATGAATTACCATCTTTATGTAGTTTGCTACTCTATTTTTGTTTTCTTTCTACTGTAAACTATTACTTTTTATTTAGCCTTGTTAATTTTTAATGCATACCTAGGGTCTTTGCAAAACAAATTGAATGTATATGCACACAAGTATCCCACATAAAACTAAAGTATCTTCACAATATACTACTTATTGACAGTGTATTTTATTATATTTAATTTATAGTAATGAGAACTGTGATCCAGATATGCTGATATCTTTCTAAATTTTATATATTATAGTATAAACTAGCTTAAAATTGAACAAAATAGTGCAATTTCATTGGATATCAAAGTATAATTTATTAAATGGATAACATACTAGATCCTGGATTAACTTTGATAAAATAGTTTGGGATTAGAACACAATACTCTATTTACTTTGGATAATTTCAAACTACACTTAAGCCATGGAAGCTGAAGTAAATAAATCCAGAGTCTTGATTAGGTGGAAAAGTTTAATGAAACTTACTGACATGTAAACAGACATATAAGAATGAATCATTGATGATATATTTCTGAAATTACAATGATGGGTGAATGTAAGATTGTGTTTGGAAATTTGGGGGATTGCAATAATATTACTCCTTTTATCTTTGTTGTTGGGATAAGAAAAATACATTTCTGCACTGCCAAAGATTTACAAAGCTCATCTGTCTCACTTTCAAGTGTGGCTGTAGGTTGTAATTAGAAACAAAAGTAATTCTGTACCTCTGGGATATTTCTGAAAGCCTCACTACAAAACAGAAACTTAAAAATAGCTGTTTATTATTCATACCTTCATACAAATATAGGGGAGGCAAAATTTTACTTCTACCACCTTAGGCTTTTTTACCTGGGCTTGAGAATTAAACTAATATAAGACAAATCAATAGAAAAGCATGCACATGTATGTAGTATGTTTTATATGGTGCAGAAGACTTCATAAGGAGATGAAGACCCAAAGAGGCAGTTAGAGTTGGACACTTACATAGTGAATTGGACAAAGAGTGGTAAATTGTGAAAAATGTGACAAAGTAAAGGGGCGTGGGCTAGGGTAACTTGGGTACAGATGTGATTAGGAAGGTAAGAGTTAGTTTAACAAGGTTTGTTAGTATAGATTTCCCTTGGCTTCAAGTTCCCATCTTTGAAGACAGGAGTGTTACTCTCCTTCTGGTATAAAAACGTTTTTTATGGGCATTTAATCTGCTACTTTTAAGAAAAAGAAAGAAGATCAGAGTGATCTTCTTGACCCTGCTGTTTTTTCTAGTGCTTTCAACTCAAAATAGTTAATATGCCAGAGTGGTATATTTTGGGAGTAGCATGTTCCAAAATCCTTCACATACTTAAAATATTTTAAAACTAAAATATTTCACAAAACATCAAAAGTTTAATTCTACTTGAAGAATTGAAGCTTGGCATGTTTACATGACTCTTGAATTCTCTACAGAATAAACTGTGAACATCCTTGGTCTTACACAATTTGATTTAGTGCTAAGTAGCCCCAGATCATCAAGAGATCTGAGGATTTGTCTAGGCTCAAGTTTTACCTCTAGGAGCTTTTCAAATAGTAATGTACCCTTAAGCCTTCTGCAGTCTGATCTCTTAAAAAAAAATACATGGAGCATATTCAGTGTTTCATGGCAATGGCAGTGTGTGCTTAAGGGCACACACTTCACGGCCAGGCCCAAACTTGGATCCCACCTCTGCCCCCAGGAACTGTGTTATTTCTGGACAGCTACTTAATGACTTTAAGCCTTAATTTCCTTATTTGCAAAATGAGATGATCAAAATAATAATGCATAGGATTGGGGTGAGAATTAAATAACCCTAAGTTATGAAAGCACTTAGCACAGTGCTGCAAAAATGTTATTGAATACGGTCTAATCTCTAGGCCGCATTCATTCTTGTAAAAGTTGCAGATACCAGAATGATCCCTTTTTGTCAGATCCAAACAGACTCGAGCTGAGAGAGCATGAAGGCGGGGTGTTCATGCTTGTATGGCTGAGATAAGCTGTCTCAAGGACTTTCTAAAATAATCCCACAGCCAGTTCTTTCTTTAGGGCTACAGCAATTCAGATAAGATGCCCTTGAAAGAACACCACCCAGTAATGGCATCTCCACCGATAAATTGATGCCAGCTCTGGTTTTGCGTCTCCAAAACTGATGAACTGTGTTTCTAAGCAGCTTATGTAAACTTTGCCTTTTGCCAATACAAGCTTCCTTTTATTTTTGTCCTTTCAGACACATGTATGACTTGCCATAACTGTGTATCTTGGGTTATAGTTCTCATTTCTAATTCTAAATATAGTCAACATATTTGGAGATATTTTTTCTTTGGTTTTGTTTTGATTGACATAATATGTAGATCCTAGAGATTTAAGAGGCAACATTATTTCCAAGTGATCTTTGAACTTTATTTCCAAGAGTTTTTTTTTGTTTTTTAAATGAAGTACTATGATGAAAGTGACACTATTTTAAAAAGTAATATATTCCTAGGCCCCAGTAATTCCTAGGCCCATTAATGTAAAAAGAGAAGCAACATATGTCAGTTAAAAACAGGGTTTGAGAACAGAGGCCTGCAGGCCAGACTCTGCCACATATAAGCTGTGGGTTCTTGGGCAGGCCACTTAATCTTTTTGTGTCTCCATTTTTTAATCTGGAAATAAGGATATTAATAGAAATATTAATAGTGCCTTCTTCATATGATTGTTGTGAGTACTAAATGAGTTAATACACTGAAGTCACTGAGAATAATGCCTGACAACTGTACATAATTTTTTTTTTTTTTAAGGGAGATGGAGTTTCACTCTGTCGCCCAGGGCTGGAGTTCAGTGGCGCAATCTCAGCTCACTGCAACCTCCACCTCCCAGGTTCAACCAATTCTCCTGCCTTAGCCTACTGAGATGGGATTACAGGCATGTGCCACCATACCCGACTACTTTTTGTATTCTGTGTCACCCTGTTGTCCAGGCTGGTCTCGAACCCTTGACTTCAGGTGATCCTCCTGCCTCGGCCTCCCAAAGTGCTGAGATTACAGATGTGAGCCACCATGCCCGGTCAACTGTGTATAACTTAAATGTTTACTGTTATTATTATTTTATTATCTACTATATGAAATTTCTTGCCATGTGGTGTAGACTGTCACTTTTAAAATTCTTACTTCACCAGTGTGCCAGTTTATTTACTGTCTACTAGCTAAACACATTTCCTTTTGATGTTAGCTCTATAAAAACTTTAGAAAGGCCCTTTGCTTCACAGCATAGATTTAAAAAGCTTTATTATACAAACCAGACCTATGACTTGCTATAATAAGCTATGGTTAGTATAGTGACAATAGCTATTGGCTACTTGCAGCCACAGCATTTTGCCACCAAGAAACAATGGGGAAATAGGACCTCCCTGGGCTTTTCAGTGCTCCTGTAAAAAGCCCTAGCTTCCTGACACAGGGAAATGCATGTGAAATAAACATAGGAAATGTTTGCCTTTACTTCCTCTAGAAACATTTTACTCTTCAGGTATCAGGAGAATTTGATCTGTAGCCATTTGTCTATAAATGTCTTTACCAATTTGTGGCTAATTGCTCAGATCTGAGAAGGCCAACTGAGTACAACCTAGACCAGGTTGCTGGGTTAAACCCCAGGGTGCCAGGAAGTATGGATCACTATATTCCTAGGTACTTACATTTAAAGAACTATAAAGCCCAGAGCTTAGAGACATTTCTGCATTGCAAAGTCCAGCAACACCTAGGGTTTTTTCTTTTGGAAAGAATCATAGGTTCTCACCTTCTACCAAAATAACAATTTTTTTTGATTAATCTTTTTTTTCTCATTTTTAGAGAAGGGTGGTGATGGGGATAGCTATCTGTCTTCTGTATATAAATGGAGATAAATGGAGAAAAACCATTGTTCTCTGTTCCTTGCTTATGGAATATTTGACTGCTATTAGAGGAAAAATTTCCACGAGTTCTCATTGCATTGTCCCAGGGGTAATGTCTGTGTGGCAGAGTGGGTGAGGGGACTGGGGTCGGGGGAGAGAGAACGGAAGGGCCGGTAACATTATTTACTATAAGGTGGTTAATAAGGAGTCGGCTGATTCGGAACACCTGATGTGCACATTCTGGATAACATTTATAAAAGTGGGTATTAAAAACCCAACAGGGGATGATAGCAGTAGATGGAAATATGATTTTGAATTGTATTTATGATGTTATTTTCAAGGCGCACATTCTTTTTATTTCCAGATTCAAGTTAGGAGCTGTAGAAAACGCAGCTAAAAGTGTGAGCACTTCCCTAAAGGAAAAGCAGGAGACAAAAAGGCCTCCCAAAGCTGATAAAGAAGCCCATGTCATGGCTAACAAACTTCGAAAAGTTAAAAAATCCATAGAGAAACAAAAGATCATGTAAGTAGTTAACTAAAAAATTGACAAGTAGAGGGTTAAAATACTCCCCAAATCCTAGTAGGAAACATAAATTGAATATGTTCTATCAATAAGTTCTAGTTGTTGCTTGGACTTATTTCTAAATTGAGTACATTTGGGTGAGAGAATGGGGTAAAGATGAGTGACCATAATTGTACATTCATTCCTTAATTGCATCGATCAGTCTCATTTAGGACTTGAGAGTCCTACCACAGCCTGTCAGCCTAGGTAGATTTTATAACCTGATGTAATCATCTTACACAATAAGCACATCTTTGACACATATATGAACTCTGGCTGTCACTTAGTCCTCAGAAGGTTTAAATATAGACTACACACTTTGTCTTTGGTCATGACAAAGAAGTCTCACTAATATACCATCACAGTTTTATGAGTGATCATAAAAAGAACTTGAGAATGGATGGAAATTCTGATTTGATGCTTGGAAAGACTTAGCTAATGTGACTTCTCTTCCTTGCTCTCAATGTCTAATTCTGTCAACTCTAGGGCCATAATGTTTATCCCCTCTCTATGATCCTCTCCATCTTAAGTAATTTCCTGGCTTAGAAGCTCCTCATATCTTGCCTGGATGATCACAGAGGTCTTTTTTTTTTTTTTTTGGACTTCAGAGCCTTGAGGTTCACCACTCTCCAATCTAGTCAACAAATGATCTTGCACACGTTTGAATTGATAAAATTATCCCATGCTCAGTGTTCTCCCTTCACCCTTGCTTAGTTGATGAAGTCTACACTTCTTGACCATTATGCCGAAATGTTTTGGTATTTGCCTTAACTCTATCAGTCTCACTTCCTACCACTCTCCTCTATCAATACTCAATATTTATGATTCTCCTCACATGCCTTACTTTTCTGCCTCTTCCTTTCCGTGAACTGACCCATCCACCTTGAGTGCCCTCCTTCCTGATTGCTCCCAAAGCTTGTACTCATAATTTTTGGTATCTCATTTCTGAATCTTTCCCTGATTCCTGCAGTTAGACTTTCTACCCTCTCTCCTATGTTCTTCTACACTTTCAATAGCTAGTAGATCAATTATTGTAATATATTGTTGTTTGTATATATTTCTTTTTCCTAAATTTTAAGTTCCTTTACAACAGGAACCATGTATTTTTCTTTTTGTGTCTTCATTGCTTAGCACATTACCTGGCAGGTAATATTATTCCATAAATATATTTGAATGAATGAAAGATTTCTCTCCAAGTTGAAACAACTTTTAGAGCATCTCTGATTTAGGTTTTCCAAATTCCAGAGCAAACTAGAATTTGCTGCTGAACCTTCTGCTTATATTTCCTCTACCTATTTTTCTGTTTCCTTAGAAGTATGGGAGGTGAAAACCCAGGGATAGCATAGGAGGTGTAAGCCTTCTTAGCAACTGATCCTCAACAACCTTTCCTGAGGGCACCAGGAGCCACATTTCAGGTTGGATTAGTGACCAACAATTCAAGTTATAAAAATAAAGTGTGATTTAATGTGTTATTCATCACCGTACTGGGGGTGAGGGGGCCTTTAGATAGTCCCACTCTGGCCTCTTCCATCTGCATCCATTCCCATGAAGCAAGGGGCCAGTGGAGCTAAGGAGACGTGCCCACCCAGAGCTCATTCTCACCCTTGAATTCCAGGTTACTATGGAGCTATATTTGTCAAGGTAGGTGGATAGAATTTATTTTATTTAACAGTTTATTACCTTGGCTAAAAACTTAAAGTGAGGCAATAATATGTGGATCTTTGCCACATGCTCTGCAAATTTTAGGGCCAGGCCCTTCCATAGTCAGGGCATTCTCCCCTGAGTTAAGGGTAACATTAGTTAACACATAACAATGAAATACAAGTGAGCACATCTTCTCATATTTAGAATTTTCTTCCATGCACAGTTAAGAGAAAAATTTTAAAAAATCAAATAAGTGGTAATTGATTTGAGTGCATGTTACATTGAGGGGTGATGGATGGACAACACAGTATGTTGATATAATAGCCTAAACCAGGGTTTATGGAGGGGTCTCCTAGGTCAGATTCCCTAGTAGTATACACTGAGATGAGGATGTCTGTGGAAGGGATTTATTGAAGGTGTGTGCTCATGAGGGACCTATAAGAAAATGAACGAAGCAAGAAAGGGAAGGTGAAGAAAAGCAAGAATGTGGCTTCTGCTAGAAGATAGCCTGATTCTAACCCTACTGGGAATACTGGGGCACCAGAGAATTGCCCCACCTTGAGTCACGGGGGCTGATTTTTATACTTCATATCAGTCAGACTTTGGGTGTGGGCTGTTTCCCATCCACAGGAGAGGTTGTCACCACCCAGGCATCTCCAAGAGGCCCCTGTCAGTTTAGGGCAATTCTCCAGAGAATGGTGCAGCTGAGAGCCTTAGCAACCAAACTCAGAGCAGCTGTAGCATCCACTACAAGCAGGGAAGGAGAATGACTAGAATTGGCAATGTGGAACAAGGAGAACGCCTGCCTTACCTCCGAGCCTAGGGTCATGAAGGCCGAGGAAGAGAAAATGATCATCACTTTAGCAAGGAGAAACAGAGTTATCTCAGGAGAACTGGGTTTGGCAAGACTACAGCCAGAAGGAAAGGGAACATCCCAGAAAATATTAATATGTGATAGAATTTTCTCATAGTGGATCATAACATCCAGAGGCTAAAGAGGAAGGAAATTAGAGGAAGACTGAGTTACTGAAGATGCACAGCAGGCCGGGCACAGTGGCTCACACCTGTAATCCCAGCACTTTTTGGGAGGCCGAGGCAGGCAGACTACGAGGTCAGGAGTTCAAGATCAGCCTGGCCAACATGGTGAAACCTTGTCTCTACTGAAGATACAAAAATTAGCCAGGTGCAGGGATGGACACCTGTAATCCCAGCTACTCAGGAGGCTGAGGCAGGAGAATTGCTTGAACCTAAGAAGTGGAGGTTGCAGTGAGCCAAGATCATGCCATTTCACTCCAGCCTGGGTGACAGAGAAAGACTCCATCTTGAAAATAAAATAAAATAAAATAAAAGATGCACAGCAGTGGAAGTCTGGGTGAGAAGACTGATTTGGGAAGTCTTGGGCATCCTCTGGTGGCCAAATCAATTAATTACTTCATTATTTACAATTTCATTAATTAAAATTTTATTTTTATGAACAGAGATGAAAAGAGCCAGAAAAAAAACAGAAATGTGGATCAAAGCCTAATACATGAGGCTGAACATGATAATCTGCTCAAGTGTCTAGAGAAGAACCTGGAAATTCCACAGGACTGCACATATGCTGACCAAAAAGCAGTGGACACCGAGGTCAGCACTTACAGCGTGACCGTTCTCCAGACTATTTCATTTGGCAGCCATAGCTTCTTAATTGTAGACAATGTTTAATAAGATATATGCATAATATAATACATAATTAATACAATCCCTACCAAAGGGGAAATCTCCCTTAGCTACATATCACTCTTGAAGGTTTTGCCGTGCGTATCCAAAAAAGGACATGATAGTCTAAGCCAGGGTTTATGGAGGAGTCTCCTAGGTCAAATTCCCTAGTAGCACACACTGAGATGAGGATACCTGTGGAGGAGACTTAGGATTTGTAGATTATTTCTTGCTTGTTAACAGTTCACCTCTGAAAATGTCTGCCATTTCATAATTTATTTCTATTACATTGTTTCCACAGTCTGAATTCTAGACTTCAATTTCACATGCTTCATTTTAAAATTTGGGCACATGTGGTCCAATACACTTTAAATAATATTCACAGAATTTCTCAAACTCAGGGGCTTTTTACATTATAGCTAAAACACCAAAGAGGCATTGGAATATCTAAAACTGGTATTCAGAAACCTTTTAAAATGCAAATTACTCATGCTTATGGTAAACAAATTTGAAGGTATAAATTAGTAATAATAAAAGCAATGTCATCACTCATAAGTACTCACTGCCCTTCCAGACCAACCTTTTATCTCATTTTCCTGTGACTATACACATACAAACTTACATTTTGTGTATGTGTGTATACGTATACGTATACATGTATACATACACATGTATGTATATACATATACGTATACACACACACATATTCATTCTATTGTGCACCTTCTTTTGTAAGCTTCATGGTGTCTTATTTTTTATAACCATGTATTTAGATCATCATTTTAATGAATCCTTGATATTCTGTTGTATGAGTGAATACATAATTGAAGTAACCACTAACCAGTCTGTTGCTTTGGGAAGCTTTTTTTTTTTGTCCCTCTTCCTTCGTAAGCAGTGTTTATCTTTGTCCATCTATCTCTGGACACAGCTGTATTTCTTCTTTAAGACCTGGATATTTTTAAGACTATTCGTGCTCAGTTTCAATGGGAAGTAGGCATTCCCAGACCACGTAGGGTAAGGAACCTACTCTGCCTTCTTGGAGAAGTCTCTCTGTTGGGGAAAACTCCTAAGGCTCCAATAGCCAACTGATATCCCTCAGGCAAGAGCAGTCATGCACTCACCGATGCTGGGTGTTTTATCTGCTACTTTGTCAAAATTTTCTGCCCCAGAAGTGGAGTAAGACAGTTTAAGATGGTCTGTCCAAAGAAGTGGGAAGATTTTTCTTGTAGTTACTGTTGCTGCCATAAAAGGTTCTTTGTATTCATGTAGAGTCAATTTCAAATAGTTGCCTCATTTAGCCAAATTATTACATAGTATGCATGTTGTTTTCCTTTAGACATTTTTAATTATAATTAAAATTAAATCATAATCCCTAAATGTCTTGCTTCTTTTAGACTTTGCAGAAGGTATTTGGTCGAGTAAAATTTGAAAGAAAAGGTGAAGAATTGAAAGCCTTGGCAGAAAGGGGTATTGGATATCATCACAGTGCTATGAGTTTCAAAGAAAAACAATTAGTTGAAATCCTCTTTAGGAAAGGATTTCTTAGGGTAGGTAAATGTTCTTTATTCTAAAAATTGAAATTGTGACTGTTTCAAGCTGAATGTTCAGGAAAAGTAAAGAATACAACCACCATTTTTATTTTTTTCTCATGTAATTGTCTTTTAAAAAGTAAGTTGGCCGGACACAATGGGTCATACCTATAATCGTAGCACTTTGGGAGGCCAAGGCGGGTGGATCACCTGAGGTCAGAAGTTCGAGACCAGCCTGGCCAACATGGTGAAACCTGCCTCTACTAAAAATACAAAAATTAGCCGGGTGTGGTGGCAGGTGCCTGTAATCCCAGCTACTCAGGAGGTTGAGGAAGGAGAATTGCTTGAACCCGGGAGGCAGAGGTTGCAGTGAGCAGAGATCATGCCATCACAATCCAGCCTGGGGGATAAGAGCAAGACTTTGTCTTAAAAAAAAAAAAAAAAAGGCCCGGCGCGGTGGCTCAAGCCTGTAATCCCAGCACTTTGGGAGGCCGAGACGGGTGGATCACATGGTCAGGAGATCGAGACCATCCTGGCTAACATGGTGAAACCCATCTCTACTAAAAAAGTACAAAAAAAAAACAACTAGCCGGGCGAGGTGGCGGGCGCCTGTAGTCCCAGCTACTTGGGAGGATGAATGAACCCGCGAGGCAGAGCTTGCAGTGAGCTGAGATCTGACCACTGCACTCCAGCCTGGGCGACAGAGCGAGACTCCGTCTCAAAAAAAAAAAAAAAAAAAGTCATGATAAGACTGCATGTCATCTGTCTTATTTAATTGAAGAGGGGATTGAAATGCACTACTCAGTTTATCTCTTTTTGTTTGTTTGTTTGTTTTTGAACCTCCTGAGTAGCTGGGATTACAGGCGTGATAAGACTGCTTATCCTCTGTCTTATTTAATTGAAGAGGGGATTGAAATGCACTACTCAGTTTATCTCTTTTTGTTTGTTTGTTTGTTTTTGAACCTCCTGAGTAGCTGGGATTACAGGCATGCACCACCACGCCCAGCTAATTTTGTATTTTTAGTAGAGATGGGGTTTCTCCATGTTAGTCAGGCTGGTCTCGAACTCCCGACTTCAGGTGATCCTCCCACCTCAGCCTCCCAAAGTGCTGGGATTATAGGTGTGAGCCCCTCCACCAGGCCTAGTTTATCTCTTTTTCATGAGAATAAAAATATTTCCTAAACAAATACTTTGGCAAGTATTTCTACTGTGAAATATATCTATGTTCTCTCTCCTATCAGTGATAATGGACAAAAGGAAGACAAAAATAACTTTCAGACTGAACCCTTGTTATGTTATGTGCAGTGTGTCCTGTGACAGTGCACAGGGATTTTCTGGATACATTCATGAAGGAGCTTTATATAGTTTGCTTGTAAATTTGGATCTTTAGTAATATTCAAAAATTGACTTTTAAAAATTATTCATATTAAATTTTGTATGACATATATTACATTCACAAAAGAGAGAGAGAGAAAGACAAAGAGATTGAGAGTGTTTCTGCTACTCTAGGTAGCATCTTTTAAACTAAATGTTGAGGAAAATCTGACATCATAGTTAACAATGCTATTACCTGAAAAACAACCTAAGATGTAGCATTAACAACTTTGCTATGCTTTTCTCTTAACTAATAACAAATTATGTATTTATTTTAAAGGCTAATCACCACATACAATATTTTCTACATGATTATCAATTGATAGAAGAGAGACACACCTATTTTGATCAGCATATTCTGTGTTTAAAATAGTACCTGTTAAATAGTAGTTGCTCAATTACTGATAGGTTAATGAGATCACTCCACGAAAGTACTATGAAAATAGTGACAGCTTTGCTCTAGAGAACATTTTTTAAAAAGGTATTTATTATGGTTATTTTCTAAATGTATTATTATTTTCTACATTTTTGTTCTTATCAAAAAAACTTGATAAAAACAGGTAATAAATGATGTGTTGCATTTCCCAGATATATAGTGTCAGTTACAGAATAGTTAAAGAAGATCACTCTGTATACTTAAACATTAATACTAACCACAGCATTTATGACAATCACTATAAAAAGAAAGAGAAGATTATCAGAAATACCCAGTATTATATGAAAAGCATATTATCTAAGTAAACTTTTAAGTTTGTCCTGCTCCTTTTCTGGTCAGTTATGGCAATTCAAGGGGGAAAAGACAACTTTTTAAAATTACTGAGGTATGTTATTTCCATAGGCATAATCTCAACAAATTTTCGTAGACAAAATAGGTAATTGTCCAGAAGTGGATTTGTAAAAGTATTATTTCCCTATCATAAAAAATTTTCTGTCTAGTTATTCATTTAAAAATATTTACGGCCGGGCGCGGTGGCTCAAGCCTGTAATCCCAGCACTGTGGGAGGCCGAGACGGGCGAATCACGAGGTCAGGAGATCGAGACCATCCTGGCGAACACGGTGAAACCCCGTCTCTACTAAAAAATACAAAAAACTAGCCGGGCGAGGTGGCGGCGCCTGTAGTCCTAGCTACTCGGGAGGCTGAGGCAGGAGAATGGCGGAGAAGCTCGGGAGGCGGAGCTTGCAGTGAGCTGAGATCCGGCCACTGCACTCCAGCCCGGGCGACAGAGCAAGACTCCGTCTCAAAAAAAAAAAAAAAAAAAATATTTACTGGGCCAGGCGTAGCGGCTCACGCCTGTAATCCCAGCATTTTGGGAGGCCGAGGTGGGTGGATCAACTGAGGTCGGGAGTTCAAGACCAACCTAGCCAACATGGTGAAACCCCATCTCTACTAAAAATACAAAAATTAGCCGAACATAGTGGTGGGTGCCTGTAATCCCAGCTACTTGGGAGGTTGAGGCAGGAGAATCGCCTGAACCTGGGAGGTGGAAGTCGCAGTGAGCCGAGATTGTGCCATTGCACTCCAGCTTGGGCGACAAAAGTGAAACTCTGTCCCCCCCAAAAAAAAAATTACTGAACACCTATAAGTTGCCAGGTACTCTTATGGGTGCTGCGGATATAATAATGAATCTTGCTTGGAGTCTGGTATAAGACAAGTGAACAAACAAGTAATGTTATTGAGGTAGTCATTAATGCTATGAAGATAAATCATGTGAGACAGAGATAGATAATGACGGTAGGGATGGTTATTTTGGATATGGTGGGCTACAGATTCCTCTGTGACATTTCAACAGACAGCTGAAGAAGCCAGACAAATGAATATTTGGGGAAGAATATTCTGTGCAAAGCAAACAACGCATTTGGGAATGTACTTGTGGTGCTTGTGAAATAGCAAGAATACCAATGTGTCTAGTTTCTCTAGCTTTCCCATTGTGGCTTCATTGAAGCTCAAAGAGTTTTTCAGCAACTTTATGGCAAGAAATACTTGCATTCTATTAAAATGCTATTTTATGAAGTAATTATTTTATTCTCTTTCAAGGTGGTGACAGCTACTGGAACACTTGCTTTAGGTATCAACATGCCTTGTAAATCTGTGGTTTTTGCTCAAAACTCAGTCTATCTGGATGCCTTGAATTATAGACAGGTATTGCAAAATGCATAAACTTGCTTATTGTATTGCTGAAATACAGCCATAGCATAGTATAAAAAGTGAACCTTTAGTTTACAAACATACCGCAATTCACAGTAGCCTAACTGGGCATTCATCCTTGCCTGGCTTTCAGTTTTAGTTGTGGTATAGTTGAAAGCACCTGCATTTGGGATTGTGTGATTAACCAGATGTGTGACCTTGGATGAGATATCTAAACTGCCCAATTCTCATTTTCTATCTCCAAAATATGGGTAATAATTACTCTCCCACAGCATTTGCAAGAATTAAATAAGTGATTTGCATGGAAAATAGACATCAAAGGTGCTTGATACACTTTTACTCATTCATTTGCGGTGCGCAAGATTTTGCACTCTAGAGTTATCTTTAATGCTTCCCTCAGCTTTACTCCTGACAATCTATTACCAAGCCCACTTCATTACTTTCCTATAGCAGTATTTGATTTTTGCCTTGTGATTTCTGTATCCACCATCTTCTTCATACGTTCTTAGCCTTGTATTATTAGTACAATTTCCCTGATTCTCCATGCTCTTTATTCTACCACATCCTGCAGATAATGTAGTTTATCTTCATATGATTTCCCTGCTCAGAGACATTTGATAACTATTTCTGCTAGCAGATTCAAATTTAGATATGTCACCCACATTCAGGTTTTTATCAACGTTCTTCCCTCCCTTTATCTCTAAACACTTTTTGTTCTCCTTATAGGCCTTGTTCCTACCCAATATAAAATCCTTATATAATTTCCAGCATGTTACCAACCCCTCTTTTTTATTTCTATTGCTGCTGCTGTACTCTGAATGAATTCCTATAATGCATTTTTGGGAATCTTCTACTTTGGGCTCTGGAGCTAGGGTGTTTGATATTTGCGATGATGGACTTAGGAATGGAAATGTCAGGGTCTGAATTCTGGATCTTCCACTTTGTGGTTGTTTCAGTATGGGCACATCTCTTATATTCCCAGTGCCTTAGCACAGTCTAAGCACTTAATCAATAAGAGTTAGTATAACCTGTGTAAAGATTTTATTCATAACTTGCTTTTTCACAAGTAGCATTTCTGAATTTTATTTCACTCATGTATTTATTCTGGTTGTGCACATATTTTATTTTGTGATTTGTAATTCAACACACTTGTGTGTCAGAGAGGGCAGAAAAGGGATGAGAGATGGGGAAGATGGGCAGGGAGAGAAGATGGGCACATTAGAGTTCAGCTGTAAGTGATTTTGACATCATTGGTTTGCCGGTGTTCTTTGTTTCTTCAATAGATCATTATTTCTTTGGGATATATTATACAAATGCCTACTGCAATTAATGGCTTGAAATATTTACATAATGATGACAAATGTCTCAGTTTTCAGATCTATCTCAGTCATAGCAAATTTCCTAAGCACTATGTAGTTGCATGTTAGTGTCCGTTCCTTAATGGTTAGACATATGCACAATTTCCAAACTCCAAACCAGAGTAAAGGGCTCATTCTTACACTATGGCAGTAGAAGCATTTAGGGAAGTTATACATTGTAATTCTGTTCTCTTTTCAGATGTCTGGCCGTGCTGGAAGAAGAGGTCAAGATCTGATGGGAGATGTATATTTCTTTGATATTCCATTCCCCAAAATAGGAAAACTCATAAAATCCAATGTTCCTGAGCTGAGAGGACAGTTCCCTCTCAGCATAACCCTGGTCCTGCGACTCATGCTGCTGGCTTCCAAGGGAGATGACCCAGAGGATGCCAAGGCAAAGGTACCGTGCTGGACGCTGCCTGAGTTCAGTCTTCATCACTGACCTGGCTCTAGTCACCTCTGCTGTTCTTTCAGAAGTCTGTAGCAATCACCCTTGAGTTTCCTCAGTCCTTTAATGTTTTACAATGTCTTGAATAGTATAGAATTGGGAGTAGCTAGGGAGAAGAACAGTTTGGTTTGTTTCTACCATCAGACATGGAATTTGTGGCTTGATGAGCACTGAAAAGCACTCAGGATTACTATTTTCAGGTGTGAAATGCAGTGTCCTATAGTAGTTAAGTGCTGGCTATGAATTTAAAAAGCTCTAGGCAATTAATAGCTTCCTTTCTACAATTTAGAAAGAAAAGAAAGATTTATTTTTATGATTTTGTAACAAAAAAGTTTAAGTGTTTCATGAAAAAGTAACTCAAACTTAGGAATACTTGGGAAATGTAGAATGTTGATATAAGAAAAAAGTGCCCCTGTTTCACTCCCATTCACATTATCATTTTTTTTCAGTCAGTTTTCTAGGCATGGGTGTGTATTTGATTTTTAAACACTGATAACATTGTATGTAACTGAACTTCAAAATATGATTGTAAACCTTTCCTGATGTATGTTGCCTGGATAAAAATTTTGTAGCCAGTCTCTCAATGATGGATTTAAAATTCATGATTATGTAATTTGATTCTCGTCTTTATGGAGACGCATTGTTAGTGATGCCTGTTCTTTCTGTTTTTGTGTAGTGATTAGCATGCCCAGGTAAATCAGATACTGGTTTCTCAAGTTAGGATTCTTCTAGAATTCTTTTGATGAGTTGGCTGATCCTACAGAACAGTCATACATCATTTTTAAGACCAAAATTTCCCCATTCTTGAGTTCTTCTTTTATACCTGTCTCTAAAGAGGAGTACATCTTCTAATAAGGTTTCTTTTTTTTTTTTAAATGGTTATCAGGGTGGTTCATTTTCTTTGCCTTGCATGTTTGAGAGGACATACATGTAAATTTCTCACATATGGGACTCTTAAAAGTGGGCATAACATTCATAGAATATTATTGTCTTCATTCATTAAATCAAACTAAGATTGTTTCCACTGCCTTTTGGCATTTAATGTTTTACATAGAGGAACCATGGCAGTTTCTGTTCTCTGGCGGTTAACTTGATATTTTTTTCTGTATATGCAATTATATGAATCTGTTGCTTTATTCTATTTCAAATGTTTTATTTCCTAGGATTTTCTGGATTTATGGATCCTTTAAAAATGGCTGTTTTTGTTATTATATGAGAACTTTCAATCTTTGTGCTCAGGTTTTTATTTATTGTGGTGAAATGCACATAAAATTTTCCATCTTTAACCATTTTAAATGTACAGTTCAGTAGTGTTAAGTAAGTTCATATTGTTATGCAATGCTCAGGTATTTTTCAAATGAAGAAGAGATCCTTGAATTGTATCTTTGTTATTTGCTTCTGTTAATTGTTCAGTGGTTTTTTCAGGAAAAGCTATAATTTTTAAATTGAAACTCACTTTTCTGTTCTTCATTCCTGTTTTTTTCTTTATGAGAAAATATGAAACTTATCTTCCATATCACTGATGGCCTGAAGTGCAAATGTGGGTTTTAATTCTGCTACTACTGGACTTTTGTTTTTCTGAAATTCTTTTTTTTTTTTTTTTTTTTTGAGATAAAGTCTTGCTCTGTCACCAGGCTGGAGTGCAGTTGTGCGATCTCAGCTCAGTGCAACCTCTGCCTCCCGGGTTCAAGCAATTCCCCTGCCTCAGCTTCCTGAGTAGCTCGGACTACAGGTGTGCACCACCACACCTGGCTAATTTTTTGTATTTTAGTAGAGATGGGATTTCACCATGTTGGCCGGGATAGTCTCGTCTCCTGACCTTGTGATCCACCCATCTTAGCCTTCCAAAGTACTGGGATTACAGGTGTGAGTCACTGCACCTGGCCCCTGAAATTCTTTACTACTCCATCCATCACTCTTTTATATCATAATCATGTATTTTTAAATGTCAATTTATATTGTCTCTATACTATAGGCTGTAGTGCGTTGTCTCAAAGAGGTCATATCATTTGGCATCCATGATGGGTGACAAATAATTTTTCCTTTTTTTCCATCTTCTTATTTTATTTTATTTTAAGTTCTGAGTCACATGTGCAGAATTTGCAGGTTTATTATGCAAACATGTGCCATGGTGGTTTGCTGCACCTATCAGCCCATCACCAAAGTGTTAAGCCTAGCATGCATTAGCTGTTTTTCCTGATGCTCGCCCTCTCCCTGCCCCAACAGGCCCTGGTATGTGTTGTTCCCCTCCCTGGGTCCATGTGTTCTCATAGTTCACCTCCCACTTATAAGTGAGAACATGTGGTGTTTGGTTTTCTGTTTCTGCATTTGTTTTCTGAGGACGATGGCTTCCAGCTCCATCCATGTCCCAACAAAGTAGATGATCTCATTCCTTTTTATGGCTGTATAGTATTCTGTGGTGTATATGTACCAGTTTCTTTATCCAGTCTCTTGTTGATGGGCATTTGGGGTGATTCCATGTCTTTGCTATTGTGAATAGTGTTGCAGTGAACATATGTGTGCATATATCTTTATAATGGAATGATTTATATTCCTTTGGGCATATACCCAGTAATGGAATTGCTGGGTCAAATGGTATTTCTACCTCTAGTTCTTTGAGGAATCTCCACACTGTCTTCCACAGTGCAATTGAACTGATTTACACTCCCAGCAACGGTGTAAAAGCATTCCTATTTCTCTGCAACCTCACCAGCATCTATTGTTTCTTGACTTTTTAATAATTGCCATTCTAATTAGTGCGAGATGGTATCTCATTGTGGTTTTGATTTGCGTTTCTCCAATGAGTGGTGATGTTGAGTTTTTTTCATATGTTGGCTGCATGTATGTCTTTTTTGAGAAGTGTCCATTCATGTCCTTTGCCCACTACCTAATGGGGTTGTTTGTTTTTTTCTTATAAATTTAAGTTCCTTGTAGACTCTGGATATTAGACCTTTGTTGAATGGATAATTTTCTCCCATTCTGTAGGCTGTTTGTTTTCTCTGATGATTGTTTCTTTTGCTGTGCAGAAGCTCTTTAGTGTAATTAGATCCCATTTATCAATTTTTGCTTTTGTTGCAATTGCTTTGGGCATTTTCATCATTATATTATTCCATGTTCATGCTGCTGATAAAGACATACCCAAGACTGGGCAATTTACAAAAGAAAGAGGTTTAATGGAGTTACAGTTCCACATGGTTGGGGAGGCCTCACAATCATTTCAGAAGTCAAGGAGGAGCAAGTCATGTTTTATAATGGATGGCAGCAGGCAAAGAGAGAGAGAGCTTGTGCAAGGGAACTCCTCTTTTTAAAAGCATCAGATCTCATGATAGTTAGTCACTATCACGAGAACAGCATGGGAAAGACCCGCCCACATGGTTTAATTACCTCCCACCAGTTTCCTCTCATGACGCATGGGAATTGTGGGAGTTACAATGTAAGATGGGATTTGGGTGAGGACACAACCAAATCATATAATTCCACCCCTGGTCCTTCCCAAATCTCATATCCTCACATTTCAAAACCAATCATACCTTTCCAACAGCCTCCCAGAGTCTTAACTCATTTCAGCATTAACTAAAAACTCCACAGTCCAAAGTCTCATCTGAGACAAGGCAAGTGCCTTTTACCTATGAGCCAGTAAAATCAAAAGCAAGTTAGTTACTTCCTAGATACAGCGAGGGTACAGGCATTGGGTACATACAGCCATTCCAAATGGGACAAATTGGCCAAATCAAAGGCACCACAGGCCCCAAACAAGTCCAAAATCCAATGGGAAAGTCAAATCTTAAAGCTCGAAAATCATACCCTTTGACTCCGTGTCTCACATCCAGGTCACACTGATGCAAGAGGTGGGCTCCCATGGCCTTGGGCAGCTTCACTCCTATGGCTTTGTATGGTATAGTGCCCTTCCTGGCTGCCTTCATGGACTGGCATTGAATGTCTGTGGCTTTTCTAGGCTCATGGCACAAGCTGTCAGTGGATCTGTCATTCTGGGGTCTGGAGGGTAGGGGTCACAGCTCCAATAGGTGGTGCCCCAGTAGGGACTCTGTGGGTTCTCTAACCCCATATTTTCCCTTTGCACTGCCCTAGCAGAGGTTCTCCACGAGGGCCCCATCCCTGCAGCAAACTTCTGCCTGGACATCCAGGCATTTCCATACATCCTCTGACGTCAAGGCAGAGATTCCCATACCTCAGTTCTTGACTTCTGTGCACTCTCACGCTCAACACCATGTGAAAGCTGCCAAGGCTTGGGGCTTCTGCTCTCTGAAGCAATACCCTGAGCTATACCTTGGCCCCTTTTAGTCATAGCTGGAGCAGCTGGGATGCAAGGCACCAGGTCCCTAGACTGTACACAGCAGAGGAACCCTGGGCCTGGCCCAGGAAACCATTTTTTTTCTCCTAAATCTCTGGGCCTGTGATGAAAGGGACTGCCACAAAGGTCTCTGACATGCCCTGGAGACATTCCATTATCTTGGTGATTAATGTTTGGCTACCCATTACCTGTGCAAATTTCTGCAGCCGGCTTGAATTTCTCCTCAGAAAATGGGATTTTCATTTCTGTTGCATTGTCAGGGTGCGAATTTTCTGAACTTTTATGTTCTGCTTCCCTTATAAAACTGAATGCCTTTAACAGCACCCATGTCACCTCTTGAATGCCTTGCTGCTTAGAAATTTCTTCTGCAAGATACCCTAAATCATCTCTCTCAAGTTCATAGTTCCATAACTCTCTCAGACAGAGGCAAAATGCTGCCTGTCTTTTTTCTAAAACATAACAAAAGTCATCTTTGCTCCAGTTCCCAACAAGTTCCTCATCTCCATCTGAGACCACCTCAGCCTGGATTTCATTGTCCATATGATTATCAGCATTTTGGTCAAAGCCATTCAAGAAGTTTGTAGGGAGTTCCAGACTTTCCCACAGTTTTTGTCTTCTTTTAAGCCCTCCAAACTGTTCCAATTTCTGCCTGTTACCCAGTTCCAAAGTCACTTTCACATTTTCAGGTATCTTTTCAGCAGCGCCCCACTCTACTGGTACCAATTTACTATGTTAGTCTGTTTTCATGCTGCTGATAAAGATATACCCAAGAGTGGGAAGTTTGCAAAAAAAAAAAAAAAAAAATGGTTTTAATGGACTTACAGTTCCGCATGGCTGAGGAGGTCTCATAAAAAAGTCAGAATGCAAGGAGGAGCAAGTCATGTCTTACAATGGATGGCAGCAGGCAAAGAGAGAGCAAGTTTTTGCAGGGGAATTCCTCTTTTTAAAACCATCAGATTTCATGAGACTTATTCACTGTTATGAGAACTGCATGGGCAAGATTTGCCCCCATGATTCAATTACCTCCCACTGAGTTCCTTCCATGACATACGGGAATTGTGGGAGTTATAATTCAAGATGAGATTTGGGTGGGTACACAGCCAAACCACATCAATCATGAAATATTTGCCCATGCCTGTGTCCTGAATAGTATTACTTAGGTTATCTTCTAGAATTTTTATAGTTTTGGGGTTTACCTTTAAGTCTTTAATCCATCTTGAGTTAATTTTTGTATAAAGTGTAAGGATAGGGTCCAGTTCAATTTTCTGCATATGGCTAGCCAGGTCTTCCATCATCATTTATTAAATAGGAAACCTTTCCGCATTGCTTGTTTTTGTCGAAGATCAGATAGTTGTAGATGTGTGGTCTTGTTTCTGAGTTCTCTATTCTGTTCCAATGGTCTATGTGTCTGTTTTGGTACCAGTACCATGCTGTTTTGGTTACTGTAGCCTTGTATTAAAGGTAGAAGTTGGGTAGCATGATTCCTCCAGCTTTGTTCTTTTTACTTAGGATTGTCTTGGCTGTATGGGCTCTTTTTTGGTTCCACTATGAATTTTAAAATAGTTTTCTTTCTAATTCTGTGTAGAATGTCACTGTTAGTTTAATGGGAATAGCACGGAATCTATAAATTACTCTGGGCAGTATGGCCATTTTCACAATATTGATTCTTTCTCTCCATGAGCATGAAATGTTTTTTCATTTGTTTGTGTCCTCTCTGATATCCTTGAGAAGTGGATTGTAGTTCTCCTTGAAAAGGTCCTTCACTTCCCTTGTTAGCTGTATTCCTAGGTATTATATTCTCTTTGTAGCAATTGTGAAGGGGAGTTCATTTGTGATTTGGCTCTCTGCTTGTTTGTTGTTGGTTTATAGTAAAATGCTTGTGATTTTTGCACATTGATTTTGTACGCTGAGATTTTGCTGAAGTTGCTTATCAGCTTAAGAAGCTTTTGGGTTGAGATGATGGGGTTTTCTAGACATAGGATCATGTCATCTGCAAACAAAGACAATTTGAGTTCCTGTCTTCCTCTTTGAATATCCTTTATTTCTTTCTCTTGCCTGATTGCCCTGGCCAGAACTTTCAATACTATGTTGAATAAGAGTGGTGAGAGAGGGCATACAAATATTTTTTCAAAACAACTTTTTTTTTTTGCTGCATATAGAAAACAATTTTCATATGTCAGATCTTTTCTTTAGAGGAAAAGATGTCCTTGTCACAGTCTATGAGGTCCTGTAGTATATGATCTCTTACCAGCTTGCAGACGTCACTTCTTCCTGTCTCCCACATGGCCAGCTGCCCACTTCATGAGCACCCCAGACACATTCCGGTCTGAGGACCATGGCTCTTACTGTTTCTTCTCCTTCTAAGATCTTCCCTGAGACATATACATGGCCTCACTCTCTTACCACATTGAATTCTTTACTGTAACATTACATAGTGAAGCCTACCCTCACCATGCCTTCTAAATGGTAAACGTTTCCCCTGTCTGCTGCATTGACAGTGTTCCTTATTCAGTTAAATAGAGTTCTCATCAGTTCCTATATAGCATCAAATTATCTATGTATCTATCTACATTGATCTATCTTTATGTTTATCATCTATATTTCTATCCATCTACCTACCTATCTCTATCTCTATCTATCTATCTATCTATCTATCTATCTATCTATCTATCATCCATTTTCTATCTGCTATCTAACTACCTTTCTATCATGTATCATTCTATCATTTATCTTTCGATCCATCTATCTACATCTATCAATCATCTATCCACCTATCTATCATCTATCTTTCTATCTTCCTATCTCTATCATGTTTTTATGTATTTTATCTATATTTCCCACTAGAATGTAAGCACTCCAAGGACAATAATGTTCATTTGTCTGATTTTCTGATGTAGACATTCAATAAATTTTTATAGCATGACCATAATTTTAGGAAGATGATAAATTTTTCTTAAGAAGAATTGGTCTATTGTGGGTTTTTCTATTTTATCACTTTGGATACATCTCTCCAAATCTGATGGTTTGCCAAGCAATAGGATATATGAAATTTCTTCTGGATTCATTCTATCCACCTAAATGCTAATCAAATACCCTTTCAGATCTGAGCTGGATGAATAGTTTTTGGCTCAAATATCAGTGTTTAGCAGATCTTCATCTATATAGTTTTCTGAATTGAAAGGTCATGTTCTACTTCTGCTGGTCTTATTACACATTGATTATCTGGATGACATTAATCACAATAAACTATAGTATGCAATGCCATCAGGATTCTTATCATCTTTGTATGACTTTAATATGAAGTCTGTACTTCTGTGGTTATAGTGAACCACCATGAAACCCTCATACCTTACTATGCTGTTTTCTGACTGTTGCCATCTCTGACTAAAAGTGGCATATGAGAGAGAAGAGGTTGCAAATATACCATATATGGTGCCCTCAAAAAGTATCATCCCACAGTAAGGAGATGGAAAGTGCACTCCCTTCTTCCACCCTTCCACTCTTTCTCCCTTTCTCTCTTCTTCCTTCTCTCTCTCTTCCCTTCCTCTTCCCTTCTCTCCTTCTTTCCCTCTCTGCCTGCCTGCCTGCCTTTCTTCCTTCCTTCTTTCCTTCCTTCCTTCCCTGCCTCCCTCCCTCCCTCCCTCTCCCCTCCCTCCCTTCCTTCCTTCCTTCCTTCCTTCCTTCCTTCCTTTTTTCCTTTTTTCCTTCACTCCCTCCTCCTAGACCATTAGCCGTATAGTAAGTAGAGATTCTTTCTAGGTTCTATAAACCCTCAGGCCTAAAGACAGCTAAGTTTCCATTTTGGCGATACTGGGATTTTTTTTTTTTTTTTTTTTTTTGGAATTTCATGGACATTTTAGTGGGAAGTTGAAAGATATATGTACTTTAATGCAGTTTTATGCTGGAAAGCAAGCAATATTTTTATAACATTGGTTGAAATCAACCTAGTTACATGATTTTTTGTAATAATACTGCAGAACGTGGGATAATATCTCTTTTTACTTCTAGAACAACTTAAAAGCTATAAGCTCCTGAACTGGAATGGCTTTTATAATCAGACTCTTTGGCAATATGTTTCATTTCTGACAATTCGGTTTATGTGCTCTATTTTGTTAAAAAAAGAAGTTGCCATGTAACACTATAAAATAGTATGAAACCAAATTTTATCTGATGCATTTCTAATGTCTGTGTGGTATAATAGATATTGATCTATCATTTATTATCATTTGCAAATGTATTTTGTGACACTTAACATTGTGTGTCTAAAAGTACTCTTTTCTTTAAAGGTGCTATCAGTGCTAAAGCATTCATTGCTGTCCTTCAAGCAACCCAGAGTCATGGACATGTTAAAACTTTACTTCTTGTTTTCTTTGCAGTTCTTGGTGAAAGAGGTATGCATTACTGCACTTTTTTGGGGGCGGGCGAATAGCGTTACTACTATCTAGATTTCTTACCATGCTGAACTAATTGTAGCTTTTAGAAGGTTCTATCCAATGATTGATATTACTTATAAATGGTATAATTATAAAAGTTGGGCCCAGTAATAGTTATAAATATTTCTTATATTGGCATTAAATACTATTTTAAACTGATACTTAATAAGTTACTAATTATGTGGTAACTTGAGTCAAACTAATAAATTGTTTTTTGTTCTTTAGGGCTATTTAGATCAAGAAGGTAATCCTATGGGGTTTGCTGGACTTGTATCACATTTGCATTACCATGAACCTTCTAATCTTGTTTTTGTCAGTTTTCTTGTAAATGGCCTTTTCCATGATCTCTGTCAGCCAACCAGTAAAGGTAAGCTTGAGATTTTATATATATATGTAGAGAGAGAGTCCAAAAATAGCAACAGTTTTGTAGAAAACCAACACTTCAGGAATATTTTTTAGTAAAGAAAATACAATTAATATATATATAATTTATAGCTCTTCAATTGATAAAGTAAATACCTACTAATATATATTAAATGATAGTCAGCCATATTTTATGACATGTATTTACAATGTCAACACCTCCAAAGTATTAACTTCAGTGATTCCTTGCTGCCAGGATTAATGACATATTAAATAATATACAGGTTTTAGAAAATATTTTCTTCTAATTAAATATAATATATATTCATCATAGGAAAAGGATATAGGAAAGCATTAGGTCAAAAAGAAAAAATTACTCATAGTTACACTATCCACAGATAATCACTATTAATATTTGTGAATATTTTCTTCCAATCATATTTTCTTTGAATATTATTGTATAGTATACCTAAATAGCTGACATTATATTAATAGCGTAATTTAGAATAATATTTTCCCCTAAAAATACAATTTTATCCATATTGAGTAAATTTTTACATACATTTTTTATTAAAATCCTTTGATTTTTACATTTAAACACTAAATCTGTATGGTGTTCCTAAAAATCACGAAGATAGACTAAAGTGAGGAAATCTAGGTAAGGAAATAAGGCAATTTGTGTGGGATGATTAGGATCTAAATTAGGGTATAGGTAGCAAGGATGAAAAAGAAGGCACAGATAAAAACCATTAGCAGATATATGGTAATTCTTCAATTGCTATATTTATCATAGATTTTTAGTTTCCATAAAATTAAATGTAATATGACATTCCATTTAAACATGAAAAAATAGAATTATACCCTTTCATATTTACAAGAAGACACTTTGTTTTGTATAGGCTCAAAACGTTTTTCTCAAGACGTTATGGAAAAGCTAATGTTAGTATTGGCACATCTCTTTGGAAGAAGGTATTTTCCACCAAAGTTCCAAGATACACACTTCGAGTTTTATCAATCAAAGGTAAACTGTGTGATTCTGATAAAATTTAATAATGTAAAATCACTAAATAGGTCTTACCTAAAATGACTTAGTGGCTGTAGAATTTTAATTCAAAGGATAGTTCATTTGTTTTATAGAATAATTTGTTCTTTTTGTAATCAGTATGATATTTAATCTGTAATTGATGTCTCCCTCCATAAATTGACCAAAAAAAAGTCTTTGTGAAAAAAACAGGATCAACATTTTATTCATGTTTTTCATCTGATTGTATCAAATTACAACATCAGGTGACTAAAGAAAAGATATGCTAATTATACATTTAAGTGAAACAACTAGCTATATCACCGAATATACTGTTCTTTTAGGATGCTTTTACCTTAAGGTAGAACTATGGAAGGGACATACATGTTGTGAATTATAATGTCTTCCCTGAGAAAATATTAGAATAGTCGTCTAAGAAATCGTTACTTGACTCGCAGAGATCAAAAACAGAGAAACACTTTCAATTTTATTTGTAACATGCAGCATTTTCTTTGGTTTTGATTCTCTACCATCAAGTCAACATCAAATACTATTACTATTATACTTCCCCAGAATAAAATGGGATATGCTGGTTTATACTAGATAACTTTAGTGAAAAGTTGCTACGGAACAAACAAAAAGAATTAGTATATATTTTCTAATCCCACAATGCTGGATTAAAAATCTGTGCTCTCACAGAATGCCCTCTAGAGCAGTGAACACAATTTTAGTCATTGACCTATCATCTTTACACTTTTCACCACCCATACATTTTTGAAACAATTATTTAATTGTTCTGTTTAAATAAATTTATATTTAACATAGAAAATTCACTATCTCTATTTTGAACAAAATGATCATGATAAAAATACACTTTACTGCATAACAGTCAGATCTGCGTGAAATGTTAGGGTGCTACACCAAAAAGCTTTAAAAAATAGGCCAAACATGGTGACTCAAGCCTGTAATCCCAGCGCTTTGGGAGGCAGAAGTGGGAGGGTTGCGTGAGCCCAGGAGTTTGAGACCAGCCCGGGGAGCAGAGGGAGACCCCATCTCTAAGAAAAAGGAAAAATTAGATAATAATTTCTAAAGTCCCATATATTAAATAGAAACTCATAGAGAAAAGGATCTGGGTCTGCCTTCATGGGTAGGCTTGTAACGCCCTCAAGATATTTTTGAAGCCATCTAGGACTGGAAAATTAAACAGCAGGTTAGAAGGTGCTACAGGAAAAAAGGTGGATCTTTAGTAGTCTTTTAGATTTGAGAAGACTAAGACCAACTATCCTTATTCTCCAAATCTTAAGAAATCCGTGACCTAGAAAGAGAGACAAAGCATAAATGAGGCTTACTAAAACTGTGAAACAATACCCACTGCAGTCCGTACTGTCTGTACTTGAATTGAGGTGATCATACTTTCACTCTCTTGGCCAAACTTGAAAATGGGGGCATTCACCCTGGGGAAAGATAACATCTAAAGCCTATAAAGTCCTTTGAAAACAATTTCTGGTGCAAAACCGAAACAAAACCTAAAAAGGTCAGTAAGCATGAACATATGACCCATAAACAAGAATAAAAGAGGTCGATAATTGTAGATCTGTAAATGATCCAGACATTAGCATTAACATATAAGGCTTTTAAGTGTGATTAATATGTTCAAGAAAATAGGAGGAGAGACAAGATTAATAAAAGGATGGATTTTTTACTAGATAATTACAATATATAAAACGAAATGGACATTTTAGAACTGAAAATACAATATCTGACTATCAGAATATGCATTTCAGAAGTCATGATCGGTAAGTTGACAGCATGATAGAAAGCATCCAAATAGCACAGAGGTAAAAAAATTTTAAAAATCAGACAGCATAAGAAACATGAATCACATGAAAAGAGTTGAATGCATATATAATGGGAGTCCCAGAAAAAAAAGATGGAGAAAAATGGCCGAAGAGTATTCAAAAAGATAATAGCTGGGAATTTTCCAAAGCTGATTAAAGATAGCACACCATAGTTTTAAAAACCTAGTCAACTTCAGGGAGTATAAATGTAGAAAAACATTAAGCTAAAACTGCTGAAAAGCACAAAATCATAAATCTCCTAGGACAGAAATAAAGTGACACATTTCCTTCTAAGAAGTAATAATGAGAATGATAAATCTCTTTTTAATCAAAATAATGGAAGCTAGTGGACAGTGGAACAATATTTTGTTGTGATTCAGATACTTTACATGCAAATACATACATTCATCAGATATATACATATATAAACTCTTGGTGTTACATAACTAGAATTATATTAGACCTGCTATTGCACTTTTATTCTTAGATCAAAAATACTTTTCCAGATGACCACATATGAAATTTTTGGTATTTTTTTAAATTTCAATAGGTTTTGGGGAAACAGGTGGTGTTTGGTTACATGTATGAGTTCTTTAGTAGTGATTTCTGAGATTTTGGTGCACCCAAGCAGTGTACACGGCACTGTAGTGTAGTCTTTTATTCCTCACCCCTCACAACTTTTCCTATGAGTCTCCAAAGTCCGTTGTACCATTTTTATGACTTTGTGTCCTCATAGCTTAGCTTTCACTTGTGAGTGAGAAAATATGATGTTTGGTTTTCAATTCCTGAGTTATTTCACTTAGAATAATGGTCTCCAACTCCATCCAGGTTTCTGTGAATGCTATTATTTCATTTCTGTTTATGGCTGAGTAGTATACCATGATACATATGTACCACATTTTCTTTATCCACTCATCGACTGATGGGCATTTAGGCTGGTTCCATATTTTTGCAATTGCAAATTGTACTGCTGTAAACATGTGTGTGCAAGTATCTTTTTTGTATAAAGACTTATTTTCCTCTGGGTAGGTACCCAGTAATGGGATTGCTGGATCAAATGGTAGATCTACTTTTAGTTTGTTAAGGAATCTCCATACTGTTTTCCCTGGTGGTTGTACTAGTTTACATTTCTACCAGCAGTGTAAAAGTGTTCCCTTTTCACTACATCCACGCTAACATCTATTATTTTTTATTTTTTGATTATGGCCATCCTTACAGGAGTAAGGTGGCATCACATTGTGGTTTTGATTTGCATTTCCCTGATAATTAGTAATGTTGACCATTTTTTTATGTTTGTTGGCCATTTGTATATTTTCTTTTGAGAATTGTCTATTTATGTCCTTAGCTCACTTTTTGAAGGGATTGTTTGTTTTTTTGTTGCTGATTTGTTTGAGTTCCTTGTAGATTCTGAATATTTAGTCCTTTGTTGGATGCATCGTTTGTGAAGATTTTCTCCCACTCTGTGGGCTGTTTATTCTACTGATGATTTCTTTTGCTGTGTAGAAGCTTTTTAGTTTAATTAAGTGCCACGTATTTATCTTTGTTTTTGTTGCATTTTCTTTTGGGTTTTTGGTCGTGAAACCTTTGTCTAAGCCAGTGTCCAGAAGGGTTTTTCCAATGTTGTCTTCCAGAATTTTATGCTTTCAGGTCTTAGATTTAAGTCTTTGATCCATCTTGAATTGGCTTTTGTATAAGGTGAGAGGTAAGGATTCAGTTTCATTCTGCTACATGTGGCTTGCCAATTCTCCCAGCACCGTTTGTTGAATAGGGTGTCCTTTCCCCATTTTATGTTTTCATATGCTTTGTCGAAGATCAGTTGGCTGTAAGTATGTGCCTTTATTTCTGTTCTTTATTCTGTTCCATTGGTCTATGTGTCTATTTTTATGCCGGGACCTTGTGGTTTTGATGACTATAACCGTATAGTATAGTTTGAAGTCAGGTAATATGATGCCTCCAGAATTGTTCTTTTTGCTTAGTTTTGCTTTGGCTGTGTGAGCTTTTCGTGGGTTCCATATGAATTTTAGGATTGTTTTTTCTAGTTTGTGAAGAATGATGGTGTCATTTTTATGGGAATTGTATTGAATTTGTAGATTGCTTTTGGCAGTATCGTCATTTTCACAGTATTGATTCTACCCATACATGAGCATAATATGTGTTTCAATTTGCTTGTGATATCTATTATTTCTTTCAGCAGTGTGTTGTAGTTTTCCTTGTAGAGGTCTTTCACCTCCTGTTTAAGTGCATTTCTAAGTATTTTATTTTATTTTTTGCAGCTATTTTAAAAGGGGCTGAGTTCTTGATTTGATTCTCAGCTTGGTTGCTGTTGGTGTATGGCAGAGCTACTGATTTGTGTACATTAATTTTGTATCCTGAAACTTTACTGAATTCGTTTATCAGTTCTAGGAGCTTTTTAAATGAGTCTGTAGACTTTTCTAGGTATTCAGTCATATCATTGGGAAACAGTGACAGTTTGACTTCCTCTTTACTAATTTGGATGTCCTTTATTTATTTCTTTTGTCTGATTGCTCTGGTTAGGACTTCTAGTACTATGTTGAATAAGAGTGGTGAAAATGGGCACCCTTTTCTTATTCCAGTTCTCAGGGGGAAAGCTTTCAATTTTCCTTGTAAAGTATAATGTTGACTGTGGGATTGTCATAGATGGCTTTTATTACCTTAAGGTATGATCCTTCTATGCCAATTTTGCTGAGGGTTTTAATCATAAAGGATGCTGGATTTTGTCAAATGCTTTTTCTGCATCTATTTAGATGATCATGTGATTTTTGTTTTAAAATCTGTTATGTAGTATATTATATTTATTGACTTGCATATGATAAACCATCCCTGCATCCCTGGTATGAAACCCACTTGATCATGGTAGATTATCTTTCTGATATGCCATTGGATTCTGTTAGCTAGTATTTTGTTGAGCGTTTTTGCATCTATGTTCATCAGAGATATTGGTCTGTAGTTTTCTTTTTTGTTGTTGTTGTTATGTCGTTTCCTGGTTTTGATATTAAGGTGATATTGGCTTCATAGAACGATTTAAGGAGGATTCCCTCTTTCTCTATCTTTTGAAATATTGTCAGTAGACTTGGTACCAAATCTTCTTTGAATGCCTGATAGAATTCAGTTGTGAATCCATATGGTCTTGGACTTTTTTTTTGTTGACATAAAAAAAAAAATACCATTTCAATCTCACTGCTTGTTATTGGTCCATTCAGAGTTTCTATTTCTTTTTGGTTTAATCTAGGAGATTTGTATATTTCCAGGAATGTATCCATCTCCTCTAAGTTTTCCAGTTTGTGTGTAAAGGTGTTCATAGCAGCCTCAAATAATTTTTTTTTTGTATTTCTGTGGTATTAGTTGTAATATCTTCTGTTTCATTTCTTTGGATGAAACTTATTTGGATCTGTCTTCTTTTCTTGGTTAATCTCACTAATGGTCTATTTATCAATGTTGTTTATTTTTTCAAAGAACCAACTTTTACTTTCATTTATCTTTTGTATTGTTTGTTGTTTGTTTGTTTCAATTTCATTGAGTTCTGCTCTGATCTTTGCATTTATTTTCTTCTGCTGGGTTTGGATTTGGTTTGTTCTTATTTCTCTAGTTCCTTGAGTTGTGACTTTAGATTGTCCATTTTTGCTCTTTCAGACTTTTTTGATGTAGGCATTTAATGCTATGAAGTTTCCTCTTAGCATCACTTTTGCCATGTCCAGAAGTTTTAATCAGTTGTGTCACTAATATTGTTAAGTTCAAAGACTTTTTAAATTTCTATCTTGATTTCATTGTTGACCCAATAATCATTCAGGAGCAGGTTATTTAATTTCCATGTATTTCCATGGTTTTGAGGATTTCTTTTGGAGTAGATTTCCATTTTTTTTCCACTGTGATCTGAGAAAGTACTTGATATAATTTTGTAAACTTACTGAGGCTTGCTTTGTTGCCTATCATATGGTCTTTCTTGGAAAATGTTCCATATACTGATGAATAGAATGTATATTCTTCAGTTGTTGGGTAGAATGTTCTGTAAATATCTGTTAAGTCCATTTGGCCTAGGGTATAGTTTAGGTCCATTATTTGTTGACTTTCTGTCTTTATGACCTGTCTACTGCCATCATGGGGTATTGAAGTCCCCCACTATTATTGTGTTGCTATCTTTCTCATTTCTTAGGTATATTAGTAATTTCTTATAAATTTGAGAGCTCCAGTATTAGGTGTATATATATTTAGGATTGTGAAATTGTCCTGTTGGAGTAGTCCTTTTATCGTTATATAGTGTCCCTCTGTCTTTTTAAACTATTTTTGCTTTAAATCTGTTTTATCTGATATAAAAATAGCTACTCCTGCTTGCTTTTGGTGTCCATTTCCATGGAATATGTTTCTCCACACCTTTACCTTAAATTTATGTGAGTCCTTATGTGTTAGGCGAGTCTCTTGAAGACAGCAGATACTTGGTTGGTGAATTCTCATCCATTCTGCTATTCCAAATCTTTTAAGTGGAGCATTTACACCATTTACATTCAATTTTAGTTTTGAGATGTGAGGTACTGTTCTATTTATTGTGCTAGTTGTTGCCCGAATACCTTGTTTTTTCTTTTTCCATTACACTATTATTTTATAGATCTTGTGAGATTTATGCTTTAAGGAGGTTCTATTTTGGTGTCTTTCAGGGATTTGTTTCAATATTTAGAGCTCCTTTCAGCAGTTTTCATAGTGCTGTCCCCCACCCCTAAACAGCACTGAATTTATTTCCAGGCAATCTGTGAGCAGGGCTGAAAACTTGCCCCAGGCTGCAAGCCTCCCCTCTGAGAAAGCAAGCAGAGCACTTGGGTTTCACACCTCCCCACTTGCTGCAGCCTCTGTGCTTGTATCTGCACTTCCTGTTTACCCCCCAGCCCCAGGTTCTGTCAAGGAAAATTTGTGTTCCATTGAAATTGTTACAAAGTTAAGCTGGAAGTTTCCTTCTCCATGTGGTCTTTCCCCAATTCCACTCAAAGCCCTCCCCAAGGACCCCTGTGAGACAAAGTCAGAAATGACTTTTCCGGAGACCAAAAGTGCACCTAGTGCTCATCCCACTGCTTCCTCTACCGCTATATTTCACTTGGCTCTCTAAATTTGTCTCAATTCCAGATTGTTCTCCCGTGATCTGGACCTTCAGTTTCCCCAGTGATGATGCATGTTAAGGGGTGGATGTTCCCCCCTTCACACTTTGGACATTCACAGTTTTTCAGCTTGCCTGAAGTGGCAAGCTACTTCTTTCAAGCGGTCTGTGGATTCTCTTGGCTTTCCTGGTGTGTTCTTGTGCAGTTCTTGGAGCAAAAGTTCATGGTGTGAGTCTCCACATGCTGCTCTGTCTGTCCGAGAGGGAGCTGCAAGTTAGTTCTGCCTCTTGTCTGCCATTTTTTTTTTCTCTCCAGACAATGGAACAATATTTTTTGTGTGCTTAATAAAATAACTCCTATCCCTGAATTCTACACTTACAGGAAATATTTGTCAAAATAAAGATAAAATTAAGGTGTTTTCAGACACGAAATCTGAGGGTATTCACTGCTATCAAGTCTGCAGTTAAAGAAATATATACTTTAGGTAAATAGAAAAAATAAAAAATGTGGAAACATGAAAATGCAGGAAGGAATGAACCACAATAGAAAAGGTTATGTGTAATTACATATAAGGGAATACACAGTGTGTCAGAAAATAGTTGTAACATATAATAAAATTTGAAATAATATGTAGAACTGAAATTTATGAAAATTATAATGTAAGAGTTCAGAAGGTTAATACACTTATATGTTTTACAATTTTGGAAGTATTAAGAAACATAAAATTATAGCTTTTTTAAATCATTTCTGGGGTTACAGGTAAAAGACTAGTAAAATAGTGTGCACATACATGTTAACAAAAGGAAAAACTGGTAAAAACAAGAAGGGAAGAGAAAAAATGTATAAAAAGTGGTTCAAATTCAGACAGAAAACAAATGACAAGGTAGAAAATAGCTATATCAATAGTTATATTAAATGTAAACATACCAAATACACTAAGTAAAATACAAAGATTTTCAGGCTACATCTTAAAATATGGACAACTATAGTCATCTGTCACATAATGACATTTTGGTCCATGACAGAGTGCATACATGATGGTCGCATAAATATAATATTGTATTTTTACTGTACCTTTCCTTCATTCACATATATTTGGATACACAAAATACTTACCATTGTGTTACAGTTGCCTATAGTGTTCAATTCAGTAACATGCTGTACAGGTTTGTAGCCTAGGACCAATAGGCTATACCATAAAGCCTAGGCAATGTGATCTAGATTTGTTTAAGTACACTTTGTGATGTTTGCACAATGACAGTATCACCTAATGCCACATTTCTTAGAATATATCGCTGCCATTAAGTGACATCAGACTATATATGCTGTTTATACAAATCACACTTTAGGTATAAAAACTGAGAAAGCTTGAAAGTAAGGTGATTAAAAATATATGTCAGGTAAACACTAACCAGAAGAATCAGAAATACCTCAATTGTGTGAAAAGTTAAAAAATTAATTTATAAATACACACCAAGGATTAAAAAAAGACATATAATGGAAATTTTAAAATATTTCACATTAATTAAAAATAAAGAAAACATAACAATGCTTATAAGTTGAAATTTATTCAGTGCTTAGAGGGGGATTTGCAGCCTTAAAATCATAAATTAGAAAAAAAATACAGGCTGAAAAATCAATGATTTAAACTTTAGCTTAAGAAAATAACAAAATGAACAAGAAAATCTAACCTATAGTAAGTAGAAGGAAAGAAATAATAAAACAAGAACAGATATGAAGTAAATTAACGACAATTGTATGAACAGGAAATCAACAAAGCCTCTAACTTGGTTCTTTGTAAAGAATGGTAAAATTGATTGTCTAGCAAAACTCATTAAGGGAGTAAAAGCACAAATATCAGAAAAGAAAATGGGACAGTACTACAGGCTCTATTTTAGACATTGAAAAGAGCAAAGGAAGATTTTGTGAATGACTTTATGGCAATATATTTGACTGTTTAGGTAAAATGGGCAAATTCCTAGGAAATACAACTTTCCAAAACTGAGTAAGGAAGATATAACTAATCTGGTACTGATACCTAGTAAAGAAATTTAATCTATTGTTTTAAAAAAACATTCCCACCAACAAAACCCAAGGCTCCGATGGCTTCACTGGTGAATTCTTCTAAACTTTGTAAGGATAACATCACTATATATGTATATTAAAACACAAGTTTGTATACCTTAAATATGCATGATTTTTATTGTAAAAAGAATAACACTAACGTTTTACAAATTTTCTTTTAGTCTGTTTGGGCTGCTGTAATGTAGCAGTGATTGGTTGGTTAATAAACAACAGAAATTTACTTGTCACCTTTTCAGAGGCTGAGAAGAGATCAGTCTTTCTGGCTATTTTTTTGGTACCCACTAAACATTCACTTCTCCGTCCCCCAGCTACCCTTCCCAGTCTCTGAGAACCATCCTTCTACTCTATCTGCATAAGTTCAATTGTTTTAACTTTTAGTTCCTACAAAGTAGTGAGAATATGTGAAGTGTATCTTTTTGTGCCTGGCTGATTTCACTTAACATAATGACCTCCAATTTTTTTCATGTTGTTGAAAATGACAGGATCTCATTCTTGTTTATGGCTGAATAACTAAAAGAATATAATTGTATTGTTTGTAACACAAAGGATAAATGCTTGAGATGATGGATACCCCATTTACCCTGATGTGATTATTATGCATTACATGCCTGCATCAAAATATCTCATGTAATCCATGAATATACACACCTACTATGTACCCACAAAAATAAAAAATTAATAATTAAAAGGAAGTTCTAAATCAAGGTGTCTGGTGGGGGCTGCCCACCATCATAATGATGATTGTCTTTATGCTGTGTTCTCACATGGTGGAAGGGGCAAGGGGGACTCTCTGGGGTCTTTTTTTATGGGCACTAATTCCAGTTATGAAGACGCCACCCTCATAACCTAATCATCTCCAAAGGCCCTGCGTCCTAATCCCATCACATTAAGTGTTCAAATTTTAACATATGAAGTTTGAGAAAATATAAAACATTCAGTCCATTACACTCTTCTGGATAATACAAAAAGAGGGAATATTTACTCTTTCTAAGGGCAAAAGTTAACTTTAATACCAAAACCTAACTAGGACATAATAAAAAGGGAAATTAGAGATACTTCTCTTTCATGAATATAAGTGAAAAAATAATTAACTAAATATTAGCAAAATGAATCCAGTGAGGTTTAAAAAACTCTTAAAACAAAATGAGATTTACTATAGACATGCAAATGTACTTTGTCTCATTGCTTGCTATTCAAATGTGTCACTAGAGTCTTTGAAATTTTCACAAGTCTAATGTTATTTGAGGGCATGCTTCTATTTAAAAGTGGTTTTGATTCAGTATGTCAAAATACATTTTTAAGGGTAATGAGTAAGGTATTTGTTTTCATAATTGCAAATAGAAACAAAAGATGAAGTTACCTGAACTTCACCAGTGAAAAAATAAAACTGACATTATTGAATAAATATTAATAGATAACTATAGAATTATATTGCAGTGTTCTTTACCTTTCTTCTTATAACGATTCAGTTTTGAAGGAAGGTAAATAGATCTCTCTGAAAATTATTTCGGCTTCTAGGTGTTCCTTGATGATCTCCCTGAGGATTTCAGTGATGCTTTAGATGAGTATAACATGAAAATTATGGAGGACTTTACCGGTTTTCTACGAATTGTTTCCAAACTGGCTGATATGAATCAGGAATATCAACTCCCATTGTCAAACATCAGTAAGTATATTTTACCTCCACTGTGGAAAAATTTGAAGAATAAATAATCTTGCCTAAGAATAGTTTATTCTGGAAGAAGAGTGGAACCCCAGAAAGGTTATTCTGCCCTCAAGTGAGGAGATTCCTTTTCCTTTCTAAAGAAAAAATTGTGCTTGTTAGACATTAAAAGGGCAAAAGAGACTGAAACTAAGTAGGGCCATTTATAACCATCTTGTTAAATGCTGCTTCAGGGTCAAGCCTGGAAAACAGAGTAAGGGCATCTATGAGGTGAAGAGAAACTAGGGACTAATTCTGTCACTCTGTCTTGAGAGGAAATACACTTAGTGTTCATAAACACAGATTCTGAGCGTATTTCCTGGGTCCAAACTCTGGCTCTGCTACTTATTAGCTATAATTTCTTGAGCGAGAGACTCCATACTCATGCCTTAGTTTTCTGAATAGATATATGAGAAAGGGAATAGCATTATCTACCTAGTTTTGATGAGTTTTAAATGATTAAATTAACATATATGAAGATCTTAAAATAGTGTTTTGTACATGGTTAACACTCTTAGCATTTGCTCTTTTTTTCATGAGCTAATAGATGGAAGCCTTCTAAGGGAAATAGACACAAAAAGGTGACCGTCACAGGTGGGGTGAGATTGGAGTCTGTGAATATTATGCCTCAATTACAAATTAGACCAGTTTGAATGTCTGATCTGGGTTTTATAAGAATATAAGTGGAAAATACATTTATTCTCATGCACTACTTCCAAACTTACTAATTGTGGTGCATGGTTTCAGGAAGGATTCTGAAGGCAAGTCTGAGTTCAGTAAGAAAAAGTAAAAAGGTTTGGGAGGCCAAGGCAGGAGGATCACGAGGTCAGGAGACCGAGACCATCCTGACTAACACGATGAAACCCCATCTCTACTAAAAATGCAGAAAAATTAGCCGGGTGAGGTGGCGGGTGCCTGTAGTCCCAGCTACTCAGGAGGCTGAGGCAGGAGAATGGCCTGAACCCGGGAGGTGGAGCTTGCAGTGAGCCGAGATCGCAACACTGCACTCCAGCCTGGGCGACAGAGTGAGACTCCATCAAAAAAAAAAAGAAAGAAAGAAAAAGTACAAAGGTAATAACAATAATTCTCTGATAAGAGTATACAATTTAACTTTAGTCTTTCATTTCTTATTAAGGCAACTAAAATATAATACACATTTTTATAATAGTGATACTAACATTAATAGCCAACTTTCACTGAATGTATTCTGTGCCAAGCTGTGCTGCTCACCTTATGTGATCTAACTTACAAAACATTTCAGTCTTCATTACATGAAGCTGAATGGCTCCCCTTGTAACATGGTCTAGAGAAAGTATCTGAGGTTTGACAACTTGCCTGAGTTCAAAACACTAATCTATCCCTAAGTATTATTGTCAGAATTCACAGGTAAAGAATGTGAAGACTCTCAACTCGTATCTCATTTGATGAGCTGCAAGGAAGGAAGAGTAGCAATTTCACCATTTGTTTGTCTGTCTGGGAACTTTGATGATGATTTGCTTCGACTAGAAACTCCAAACCATGTAAGTGAAGAGTGGGGTGTGTTAATAAAAGGTGTTTAAGAAACAATGGATTTATATTGCTAGGCGGCTTAGAAGGAACTTCAAATTTCCCAGATTAAAAAGGAAAAAAAATCTGGATGTATCAACAGATACATTCAGGAATTGGTGCTCTTGGAGTCAATATGATTTCAGTTTCTCAGAGTTGGCCTGAGGACCCTGCTCAGAGAGTTTCCAAACACCACTACTTTTCTTCCATCTTTGAAGACTCTACTGATACTGACACAGGTTTGCTGTGGAAGAACCACGTAAAACTATCTTCAGGCTTTCTCAGTACTACTGTAAGTGCTGTAAATACTACTTATAGTCTGCATCATTGATGCCTAAAATGGAATGCAAAGAACTAGACACATTTGGAAGATCCTGGCTAATTCATATGAATGTTGACACTTGGTGAAATTTAATTATTTTAATACAAACTTTAAGAAAACATGTTTTATTACATTTGATATTATGGATTGACATTGGTGTCTCAACTCCAATACATACATGTATTGGATTTTATTCCAAAATCATAGTCATGTATCACTTAAAATAATTTTGAAGACTATATACATCTTGTGCATTTTAAATTAACACATATATTTTTATCCTAAATTTAAATTCTGAAGATACAGTTTTTAGTTTCAAATAAATGTTGATGTGTTAAAACCAATGCATCATTCTTTCAATTGTATAAAATGGAATACCAACAAGAAAGTGTTTTCATACCCATAGTCAGTAAGTTAAGAACAAGTCAGGAAAACTTTTTATAAGGATTTATAAATTTGCAGTTCTTTTTCTCTTGAACTCACATTTTCTTTCCATATCCCCTCACATTTACCTTACCCAACTCACTTTATACAAATGTACTTTACTAGAGTAAGTTATAACCTCTTAAACTTGTTTTGCTTTTATTGTTTATGTTAATTAACAAAATTAATTTTACATTGTAATATCATGCTAAGTATACATACAATATATCTTTTATAGCATATAGATAAGTTCTAAAGCAGTGAAATTATCTATAACATATAGATAAGTTCTAAAGCATTATTTTATAGCATATAGATAAGTTCTAAAGCATGGACACCATGTACTAAGGATCGGTGTACTCCTCCTATGTTTCATTTTCTTGTCTCCCCTCTTCTCCCAGGCCATCAACCTTTCTAAACTTGGTGTTTTTCACTTTCCTTTTAAAAAACTACATATTACGAAATCCTTTTTTATATTTATTTGCTTTTGAATTTTATGAAAAGTGAAGGAACAGTTACTGCAGTCACCTGAAAGTCGCTTTTATTTACATTCAGTGCTATGCCTTAAGGTTCATCCCTGTTGTAACATCAAACTGTCTTTTATTTTTACTATTTAATAATATTTTATAGTGTGAATATCAAACAGCCCATTAATCTGTTCTCCTGTTTCGAATAGTTGTGTTTGTTTCTCATCTTTGCTATTACACACAGTGTTGCTATGGATGTCTCATGTGTATGTGCAATAGTTTCTCTTAGGTATTGATTTTCTGGGTTAAAATAATTTTCTGAGTCATATAGGAATAAAAATATTCAAATATTAAACTCCTCAAGCTACTACCAACTCATTTAAAAAATAGCTGTGCCAAACAAGTCTTAGCAGGGGTGAAGGCAGTTGATATCTGTCACTTGAATGGTTACCTGCAAATTATTATGTTTTAATAATAGAGTCTTGTTTAGATACTGTTGCACTTTATAATTTGCATCACTGATCTGCATAAGTACATGGAGTCATCTCTTATTATTCATAGATATTATGTATGAATTATGTATGAATTGTAACTTCCAAAAAAAAAATGTAGCTGTGCCAATTTACACTCATACTAATGGTATGCTAGAGTTCTATTGATTCTGTATAGTAGTTTTCAAAAAATGAGCAGACATGGGAAAACTATTCACCTTCTTCTTTTTACTTTCCTTCTTTTTGTTCTCCTTATTCTTCCTCCTCCTTTTTATTCAGGTAATTGGGTTCCAAAGATTGTTTGAGTTGTTCAGTTGAATTCTCTTCTTGTGATGTATAATCCTCTACTCATTGATATCCTGTTTACAAGTAAATTCCTTTCACCAATAAGGAGAATGAAATGGTGTTAGGTTTTCTTTCCTAGTGTTTCTATATTCCAGTGGATGGATGGTTGAAAGTGTCATCGGTATTTTGTGGATGCAATAATCCTCATGGGATGTAGCTGAGCCACTCTCCAGGCTTGCTTAGGATGATGCTACCACAATGTGTGGGTAACACCCTCTTCCTTCACAGCGAAGAATGGGCTTTAAAAACGGTGACTAAAGGATGTAACTACAAAGCACCACATAAGAAATTATCAACTTTCTTTATACATAAGTAATACATTAAGAAAAATCGTATTTTCTCAGGTTACTCTAGGCACAATCGGTATAAATCGTTCTCAGGCTCCAGTGCTGTTGTCACAGAAATTTGATAACCGAGGAAGGAAAATGCCGCTTAATGCCTATGCACTGGATTTCTACAAACATGGTTCCTTGCTAGGATTAGTCCAGGATAATAGGTATGTCCTCTCTGTCTATGTTTCTCTGTACCCCAATCTCCATCTCTAATGAATTAATTTAATGAATTTTAAGAAAGAATCCTCACTATAGTTTCAAGTATAGGTTAAATCATACTAAGCATACTAGATTTTATTTTTAGAGACTAATGGCAAGAGAGAATAACAAATTTGGTATTATTTTTGTTTGTGGTTTTCCAGCAAAATCTTGGCACTTGGGCCAGCTCACATGACATAATGTTGTACTCTAACAATATAAATATTGGCATATGCTCATAGATATATTTTTATTTATTACTCTCCTGTTTATTCATTATTAGATATTTTAAAACTGAAAAATAATGGCATGCTCTCCAATATTTGAGAAGAGTAGATATAGGACTGAGTGCATGACAATTGTTTTAGTTCTGTGGCAGGAAAAACATTTTCAAAAATAGTAACCAGGGGTAAACACTCTTGGATTTACCTAGGATGAAGAAATTGACTTGGGCACTGAGCACATAGATGTGGGGAGGGGCATTTGGTCACACCAAAGCAGGAAACCAATTTTGTTTGTTACATAAAATGTTGGAGAAATCCTTATAGAATGAAGGTATTAAAATATCTGACACTCTTCAAAGATGTTGAGCACTGTTTTGAAAAAAAGTGACTCATTGTGAATAAAGCAGCTGTGACATTAGTAACTGATATATCTGTTTCTTCCCTTTTGAGTCTCTAGTTCCAATTTACCCTCCTGAGCTTTATTTTCCTATTTTGGTTATCTCCTGAGATGGCCAGCCTCCTATTTTTATTGCTTATCTATGATTGTGAAATTTCAACTCTTGAATTCATAATCACCATTGCTATAGATTAAATCAATATCTAGGAGTCTGTGGCAGAAATAATTCTTGGAAAGAGATCTTGACAGACAAAAGTACCTGTTACTGATAAATTCAGCATTTAAATACAAGATAGGATGTTCTTTAATGTTTTGTGTTATTAATTTTCAAAATGTTGTTTTGTTTAGGATGAATGAAGGAGATGCTTATTATTTGTTGAAGGATTTTGCACTCACCATTAAATCTATCAGGTGTGCTATATATTTAAATATTGATTTTAGATTTTTTAATAATTTATTTATAATTTTAAAAATGTTGAGCTCTTACTATAAGCCAGGTACATGAAGGTGCCATTAAACTTCTTCTGTGCTATGCATTTCAACTCTCCAAAGGCTCTGCAGAATATCTCCTTATCTCTGTCAAATGCCATATACATATACAGGGTATTCCTGTTGTGTTATTTCTATAACAGAATTAATTCCAATGTCTAGTTGAGATGAAGTTTCATCCAGACTAGAGTCTCAGCCCCAGGCATCATGCACTGACAGGCAGCAATATTTGAAAGCTTCATTGAGTCCTAGATCCTTGTATTCTCAATTGCCACAAGCAATGTGTGTCAAGGACATGATATTTCAGAGGGCTCCTTAGGGTTCTATCTGGTTCCTGGTTTATATTCACTTACATACTTTGAATTTCATGTTTTCTCCGATGTTTTCTGCAGGCTCCCTCTGACTCTGACCTTTCATAGTGGCCTTCTATTTTCATCTTTAACAAAACCTAGTGGGGTCACAAGCAACACCAAACTTTATGTGGGTACCCCATTCTTAGGTTTCATTGACCATCTAATGTTGCTTAGTTGGATGTCCATCTTTCTTTTTCTTTTCTTTTTTTTTTGAGACGGAGTTTCACTCTTGTTGCCCAGGCTGGAGTGCCATGGCGTGATCTCGGTTCACCGCAACCTCTGCCTCCTGGGTTCAAGCGATTCTTCTGCCTCAATCTCCCAAGTGGCTGGGATTACAGGCATGTGTCACCACATCCGGATAATACTGTATTTTTAGTAGAGACGGGGTTTCTCCATGTTGGTCAGGGTGGTCTAGAACTCCTGACCTCAGGTGATCCGCCCGCCTTGCCCTCCCAAAGTGCTGGGATTACAGGCATGAGCCACCACTCCCAGCCTAACTGTTCAACTTTCTAAAGCCTTCAGTCTGCATGCAGCTCAATACTTTATGGGTGTGGCTTTGTCCCATCACTTTTTATATATTTAATTTGCCACAAATCTCTCCATTATTAGGTTCTTGCTAATCAAGTCTCTTTTTATATCTTGGATCTGAGCAGAATCAGGCCTGTTTGGACTTTTTATACAGACAGTAAAACTTTTGGGAGCAGAAGGAAACTGCTTTGTCCACTTGGAATATCTCAAATAGGTTATTCCTTGAGTGGCTCATAATTATTCAAGTTGTAATCTCCAGAGCAGCCCTAGAAACTCCACAGACTTAGAAGCTGCTCAAAAGCCTGAGCAAGGAAATCACTCATTTGTGCATTCATCTAAGAAGTATTAAAGCGTTATTGGTATGAGACACTTCCTAAGCATTTGGGCTATAAAGGATTATAATTTTTTTTTTTTTTTTTGGAGTCGGAGTCGCGCTCTGTCACCCAGGCTGGAGTGGAGTGGTGCGATCTTAGCTCACTGCATCCTCACCTCCCAGGTTCAAGCGATTCTCCTGCCTCAGCCTCCTAAGTAGCTGGGACTACAAGTGTACACTACCATGCCCGCCTAATTTTTTTTTTTTAATTTTAGTACAGATGGGGTTTCACCATACTGCCTAGGCTGGTCTCAAAATTCCTGAGCTCAGGCAATCCACCCACCTTGGCCTTCCAGAGTGCTAGGATTACAGGCAAGAACCACTGCACCTGGCCAAAGGATCATTAAATTGATATATATGTTTTAAAAAAATTCTTACATGTGTAGTGAAAGAAGTTGACTTATAGACCTTACAAACACGGCCAGAGCTATGATGGCAGATAAGGGAATGAATAACTCTACTTGCATTCAAAGAAAGAGTCTCAAATGAAGTAATTTTTTGACTAAGCCTTAAATTATGGGGAAGAAGAAATAGTATTTTCAAAGTACAGACATGAGAAAGGGCCTGAAGGGTCAGGGATAGACTCCAAGCTCACTACACGGACATGGAGAATATGGGCATTTGACAGAGATGGGGGAAGATGCTGGGCTGTTGTAAGAGACTTTACATGGAATTTGGATCTACATCAGGAAAGGTCTTTATGTTAACATTAAGAAGTTTGGACTTCGTTTTTTGAGCAATGTGTAGACAGTGCATAAGCATGAAAGGGGCATGAGCATGTAGATTATATATGTGGCAGAAATGTGTAGGTGCAAAGGCTGTAACAGTCATTCAGGTGAAAATGAGTGAAGGTCTGAATTAAGGGAATTGAAATATGATGCAGAAGAGTGATGAGAAAAATATTTACGAGGTAAAATTCAACAAATTGGTAAAAAAATTTTATGCAGTTCGTAAAGATGACCAAAGTTCCTATTTTTGTTAAGGATGCATAGGAAACAAGGATAAAGATGACACGTGGGGATGAGAATGAGAAATAGTGAGCTAGAATTTATACACATCACATTATATCTGGAAGATATCAATCAGGAAGAAAAGATAGTAGTCAAATGATAAGTCTCTAACTCAGAAGGAAATTTGGTGTTGTAGAGACAGAAGAGATCAGTTTTTGTGGTAGGTCAGTGATAACACTAGAAAATAACTGGAACTCTAGTGGAAACAAGTAGGTGCAAATAATAAAAGGCTGATAAGATGTCAGATCATGATAGTTTTCTGCCCTTGATCAGCCCAGCTGTACTATTCATTCTTGGATTTCTTCTCTCCTTTTTTGTTATCTGTACATTAGTTTCTTAATGCTGCTGCAACAAATTACCACAAATCTAGTGGCTTAAACCGACACAAATTTATTATTTGACAGTTCTGGAGGTCAGAAGTCCAAAACGTATCTTCTTAGGCTCAATCCAGTTGTCAGTAGGGCTGCATTTCTTTGTAAAGGCTCTTAAGGGACAATCTACTTTTATTGCCTTTTCCAACTTTTAGAGGCTGCCAGCATTCCTTGGCTTGTGACTCCCTTTCATCTCCAAAACCAGCAATGGTTCGTAGACTCTCACACTGCATCATTCTGGCTCTTTCCTGCCGCACTCTTCCACTTACAGGGACCTTTGAGATTACACTGAACCGGCCCAGATAATCCAGGATTATTTTCCTATCTCAAGGTCAGCTGATTAGCAACTTTACTTCGCTCTGCAGCCATAATTCGTTCCCCTTTGCCATGTAAACTGACCTATTCGTCAGTTTCTGGGGAATATATAATGTGGACATCTTTGGAGGGACATTATCTTTTTTACACATCTAGGTAAAGAAAGGAATATTTCCTCTTCGTAGATGTAGCTGCCTGTAGGTTTCAGTATACACTGGACACACTAGCATAAACAAAACAAAATGACTTCACAAGAGATACATAGAGGAAAGAAAAGGAATTTGCATTGCACTTTTGAAGGGAGAAGGGATCGAGTTATATGGAATTTGATGGCTTTTCAGACTCTCTTGGTTCTCTCTTGACTATTAGTCAAGGAGAAGAATTGCATAGGGGTTGTTTTGTTATCTTAAATTTTTTTACAAGTATTTTTTAGGAGACATATGTTTCTTATCATTATTCCTCATATTTTGCTAACATAATTTCACCATCTGATGGGATTTACTTCTGCTTACCCAAGGAAAGCCTTTCTTATAATATTCAATCTCAGTAAAATAGATCCTATATTTTTTTCCCCATTTCCAGTGTTTCCCTGCGTGAGCTATGTGAAAATGAAGACGACAACGTTGTCTTAGCCTTTGAACAGCTGAGTACAACTTTTTCGGAAAAGCTAAACAAAGTCTAAAAACAAAGTCTATGCAAACCACTTAAAAATAATTCCATAGTAGTTTTTCACGTCACATTTTTGATTCTCATGCTTCTTGCCAGAAATACATTATGATAAAATGGAAAGATCAAGCACTTTGGAATCAAACAGAGTTGCAATCAAACCTGCCATGTTCTATCATGAATACTCACAAATTATTTAGTATACCTGAATATTGGTTTCTTTTTATAACTGAGTAATAATTGTTACGTCTCACGTAGTTTGAGGATTGACTTTATAAAATGCAAGAATGTTGGATGTGACTGAATAACAATTTTTACTCTGTGAAGCCAAAGTAAATATAATATTATCAGTATTTTTATCCCCAGTGTCAGTATTTATAAAATGCTTATTAAGGCTAGAAAAAATGAATACAATATCCTGAAGGTGAAATATATTCTCTTCAATTAGCATAAATATGATTACATAAGTTAGCTATACAGCTATTGAGATAGTACTTTCTAGTAAACTTAAACTACTTTTTAAAGATAATTTTGTGATGATTTAACAAAAATATAGAGAATGATTTAGTTTATTGTAATTGTATGTAAGTGACTGGAAAACCACAAATAAATAAAGTGGGATCGATCTGTTTACCGTTGTTTTCATTGTGTTAAATATCTGTATCTGTCAATCCTCTGGCATAATCTATTCATCATATATATTGTAATTTATATATAATAATCTTCCCCCTTTACCCTTAGTCTCCGGTCACAATTCTAGAATCTATTTTTGATCCTAAACTGAAACGTAAAATTTTTTTCCTCAGAGCAAAAAGTCTGCTGTCTCCTGCTACCCAGATGTCTTACTGAAAGAGGATCTTTTGTATGCTATTATTTATAAATAGATTACACTGGCTTAGAATAAAACCTGTTTTTCGTTTTGTCTGGAGATAGAATAATATTCTATTTCTGGGACTAACACATCATTTCGTGTACCATATTATACATCTCTACCTTTTTTGGGTGAATCTCATTTTCATTACTTAAAATAAGCACTACAAGAACGCTGGACACCAAGATACTTAGAAACTAAAATGTTTTCTTTTGGGGGTTGGTAGGCTATTAATTACTGCCTCAATTTCAGAACTTGATATTAGTCTATTCAGGGATTCTACTTCTTCCTGGTTTAGTCTTGGGAGGGTGTATGTGTCCAGGAATTTATCAATTTCTTTTATATTTTCTAGTTTATTTGCATAGAGGTGTTTATAGTATTCTCTGATGGTAGTTTGTGTTTCTGTGGGATTGGTGGTGATATCTCTTTTATCATCTAGCTGCACCCTATTTCTGTAATTTTGTTATTTCAAGACCTATATAAATGGAGGCCAGACGTGGTAGTGCATGCCTGTAATCCCAGCACTTGGAGAGGCCAAGGTGGGCAGATCACGTGAGGTCAGCAGTTCGAGATCAGCCTGGCAAACATGGTGAAATTCCATCTGTACAAAAAATACAATAAATTAGCCAGGCGTGGTGGCTCATGCCTGTAGTCCCAGCTACTCGGGAGGCTGAGGTGGGGGAATCGCTTGAACCCAGGAGGTGGAAGTTGCAGTGAGCCAAGATCATGCCACTGCACTCCAGCCTGGGTGACAGAGCAAGACTTTGTCTCAAAACAAAACAGCAACAACAACAAAAACCTATATAAATGGAATCAAATCATACATTATGTAACCTTTTGAGATACGCTTTTCTCACTTAGCATAATTTCCTTAAGACCATCCAAACCACTGTTTATATCAATAGTTTATTTCCTGTTTATTAATGAATAATATTCTGTGGTGTGGATGTACCGTAGTTTGTTCACCTTTCAACCCACTGAAGGACATTTAACTTGTTTTTAGTTTTAGGTTATGCCATAAATATTCATGTTTCTTCTGTTTTTATTCTCCTATTTCTCCCTTCTTGTATTCCTGTGAATTACCTGAACATTTTTAGGCATACTTCTTGACTTACTTATATTATTTTTGAGTATATCGCTATATGTAGTATTCTTAGTGGTTTCTCTAGGTGTTGCAATGTACATGTCTTTGTTTTCTGTTGCTATAACAGAATATTACAGAATGGATAATCTGTAAAGAACAGAAGTTTATTTGGCTTCTGGTTTTGGAGGCTGAGAAGTCCAAGGCCATGGTGTTGGCATCTGGTGAGGGCCTTCTTGCTGCTTTACAATGTGGCAGAGAGCATCATACAGTGAGAGGGCATGAGTATGTTGGCTCAGGTCTCTTTTATCTGGAGGCTGCAGTGCAGTGGTGTGATCTGTTTACTGCAGCCTCCGCCTCCAGATTCAAGCAATTCTTGTGCCTCAGCCTCCTGAGTAGCTGGGATTACAGGTTTGTGACACCACATCCAGCTAATGTTTGTATTTTTAGTAGAGATGGGGTTTCGCCATGTTGGCGAGGCTGGTCTCGAACCCCTGACCTCAAGTGATCCACCCTCCTCAGCCTCTCAAATTATCTTTTTATCTTCTTATAGTCATCAGTTCCACCATAGGGATCTCACTCAGATAATCTTACCTGACCCTAATTATCTCCCAAAGGCCCATTTCCAAATATCATCAACATATGAATCTGGGAACTAAGTTTCCAAAACATGAAATTTGGGGGACACGTGGAAGCCATAGCAATACACATGTAACTTATCACAGTATACTGGGGTATTAAAGTTTTTATCACCTTATTTTTATTTAGGTTTGTTTACCCTCCACACATTTAAAATATAATTTCCTTAAATATTTCCTCCAAATACATTGAGCACCACATTAGATAATGTGCTTCAACTCTCAAATATGATTTTAAAAGCTCATGAGAAGAATATTCTATTATATTTAGCCCTATGTCTTTTCCCTTCTGGTTTTCTTCTTTCCTTTCTGAAGTCCCATGCTTTCTTTTGTATTCATTTTCTTTCTGTTGAGAGAACTTCCTTTACCCACTCATTAAGAATAGGTTTGCTGGTGATAAATTCTCTTTATTTTTTCTTCATGGGACAGTGTTTTCACTTCCTCTTTATTTCTAAAGAATATTTTCACTGGATGTAAAACTTTTATGATTGAAGTTCTTTTAAAAAATTCAGTTCTTGAAAAATGTTGTTCCACTTCCTCTGGCCTTTATGGCTTCAGATGAGAAACTCACTGTCATTTGAATTGGCAATTCTTCATTAGTTATGTGTTACTTTTCTCTGTTTACTTTAAAGATTTTTTTTCTGACAGATTTCAGAAGTTTAAGATGTTTCTTGGCATCGCTTTCTTTCAAGTCTTACTGGGGTTCACTTAGCATCTTCAATCTGAAGTTGTCTGTCTTTTGTTAAATTTGGGACTTTTCAGCCATTTATTCTTTGAATACTCTTTCAGACCCATCCTTTTTTGCCTATCCTTCTTTGCCTCCAATGATATGTTAGCTCTTTGGTTTTGTCCTGCATGTTCCTAAAACTCTGTTTATTTCTTTTTTCAGTCTACTTTCTCCCTGTTATTCAGATGGGTAAATTTTATTAACCTATCTTCAGGTTTACTGATTCTGTTCTATGTAATCTTCCCTCTACTATTAAAGCCTTGCAAAAATTTTTGAAGAATTATTTTGCTATTGTATTCTATTTTTCCATTCAATAATTTCCACTTGGTTCTTCTTCATAATTTCTATTTCTTTTCACAGATTTTTCTAGGTTTCCATTTGTTTCCATAGAATATGCGTTTGCTTGCTGAAACAGTATAATGATAGATGCTTTTAAAGTTCTTTCAAATAATGCTAACATCAGATTGATCTTAGTATTGGCATCAGTTGATTGTCTTTTCTTATTCAAGATCAGCATTTCAAGTTGAAGAGGTAAAGCTTCCCTTGATCCAGTTACTGATTCATGCAAAAACTGTAGTATCAAACATCCCCCAACATGTTCAGACCTTCCTTTCTTTTGATAAAAATCTCATTAACGAAAACTTCCATTTCTGGGAAAGATGGAGCAACCTTATTTCTTCCAGGTCTTTTTTCCAACAACTCAAAAAAGGTCTTCCTTCTTACAACTAAAAAATCCTCGACACAATACAAAAATAAGCATAGGAAGACTGAAACGTGAGAAGAAGAAAGTGAACTACCTAGTAACCCCAAGTCAAGGAACAACATGGCAATATGTTTCCTGGGTTTTCTTATTGACTCCCACATATCCTGGCCATGGTGCTACAGAAGTTCATGACCTAGAACTGCCAACTGGCACAGATAAAAATAGTCCAAGAAAAGCCTATTTTCCCCCAGCCAAAGGACCTGAAAAAAGAGCAGTCTAATGTAGAAAGTCTTTTTGGCAATATCCATTGCTATGCTTTGAATATGTTGCAAGAAATCTTACGTAAGTGAGCAAGGCTTCCATAACCAGAGAATATACTCAGAGCTAGTCCCTCCTCTCAATATCCCTTTGTGATCCTGTTTATATCTTCCTGTGCAATAAAGACCCACTTTATCATCTTCATATCACAAGCAGTTGAAGTCCCTACTATGTTGAGTGCATATGAAAAAATATGTGTCTTACCAATGCATTTGATATTAGCTCTTATTATTTACGTGGGTGTATCAATCTGAAACCAAATCTAATTTCCCAGTAATAAATGGATTAATGCTTGCACTGCACATCTTTGTGACTCTGAAGTTGATAAGCCTTTATCATAGCTGATGCAGCTGAACAATAGCCTAGAAACCAGAAAATGTAGACCCTTTTATTACAGTGCCTGGCTTTCTTGATACAACTCTACATAGATGTTTAATTCTCTGAGAAAGAGTCATACCCCAACCCTGGCTGATTTTATGCAGGTTGAATCTGCAGTTCAATAACACTGAGGCTGAAATATTAGGTTGGTGCCAAAGTAATTGCAGTTTTTGCACATAAATATATGACATAATTATGTCCTATTAGAGTCCCTGACAAAATAGGATAAGGGTCAGATAATTATATTAAAACTGTTGGGAACAGGGAGGGATAAAGCCACACAAAGGTTTGGAGAAAGAAATTTTCAGGCAGGTCAGGTGCAGTGGCTTATGCCGATAATTCCAGAACTTTGGGAGGCCGAGGCAGGTGGATTTCTTGAGCTCAGGAGTTCAAAATCAACCTTGAAAACATGGCAAGACTCCATCTCTACCAAAAATACAAAAATAGCCAAGTGTAGTGGCACATGCCTTTGGTCCCAGCACCTCAGGAGACTCAGGTAGGAGGATCGCTGGAGCCTGGGATGTCAAGGCTTCAGTGAGACTTGATTGTGCCACTGCACTCCAGGCTGGGTGACAGAGTGACACCCTGTCTCAGAGAGAGAGAGAGAGAGAGAGAGAGAGAGGAGAGAGAGAGAGAAAGAAAGAGAAAGAAAAGGAAAGAAAGAAAGAGGGAGAGACAGAAAGAAAAAGAAGGGAGGGAGGAAGGAAGGAGAGAGGGAGGGAGGAAGGGAGGGAGGGAGGGAGGGAGGGAGGGAGGGAGGAAGGAAAGAAAAATTCAGGCAGAGAAACAGCAGAGCAAAGGCCCAGATGGGAGAATAAAGTTGTGTTTAAGATATACTGAGAAGCGTAGTGTGACTGTGTAAAGTAAATAAGGAAAGTGGTACGAGATCAGAGTGGACTAGAAGAAGGGGGCCTTGTAGGCTATAGATTTGAAGAATACACTGGAACATTTTGACAAAGACATGGTCAAGACATGCCATGATTTGCATTTGCAAATGATGTTCTTTTATCTTGTGAGAAACAGACTATAGGAGGCAAGGAGAGAAGGAGGCTGTGATAGTCATCGTGACACAAGTATGTGGCTTGGATTAAATTAGCTACAGTAGAAAGGGAGAGAAGGTGTAAACTCAAGTAGGCTTACATTGTTGATGGATTATATAAGGAATATGACATTGTGAGAAAAATGAAGGATGATTTAGGTTTTTGCTTATTGATAGCAGGTTATAAATTGGGTTATAAATCTTGTAGCATCTTGAAAAACCAATCCAACATGGCTGTAGACAGTACACTTGCTGAGGCATAGGAAATGAAAAATGATTATGCTCACAGGTTCTAGAGGGAGAGGAGTGGCCACCATTCAGGCTCAACCAAGTAGGTGGGGAGCAGAGAGAGGGAGAGGACACCTGGGTGAGTGTCTTTATTGGGGATCAGGGATGAGGGGATTTCATTGGTGTGTTTGAATGTCAGTAAGTGACAGTCAGTGGAGGAAAAGAAGTGCACCTGGATGCCTGGGCAGGGGGTTCACAGCCTGTTTGTGAGGATGTTGAAGCATTTAGAAAATATGAAATTTTAAAAAGGTACAATGCAGACAAGTATTTTAGCAGACATCTATTAGCACATATTCGTGTTCTTTTCTGGTACATGACTCTTACGGCCCTCATTATTTTTCCACCTTGGCTTATTCAGTTACTTTGTAGATCCAGCCTTTCCCCTATCTAGCAAAGAAAGAACCCCCATTAGAGCCTCCAGAAGGGAACACAGTCCTGTCAACCACTTAGTTCTAGCATGTGAGGTCCATTTTAGACATCTGACTTTGAGAACAGTGCTATTACCTCTAATTTAATAGTAACTTATTAGTAGCAGCAATAGAAAATTTACTATAGTCAGAAGGCTGACATTTGTATTTCCATTCATCTATCACCTGTGTCATTTTCCAATTGACTCTAACCATGTAAGAATAAAAACGTTATTATATATTATTAACTTCCTAAAATACCATCATTACTTATGTTTATAGTTTGGGGATAAGTTGCAGGGTGAAATACAAAAGTGAGGAAATATCTCTTGACATAAAGGAGTTGTGGTTATCTCACAGCAGTAGAAAAGGGGAATTTCAGGGGAGACATTTAGTATACATCTCAATCTGGGCTCCAAGTAGTTTCCTTTCCTTGTTTACCCATTACTTTATTTTATTCATTGATTTCAAATTTATATTCTATTTTTTACATATATAACACAATATGTGTCTGTTCTAATACTGCTATAAAAAACTACCAGAGACTGGATAATTTATGAAAAAAAGAGATTTAATTGATTCAAATTTACTCAGACTGTACAGGAAGCATGACTGGGGAGGCCTCAGAAAAAATATTACAGTGGAAGAATGAAGGGGAGCAAGCACATCTTCACATGGAGGCAGGACAGAGAGAGAGGACAAAAAGGGAAGTACTACACACATTTAAATAATCAGGTCTTATAAGAACTCATTATTATGAGAACAGAAAGGGGGAAATCTGCCCCATGATCCAATCATCTGTCACCAGGTCCCTCTCCTAACATTGAGAATTACAATTTGACGTGAGATTTAGGTGGGGAAATAGAGCCAAACCATATTATTCTGCCCCTGTTATCTTCCAAATCTCATGTCCTTCTCACATTTCAAAACATAATCGTGCCTTCCCAATAGTCCCACAAAGTCTTAACTCATTCCACCATTAACTCAAAAGTCCAAGTCCAAAGTCTCATCTGAGACAAACAAGTCCCTTCCATCTATGAGCTTGTAATCAAAAACAAGTCAGTTACTTTCAAGATACAGTGTGAGTATAGGCATTGGGTAAATGCTTCCATTCCAAAAGAGAGAAATCAGCCAAAACAATGGGGCTATGGGGCCCATGCAAGTTTGAAATCTAACAGGGCAGTCATTAAATCTTAAAGCTCCAAAGTAGTCTCCTTTGATGCCATGTCTCACATTCAGGACACATTGATGCAAGGGATGAACTCCCAAGTCCTTGTACAGCTCTGCCTCTGTGGCCCTTCAGGGTACAGTCCCCACAGCTGCTTTCACAGTGTGGTGTTGAGTGCTTGCAGCTTTTCCAGGCACAAGGTACAAGTTGTTGCTAGATCTATCATTTTGGGATCTGGAAGATGGTAGCCCTTTTTTCACAGCACCATTAGGTGGTGCCCCAGTGAAGACTGTCTGTGGGGCTCCAGCCACTCTGCACTACTGTAGTAGAGGTTCTCCATGAGGGCTCCACCTCTGCAGCAGACTTCTGCCTAGACATGTAGACGTTTCCATACATACTCTGAAAAATAGGCAGAAGCTCCCAAAGCTCAACTCTTGATTTTGTGCACCTGCAGGCCCAAGCCTTGGAAGGCACCAAGGCTTGGGGCTTTCACCCTCAGAAGCAATGGCTTGAGCTATACCTTGGCCCCTTTTAGCCACTGCTGGACCTGGAGTGGCTGGGATGCAGGGTGCCATGTCCCAAGGCTGGACAGAACAGTAGGGCCCTAGGCCTGGCCCATTAACCCATTTTTTCCTCCTAGGCCTTCAGACCTGTGATGAGAGGGGCTGCCATGAAGGTCTCTGAAATGCCCTGGAGGCATTTACCCAATTTTCTTGGCTATAAACATTAGGTTCTTCTTTACATAAGCAAATTTCTGCAACCTTGAATTCCTCCCTAGAATTTTTTTTTTTTCTCTTTTCTACCACATGGTTGGTCTGCAAACTTTCCAAACTTTTATACTCTGCTTCCCTTTTAAATATATGTTCTCTAGTGTCAGGTCGTTTCTTTGTTTATGAAAATTAGCCTAGGCTTTTAGAAGCAGCCAGGCCACTTCTTGAATGCTTTGCTGCTTAGAATTTTTTCTGCCAGATATCCTAAATCATCTCTCTCAAGCTTAAAATTCCACAAATCCGTAGAGCAGGGAAGCAATGCCCCAAGTCTCTTTGCTGAAGCATAGCAAGAGAGACCTTTATTCCAGGTCCCAGTAAGTTTCTTATCTCCATCTCAGACCACCTCAGGCTGGACTTCATTGTCTATATCACTATCAGCATTTTGGTCACAACCATTCAATATATCTCTAAGAGGTTCCAAACTTTCTCACATCTTCCTCTCTTCATCTGAGTGTTCTAAACTGTTCCCACCTCTCCTCATTATCCAGTTCCAAAGTCACTTCCATATTTTCAGATATCTTTATAGCAATGCTCCACTTCTTTGGTACCAATTTTCTGTATTAGTTCTCACACTGCTGTAAAGAAGTACATGAGACTGGATAATTTATGAATAAAAGAGGTTTAACTGACTTACAGTTCTGCAGCCTGTACAGGAAGCATGGCTGGGAAGCCCTCACGAAACTTACAATCATGACAGAAGGGTGAAGAGGAAGCAAGTACATCTTCTCATGGCAGCAGGAGAGAAAGTGAAGGGGGAAGTGCCACATGCCTTTCAACAACCAGATCTTATGAGAACTCAGTATCACGAGCACAGCAGGGAGAAATCTGCCCACATGATCCAATCACCTACCACCAGACCCCTCCCCCAATATTGAGATTCAATTCAACATGAGATTCAGGTGGTAACACACAGCCAAGCCATATCAATGTGTAAACAAATCTCTTTTGCAGCAAGGTGTGATATAAACAAAGACACAAATAGAATCAACTGAAAGTAAACAGGAGTGAAATAAAGGATTTAAAGCCTAGAAAAAACCTAGACATGAGGGAGTATTGCCAGGGACCTAGACATGAGGGAGTGTTGCCAGGGGACATTGGAAAGGGTGTGTATGTATGTGTGTGTGTGTGCGTTTGTGTGTGTGTGTTGGTGGATTCTTAGTTCTTTACTGTGTAACAATTCTTTCTTCACTGTAAAATATGAATTCAATAATAAACTGCCACTAGTATTCCCAGAGAATGATACTATTAGGCATGAGCTGTTCCCTTATTTCTGAGATGTTCATGTATGTTACAATAGATGAAATAAATAAAAGCATAAGGTTATCTGCAAAAGTTTTGTTTCTTATTGTCATAATGAATTTGTCATCCTTGAATTAATTTTCCACCTCTGGATGCAATCTGTAGCCATGTCCTATTGACATACTTTTTACATTGGATCTCCCACTTACTTTCTTTTTTATTTCTACCACTATGCATGTCCAAGCTCATGTTGTTGAACTATTATTATTTTGAAATATAGTCATGTGCTACATAATGACATTATAGTCAACAATGGACCACACATATGAAGGTGGTCCCGTAAGAATATAATGGAACTGAAAGATTCTTATTGCCTAATGTTTAGTATGCTATGCTTTTTTATGATTACTTTAGAGTGTACTCCTTCTACTCATCAAAAATTAAGTTAACTGTAAAACAGCCTCAGGCAGGTTCATCAGGAACTATTCCAGAAGAAGGCATTGTTATCACAGGAGGGGACAGCTCCATGTGTGTTATTACCCCTGAAAACCTTCCAGTGGGACAAGATATGAAGGAGAAAGACAGTGATATTAATGATCCTGACCCTGTGCAGGCCTAGGCTGATCTGTGTGTTTGTGTCTTAGTTTTTAATTAAAAAGTTTAAAAATTAAAAAAAATATTAAAAAGCTGATAGAAGAATGATATAAAGAAAGAAAATATTTCTGTACAGCTGTACAACACGGGTGTGTGTTTTAAGTGTTATTACAAAAGTGTCAGAAATTTTAAAAAATTAAGTTTATAAAGTAAAAAAGTTACAGTAAACTCACATTATTTTAATAATGAAGGAATAAAAATTTGTTTATAAATTTAGTGTAGCCCAAATGTACAGTGTTCATAAAGTTTACAGGGATGTACAGTAATGACCTAGACCTTCATATTCACTCACCACTCACTCATGAACTTACTCAGAGCAACCTCCATGCTGAAAGCTCCATTCACAGTAAGTGCCCTACATAGGTGTACCATTAGTATGTTTAGATATGTTTAAATACATAAATAGCCTACAGTATTGAGTACAGTAACATCCTGTGCATGTTGGTAGCCTAGAAGGTTAGGCTATACCACATAGTCTAGGTATGTAGTAGACTAGGTTTGTGTAAGTACATTCTATGATGTTTACACAAGGATGACACATTTCTTAAACGAATTCTGTTGCTAAGTAAGGCATAGTCATAGTTGTATTTAGTTTTGGCCTTATCAATCGTTTTTCTTTTTTATGTGTCAATAAATTTTTAATGTTAATTATATCCTTAATTTACTTTCTTAGAAAATAGTCTTCCTTTAACTTTTTTTCTTGGTTCTTTTAATTCCCTTAGCTAGGTTGGATGCTTAGCTCACTAGTTTTCATTCTAACTTCTTTCTAATAAAAGTATTTAAGATAGAAATTTTTCTAATCATAATTTTGGATGCATTCCATACATTTTAATAAATATTTTAAAAGTTATTTCATTTTAAGTATTTTGACTATTTTTTGCCTCTTTAGTTATTTAGAACTAGTCTTATTAACTGCCAGACATAAGGCATTTTATTTTGATTTTCTTATTTATCTTTCATTATTGATCGTGTCATCAGAGAACATAGTTCCTAAGACACTTATTCTTTGAATTTTGTAGAGTGGTTTTGTGACTTAATACATGGTTGTTTTCATAAACGTTTCTTATATGCGTGAGAAGACTGTATATTCTCAAATTATTGCATGTACTAGCAATCAGAGAAAGTTTCCTAATTGCATTATTCAAATTTTCTCTAACCTTACTAATTTTTGATACTTAAGAAGTGAAGAAATATGAAGATGGTCTTATCACAATGAAGTACTATTTCTTGCATCTCATTAAAACCTTGAGCGTTTTAATGAGGGTAATTCATTGTGCTAATTCTTTACATAGCACAGTCCATGCACAGAAGCTCTCCACCATGCTTTTATTTTTTTAGTTTTTACTGGACATCAGATTCCATTCAGCAGATAGTCTTTTAGTACAAAGTGTTGATTTGTACACTCATTAAGACTTTTGAGCTGATGGAGAATAATTTTTAGTGACTCTCAAGACTAATTAATCACCCCAAGATTTTCTCTACTTTGCTCTGATTTTTATCACATTTAAAAATCAAATTTGAAAAAAGAGGAGAAGAATAGAAAATAAAAGGAGATGAAGAGGAAGAAGGAGAATCAGGAGAAGGAGAAGCGACAAGAGAAAGAAACATGACTGGGAGTCTAAGGGAGTGGCTGGGATATGTCCTTGAAGTAGTTGGTAGCTGGGGCACATGCCAGACTGCAGGTGTGTGTGTATATACTCTCAACCTTTGCCTTCAGTGTTCCAGACATACTTTTCTAGGGGCTTTGACTTTAAAAAATGGGAGTCTGTGATAAAGCTACGTACTCTTCTTTTATTTTCTAAAGCTGTGACAAAACACAAAGCTCTATGAGGAAACAAAACCTAAAGCAGTCTGACAGCTGGTACAGAGAGGGTGCTGCCACCGATTCAGTTCCAGGAATAAGTGTAGCTCTGCCTGCCTCTCTAGAGCTTCTCAGAACACATCTGAGGACTCACTCCACACATCTTGTGACTACTGCCAGCCGTTGGACTGTGAAAGGGAAAACCACAGACCACTCATAGAGGATGGTTTGATGCCTGCATATAGATGAAATAGTGAGAAAAATGAGTGTGTCATTTCAATGTCAGGGTGATGCTGGCTTCATAGAGTGATTTAAGAAGTAACCCACACCCATACGCCTTCACAGTTGAATTTGATCAGAAATATAAAGAGCTATTACACTATTACCAATTCTACTAAAATTATTCCAAAAAATAATTTTTCGGTTGGTAGGATTTTTATTACTGATTCAATTTTGGAACTTTATATTGGTCTGTTTAGGGTTTTAGTTTCTCCCTGATTCAATCTTGGGAGATTGTGTGTTTCCAGGAATTTATCCATTTCCTTTAGGTTTCTTAGTTTGTGCATAGAGATGTTCATAATAGTCTCTAACTATCTTTTTTATTTCTGTGGAATGGGTTGTAAAGTCACCTTTGTCATTTCTGATTGTTCTTATTCAGGTCTTCTCTTTTTTTCCTTGTTAATCTAGCTAGTGGTTTGTTTACCTTGTTTATCCTTTCAAATAACCTACTTTTGAATTCACTGATTCTTCATATGGATTTTTGGGTCTCACTTTTGTTCAGTTCTGCTCTGATTGATTTATTTTCTTTGGCTAGCTTTGGTGTAGTTCTTGTTTTTCTAGTTCCTCTGGGTGTGATGTTAGATTGTTTATTTGAGATGTTTCTGTTTGAAGTATACATCCAGTGCTATAAGCTTTCCCCTTAATGTTGCTTTCACTGCATCCCAAATATTTTTGTATGTTGAGTCTTTGTTTTCATTTATTTCAAAGAATTTTTTGATTTCTGCCTTAATTTCCTTGTTTATCCCAAAGTCATTCAGGAGCAAGTTGTTTAATGTTCATGTAATGGTGTGTTTTAAGATACTTTCTTGTTATATATTTCTATTTTTATTTCACTCTGGACTGAAAGTATGGTTGATAGTTCAATTTTTTTTTAAAAAAATTTATCAACACTTGCTTAATGGCCAAGCATGTCGTTGATCTTGGAGTATGTTCCATGTGCAGATGAGAAGAATGTGTGTTCTATGGTTGATGAGTGCAGTCTTCTGTAGATGTCTATTAGGTCAAATTTGTCAAATGCTGACTTTAAGTCCCTAATATTTTGTTAATTTTCAGCCTTGATTATCTTTCTAATGCTGTCAGTGGGGTGTTGAAGTCCTGCACCATTATCATGTAAATGTTTAAGTCTTTTTGTAGGTCTGGAAGTATTCATATTTCTTTTTTTAAACTGGCTGCTTTAATGTTGGGTGCATACATATTTAAGATAGCTAAGTCTTCTTGTTGATTTAAGCCCTTTATAAATATAGTGCCTTTCTTTGTCAGTTTTTACTGTTGTTGGTTTAAAATCTGTTTTATCTGATAGAAGACTAGCAACCCTGCTCTTTTTTGTTTTCCTTTTGCATGGAGAATGTTTCTCCAAATTTTTACTTTGAGCTTACTGGTGTCATTACACATGAAATGGGTCTCTTACAACAGCAGACAAATGGGTCTTGTTTTTAATCCAACTTGCCACTGTGTGCCTTTTAAGTGGGACATTTAGACCACTGACATTCAAAGTTAATATTGATATGTGAGGTTTTGATTCTATATGAAGTTGTTAATTGGTTGTTTTGTAAGTTTCTGTTATGTGGTTGCTTTATGTGTTCACTGTATACTTAAGTGTGTTTTTGTGGTAGGATATATCATTCTTTTGTTTCCATGTTTACAACTCCCCTAAGGATCTCTTCAAAGCCTGGTCTAGTGATCACACATTCCCTTGGTTCTTACTTGCCTAGAAAATATTTCTTCTTCATTTATGGAGTTTAATTCGGCAGGACATAAAATCTTTCATTGTAATTTGTTGTTTTTAAGAATAGTGAAAATAGTCCTGTGGTCTCTCATGGATTGTAAGTTTCTGTTGAGAAGTCTGCTGTTAGCCTGATGTGGTTCTTTTTGTAAGTGACCTGTCCCTTCTCTGTAGCTGTCTTTAAGATATTTTCTTTACTGTTGACCTTGGATGGTCTGGTGACTATACCTTGGTGATTTTCATTTTGTATAGTATCCCACAGATGTTCTTTCTGTTTCTTGTATCTGGATGTCTACCTATCTAGCCAGATTAGGGAAATTTTTTTTCTTTTTTTTTTTGTTTTTGAGATGGAGTCTCGCTCTGTTGCCCACGCTGGAGTGCAGTGGTGTGATCTCTGCTCACTGCAAGCTCCACCTCCTGGGTTCATGCCATTCTCCTGCCTCAGCCTCCTGAGTAGCTGGGACTACAGGTGCCACCACCACATCTGGCTAATTTTGTGTATTTTTAGTAAAGACAGGGTTTCATCACGTTAGCCAGGATGGTCTCGATCTCCTGACCTTGTGATCCACCCGCCTTGGCCTCTGAAAGTGCTGGGATTACAGGTGTGAGTTACCATGCCCAGCCGGGAAATTTGTTTGAATTACTCCTTCAAATATGTTGTTCATGCTGTTTACTTTTTCTCCTTCTCTTTCAGAAATGCCAAAATGTATAGGTTTGGTTGGTTTAAGTATGTGTGGGATCCCAAAGTCTCAAAGACTTTGTTCATTTTTAAAAATTATTTTACCTTATTTTTTTTGACTCAGTCTGAACAACCAATCTTCAAGCTCTGATATTATCTCTTCCTTTTATTCTATTCTATTAATAAAACTTTAAAGCTTTCAATTGTATTTTGAAATTCCATAAATGAGGTTTTCAATTCCAGGAGCTCTGATTGGTTTTTTAAAACTATGTTAATGTTTTCCTATAATTACTGGGTTGCTATAGAATTTGTTTTGTGTTGATTTTTACCCTTGTCTTGGATCTCATTAAACTTCTTTGCAATCCATGCTTTCAGTTCTTAACTTGTCATTTCTTAGTTTCCATTTTGTCTAGTGACCATTGCTAGAGGGCTGGTGCAATTCTTTGGTGGTGTTACTACAATCAGATTTTCATGATGCCAGAATTCTTGCACTGGGTTCTTTTCATCTGGAGATGCTGGCACTTCCAATATTTGTAATTATCTTGTGTAGGTAGGATTTTTTGTGTTTTATTTCTTTTCCTATAATATTATTGGCTTTTTTCTTTCTTTTTCTCTTCCCTATCTCCCTAGGGGGTGTGACTGTAGAGAATGCTGAGTAGGGTCTTTTGGGTTTTCTTCTATAGCCCTATTTACTTCCTTCAGCAAGTTTTATATTAGGCTGTGCATTTCTGCCTACAAGATAGTATATAGTGCTTATAGAAAAGAGCCAGCTGTAGCCAACACAGCTTTGTATATACTTGATCCTTATATTCTGGCAGAGGCTCTCTTGCCTCAGGCAAAGGGCTGATTCATGGAATGCACATTTATTTGAGTTCCCTGCTCAGCCCTGGAAGCAGGGGACAGGGGCTACAATCGATGGGGACAGACTAGGCAGGCTCACCTACCTATCCCCTGATGTCAGGCACAGGGCCAGTGCCAAGAGAGAATCCAGTGGGTGGCCACCAGGTGCCCAGAAGTGTGCCTAGGCATGGAGCTGGGAAATCTCCTTGGCTCCAAGTTTTCTGCCTGGGGATGAAGGGTGGCTTAAGCTCCTATTTGAGGAAAGAAGGTGCTCTGGGTACCTGGAGATCTACCTGGATGTGGAGCAGAGAGGACCTCCCCTGCACCAGGTTGTCTGTACAGGAAGGGTGGGGCAGCTTGGGATGGTAATACAGGTGAATTGGTGCTCTGAATTCCTGGAGATCTTCCTGGGGACAGAGTGGGGAGGTGCTCACTGCATCATTATCTATGTCCAGGAAGAGTGGGGTGGTTCAGGCTACTGAACCAGATGAGTGGGTACTCTGAATGTCTGGAGATTTGTCTGGGTATGAAGCAAAGAGGGCCTCCATGCACCAGGATATCTGTACAGGAAGGACTGGGCAAGTCAGGATGTTGATCCAGGTAAGCATGGTGCTCTGAGTGCCTGGAAATCTGCTTGGGCATGAAGCAAGAAGTCCCCCACTCTACCAAGATCTCTGCACAGCAGGGATGAGGTAACTCAGGCTGCTGAATCAGGCAAGCAGATTCTCTGAATACCTGGAGCTTTGCCTAGACATGGAGCAGAGAGCCATGCTAGACCACAATTTATGCCCAGGAAGGGTGGGGCAGCTCACGCTGCTGAAGCAGGTGAATGGGTACTCTGCATGCATGGACATCTGTCTGGGCATGAAGTGGAGAGGGCCTGACTGCACCACAATCTATGTCTATGAAGGATAGCGTAGCTTAGGCTGCTCGTCCAATCAAATAGATGCTCCAAGAGTCTGAAATTCTGCCTGTGAGTGGAGTGGTGTGGACCCCATTGCATCATGATCTCAGGATAGCAGCCTGGGGCACCAAGAAATGGCACATGCAGACTGATTCCAGATTACTAAACTTGCCCTGGCTGCAAATCTCACTGTCCAGGAGAAACTGCAGCTTTAGAAGTATTCCTGATTGCCCAGGATTGCAACAGGGTAGCATACAATTTCAACACCTACTGCTGAGATGCTTTCCACAGTTCTGGCTGTGGAGGCCCCTACCCAGCTCCAGGCCAGGCACTCCAGTCTCTCGCCTGTGACTAAAATGCCTGTGTGGCAACACTGCCAGGTCACCACAGAATCTACAACAGTTTCTGACTGAAAATCTGTGTTGTCTGATATTAGTATAGCCAACCAAAATATCTTTTATTTGCTGTTTGCCTAGAATATCTTTTCACATCATTTTACTTCCAGCCTCTTGTGCTTTGGGATCTTTTTTTTTTTTTTTTTTTTTTTTTTTTTTTTTTTTTTTTGAGACGGAGTCTGGCTCTGCCGCCCAGGCTGGAGTGCAGTGGCCGGATCTCAGCTCACGGCAAGCTCCGCCTCCGGGTTCACGCCATTCTCCTGCCTCAGCCTCCCGAGTAGCTGGGACTACAGGCGCCCGCCACCTCGCCCGCTAATTTTTTTTTGTATTTTTTAGTAGAGACGGGGTTTCACCGTGTTAGCCAGGATGGTCTCGATCTCCTGACCTCGTGATCGCCCGTCTCGGCCTCCAAAGTGCTGGGATTACAGGCTTGAGCCACCGCGCCCGGCCTGTGCTTTGGGATCTAAAAGGAGTCTTTTCAGACCATATATATTGGATTATGTTTATTTTTTAAATCTATTCTGCCAATGTCTACCTTTGGATTAGAGCGTTTAAACCATTTACATTTAAAGTAATTACTAATATGGATTTTTAGTCTTATACTATTATTGTTCCTCATTTTCTCAATTGCTACTTCCTTTTATTTCCATTGATTTTTATGTTTTATCATTTTGATCCCTTCTCATTTTCTAATGTTTTTGAAATATATCTTCCTTCTATTTTTGAAAATAAATTTGAACATATATATGTAAGGTATACAACATAATGTTTTAAGATAGATAGTAAAATTATTATCATAGTGATGCAAATTAATTTGTTCATGTTACCTAGTTATCCATTATTTTTCTTTCCTTGATATATAATATTTAACATATTTATGGAGTATATGTGAGTGTTTGTTACAGGGATAGAATATGTAATGGTCCCATTGTTACTGAAAAACCAAGGGTTTTGTCCTGGCCCTAATGTTCACTGCACAGAAAGCCAATCACTGAGATGATGAGTACTGCCAAGGAAGAAGGCTTTAATTTGGCGCTGCAGCCAAGCAGATGGGAGCTCAGTCTCAAATTCATCTCCCTGACTAACTATAGGTTTATATAGCAGGGAAGAAATGTAACCATGCATAAGAAAATGGGAACTAAGGAGGGGCAAGGAAGCCATCATCATGAAAGAGGTCTGACAACTGGTGCTGTGATCTGGTGAGTTTCAGTTCTTTGATACTTTTCTGAGAGGCCTGAAAATCCTGTCCAAAGGAAGGAACTCAGATAAAACAAATATAAGCTTCAAGCTTTAAGACCAGAAGGATCAATTTCTATGTTTATCAAAAGAACAGTATATGGGACTATTAGGTTGGTTTCAACATCAGGGTACTTGGGGTATCTGTCACCTTGAGTATTTATCATTTCTGTGTTTTGGTATCATTTCAAGTTTTATCACAATATTCTTACTTAGTCATCATAGTCTGCTACCAAACATTAGGACTTATTTTTTTCCATCTAATTGCGAGTTAATACCCATTAACCAACATCTCTTTATACAGCCTCGTACCTACCCACCTTTCCCACTCCCTGGTATCTAGCATTTTATTATCCATGTTAATGAGATCAAGTTTCTTAACTCCCACATATGAATGAGAAGATGTGGTATCTGTCTTTCTGTGTCTGACTTATTTCACTTAGTATAATAACCTCCAGTTCCATTCATGTTGCTGCAAATGACGTGATTTCATTCTTTTTCTATGGCCAAGTAGTATTCTATTGTGTGTTTATGCCACATTTTCTTAATTGAGTCATCTATTGATACACACCAAGTTGATTCCATATCTTTGCTATTGTGAACAGTGATACAATAACTATGAATGCCGGCATCCCTCTGATACACTGATTTATTTTCCTTTGGATAAATATTCAGTAGTGATGTGTCCAGAGTTGGTTCCTTCTGGTGGGTTCTTGGTCTCGCTCACTTCAAGAATGGAGCTGCAGACCTTCACAGTAAGTGTTACAGCTCTTAAAGATGGCACATACCCAATGAGTGAGCAGTGGCAAGATTTATTGTGAAGAGCAAAAGAATAAAGCTTCCACAACATGGAAAGGGACCCGAGCAGGTTGCTGCTGCTGGCTGGGGGGTGGCCAGCTTTTATTCCCTTATTTTTCCCCTCCCATATCCTGTTTCTGTCCTATCAGAATGCCCTTTTCTCAATCCTCCCTATGATTGGTTACTTTTAGAATCCTGCTGATTGGTCCATTTTACAGGGTGCTGATTGGTCCATTTTACAGAGCACTGATTGGTACATTTTACAGAGTGCTGATTGTTGTATTTTACAGAGCACTGACTGGTGCATTTTACAAACCTCTTGCTAGCTACAGAGTGCTGATTGGTGCATTTTACAATCCTGGCCACAGAGTGCTGATTGGTGCTTTTTTTTTTTTTTTTTTTTTGAGATGAAGTCTCACTCTGTTGCCCAGGCTGGAGTGTAGTGGTGTGATCTCGGCTCACTGCAAGCTCCACCTCCCAGGTTCATGCCATTCTCCTGCCTCAGCTTCCCGAGTAGCTGGGACTACAGTTGCCCACCCCCATGCCTGGCTAAATGTTTGTATTTTTAGTAGAGGAGGGTTTCACTGTGTTAGCCAGGATGGTCTCAATCTCCTGACCTTGTGATCCGCCCACCTCGGCCTGCTACAGTGCTGGGATTACAGGTGTGAGCCACCACACCCAGCCAATTGGTGAGTTTTACAATCCTCTTGTAAGACAGAAAAGTTCTCCAAGTCCCCACTCAACCCAAGAAATCCAACTGGCTTCATCTCTCAGTGGGATTTCTGGATCATGTAGAAGTGAGAGGGGACACCGTGCTAGCAGCGCTCGCTCGCTCTCGGCACCTCCTCGGCCTTGGCATCTGTTCAGGCCGCATGAGAGGAGTCCTTCAGCCTGCCGCTGCGCTATGAGGGCCCCTCTCTGGGGCTGGCTGAGGCCGGAGCTGGCTCCCTCTGCTTGCGGGGAAGTGTGAAGAGAGAGGCGTGGGCAGGAGCCAGGGCCCACGGCACTCATGGGCTGGCATGGGTTCCAGGTGAGGATGGGCTCGGCAAACCCTGCACTCATGGCCAGCCAGCGCCTGCTGGGCTTGATTGGGGGACAAGCTCCCTCTGGGCTGCCAGAGTGCCTGGCCTAGGTGCTGCAAAGTCTCACAGTGAGTGCCAGTGAGAGGTGCTGGCTGGGACTTGGAGAACTTTTCTGTCTAGCTGAAGGACTGTAAACACACCAATCAGCACTCTGTGTCCAGCTAAAGGTTTGTAAATGCACCAATCAGCACTCTGTGTCTAAATAAAGGTTTGTAAATGCACCAATCAGTGCTCTGTGTCTAGCTAATCTGGTGGGGACTTGTAGAACTTTTGTGTCTAGCTGAAGGATTGTAAACGCACCAGTCAGCACTCTGTGTCTAGCTAAAGGTTTGTAAACAGACCATTCAGTACTCTGTCAAAACGGACCAATCAGCTCTCTGTAAAATGGACCAATCACCTGTCTGTAAAATGGACCAATTAACTCTCTGTATGGACCAATCAGCAGGATGCGGGTGGGGCCAAATAAGGGAATAAAAGTAGGCCACCTGAGCCAGCAGCTGCAACCCACTTGGGCCCTCTCCATGCTGTGGAAGCTTTGTTCTTTTGCTCTTTGCAATAAATCTTCCTGCTGCTTACTCTTTGGGTCCACACCACCTTTATGATTTGTAACACTCACTGGGAAGGTCTGCAGCTTCACTTCTGAAGCCAGTGAGACCACAAACCCACTGGGAGGGATGAGCAACTCCAGATGGGAGGAATGAACAACTCCAGATGTGCCACCTTTATGAACTGTAACACTCACCACGAAGGTCTGCAGCTTCACTCCTGAGGCCAGAGAGACCACGAACCCACCAGAAGGAACAAACACCTCCAGATGCACCGCCTTTAAGAGCTGTAACACTCACCGTGAAGGGGTCTGCAGCTTCACTCCTGAAGTCAGTGAGACCACAAAACCCACCAGAAGGAAGAAACTCCAGACACATCTGAACATCTGCAGGAACAAACTCTGGAAACACCATCTTTAAGAACTGTTAACACTCACTGCGAGGGTCCGCGGCTTCATTCTTGAAGTCAACGAGACCAAGAACCCACCAATTCTGGACACAGTAGTACTATTTTTAGTTTATTGCGAAATCTCCACACTGCTTTTTATAGTGGCTGCATAATTTACATTTCACTGACAGTGTTTAATAGTTCCCTTTTCTCTGCATTCTCACCAGCATCTGTTATTTTGTGATTTTTAAATAAAAGCCATTGTAACTGAGGTGAGGTGATATCTTATTGTGGTTTTGACTTGCATTTCCCTGATGATTAGTGATCTTGAGCATTTTGTCCTATACCTCTTGGCCACTTGTACTTCTTCTTTTGAGAAATGTCTATTTATGTCTTAGCCAAATTTTTAATGGGACTATTAGGTTTTTACTGTTCCGTTGTTTGAATTCCTTATATATTCTGGATATTAGCCCCCTTTTGAATGAGTAGTTTGCAAACAGTTTCTTCTATTCAAGTGGTTGTCTCTTCACTTATTGAATGTTTCTTTTGCTGTGCAGCAGCTTTTTAGTTTAATATAGTCCCTTTTGTCTATTTTGGGTTTTGTTGCTTGTGATTTTGAGGTTTTAGCCATAAGATCGTTGCATGGACCAATGTCTTGAAGAGTTTTCCCTATGTATTCTTCTAGTAGTTTTATAGTTTCAGGTATCACATTTAAGTCGTTAGTCCATCTTGAGTTGATTTTTGTACATAGACATAGAGGTCTAGTGTCATTCTTCTGCATATGGCTAGCCAGTTTTTTTTTTTTTTAATGTGCCATTTATTGAAGAAGGTATCTTTTCCCCAGTGTATGTTCCTCATGGCTTTGTTGAAGATCAATTGACTGTAAATATATAGATTTATTTCTTGAGCTTTTATTCTGTTTCTTTGGTCTATATGTCTATTTTTACATTAATACAATGTTGTTTTGGTTACTATAGCCTTGTAATATGTTGGGAAGTCAGGTATTGTGATGTCTCTGCCTTTGTTTTTTGCTCAGGATCATTTTAGCTTTTCTGGATCATTTTGATTAATACAAGTGTCAGGCTAATTTTTTCTATTTTTGTAAAAACTGACATTGGTGTTTTGATAGGGATTGAATTGAATCTGTATATTGCTTTGCATTATATAATCATTTTAATGATATTAATTCTTCTGATCCATGACCACATAGTATCTTTCCATTTCTCCTCTTTAATTTTTCATCAGTGTTTTGTAGTTTTCCTAGTAGAAATCTTTCACTTCCTTCAGTAAATTTATTCACAGGCATTTTTTTTGGTAGCTATTGTAAATAGGATTTAGTTTCTTTGTTAATTTTATTTCTCAATGATCTGCCTAATGCTAAGGGTGGGATGTTAAATTCTTGCAATATTATTATATTGGAGTTCATCTCTCTGTTTAGATCTGGTAGTATTTACTCTGTGAATCTGGGTGCTCTAATGTTGAGTAGATATATATTTACAATGTTATTTCCTTTCACTGGATTGCTTCCTTTATTATTGTGAAATCACTTATGTAGTCTTTTTTTTTCTTACTTTTTGAAATAAAGTCTATTTTATGTATATAAATATAACTACTCCTGCTTGCTTTGGGTTTCTGTTTGCTTGAAATACTTTTTCCATAGCTTTATTTTCAGTCTTTATGTGTCTTTATAGGTGAAGTGCATTTCTTGTAGGCAGCATATAGTTGGATCGGTTTTTATCCTTTCAGCCAGGGTATATCTTTTCAGTGGAGAATTTAATCTGTTTATATCCAAGGTTATTACTGATATATGAGGTTTTGTTCTTGTCATAGTGTTAGTTGTTTACTGGTTGTTTTGTACATTCTTTCTTTTTCCTCTGTTTATTCTTGTGGTTTGGTGTTTTTCGGTGGTGGTACCATGTGACTCCTTTCTCTTGCTCATTTGTGTGTTTGCTTTACTAGCAAATTTTACACTTTCATGTGTTTTCAGGATGATAATTTTCTTCCTTTTGGTTCCAAGTTACACTCACCCACCCTGCCTCTGGTTTCAGTCCTGACTAGATTGTGGCATCAGTTTAGGTTATTCCCCAAATCTAATCTCAGTGAGTATTTTTCCTTTGTCAGTTCTAACTTTCTGAACCTTGAGAGACAGAAGAGACCATGCTCTACTGATGGCACAAAACATATCATAACTTCCAAAAGTCGTGGAGGCTGCTGTTAAAAGGAGAAGATAGAAACAGAGAGAAATGGCTTTTCTCACATAGCTTGGGCAAGTAGTTGGTTAAGTACCACCTCAAAAAAAAAAAGCTGGAAGTCAAACACACACACACAACTATTTTTACACCCAAATCTCTTATACATCTAATCCAGGCAAGCATATATCTGGCTGCATTTTGCTGGTTTATATCTTTTTTTTTTTTTTTTTTGAGACAGAGTCTCGCTCTGTTGCCCAGGCTGGAGTGCAGTGGCGTGATCTCAGCTCACCACAACCTCTGCCTCCTGGGTTCAAGTGATTCTCCTGCCTCAGTCTCCTAAGTAACTGGGATTACAGGCACCTGCCACTATGCCTGGCTAATTTTTGTATTTTTAGTAGAGATGGGGTTTCACCATGTTAGTCAGGCTGGTCTGGAACTCATGACCTAGTGATCTGCCTGCCTTGGCCTCCCAAAGTGCTGGGATTATAGGCATGAGCCACCATGCCCAGTTGCATTTTGCTGGTTTACATCTTTACTTATTTTTAAAGCCTGCTTTAGATGATCACTCTAGCTTTATCATAATTGTACAGGAGTCTCAAAAATTCCCCAAACAAGGATGGTCACACTACATTTTCCTTGGTCTTTCAAATCATGATAAAGACAGCCTTGAGCAGACTCTCTTGTTGTAGGTTGTTGATGGCTCACATTTAAATAAAATCTATTCCAATGCAATTTTTCTATTATGCCATCATGCACAATTTATTTAATTGCTGATTAGATAGTAGGCAAATTCAGGATATTAGGCAAATTCAGTATCATATACTTTCATTCATAGTTTTCTTTGGCTTAGAATAATTTCAAAGATAGAAGAGAAAATATGATTGTATAGTTTTGTTATAGTGCCATGAATGGTACAAATTTATGAGAAAATCTCTATTTGGAAGTATCTAGAAAGAGGAGTGCACAATACTCCAAGTCCTCTTCATTTTAGTAGTCCTCAGCATCACCAGCACAGATGGCAAGCAGTGCTTTCTCATAATGCCCTGAAGCAAAATTCTGAAAAGAAAAAATATATTTGAAATAAAATGTCATAATAGTTCTAAAAACAAAACATAATTCCTCTGAACTGCACTATGAAAGAGCCATGGACCATTAGCCTTTCTAAACTTATTTACTTTTCTCATATAAAGATTTAACACGTCCTAAGTACTAGTCCCACTGAAAGTTGTTGAAGAATGATGATCTGGTTAGAGTCAGTAGTATGTGGTTTATATAAAGTTGGTTGAACCTGAATGTGTATTTATAAGAACAATAACTTGCCTTAGAATAAAATATTCTCCTCAACTTTAGGAAGATGTGCCCTAATATTATTATTATGATTGTTATAAATGAATGTAGAATGTGGAGAACAAATGAATATGTCTCAAAACATTTAAAAATGTTTATAATTATTAATGCAGTAATAATTCTACCTCAAGAAATATATATTTAAAAAGTTAATATCAATCATTGATAAGCACAAAGTTTTGCGCTAAAAATATATACACCATAATGGTACATATAATAGTGAAAAACTGAGAAACAATGTATAATAATGTGAGGTAGTTTGTGTACTTTATAGCTTATACTGTAGAATACCATGATTCAGTAAAAATACTCTTTTACATAGCAAAACTTATTATTATTTATATAGTTTTAGAAAATGAAAGTACCTGTCTTAGTGTGTTCTGGCAGCTGTGACAAAAGTACTTTTTGGTGACTTATAAACAATAGGAATTTATTTCTAACAGCTCTAGAGGCTGGCAAGACCAAGGTCAAGCAGATGTGGTGCCTGCTGAGTGCCTGTCTCTCACAGAAAGCCTTCTTCTCCTTCTAAGCTTACATGGCAGAAGGGACAAAGGTGATCTCTTCGGCCTATAAGGACATTAATCCCATTCATGGGCTCCACCTTTATGACCTAATCATCTCACAAAGGCTCCACCTCCTAATATCATCACTTTGGGGTTAGAATTTTAGCAGATACATTTTGGGGAGACACAAACCCGCAGACCAAAGCAGCATAAAAGTTTATTAATGATTATCTGTAGAAAATTAGGGCAATTTTAATTTTCTTGTAATGGTCTTCTATAATTTCTATATTTTCCAAAATCAATGGTAGTAATAAATATTATTATAAAATGTTTCTTTGTTAAGTATCAACTTTCATATTAAGGTGCTTTGGCACAAAGTCATGTAATGATAATTCAGTACTTTAAATGCACATAGTAAAGCTGTATTAATTACATTTTCGTATTAGCAGACTTTGAGGCAGCTGTAATTAATTATAATAAGTGCCTAAGAACTAAATTTATTCATTTAGAAAGTGAATTGTGCCATGCATTTCTCATCACTAAAAGAGTTTAGAGATTTGAAGGTAGCTGTAGGAGAGTTTTATCAAAGAAGAAGGAATAAGATTTCTCTTAACTGCTCCATCAACTCTTCCTCTTAGAAACCATTTCAGCTCTCCAGAGGCCAACAAAGTCTTCTGTGTTATGTGATCTCTTGGGCTTTAGGTTGCTTCTAGATTACTCTTTCAATAAACTAAAGCACTGCTTCTTGCAATTACAAATTCCAGTAGAAAACAATGTGAACAAGGTAACAGCTCTTAGCTCTGGGCAAAATATAAGTTAAGCTCTATTCTCATGTCCCTGTGCTCAGCTTGATTTAATGCTCTGCTTTCACCGTCTCGAAATTCTTTAAACTTTTTTGAACAAGGTGCCAAGCATTTTTATTTTCCACTAGATTCTCAGTTAGGTAAATGGTCCTATATATTCTGAGAGTTCTTTGTTAGGTTTTATCAAAATGCAGGGTGAAGTTTAAAAGTATCAGAATGAAAACATTGGCTTGTTCAGTATTTAATCATTGCTCCTTTGCCCTTCAAGGGCTAAAGGGATAAGGATATGCAGAGTTGTACAGAGCTAGGAACATTAAGTCCCTCCGAATTAGCAGTTTATGATATTTGACTGACTGCCCTGCTTTCTATGACAATATGAGAGGAAAGCTGAACTGATTTAAGAAACCTCTTCACAAGTAATGCAGCCTTTTGCAATGTATATTTTTCCTGAGCCTGATCACACTTCAGAATTTAGCTCTTTAAGCACAATTACAGAGAATTAATATTTCACATGACTGCATCAATGCTTCTGGGTAAAACACATCAAAGAGGAATAAGTTCTGTTGCTGAGGTAAAGCGTTTTCTTTTTTCTTTTTTTTTTTCTTTTTTCTTTTTCTTTTTTCGAGACAGAGTCTCACTCTGTCGCCCAGGCTGGAGTGCAGTGGCGCGATCTCTGCTCACTGAAACCTCCGCCTCCCGGGTTCAAGCGATTCTCCTGCCTCAGCCTCCCAAGTAGCTGGGACTACAGGCGCCCGTGACCACGCCCGGCTAATTTTTTTTTTTGTTTTTAGTAGAGACGGGGTTTCACTGTGTAAGCCAGGATGGTCTCTGTCTCCTGACCTCGTGATCCATCCGCCTCGGCCTCCCAAAGTGCTGGGATTACAGGCGTGAGCCACCGCGCCCGGCCGAGTTAAAGGGTTTTCTAAGTTAGCACCTGTTGATGTTCTAAAGACTGTGTAGAGGAAAAAAGTAGGTTATCCCTGTCTGAAGTTACCTTTTTAGACTCTGCCATGAAGTTATTTGAATGAGAGCTTTTATCTCAGTTTCAAAAAGGAGGAAATGTGGGTCCAAATAAATCATGTGTCGGAGACTTACTCTGATATCATGAAATAGGGATTTTCCATATCGCTCTTTGTATCGTTTCCTTATGGTCAGCAGGTCTATTTCACTTCTGGCAATGATAATCCTGATTACAGTTTTATTATGGAAACCAAAGTCCTAAAAGATACAGAAAAGTGGGGGAAATGAGAAGACAGCATCTTAAAAGTCAGTCTGTCCCAAGTGGATACACCCTTTTTCCGTAGTCATTTTCTCTTCTTCCTGAGTTCTTCCAACACTGGCATCACCGGCTGTGGCTCAGATCCTGAGTCATTTCTGTCACTTCTCGCTCTCCCTTACTGCATGCTGACATTGAATTATTCTCTTCTATTTTCTGAATGCCTTGTGCTCTCTATTCCAGTGCCACCACCTTGACTCTGACCCTTATCATTTCACCCTGATTCTGCAATGGTTGCTCCCCCTTTTTAGTCTTGTCAGCCTTCACACTGTCCCGCTCACACTGCATTATAAACTACAAATCTGATCCTGTGGTCCTTCTCAGTAAGAATTCTTCCTTGGAGGGGAAGACATTCTGAGCTCTGTCAGATGGGCATTGATTTGTGTAAGAGAGCAATAACATTTTAATTTTATTTTCTGGTCATTATTGAGAAATTATAAAAATTAGAATTCTAGGTGCTTCAAATATTTGCTGATTTAAATTCAAACGCAGAAAAATACAAAACCAATGTCTGAATGCTAGCCCCCCCCGAATACTACACCCTAACAAATCAGTTTCAAATTGTCTTTCCAAACGGAGTAATCGTGACATCTAGTGGCCAGAAAACAGAATCTAATTTTTAAAGCCTGAATGTTTTGGATGTATATTACTAATAAACTTTTCATAATTTGAGGTGGTTAAAATGAATGATCTAACCAAGTATTCAAATTTAAAATGTAGATCGTTCACTTTAGAGTGCACTGGAGAAGAACACAGAATATATCTTTGGTTCAGGAGTGATTAAAGCAGCTTTTTAACAAATATTTGACATTTGAGGTCTTCAAGTATCAAAAATTATATTGCTTGAATATACAATCCTTCTCTGTACCTACAAACCACTTGTGAATACACATATCTTCCTTTTGCCTTATAACAAATACAAAGCAAAAATACAGTTTTCATGTATTATTAGAATAAGTAGCCTTGAATTTGTGCAAAATTGGAATCAAGGTAATTGTGATTATTTTCCCATAGTCATTCACAAGAGAAGCTTCATACTATTGTTGTAGTGGTTGGTTCTTTGAGAAAGAAACGATTGAAATCATCCTATAGCATTTCCCAATACACTATTTCAAATAAATGTTTAACCAAATCAACTGTTTCTCCCAGAAAATAGAATAAAAGAGAAGCAAGACTGTGAGCATCGATTTTCCTTTTGTGTTCTGGGGTCACCCAGGTTCTTCCTTTGCATAAATGAGAAATACATTGCAGAAGATAACATAATAACATATTTCTGACTATTAACATATTTTCCCAGCATGCTGGCTACTTTTAAGAAGTATATCTGTTAAATTTACTTTGAGGATAAAACTGGTTATTAAAATTACTGCATTATTGGATTTATTTTTAATCATTTTCTTTGAGTTTTCAAGGCTATGACATGTGTATAATTATCTGTATGAGGCTTTCTTTTTCTTTTTCTTTTTTCTTTCTTTTTTTTTTTTTTGAGACACAGTCTCCCTCTAACACCCAGGCTGGAGTGCAATGGCTCTATCTCGGCTCACAGCAAGCTCCGCCTCCCGGGTTCACGCCATTCTCCTGCCTCCGCCTGAGTAGCTGGGACTACAGGCGCTTGCTGCCCCGCTAATTTTTTGTATTTTTAGTAGAGACAGGGTTTCACCATGTTAACCAGGATGGTCTCGATCTCCTGACCTCGTGATCCACCCGCCTCAGCCTCCCAAAGTGCTGGGATTACAGACGTGAGCTGCCGCGCCCCGCCGAGGCTTTCTTTTTCTAACTAAGTTTCATGTACATATGGATAAGTTGTGCATTATGTGATGCATTTGTGTTTTTTAAAAAACGAATGCTCCAGGCTGGGCGCGGCGGCTCACGCCTGTAATCCCAGCACTCTGGGAGGCCGAGGCGGGCAGATCACGAGGTCAGCAGGCCGAGACCATCCTGGCTAACATGGTGAAACCCTGTCTCTACTAAAAATGCAAAACAAAATTAGCCCAGGGTGGTGGCGGGCGCCTGAAGTCCCAGCTACTCGGGAGGCTGAGGCAGGAGAATGGCGTGAACCTGGGAGGCGGAGGTTGCAGTGAGCAGAGATCGCACCACTGCACTCTAGCCTGAGAGACAGAGCGAGACTCCATCTCAAATAAATAAATTAATTAATTTAAAAAATTAAAAAAAAATGCCCCAAAGTATGTGTGACTGAATAACATACTGAAGTATAAAATACGTTCCCATTTAATTACAAAAATAGATTTAGACTTTATGGGGTTTTTTTGTTTTTTTTTTTTGACGGAGTCTCGCTCTGCCGCCCAGGCTGGAGTGCAGTGAACGGATCTCAGCTCACTGCAAGCTCCGCCTCCCAGGTTTACGCCATTCTCTCGCCTCAGCCTCCCAAGTAGCTGGGACTACAGGCGCCCGCCATCTCGCCGGGCTAATTTTTTTGTATTTTTTTAGTAGAGACGGGGTTTCACTGTGTTAGCCAGGATGGTCTCGATCTCCTGACCTCGTGATCCGCCCGTCTCGGCCTCCCAAAGTGCTGGGATTACAGGCTTGAGCCACCGCGCCCGGCCGACTTTATGGTTTTCCAGTTGTCACTTTAAATACTTTTTGAAAATAACACAATGTTTAAAAATATCCGTTGATATAATTTCGTGTATTGAAACTTCAGGAACGTGGCAATTTCTTGCTGCGAGTTTGTAATATTTTGATATTTTCTGCTTACTGCCATATGTTTTGTACTTGCATAAGTCCGATGTGGGGATCTTTGGAAATAAACAAAGACATTTGAATTTACCAGTTTCTGCAGATGTTAACTAACCTCTAAAGTACACGGGGATATATACCCCAAATATGGTTCCCTAAATTTGATACAGAAAGCAGAGAATTATTTTTATCGGATATGTCTTATTTTTGGTGTCTAAACCATTTTTTTGGGGTGTATTTTCTTTGTACATATAAGTTCAAAAATGGTAATGAACATTTAAATAATGGAAGTAAAATTAATCCTTTGAAAAACAGACACAATTTCTGGAGAAATTTTAAAAATATATGAGTCTTACTTACATGAATTGCACTATATAATCTATAAGCAAAATAGGCTGGTTTGTCTCGAACACAGAGAACTGGGAGAAATCAGAGAGAGAAGAAGAAACATTGAGAGTGAAAACATGTATTTTCGTCAGAATTTGAGAAACAATAGCACTTTTCCTGTTACAATTCTTACATTGTATTATAATGTCAACACTTAAAATAATGGTAACACTATAAGCCACAGGATAAAAATATAAAGCAACAACATTATAATGAGTCATGCAGATTTTCACTTGGTCTATTTCTGTCTGTTGGAACTCTTGTTAGTTCCTTCATGTAGCCTAATGAAGAAAACGTTATCATCTTTATCTGAAAATTAAATCAAAAGAGCTTCAAGGAAACCCAGGTTATTACCACTATTATAGATTATTATTATCATTGTAGGATTCAATATGATATAGCTCCCATGTAATTTGTTCATCTATTTGAATACTATTTTTAGTAACTTATAGATTTGTGAGTAGACCTGAAAGCTCTGAAGGAGAAACTGTATGGACCACAACTGGTCTAGACCAGTTTTAGAAGTCATCTAATAAAAACTGCTAAGGCAATTAGAACAGCCTAGAGCCTGGTCAACAGTTATCCTTGCTGGAAGTCAGTTGATGATCATAAACTTTCAGTAATGTTTATTTGAATAGGTTAACAAATTAATACATGAATGGGTAATGTATGAGAGGCTATAATTTCTAGCCAGAATGAAATCATCGTAACAGTGTTTCCCTAGTAGTTTAAGTAATTATTTTAGGTTGTGAGATTATACCCTCATCTTTTCTTTCATTTTTAATACATGAAATGTCATAATCGCTCTTGAGTCACTAGTCTTTATAACCTCCTTGAAGGCAGTGACTTTTGCTGTTTTTGTTTCATTGTTCTATCTGTAGTGCCTAAGTCAGTGTCTAGAACAGTAGGTGCTCAATAAATGTCTACTGAGTGAATAAATCAGTTGAAATGTTTTCTGCTATTTATAATGTCCACCACTTCCTCTCTTATGTCCACTGCTTTGTGGCAGGGGTCTATAGTGGAAAGCAAGCTATCTTGAGATTTGGATATTATGAGTTTTAGTCATAACTTTGTTGCTAATCAGCTGATAGGCTTTGAGGCAGTCAGTTAATTTCCTTAGGCATTGTTTATAAAATGAAGGATTTTGATATGGTATGTGGTTATTAAATTTTGTAGAGAATTTTCTGGAATAAATGTGACATTCTCAGAAAAAATACACAGTTATTAATAGTTATTTCTTGCATACTATTTTAGGGGCTTCATCAAACTGTTTTCATGGAACCCTAGCTTGAGACTTCTTTACTGGATAAGCTACAAAAGTTCCTTTATCTCACAGCTGTCACACTCATGTATGCCTCTGCCATTCAAGGATGGAAAATCACAATATTCATTTATTCAACTAGTATCTAAGTGATTACTTGACTGTGCCTTCGATGGAGATATTTCACAATGACCCCCTTTGGTCGTCCCTGAAATGTGTGCTGTCAACTCACAGCACAGTACAAGACAAAGGTAGTTCTATTGCACAGGTAGTTCTATTGCAGTTTTTTCTGGATAACTAACCCTGTTTTGTCCTCTATGGTGGGATATTATTTCTTAGGAAGGAGCAAGAGGTGTGCCACCATCACAATAGCCTGAGGAAAATCACTACTTAGTAAATCTCTTTTATGGTAGGATTTACTCCTAAACCAAAATTTGTTAGTAATGGTCACTAAAAAATCCTTTACCTCCTAAAGAGAAGAAAAGCACACTGTTAAGTATTTATCTGCTCTTGAGCAAGGGAATGGAAGTCAGTAAAGATGAAATGGATTGAACAGTGTGAGAAGCCAATTCTGAAGAGAAAATACCTGAGAATGATGTGTTTTCTGGTATGAAAGTTGAACTAGCTCTTAGGGAAGGGTATCAGTTCATTAAAGTCATCAGGTTGCCAGTTCAGTGCATTTTATTAGTAACTGATGTACTCTTCCCCTATGGAGTTTACGTCCTTTTAAATAATAAAATTCAAGGGGGAAAATGACTCGATCAAGAGCTTACTCATCCATCTTTAGTTTATTCACAGCCACTCAGCATTTATTGAGAAATAAAATGTCTGCTGTACTTCAAATAATTTATTACTTACCAATTGCAACCAACAGCTCCTGAAAGTATCCATCATAACATTCATTAATGGCATCTACCATGTCTTGCCCAGAAATATTTTGAAATTCCTGAAAAACTTCAACAAATTGATGTAATTCAAAGGAGATTTTGAAAATATTATAAATGTATAATATAAATATTAGATTGTTACACATACTAAAAATCCATATTTTCCATAAAATAATTAAAAGTACTACTGCTACCAATTATGTTTACTATAAATACCATTGAAACAAATACAGATACTTAGTAGAGTCATCATAAATCTTGAACTTCAAAGACCTGTTATTATTCTCTTCTCCTGGGGAACAAATGCCACCTCCAGTGAGACCCACTAACTCACTGCTGATTTAAATTGAGAGGAAGCACACAGCAAGCCATTATTTATGGACCAGTCATTTAGGACATATATAATAGGCTTATGTCAACAACAAACTTCCTACTAGAGCTTAAATATGAGAATTAAGTGTAAAAGTCCTCTCTGTGATGATTAAAATAGCAAAGTATCTATAAAGAACATTCTGAGAAAGATGAAATCAACTTTATGGTTGTAGACTAGGGTTTACTAATTTAGAATTGTGTTAAATTAAGATTCCTTATTTCAAGAACTTAGTTATCTGACTATCCCAGGCAACTTTAGTTCTTATCCATTGTTACTAAAAATTAGAAGCAAGAAGATGTCTTTTTTTTTTTTTTGAGGCGGAGTCTCGCTCTGTCACCCGGACTGGAGTGCAGTGGCCAGATCTCAGCTCACTTCAAGCTCCGCCTCCCGGGTTTACGCCATTCTCCTGCCTCAGCCTCCCCAGTAGCTGGGACTACAGGCGCCCGCCACCTCGCCCTGTTAGTTTTTTGTATTTTTTTAGTAGAGACAGGGTTTCACCGTGTTAGCCAGGATGGTCTCGATCTCCTGATCTCGTGATCCGCCCATCTCGGCCTCCCAAAGTGCTGGGATTACAGGCTTGAGCCACCACGCCCGGCCAGAAGATGTCTTTTCATTATTATTATATAATTATCATTAAGACAGGTAATGTCTCTTATTGACTTGTAAAGTCCAGATGTGGGATTGGGGTAGGGTAGGCCATCTGTTGGAAATTTTCAGCCATTTGTGTATTTTATATAGAAAAAACAAAATTTGTTTTTAATAAAAGAAAAAGAAAGATACTGTAGTTTAGGGAATAAACAAAGGGCAAACTAACATGAGTGCACTCTCTAAAACCAATAAGTTTCTATCAATATTGCAGAAATCATGACATCAATAATAATGACCTTGATGCAGTATTGACTGGTTAAACTATATTTACTATACATTTTTGCAAGACAACATATAATATACCTAATAAGAAATAGCTAATATATTTGAATAAGTACTCCATCAAATACAGAGACAATTTTTAAAATGCTCAGTATTTGAAAGTTATTGGAAAAAATATTAAGGAAATACTTATCCCTTAGTAATGTCATTAAATAAGGCACATCTTATAAACAAAATTCAAAATAAGTACCTTGAGGTAACTGACTTTCCTCTATTCCCTTGTAATATATCATTTTTGTTTCTAGTAAACCACCTTCTTTTTGTTATATAATAGGTTGAGTAGCTGGAAAGAACCCCAGTTAATAATTACCGAGCCACAGCTGCTGGTAGCTCTTGTTGCACAGGATCATTTGCAGCATGGTTTTGTGCTCCCCCGTCTTCTGCTGACAGGCTTCCCATAGGACCTGGAACATTAGCCAGCAGAGAAGTAGCATCAGAACCACTCCAGCCCATTTTAACCAAGGTTTTTGGCAGTCAGTCTGAGAACTGGCTCTAGTTACCATTGCATCCTGAGCAGCCATAGCAGGGTCTGCATATCCTTCCTCTCTGGTCCCCTGTAAAGTAAGCACAGGTTTTCCATGTAAATGTTCTTAGTCAGCAACTCATATAAGATTAGTGGGACCAAAATCCTTGAACTACTAAACATTCTGATTGTTCCTAAGGAACTTCTATTATTATCTGGAGTAAGTGTTCATTTCCTGATTTCCTGAATACTTTAGAAGATAGTATACAAGGTGTTCTCTTAAAATGTGCATTATTTTATTTTACTTTTTCTTTGCAGCATTAGTAATGTTTGAAAGACATTGAGACATTTTTCAGTTTTCCAAGTCTCTGTGCAGTATCTTCTCCCTTATCAAACTGAGTATCTACTGCCTGACCATGGCAGTGGGTGTTAGAAATGAGTGTTAACATTGTTAGAGCAAAAATGCAGAGAAGGTCCATCTCTGACTTGCACAATAGGACTTGTACAACAACAAAATAGTAATGAAATTCAGACTTTGTGCAGTTAGAATATTTTGTAAATCTGTTTAACTCTCACTCCATTATCATTTAGAGAACAGACATGGTCCAATTGATCATTTCAAACAGGAGGGAAGGGGCACTAATCAATGCAGGGAACATTGATTCCTGAGGGTTATGAGGGCCAGTGGGGAGAAAGAGGTAGGGAGGCATGTTATCAGTCTAATGAACTGTTTCTTTTGGTCCAGATATAGAGGGGAGGCTTTCTCACTCCAATTATGTTAAGAGAACACTGAAAGTACAGTAGTTTCTGCTTCTACCTTTTTTTTTTTTTTTTTTTTTTTTGAGACAGGGCCTTACTCCATTGCACAGGTTAGAATGCAGTGGCACGATCATAGTTCACTGTAATCTCAACCTCCTGGACTCAAGCAATCCTCCTGCCTCAGCCTCCCGAGTAGCTTGGACCACAGGCATGTACCACCATGATTAGCTAATTTTTTTTCTCAGAAAGGGGATCTCGCCATATTGACAAGGTGGACTGGTCTTGAACTCCTGGCCTCAAGTGATTCTTCTGTGTCAGCCTCTCAAAATATTGGGGTGACAGGCATAAGCCACTGTGCCTAGCTCTATCATCTTTTAGGACACTGGAAATAGCCACAGTGTAGTGAACCCAGTGAGACAGCAAGATTGGGCACAGGGAGGTCCTGAACACAACTTCCTTGAATTAACCTCAATCCTTAAGTAGTATGAATGGAATCCCAAATTTCTTACATGTGGAGGAACTTGCAATCTAGCTGAGAACCTGTGGGGAAGCTTGCCAGATTGAGTTATTTATGACCATGGCAGGGACAATGTTCCAGCAGTCAAGGGCTACAGGATAGACCACATTGACTTGAACTGTGTGGGAGACACAGCTAGACCTTAAGGGGAGTCTTCAGCTCCCGTGAGAGTAAAGGTGAGGCTAAATCATCCTGAAAGGTTACTCTGACCAAACTGGTCAGTTTGGCTCTGACCAAAGTGAGACAGAGAAAAGATCATAAGTTAAATCAGTGGCTTATCTTGGCAGCTAACACTGATAAATGCTCATATGCTGGTCATTGACACCTCATATGTTCTTGTCCAGAATTGCCAAGAATTGCTACTCCATAGTCGAGACCAGCAAAAATGTGGGCAATATCTTGATCTAAGGACACAGTGACCTTCTTGTTCCCAAGATATTTCATTAACCACACACACACATCTCTCTACCAACTGCTGTCTTAGAGAGAAAGGAGGAAGATGGCCAAAATCTGAGAGTCAAATACTTAACCCCAAAAAAGTATGAATGAGATTGAACATGCACCCACATTCACTATTCGAAGTATTACAGAGATTAAATTTGCCACTTTAGATTAAATATTAGGGCTTTTTTTCTTGATAACAAAAAGCTAGAGGCATATGAGAAAGTGCAATTTACTCACAAAGAAATAAGAAAGCTACCATTTGTGAGTAAATTTGTAGCCCTGGAACATTTAATGTTTAATCATAACTCTAAAGTTGTATGTCCCCTAAAGGTAAACAACTGATGGGAAATAGGCATGAGTTTGTCAGTCACATTTCTTCTTCTTCAATTTCCTTTGCGTAAAATACCAAGAGACTAAGGCTGCACATATGCAATTCTTAATTTGAAATCTGTGTATTAAATTAAAGGAGTGAATAATGTTATTGAGTGGTAGGACTCTGGGTATTATTTTCAAATCACGGAAATGTTGAGGTGCAGGTACCCTAAAAGTTCCACCTCATATTTTGGAGACAAAAATTAGAGATATTAAGTGAATTGCCCAAGTTCTGATTGTTAGAGAAGAATGTTTATTAAATTTCAGTGGCATTTCTGACTCTGAGGTCTGGTTACCATACTCTCCCTAAGCCTAAATAACTTATTATTTTTACACAATATCTCTGGCTCACTTTCAAATTCTCTCTTATGATTTTAATTTATACCAAGTAACAAACAATTGAAAACAATACGCTATATCTTCTGTGACAATATGCCATTTATTTAATAACATACATTTGTGGTAATTCTTAGTCTTCATCTTATTTAATCTATCAGTAGGGTTTGATATAATTGCCACTCTCTTCTTCTTGATATACTTTCATCACTTGGCTTCCAGGATCCTGCAATCTATTTTATTTTACTGGTTACTCCTCAGTCTTGTGAACTGGTTTCTCTTCTTTTCAATCTCTTAATTTTGGAAGGTCCAGGTAGTCAGTCTTTGATCATCTTTTTGTCTGTATTTACATTTCTTCTCTTGATAATGTTATCTACTCAGGTGGCTTTAAATTTCATCTATATTGTAATGATACCCATTTATCTTACCTATTTATTTATTTACATCTCTAGCAAAGATCTGTCATCTGAACTTCAGATATGTACATTCCAATTGCGAAGTCAACATCTCCACTTGATTTTCTAAAATACATATCAGGTTTAGCATGTTGAAAATCCATTGCTTTGACTCCCTCCATCTCAAACTCTTTCTATAGTCCCAGTCTTCCACACTGCACTTCATCCTTTCTGTTGCTCAGACTAAGAAACAGAGTCACATTTGATTCCGTTTTCTTTGGCCTTTTTATAGCCCACATCCAATTCCTCAGGAAATAATATAGACACTGCCTTCAAAATGACACAGCATTTTTTTCTGTGCATTTTACCAGTTGGAGGCCTCCGTGGCTGGCAATGCTCCTGCCTGGGCCTTGCTCGCCCTGGGCTTGTGGCAGGAGGTACCCTGCCCATTCAGCCTGTTGGGCTGTGTTTGATATGCAACCTGGCCTGGATCCCATGGCCACTGTGACTGCACACTCAGCCCACAGAGTGAGGGAGTGTGTGAGTGAGTGAGCATGGGGTCCAGCTGGCTGCTCCAATCACTGGCACAGGTGTGGGCTCCATGTGGGGCTTGTGGCTGGACCAGGCATGTCACAAGTGACTTCAGTGTCCAGATGAAGGGGACATGGTGGTGCCTGAAAACTTAGAGATGCCTGGTAAATGGGGGTGTGTTAGCTATTTTAGTTCCACCATCCGCAGCCTGACTTAAGGGGGCATGTGGAGCCAAGCAGCTCCTTCTCCCCTTGCTTGGTGAGTGGAAAGGGAGTGCTACATGGCTGCAGCTCTATTCCTACTCGCTGTTTGGCAGGTCCCAAGTTCTTGCCCCACATCCAAGGAGAATGAGATTACACTGACAGCCAGTGGGTGAACAAGGCGAAGAGTCTTGTTGAGTGAAGAAACAGCTCTCAGCAGAAAAGGAGACCCAAGCTGGGCAGCCCCCTTACCCAAAGTCAGGTAGTTCCTCCCCCACCACCCAAAGGTGGACAGTACCCTGGTCTGGCTGAGTCCAGGGTTTTTATGGGCTCAGAACGGGGGCATATGTGCTGATTGGTTTGTTAGTATGTAAAAAAGGCTAAAAAAAGGCACCACTCAAAGATGGGCACAACAGTGTCAAAAACCAATTAGGGAAGGGTAGGAATATGTAAAACAGGTGAAGGGTGGGGATCAACCAGAGGAAAGCACCTCCCATGGGAAGAGTGGTTCCCAGTCCAGTCTGTGGATTTATCTGAGACTTGTAGATGAGTTTTCGGCTTTACACTGTGTTTGGTGTGAAGGTTGGGTTTCACCGCCCCTATCTGCCTAAAGATTTGTCTGTCTCCTGCTGCTATCTAAAATACATCCAGAAACTGGGAACTTACCACCACTGCCAATGCTCTCCTATGGGTCCAAGTTAATATTACAGGTAGCTTTACTGTTGAAGCAGCCTCCTTACAGGCTTCTACCTTTGTCTCCCTGTAGTCTTTTCTCAGTATAGCAGCTATTGTGAATATTTTAAAGCATAAGACCACATTCCTTCACTAAAGACCCAGCAATGACTTACCTCATATCCATTTCACTCAAAGGAAAAGCCAAAGTCCTTAAAATGGCTTCAGGATTTGACATAATCTTACCACGTGCTACTTCTCTGAATTCACTTACTATTATAGTACGTTTCCTTTGCTTGCTCAGAGGCCACCAACTGGCCTTCTTGCTATCCCTCATACCCATTAGCTTTTTTTTACCTTACATTTTTCTCTAGCTATACTCTTTACTTGGAACATCCTATCACATTGATTTATTTGTTAACTCATTCTTTTATCCATATTTTTGCTCAAATCTCATCTTCTCAATGAGGCCTACTCTGACCAACCTACATAATATGGCAGGAGGGGCACAGCGGCTCACGCCTATAATCCCAACAATTTGGGAGGCTGAGGCGGGTGGACATCTTCAGGTCAGGAGTTCAAGACCAGCCTGGCCAACATGGTAAAGCCCCATCTCTACTAAAAATACAAAAATTAGCCAGGTGTGGTGGCAGGCACCTGTAATCCCAGCTACTTGGGAGGCTGAGGCAGGAGAATTGCTTGAACCCAGGAGGCAGAGGTTGCAGTGAGCCGAGATTGTGCCATTGCACTCCAGCCTGGGTGACAAGAGCAAAACTCTGTCTCAAAAAACAGAAAAAAAAAATGGCAACCTATCCATTATGCTCAGCCCTACAATACCCTCTCCCTGTTACTCTGTTCTGCCATATCTTTCATCAACCTTCTAATATTTTATATAATACACCTATTTATTAAATTTATGTTTAATTGTCCATATTCTCTTGCTAGAATGTAAACATCTTAAGGGCTGGGATCTTTGTCTCTTCTGTTCACCAATAATTCCCAATTATCTAAAATCATGATTGGCACATGGTAGGCATTCAAGAAATGTTAGTAGGAAAAGTAAAGAAATAACTTTAGATAGCAGACTTCAAAGATGCATCAGTGGATGTGGGAAGATTTTCTGGATTATTGATATTTTCTTAGTGATCTTCAGCCTTTATAGCTAAGTAAGCTCTGCCCTTGCAAAGTTTGTGAGAAATATTTAAGAATTTTCTGCAACTTTACATATCTGAAATATTGTTTGGAAAGATCATTGTTTTGGACATTTAACCTGAAATGGTGCTTCTCTGTTTATTTTCCTATGCAGCTAATTGCCAAGAGCACTTTAAGCACACTGGTGGATTTAAACAACGTGAATAAGTAAGATTGTGATTTGGCTTTGACAAAGGCAGAGTCAAGCTGGCTTTGTCATGTAAAGGGCCTGAGATGGCCATGTGGTATATTTAATTGATGTAAATAGCAGAAAATGGCATAAATGAGTACAGAATTTAGTTTAAGGGCATGATAAACACGGGAAGGGAAGAAATGAAAAGAAATAAGATGTGGGTGAAAATATTTGGAGGCGATAAATTGATTACAGATGATTATTGAAAGCTGTTGGCAATAACACTCCCAGAGGCCTCATTGTACGAGTTCAAGAAACTGTCAAAGGAGAATCCTGAAAGCCAAGGTAAGGAGTAAGTATCCAATTGGGTAGTTTCCATTCTCTCTCTTCCTGAAAACATTTATCATTTCCAGTGTGATTTGCACATATTGATTAATTAATCTCTAAGTGACTAATTTTTCATTATTTGACAGATAATTAGATCTTTCATAAATCCGTGTAATAAAAACATGCAGGAAGCATTGTAAGTCAGTTTAATAATTGGCATTAGTTTTCAAGAAGAATGTGTTCTAGCTCAGTTGTTTCCTTATTAGAAATCATCCTGTCAGGAAACACTTTATAGATCAAGCAAAAGATCTTCTCTTCTGCAAAATATGACAATGATTTTTAACACTAGCCATTTTATAAAATCCTAAGGCTCCTATGCTCCAATTACTCCAGTCTCTATTAATTCAAAAAACTGGGTGTGTCTGAATTTTAGTGACGTTAAAAATATGAAAACTGTGGGTCAGCTTTCCTTTGATTCTAAAAGTGAAGGTGCATAGGGAGGTAGAGGACTTGATTATAACAACCAAAGAATTAGAGAATATCTGTATTGGAAAGGAATTGAAAGAAGGACGAGCTCATATCCTTTAATTTACAGAGTAAAAACCTGAATCTCATAAAAGGTTAAGTGATAAATCCAAAGATACAAAACTGATGGGAGAGATTTGATTACACTGTGTCCCACAGTTATCCACTAGGAACTCACCAGCTCCAAATTTCACCTCCCTTCAGGAAGAAACTCCATTTATTTTTGTAAAATATCTAGACAGATTCCCTCTAAAATGGTGTATACCACAGACTGTGATGAAGAGAAGTGACGGACTTTTACAATCCCATCATTCACTTTACATCTTTTCCAATGTTCTGAATTTACTGATCGAAATCCTAAGTCAGTGGTTTCAAACTGAGGAGCCATTAATGTAGAAATGAGAAGCCAATAGAAAATCTTCGAACTATTTAACAATCTAAGAGAAGTCATATATTTCACTAACAGTATAAATTATCATGGAACTTCTGATTTTCAAAGAGACTATTATTAAAGGAGATTATATTAAGTTTTTTAACAGTTTGTTACCTCTGTTTTCTATTATGAGTTAAATAATCTGTATGAAATGTGTATTATTGTATTTTTGTGTATTTTACATTTTAAGGAAAATGTACTATGAAACTTTATAAGTATATATTAATGTTAAAGTAATAAAGTTAATTAATTTTATTAATTTTCCTTGGTTTCTTATAAAATGTAAGTCTTGATTCACCCACACTTTTTGGTATTGTATGTTGAAAGGAAAATTTTACTATACTTAAAAGTTGTTCCAAGGTTAAATACTCATACATACATTTAATGTTCCAATTCTGGAAATCGAACTTAAGAAGTAACACTTTTGGTGGAGCCACAAACTGAAAAGAGTCTTGGGTCCTGAATCATGGTTTGGAGAAGAGCTTTATGCCTATTAGGAACCAAAAGCCTAAAACTCTAAGCTTAAAACACAAGCAATAAAATGGTGATTCTGTCCTGTCTGCAGTATACAGGCTTAGCTTTTTCTGTTAAGATAAATCTGGGAAATAAAGTTGTGTGTGGAAGCAATAAAAATCTGAGCTATTCATACATGTAATTCATAGACATTTATAGGTGCTATGTTTTTTGAAAATTTTAATGAAATATGTAAGAAAGAAAATCAAATTAAAAATTCAAGTTGATGTTATATTTAAAAAAGTAATAGTTCATCCTATACATTCATAATCCAAATTAGGTAAAAACCAGTGATAAAATATTATGTTATTTTAAAATATATGTATATCTATACAAATATTATATATACAAATACTCATACTCATGTACACACCCTATCATTAATAAAGCATATTGTTTAATTTTAGGAAAAAAATAACTACAATTGAGAATAAAATTGATTGCACTATTATATCCAAAAAATCACCATGCATTGATTATTTTTTCCCTTGTGATTTATTTTCCCTTGTGTTTCATTTTCGGAACTTGTGCTTTCCCCTGAAATACAAGAATGTTTGCTTTATAAAAATACACTGTGATCCTAATCCTTAGATGTCAGTTATTTTAGGTGGTTTATAGCTCAACCTTTAAGGAGGTGCAGAATGCTAAGAGGGTTTGAGTTTTGATCGTTGACATTTTACCAAATAGAAGTAGAATTGGAGTGGAACCAAATGGGGTTGGAGGTAGGAGCAATACAATTCAACAGCATAGGTATAGTGCATCTAGGCCTGATTTCATGTCAGCCCTTTCATTAAGTAGACCTGTAATGTCAGGCACACCACTTAACCTCTCTAAGCTTAAGTCTCCTCATCTCTAAGCAGAGGGGATATTGCCGGTTGGGTTTCCTGGGAAGCTGACTTTGAGACGGAGATCAGCATACAGCCTGTTAATGATGGAATGTTCTTGGGATCAACACCTATGGGAGGGAGGGAACAGAGCAGAATCTGGCTGTGATGTAGTCCTAATGGAATTAAATGAAGTCCTTAGGAAAATAATTTTCTTTCTACTAAACAGCTTACTTTTTTTTTTTTTTTTGACAGAGTCTTGCTCTGTTACCCAGGCTGGAGTACAGTGGCTTGATTTCAGCTCACTGCAACCTCTACCTCCTGGGTTCAAGCAATTCTTCTGCCTCAGCCTCCCGAGTAGCTGGGAATACGGGCGCATACCACCAGGCCCAGCTAAGTTTTGTATTTTTAGTAGAAACGGAGTTTCACCATATTGGCTAGGCTGGTCTTGAACTCCTGAGTTCGTGATCTGCCCGCCTCGGCCTCCCAAAGTGCCGTGATTACAGACGTGAGCCAGCGTGCCCGGCCACGTTTTTCTTAAATGAATTGAAATATATTTGTAGGTAGATATTAAAGCAATAAAAACTTGTTTGATATTAGGATTTATAATGGTTTATAATGGAACTGTTGGCTTCACTCTGTTAGGTGTAATACCTATGCCAAGAATCTCTGAGTGGAAACTGTTGCTTTAATTTATATTATTGTAGCAACATTATTGTAAAATTACCTTTTATTTTGAAAAAAAATTTTAATTAAAATTAATCTTATAAAATGCAAAAGTTAGAAAATATTCAATTGGCATCTTGTCAAGTGAGATTATTTTAAAATAGTAATTATTATTGCAAATGTATTTTTCTACAAATGACTTCAACTTCTGTTACAAATTAAAATGAGCTTATACCTACATTTTACCAGAAGCTTCAGTTTGTACTATGAAAAACCAAATTATCTTTTCTCCACTGACATGGATAAACCTGCAGATGAAAATCTTAGAATAGGATGATTTACTGAGGGTGGTGACATGGGAGTTTTATGAACTTTGCAGACAAATCACAGAAATCCAAATTCAACTAAGCCAAACCAAAACCAAACACAACAAAGCAAATGCTTGATATTAATTAAATTTTGATATAAAATTGAAAATTTTAATTGAAGGGTCAATGAGTTTACTTGGTAATATGCCACATTTTCCAACGAATTCCTGTCAGCCCTTTCATTAAGTAGACCTGTAATAATGTCAGGACACCACTTAACCTCTCTAAGCTTAAGTCTCCTCATCTCTACACAGAGGGGACATTGCTAGTTGGGTTTCCTGGGAAGCTGCCTTTTAAATGGAGATCAACATACAGCCTGTTAATTATGGAATGTTCTTGGGATCAGCACCTATGGGAGGGAGGGAATAGAAACTGAATGATTTGAAAGACTCCAATCAGCCCAAATGACCAGTCTTTCTTCAATGTAGGACAGGTAATACTTAGCTTCCTCAGCAGTTTTTTATGGAAGACTGCTTTATTCCTAATGCAAAACTGACAGTGGCTTGAGTGCATACATGTATGCACACACACAGACACACACATGCACACACAAAGGATAAAAAAGGATTAGAATTTGTATTGCTTAGCAATGAATGGCATTATTAGTTTAAATTATAAGTTTGTATTCCAGTCTGGCATATATATATACATATATATATATTTTCATTCTTTAATTGAATATTTAATTGAAATTATATTTCAAATATAATTTACATGTTACAAAGTTTTAAATTATATTAAAACGTTTTTAATTACAATGAGCACACATTAAAGGAAATTACATCCCCTGGGTTTCAACATGTTAATCCACTCCAAATGAGGAAAATAGCACAATAAATAATAAGAAAAAAAGGGAAAATAAGTATTAATTTAAACTTGCACACTGTCACTGATATTTTAGAGGAACAAGTTATCATTAAGAACCATTTTCTTTCTTTAACTATTTTCTGTATTCAGACTAGTTCTAGACAGGGTAGAAACAATTATTAACTTTAGCTTTTTGGCACGAAATTATATAACACTAACTTCAGAAATATAAAGTTATCTTCTTTACATATTTGTAGAATAGAAATTAGGAATTTCTTCAAACATTTAAAAATTGGCAATTTTGTGGAAAATCAGCCTATGGTATGGGTTTATTTTCCTGATTGATTGGGGAATTTTCTGCACTTGTTTCCCGACTTGAATGTTTCCTTGTTTCTGTTCATTCTGTGACAGGAGCTAAGACACCAAGAATTCAATGTAGCAGCGCTCATTGCTAAAATGTGACGATTAAGAGATTCTGAGCAATAAAATAAAATTCTTCTTAATAGCCTTTTCCTGCCTAAATATATGTTCCTTTCCTTCCGGTGAATTTTCTCATAGTTTCTTGTACTCTTCAGCATATAGTAATAATACAGTATACTGTACTAATAATACTATATGTGTATACTATATATGTACACATATAGTATTATTAGTAAATGTACATATATACTGCATTATTAGTACATAAATATACAGATATGTACATATATACATATCAATCAGGGTATGTCTGATTGATTTGATCAATACAAACTCAAAGAGAAGAATGGGATTATAGAAATTAAAGAAATGCTAAGAAGGAAAACTGGTTTTTATCTTGAACAAATCAAATTCTCTTAAGTCACAAGTGAGGTACTCACTACAAATGAGTGGTAAATTATGTGCAGTTTTAAAAACTTCCTGATCATCTCACATTCTGCTCAAAAATGTCCCCATGGCTCTTTCCTGGTTACAGGAACTCTTCTGTCTAGCATCTCTACCAGCTCTCTAATCAGAAAAACTTGCCCTATTCAACAAAAGTCCTTTGAGCCAGCAGATTCTCCAGCAGCACCTGTCTACTTATCCTGAACCACCCTTTCTTCCTCCCCTCGTGTTTGCAAGTGATGCTAATTTTTCAGAATCCTGTTAAAGACACATCATATATGAAACCTTCTTCTTTTACTTTATCCAGCATTGAGTTTTATTCACTCAGATTTTCTCAACTGTTTATCCTTCTGGCCATTTATTTCCAAAAAATATGAATTGCTTACCATGTATCATGTGCAGAGCTTAGTTATAAGTTACAAATTGGAATAAAGCTAGATTTTATGCACAGAGAACTCAGTCTAACGGGAAAGATGGATATGCAAACAGATTCAATATCACATGGTAAGACTATAATAGAAATGTGTATAAAAGGCTTGGAGGAGAGCAGTTCTCATAGAGTGGAAGAAGGCTTTGGAGAGTAAATTCTTTGAGAGGTCTGATGGGGAATTGTTAACTTCATTCCATACTAGCATTTTCGAAATTTGCTTTTGTTCTCTGTTGGAACAATTTTCTGTCTTACTCCATTTGTGTTGCTAGAAAGGAATTTCTGAGGCTGAGCAATTTATAAAGAAAATGAGTTTATTTGGGTCACAGCTCTGCAGGCTGTACAAGAAGCGTGGCTGCAGCATCTGCTAATGCTGAGGGTTTCAGGCTGTTTCCACTCATAACGGAAGGTGAAGGGGAGCTGGCATGTGCAGAGATCACATGGTGAGGATACAAAGCAAGAGCAAGAGGAGGAAAATGCCAGGTTCTCATTAAAAACTAGCTCTCCTGGGAACTGATAGGGTGAGAACTTGCTCATTACAATGAGAATCAGCATCACGCTCTTCATGAGGGCTCTCCATCCTCATGACCCAAACACCTCTCGCTGGACTTCACCTTCAGCATTGGGGATCACATTTCAACATGAAGTGTGGGGACAGATGCATGCACACTCTAGCAGAAGAAAAACTATGTTATATAGATAAATGTTTAGCTTCATATTTTAAAACATACTTAATGGCAAAAACAAAACAGAAGGAATACAAAATTAAAATATAGCCTCATCGTTGGCCTTTTATTTGTCTCCTAGAAATGAATTATTAACGGTAGGATTAATTATATAGAAATATGATATATATGTAATATATTTCTATACATTTTATATAATAAAATGTTTTAATCTGATATATTCAGATTAAAATTGCATATTTTTGCTCTTTACAGTTTTTTGTTTCCTTTTTGATAATATAATAAACATCGCTCTAAAAGTGAGATTAAAAGTAGGAACAAGATTATTGGAAATGGTGGCACAGTAAAGACATGTTCAAAAACATAAAGCATGAATACAAATACAAAGACATTTTCCTTTTTGAAGTATATTTAAGAAGGAATGCAGTGCATTTTGTGTTTTTTTTTTCCTTTGTTTATATATGCTTCCCTTTTAGAAATTCTATTTGGGCCTAATATAGTCATCATCAAAAGTTTTCTATTTATTGACAAATATGTCTTTACCATCTTCTGTTACCCATTTGTATTTCTTGGTTGCAATGTTCAATTCTCTTTCACAGCTTTGAAATACACTGATTGGCAAGGCGTGGTGGCTCACGCCTGTAATCCCAGCACTTTGGGAGGCTGAGGCGGGAGGATCAAGAGGTCAAGAGACTGAGACCATCCTGGCCAACATGGTGAAATCGCATCTCTACTAAAAATAAAAAAATTAGCTGGGCTTGGTAGCATGTGCCTGTAATCCCAGCTACTTGGGAGGCTGAGGTAGGAGAATCACTTGAACCCGGGAGGCGGAGGTTGCAGTGAGCCGAGATCTCACCATTGCACTGCAGCCTGGGCGACAAGAGCAAAATTCCATCTCAAAAAAAAAAAGTAGTAGAAATACACTAACTACAGATTGTAAAACTCGTTTCAACTTCCTTGAAGACAAATAACTTCACTACCTTTGATATTAAGTAGGCCTACTTGAGTGAGGGTTTAGCCAATGATACTTGATTAGAAATGGGTATGCATTACAACAAGGCTCATAAACACTTCCATGAAGAAACCTCTATTCTCTTTCTGCTTCCCTGGGTTGAAGACAGACATGATAAACTTAAAAGCCAGTAGTAACGGTGGAAAGGGACCAAGTCTCTGGATCACTTCTTGGAAGGGAAATGCACTCTGATCGGTAGCACCTGTTCTGGTCTTCCTGTGAGCTTGAGAAATGGCATTTACTTTATGCTTTTAGTCATCTATTACAAGAAAGAGATGAGCTCAGTAAGTAACTGGCTAGTTTGCAAGCAGACACACAAGGGAGAAGAAAGTTTAGAAATTTGGTGCCTTGAAGAGTTAGAAAGAGAAACCACTTACTGATTCCAAGCAATGTAAGCTGAGACTTGAAGAGGTTTTGAAAAGTAAGGGTCTTTTATGGCTCAGTCCTCTAGTAATACCTGGCCAGTTTTACTTTCTGAGAGATCCTTCAAGGAAATGTTTTTGAGTCGTGAAAATAAAAAAAGGCATAAATGAGGGAGCAGGGATGCAAAGTCATACTGCAGAAATATATCTAGGAAAGAACTTTGCATGTGGTTAAGTGGTAAATGGACCTAACCAAAAGCAAGTAGATCACAACTCTTCTAAGTTTTTAAGAGAGCCTCATTTTCAAAGACATTACAAACCCAGATTAAAGAAACGTTGATAACGTATGCTATAAACAAAATGTGAGGACTCTAAATTTGCCAGAGTTGAGCTGCTATGAAAGTGGTACAACCTTCAAGGATATAGAGAGGCTTCTCGACTTATGATGGGGTTACATCCTCATAAATCCATTGTAAATTAAAATATCCCAAGTCAAAAATGCATTTAATACACCTAACCTATTGAACATCATAGCTTAGCCTAGCCTACCTTAAATGTTCTCAGAACACTTGCAGCAGCCTACAGTTGGGCAAAATCATCTAACATAAAGCCTATTTTACAATAAAGTGTGTTACATATCTCACATAATTTATGGAATATCAACTATTATGTGAAAATTGCAGTAGTTTTGCACCATCATAAAGTAGAAAGGTACCATGAAGTAGATAAGTCAGACCATAAAAATTCAGGGACTGAGGACTGTCTGTTCTCCAAAGCACCTCTTCAGATAAAGCCAAGAGGGATAAAGGACAGAGTTTATCAATAGTAGCCACAGAAAAGTTTAGATTAAAAACAAATCTAAGAATTCATGGAGACAATTGACACTGGAGTGGTTCAGAGAAAAGGAAGAAAGAATAGACAATGATCTATCTTGTATTTTCATCTGGTGATTGTAACTCCTCGCCTAAGAGTGTGGGGCTCTGGGTTCCTGAGGGCTTTAGGCAGGATTCTAGTCGCCTCCACCTGGATTACAGAACTTTCTCTCTCCTAGGTCCTACTCTTCCAGCTTTGTTCCCACTAAAAAGGCTTTCATGTATTCTTTTCTAATTTCATGTTCCCATGTACGAAATTCTATCGACTTCTTGGTTTTAGTGAAATTCTTTGGTGTCTACTAATTCTTTGCTAACTACTATGCCTTTGATGTGTAAAGGAAAGGTTTGGGGGTTTAGAAACTCTTGTTTCATTTCAAACACACACACATGCACACACACACACACACACACATACGAAACGCAAAACCAAACAAAAATTCCAGCTTTTAAGACATTTTTCTCAACTGTGGCCTTTGAGATTCTCTTTTAGAAATTAAGAGCTGAGCACTGACTCTCTCTCTCTTTGCATTCCTGAGTGCCTTTGTTAAAATAGGATAGCAGGTATATTGGAGAACATGTATAAAACAGGAGATAATTATGTCTTTACAAATATTGTTTGTATTACAATGCTAATATGTGGAATATTTTCAAGAAATAGTCAATACATGGAAATACATATCATTTAGTCGGTACAGAAACATAAATGATAAAATCTATTTTTAACTTAAAGTAATGTTTCTTTTTGGTAATGTATAATACCATAGAATTTTTATAGGCTGCATTGAAGATCATATGCTGGCTTTTAGAGTCTCTATCATTCAATCAAATTCTGGATTTCTACTTATTAGCTCTTTAGACAATCATAGAGCTCGAACTTTATACTTTTTGATTATTCTTTTCTGAAGTACTTATGAGAATATTTGTATTATAGTGTTTTGTTATTAAATGAGAACATTGTTTCTCTCCTCACACAGTACTAGGCACATTGTAGGAGCTCAGAAATGTTAGTGTGCCCTAAACTCATGTAGCAGTTTTAAAAAGGAAATTATTTCTAAGGCTGGGCATGGTGGCTCATGCCTGTAATTGTAGCACCTTGGGAGGCTAAGGCAGGCAGATCACCTGAAGTCAGGAGTTCGAGACCAGCCTTGCCAACATGGCGAAACCCCATCTCTACTAAAAATACAAAAATTAGCTGGGTGTGGTGGCACATGCCTGGACTCCCAGCTATGTGGGAGACTGAGGCAGGAGAATTACTTGAACTCAGGAGGCGGAGGTTGCAGCAAGCTGAGATCACGCCACTGCACTCCAGCCTGAGCGACAGAGCAAGACTGTCTCAAAAAAAAAGAAAGAAAGAAAGACATTATTTCTAATTAGAATTATTAATTTTAACTGTAATATTTTTAATCTTTTAATTTTCTCGGAATATATAATTAATTATACATATGTTATACATACATGTATATTTATAATGTCTTTAGAATATATTTTTAATTTTTTGAAAATAGAGCTGATGCATTATCCATACTTGTCTTTAACAACTTAAATTTCTAGTTGAGTACTTTGAACATGGCTTCAGTAAATGTTACTACACAGAATTTACTGTTGAACTGTAATATACTGGAGTTTTCTGTTCTTTTTTTTTTTTTTTGCAATGACATATACCTATTTTCTTAGAGAGTGCAAAGTGGTGTAAATTTTGGAATGCCATACCTGGACCAAGTTCATAAGAGTATCTCTGAAGTGTCCCGAGGTCTCTGAATAAATGTCCTCTTGGAGGTTATTGCTGTATTCTGCATAAGGAAACACATTAAAGGTATGATTTATTATAGAACTATATATCAATGTGTTTTAAATAAGTTAATGTTATGTCCCAGTTGTGAGTACAAAGTCCAGGAAATGTAGTCCACCTGTTGACATTTCTTTGTTAATAAACTGTCTGCCAAAGAATTCTGTCACCTAATTAAACATAAGCATAGGACTGTTTTTAAAAAATCTTTATTCCAAAATTGAAAAACAGGATTGAGAGTCATTTCACATTCTCTGATTCTCAAAATACAGTATTATGCATTCTATTTCCATAGACTGCTGCCCAGCCCAATACTTTTTCTAAGTGCTTTATCTCATTTTAACATTTTAGTGAAAGTTCTGACTTCATTCCCTTCAGAAAAGTCTTGTTTTTGTTTGAATGCAATAGAGATGACTGTCCGCAACATTTTCTTGACACACAATGTCACAGAGTACATAATGCAATAGAACTTAAGGCATTATATCTTTTTGAAAGTGAAAAGAGTTACACTTTCTACTTTTGAAACGTATAAAAATCTGATTTTGTGGTAGATTACAGGAATGTGAAATTTATGTAAAGCGAAGCAGATGTATTTGTAGAATTCACTGAGCCATTATTGTACTTTATTTTTTCTATATGCTGGGTCTTTCCTGGGTAAGAGATGAAATACCCCCTGAATTCAAGTGTGGGGCACTTTCCTGTCTTAATGAAAATATTCACCTTATAGAGATTTGTAATTATTTTCCTGGAAAATTTGCTTAGCTTGATTGTCTAGGGAACTGTTTCATTTTTAGTGCACTAATAATCAATTTTACCTAATGAGTTAATTGGTCCTCAGTGAATCCTATGTTAAATGTGAGAATGTCTTAGATAATTCTTCAAAATACAGAAACGGGAATATTCAACGTGTTATAAAGCTCACATATGTGTAAAATACATTCACATATGTGTATTTCCTTACGCAAGCAGTAGGCTTCTCGCATCTGGAAAAGTTCTCCATTTGTTCTTGAAGCTAGTATTTCAATGAGGCAGTTCTCATCAGTGCCTACTCCCTAGAGAAAGGAAGAAAAGAGATAAATGTAAGGATATTCTTATTGGGAGTAATAGCACACCTTTTGTACAAGAAAGGGATATAGCATTTCTAGTGTTTTGAGAGGTGGCAGGGGAAAGGAAGTGTGTTTAGGATGAAGGCAGGCACAATCTTAGTTCCAACTTTGCCATTTACTACCTATTTGATCCTGAAGAATTAATATTATCTGAAGGAAACTCTGTTTCTTCATTTAGAATGGAACAGTATGAGCATTTCTAAACAATGCAGAGGAAGACATGTTCAAGCAAGGCTCATGGCACTGAGCATTTCCATTTGCTGTTGAAATGATATTTGATATTCCATTTGCTGCTGCAATATTAATTCTTTAGCAGGCTGACATTAGCATACAGGTTTTCTAATTTGCCAAGAATATTTTAAGGACCTGTGGCTGCCTCTCTAGATGTGGAATTTTGTACAATTTGCGTAAATATTTGGAAGGATGCTTTCTGTGGTCTCTTGCAGACATATCCATATATTGGTCTGTGAAAGTGATCTAAAGACAACACACCTTTTTTAGGAAAGCCTCAGAAATCCTTAGCATTCTATGAAATATTGATAAAATACACTTGTTTAATCAAACAGCAACATATAACTTTATTTTTAAAATAATTTTTAGACACGTAATTTTGCAAGAGGGAGGAATTGACATGCAACGTTTGTTAAAAGTGATTAGTTAAAATTCATATACTTTTTGTACAATGCCTATTTGGATCAGTAAATATGATGGCCAAAATCCATGTCCTTTAATTTTTTCCTGTTGCCTCTTTTCTGTCACACGTTGTTCACAGATTGTGGTAATCTGGTCATTGGCAAGCATCGCACTGGAATGATTTCAACAGTTCTGCAGGTGTTTAATATCTGCATTTGGAAAGAAGTAAAGCCAAGGCCCTCTTTGTTCCCTGTCCCTAGCCAACAAAATCTGTAACAAATCCACAGTCAACTTACTTCATGGAAATGACTTTCCTCTAAGAAACACTGATTCTAATTCTTCCGAATTAAAATTTTTATACATTTGAGAAAAAAAAAAAAAAAAAAACCGGTTTCTATAAAGAATGAACCTCAGGTCATAAAAAGAAAATATAAAGACATCATCTATATATTGTCCCGGATTCAATATCTTCTTTTGACTTAATCAAACTTTTACAAATAATGTAACAAGAGTCACATCATTTTTAATACATTCTCCTCAATATAGGAATACATACTCAGGGACCAATCTGAATAGCCCCGGAGGCTTGTTCCCTTTTCCTTGTTGGAGGTCAGCATTGGGGCTGGTTCAGTAAGTTTGTGACTCTGTATAACAAAAGAACAGGCTGATCCCAGCCACTGAGCCTGGGAGGCTCCAGCTTCCTAACAAGGCCACTTCCCTTGACCACAACATTTCCATTGTTACATTGTTGCTTAGATATTCCCTCCCCTCTCCTTGATCATATAAGTATGTAGGAGCATCACAGGACAGTTTCCCCTCAATTGAAATACTGGCCTGTACTTGTTACAGGCATATTTTTGGATCAGATCACTACCTTCATGGCATGCCAGAGCTCATGAGCATCATACAGTGGTGGTGGGTACATAAGGCCAACCATCACATCTTTGAAGTGATCTGAAAGCTGCTCCTTCAGATCCCCAATCAGGTCCTGTGGAGGAAAAAGTACATATTTTTATTGTATGTTACCAAATTTGCAAGAGAAATGAGATAATTGCAAAAAATCTGTTAATATTTTCTTTTTCATGTCATTTCATAATAACAGAATAACAAGTCCGATTCTCATGTATATGTATGCATTACATGAGATGATGAACTTGAAAATTATTGATTTAATTTCACCCCTGCATGACATAGCTTATGCACATTGTAATCATTTGAACATAGAATCATTTTCTTTTTCCAACCCCAAACTCCAACTCCTCTTTTTATCTCATTATGAAAATATGTAAAAGTTAAACTTAAAAACATTTAATTGGGGTCTTTAGTTTTCTTGTGGAATTACTGAAACATTAGTCCTTAAAGAAAATATGCACTTTATTTTATCATTGCAACAGTCTCTTTGAGCAGAAGTCCCTGGTTATACTAATGCCAAACAGCTTATGTAAATTCATTAAGTAGTCTTAGAACTTTCCTCAAATAACAAGAAATATAATTTTAAATACTGAAAGTCAAACACTTAAAGAGAAATACATGCATGCTAAATGCTTGTGCTATGAAAACTGACAAAAATATTTTGCATTTTATTTTAAAAATGTAAAGCAGAATTTAAAAATACATATGGTCTTCCTATACACCAACAACAGGCAAGCCAAGAGCCAAATCATGAATGAACTCCAATTCAGAATTGCTACAAAAGGAATAAAATACCTAGGAATACAGCTAACAAAGGAATTGGAAGATCTCTTCAAGGAGAGCTACAAACCACTGCTCAAAGAAATCAGAGATGACACAAACACATGGAAGAACATTCCATGTTCATGGATAGGAAGAATCAATATCATGAAAATGGCCATACTGTTCAAAGTAATTTATAGATTCAATGCTATACCCATTAAACTCTCATTAACATTCTTCACAGAATTAGAAAAAACAACTATTTTAAAATTCATATGGGACCAAAAAAAGAGTCTGAATAGCCAAGTCAATCCTAAGCAAAAAGAACAAAGCTGGAGGCATCACACTACCCAACCTCAAACTATAATACAAGGCTACAGTAATCAAAACAGCATGGTACTGGTATAAGAACAGACACACAGACCAATGGAACAGAAGAGAAAACTTAGAAATAAGACCACACACCTACAACCATCTGATCTTTGACAAACATGACAAAAATAAGCAATGGGGAAAATATTCTCTATTTAATAAATGGTGCTGGGAGAACTGTCTAGCTATATGCGGAAAACTGAAACTGGACACCTTCCTTATGTCGTATACAAAAATTAACTCAGGATGAATTAAAGACTTAAATGTAAAACCCAAAACTATAAAAAACCTAGAAAAAAAATCTAGGCAATACCATTGAGGACATAGGCACAGGCAAATATTTCATGATGAAAACTCCAAAATCAATTGCAACAAAAGCAAAAATTGACAAATGGAATCTAATTAAACTAAAGAGCTTCTGCACAGCAAAAGAAACTATCATCAGAGTGAACAGACAGCCTACAGAATGGGAGAAAGTTTTTGTAATCTATCCATCTGACAAAGGTATAATAAACAGAGTGAGTCTGCAAAGAACTTAAGCAAATTTACAAGAAACAAACAACCCCATTAAAAAGTGGGCAAAAGACATAAACAGACACTTCTCAAAAGAAGACAGACATGCACCCAACAAACACATGGAAAGAAGCTCAACATCACTGATTATTAGAGAAATACAAATCAAAACCACAGTGAGATATCATCCCACCCCAGTCAGAATGGTGATTACTAAAAAGTCAAGAAACAACAGATGTTGATGAGGTTGTGGAGAAAAAGGAACACTTTTAAACTCTTTCTGGTCATGTAAATCAGTTCAACCATTGTGGAAGACAGTGTGGCGATTCCTCAAAGACCTAGAGGCAGAAATACTATTTGACCCAGCAATCCCATTACTGGGTATATGCCCAAAGGAATAAAAACCATTATATTAATATTATAAAGATACATGTATGCATATGTTCATTGCAGCACTATTCACAATAGTAAAAATATATAATCAGCCTAAATGCCCATCAATCATAGACTGGATAAAGAAAATGTGGTAAATATCTGCCATGGAATACTATGCAGCCATTAAAAAGGCATGAGATTATGTCCTTTGCAGGGACATGGATCGTTGGAAGCCAGTATCCTCTGCAAAGTAACACAGGAACAGAAAACCAAACACTGCGTGTTCTCACTTATAAGGAGGAGCTGAATGATGAGAACACATGGACGCATGGATGGGAACAACATACACTGGGGCCTGTCAGGAGCAGGGGTAAGGTGGAAAGAGAGCATCAGGAAGAATAGCTAATGGATGCTGGGCTTAATATCTAGGTTATAGGTTGACAGGTGCAACAAACCATAGTGGCATATGTTTACCTATGAAATAAACCTGCACATCGTGCACATGTATCCCTGAATTAAAATAACATTTGAGGGGAAAAAAAAATATATATGCTCAATTTATTTTCTGTAGGGTTACCAAGAAATCTGAATGATGTTTAAAATAATCTCTCACTAAAGTGTGTAAAGCATATTCAGTTTTACTTAAAATCATGCAATACCTTAGTTCTGAGGTGGTTCAATACTGGAATTCAAGTAAAAGATTCCACATTGAAATAACAACAAAATAGTCCTAATTTTCATTTTATTTGGCATAATCCAACAACACCTTTCATATACTGTGGATTTTCTTTTTTAGTAGATAAAAGCATTATAAGAAGACAGAAAATACGAAGTACCAATATTGGAAGTGTAAGAGTTGTGTGTATGTATACTATAGACACTAAGGGTTAAAATGAAAATATTATAAACAAATTTATGCCACTGTATTTTAAAATTTAGTTGAAATGGACAAATTCCATGACAAATACAAATTACCAAAATAGGCTGAAGCATAAAAAGAAAATTTAGATTGCCCAATGTTAATTAAATAAATTGAATTTGTAGCTAATGCTCCCTCCTATCCCTAGACCCAGGTGGAATCACTAATGTAATCTATCAAGCCCTTATGGAAGGAGAAGAGTAAATCCTACACAAAATCTTGAAGAAATTAGTGGATGATAGATTTCTCAATTTACTTTATCTGGCCAGCATTGCCATAATACAAAAATTAAAATAAAAACTTCATAAGAAAGTTGCAGACTGATATCCCTTATAAACCTAGACACAAACATATGTGTTCAAATATTTATAAAGCACATCTAGTAATACATAAAAAGAATGACACCTAATGAGCAAGTAGCGTTTATCCCAGGAATGCAAGGTTGGTTTGCATTTGAGTATTAATCAATGTAAATTTCCATTTTAGCAGTATAAGGAGAAAAGGTATATGATGATATCAATAGAAGTAGTGTGTTAGTACACTTTGTGTTGCCATAAAGAAAAACCTGTGGCTGGGTAATTTACAAAGAGGTTTAATTTTCTCATGGTTCTGCAAGCTGTACAAGAAGCAGGGCAACAGTATCTGCTTCTGGGGAGGCCTCAAGAAGCTTACAATCATGGCAGAAGGCAAAGGGGGAGCAAGAGCTGGAGGGAGGAGCTGCCAGGCTCTTTAAGGAGAATTCATTACTGATGGAAAGAGCTCTTCATGAGGAATCCACTGCCATGACCCAAACACCTCCCTTGGGGCCCACCTCCAGCAGTGGAGGTCACATTTCAACATGAGATTTGGAGAGGACACATATCTAAACCAAATAATGTAGCAAAAGCATTTGAGAATGTTTAGCACACAACCATAAAAAAAATTCTTAGCAAAGAAAGAAGGAATCTTTCTCAAACTGATAAAGGACATTTACAAAATTTCTACAGGGAAGAGGATACCAGTGAAAAACTAAATGCTTATCCTCTAAGATTGAAAACAAGGCAAAGATGTCTGCTCTTACTGATATATTCTATTTGAATTTGTACTACAGCTCTAGAAGAAAGTATAGGAACAAATCTTTGCAACTTGGTGTAGACAGAAAAATCTTACGTGATACATAAAAGAATAAACAATACATGAAACAATGATGAATTTAACTTGTTTGAAATAAAAACCTTAAATTTTTGAAAGGAACTTTTAAGAAAGTAAAAGCAAACCACAGTTGTCACTTCACATATTTGACAAAAGACTTGTGCCCAGAAGATATAAGAATCTCCTAAAACCCCAAAAGACATTCTGATGAAAACATGGACAAGACCTTTCAACTAGAACTTCACCAAATAAAACATACAAATTGGGAATAAGCCTGTGGAATGTTTAAATGTTTTCATGCTTAAAAGATTAGTCATTAGACTAATGGAAATTAAAACCATCATGAGATACCACCACATTTTCTCTAGAGTGGCTACAGTTAAAAGACTGATATTACCAGGTGTTGGTAAGGATGTGGATCATTTGGAACTGTCATCACTGATGAGAATGTAATATATTGCAACCACCTTAGCAAACTCTTTTGTAGTTTCTCATGAGTTTAAACATATATTTAAAAACAATCCATCAAATCCACTCCTCAGTATTAACCAACAAAAACAAACATTGATAAACCCAAAGAACATGAATATTTATAGCACATTTATTCATAATAACCTCAAATTGAAAAGGAATGTCCATCAACAGGTGAATGAATAAATAAATATTGGTAAATATATGGGCTAGAAAAATACTCAGCAATAAAAGTACACACATAGCTTCACAAGTGAATCTTAAAAACATTATTCTGAGAAAATGAATCTAGACACAAAAGAGCACATGACATGATTATATTTATATTAAATTCTAGAAATAGCAAAATTTCATCTGTAAAGACAAGTAGAAAGCAGATCAGTGGTTTCTTTCAGCAGGAGGATGTCAGGAGATGGGCTGCAAAGGAACAGGCACAAAGTCTGGAGGTATTAGAAATGCTCTATACTGGCCAGGCACAGTTGCTCATGCCTGTAATCTCAGCACTTTGGGAGGCTGACAGGTGGATCATGAGGTCAGGAGTTCAAGACCAGCCTGGTCAAGATGCTGAAACCCCATCTCTACTACAAATACAAAAATTAGCCTGGCGTGGTGGCAGGTGCCTGTAATCCCAGCTACTTGGGAGGCTGAGGCAGGAGAATTGCTTGAACTCAGGCAGCAGAGGTTGCAGTGAGCCAAGATTGCACCACTGTACTCCAGCCTGGGGGACAGAGAAAGACACCGTCTCAAAAAAAAAAAAAAGAGAAATGCTCTATACCTTGATTGTGCTGTGTTCAAACCGCATCAACATAAATGAATTTTATTTTATAGAAATTGTATTCAATATTCTGAATTTTTAATTTTAAAATGTTATTTTGGCATTTATAATTTTTTTAATCTTCAGTTTATTCACTTCTTTCAAATTTATATGCCATACCACTTGATCACTGGTTTCAAGTTATTTATCAGGTAATTTAGTAGTTTTAGCATTTTTTCCACACTAGTGTACCTTAGAAAAAATATGAACTTCATCATTAATATTGGTGCCCTAGAGGAATGATTCTTTAATAGGACTGGGGATAGAGGTGACATGAGAATCCTAGGTAAGAGGAAGAGTTTGTAAAAATTATTCAAAATTAATGGAGTCTCCTGTTTGGAGGCCAGGTGTTTTTCCCTTTACTCCAGCTAAACATCACCAGGATGGATAAAAATGAGAAATATGTACTTAAAAGCAAGGTGGTCACCTACTATATATAAACTAAGGGCTAACTTGAGAGAGACCCTTAAGGGCAAGGCAACTTACAGAATTGTATGAATGTATAAATGAGAGATATTATTCATAAAATGAAGGTTCATGGAAAGCCTAGTTGTGAGGTAAGCCTTGAACGATGAAGTGGGATTTGGTCAGGCAAAGGCATAGGAGATACCAACAATAAATAATGTTTCACTACAGAGAAGGTACTGTTCTGGGTAGAGTAAAACATGCATGTGAAGTATACAGCTAGCTTCCAATAAATGTTGGGTTGATTTGAAATCTGAGTATTTCAAAAGAGACTTTGGATGTCCTTGTAGTGCAAAGGGTATATCCTGAGGCCCTAATAATGGAAAGTTGAGTAGGCCAGGCAGAAGAGTGTGATGATTATCATAACAACCAGCATTTACTGAATACTTAATATTTGCCAGACAGTATTCTGAATATTAGAATAACTGTAATAATTTATTACAACAACCCTGTGAGTTAGGAACTGTATTCATTCCACTATGTAGACAAGAAAATCAGGCACACAAAGGTGACCTAGCTAGCACCATAGGATGCCACTAATTACATGCCACCAAAGTGATGAACACAGCAAATAGGTGGTACCTGTGGCATACTTTAGGCATTCTTTAATAAATCTGGTGGCAGTGCGTTGAAGGTTTGAATGCAAGTGGATCAATTCAATATACTTTTATCTCTACAGGATAGTGGCACTTGACAGTTGATAGAAAGGTAGAAACATTAAAATGATCATCTCTTCCATGAACCTTCTTCTATCCCTAAGTGAAGTTGATTATTTCTTCGTCACCACTGCTTTATCTTTGCATTTATTATATTTCAGTGACCACATTATATGATAAATATATGTGCATATTTCCCCCAAAAGACTATCAGGACATGGACTTTCTCACAAATTCTTCAAAATTCAGCATCTAGCTCTAGCAAAGTACTGAGTGCACAAAATATGTAGAGTACAGTGTATAAATAATACATAAATGAATGTATAAGCAAATGAAAGAATAATGGATGAATGTGGATAAAGAAAAACTTGGTAAAGGATAAAAAAGGCAATGTTCAAGCTGAAGATGATGCAAACATTGCAAAAGTTTGTTATTTAACATTAGTCACATTTCTTTGATCACTACTCCCACCCCACACATGTATCACAACATATTTCTTCCCTTTACATATTATATTTTTATACTAATACTGAACTGTAGACTGAGATTAGTAGTGCCACTAGATGGCGCCTGTATCTTTGTTTTTATCTCAGGCGCACGTGTGTGTGTGTGTGGTGTGTGTGTGTGTGGTGTGTGTGTGTGTGTGTGTACATAGCTATACTTACAGTGAACTAATTTTGTAAAAAAAAGTAACATAATTTTAGGAAAATAAACAGTATCAGATACCATCTAATGTTAGAATGTACAGGTTCTGGAGGTAGGGTGTTTAGGCTTGAATCCTCACAGTGCAAAATACCAGCTGTGAGATTCCAAATATGTTCCTTAACTTGTTTGTGTCTGTTTCCCAGTCTGCAAAGTGAAAATAATCACAGCATCTGCCTCGCAGGGTTGATATAAAATGTTAAAAGATTTAATTCAGGTAAAATTCTGAAAATATTTTATGGCATATTGTAGGCATCGATGTATGTCTTTCCAACCCCACAAAACCTCAAGTAACTGGCTGCAAATAAAACATGGTTAATTAGTGTCAATGCCAATACTAGGTTGTTTTCCTCTCTCCCGTCTCCCATCTTTGTCTGTCTCTCTTCACCTCACAGTAAAAAGTTCTTCCAACTTTTACTATATCCCAAGCTTGTCCAATCTGTCTTATTTTGTTGTGGTTATTGTGGGTTTTTTTTTTTTTTTTCTTTAGGCTTTTAGCAGCTTGAAGTCATGCTTTTTAGTTTCTCTCTCTAGTGATAAGCAGAAAAGAGGGATGGGGAAGGGCCTTTACTGGCCCAACCAGAAACAGAAACTGAGAACCTATAACTGTATTTTTCTCCTTAGATACCCCTGCTATGTCCGATTGTCCATGGATTCTATTGTCTCCAACTTACAAATCTATCTAGAAACTGATGAATTGTTACTGCTTTTACTGCTACAGTCCTTACCCGGGCCACCATTATCACTCTCCTTTGTTAATATAATAGCCTCTGGCTGGGCAGGGGTGCGTGCCTGTGTTTTGGGAGGCTGAGGCCGGCGGATTGCTTGAGCCCAGGAGTTCAAGACCAGACTGGACAGCATGGAGGAGCCCCGTCTCCACAAAAAATGCCAAAAACTTGCTGAGTGTGGTGGCGTGCACCTCTAGTCCTAGTTACGTGGGAGGATGACCTGAGCCTGCAAGAGGGAGGCTGCAGTGAGCTGTGATTGTGCCATGGCACTCTAGCCTGGTGACTGACTGTGAGACCTTGTCTCAGAAAGTATATATATAATATTAAATAAGCCCTATGAGTTATAGTTGATTTACATAAAATATATTTTATATAAATAGAATTGCTGGATGGCTATATATATATATATATATAATTTACTTATTTATTATATATATAAAGTAGCCTCCAAGTGAGTTTCTCTTCTGTCCTTGTACCTTGCAGCCTCTGTCAACACCCCTGAAAGTGTGATCCTGGGAAAATAAAAATCAGATTAGTTACTCCTCTGCTCAAAATGTTTTCTCTCACTCCACACTCCAAAGTGAACTATACCATTATTTTATACAGGTGATCTTAGAAGAAAACACTCAGAGTGTTTTATTCCCATGTAAATGACAAAGTCCTTACATGGTCAGCAAGATACATGATCTCTTCTTGGTAACTTCTGTGACTTCATCGCCTACAATTCTCCTTGCTCCTGAGTTCTCTGCTCTGGCTACAGTGGGCTTCTTCCTGAACCTAGAACAGCAGACCTGCTGGAGTCAGGGCCTTTACTTTTGCCCTTCACTGTGCCCTTAATGTTCTTCCCCTAGGTATTCACAGGGCCCACCCCCTCTGCCTTCTTAGTGAAGCCTGCCCTGTGTATCCTATTTCAAATTATACTCCATCTCCCAACACTTGCTGTATTTCTCACTTGGCTTCTGCTTTTTTCCAAAGCATTTATTGCCTTCTATGCATGATCTCTCCCACCCAGGTAGAGCAGGTAGAATGTAAGCTCCATCATGCAGAGCTGTTGGTCTGTTTTCTTCATGGCTATTTCCCCAGCCCACAGAACTGTGCCTGCGACATAGTAATCACTTACAATATAGGTACAAAATGAATGAGTGAATGAGGACCCTTGTAGTTCAACAATTATTTGTTTGGAGTCATTCTTGGCAATTTGGACATAAATAAGTGAAGGTCCTTATCATCAAGCAGTTTTCTTCAGTGGAGAGAAATACAGGAATTACAATTAAATTACAATACAAAATTTGGTAAGTGCTATAGTAATGGGAATAGCATGCTATTATCAGGACACTGGAAGAAGGTGTTACTTTCAGTTGGGAAGATAAATATTGAATAATATGTTTAAATAACTAAACATTGCAAGTTCAAAGTGGAGCCTTCAAATAGGTTCTCTAATTAGAGTATTACATTCTCACTTGGACTTATATACATATGCCGCTTTTCAAATGCAACCTTTGGAGCGTGACTTTCCCCAGCCTGACTGCCTCTGCTTGCCTGTTTTCTGAAGACTTGCCCTAAAGCAGACTCTGCTGGAATCACAGCTTGGCCTTACATTAAGCTAATGAGTACTTGCTTTGCAAATTGAGCTGTTGTGTTGCCAATGAAACTGCAGACTACCCCTGCTGCAGCTATTCTAACCACTCCATTTAAATTAAAAATAAAATGGCATTTTCTTATTTCTTATTCATCTTACTTTTATCTTATTATGGATAAACAGGGGCAAGAAATAGAAGTAAGACCAGCATTTTTCTTGTCTGAATATGCTCAGGGGAATAGTTTCATATGCTTTTCACTTACATGGCTTTTTCTATTATTATTTAAAATGTTATTTGCTGTTTAAATATCAATGATGCATGCTGTATAAAGTGAAATTTAGAATTTGTCTTAATTCTATCTCCTTCCCCCAGTGGTCACTATGTAAATACTTGCATAATTTTATATTATATTGAAAAATTAAAATGAAATCCTAAGTCCCTCAACTGACTGGATGAACCCCTTCCTGGCCAAGGGGGCCCCAGAGCAATCTTGAAAACTGAGTTCCTAGCAATGATGGGATGGAAGGTAGAATATACCTTATGATACCCTCTCCCTAGCTCACTGCCTTTCTTTCCTAAGAGTTAACCAGAAACCAGCCCTTTGGAAAGACTTACTCCACCCCTGATATCAACCAACCCTCTTACACTGCCCCTCCTTTTTGTGATTTAGACAAAACAACCAGCCAGCATTCTTTACTGGCTAGAGACCACCGACCACTGAGTGGTTCTGGCCAGTCTATGGAGGATGTGCAGTGAGGGTTTTTTGTCACCTTTCAGTGTCAGAGGGCTGAACATTCCACCCTTGCAACATGCTAACACCACCATGTTTTGAACATCGGTCCCGTGGAGAGGTACGAAGCTTAACTGCGCATGTACGTGTTTATCCTTTCATAAATATTCATGACTCCTAGAACTCACTGAATATGTATATTCAACCACCCTGTTCCGCATAAATTCCTGTCTTATTTCTGGCTATCAAAGTGTCTGTTTCCAGTTTCGGGCAGGAGACCATGCTTCCCAGTCTATCAGAATGGCCACCCTGCAGGCTACAACCTTTTATAAAAAATAAAGCTTCCCTTTCCAAATTCATGAACCTTGTTATTCTTCAGTTGACAGTATTATAAAAATGTTTGTGCAAGTTGCTTCGTCACATTGCAGTGGTAAGAGAATATTCTTTCGAATAACTTCATTTTACAGATTTTTTGCCGTTTACATTATGATTTAATTTTCAATGAAATTTGGTGGTTTTTTTTTGTCTGATAATAATGATAATACTTTGGTCTTCTAGACACATATAGTATATTAAAGCTAAAACTCTCCCCTTTCAAATACCTGATTAAAAAGTAACAAAAATACTTTTAACAGTATACATGATTTCAGAAGAAAGAGAAACAGCTTGATGTAAAAATCAGGGAAAAAATGAAAACCAGAAGATAAGCAAGTGAGCTGACCTTGGAGATGATCCTGCAGGTGACTGGAGAAAGTAGAGGTTGGTTTTGAGAACTATTTGGTTTGAGCTTTCATGCCTAATTTACGGCACTCTATGAAGAGAAAAGAACATTTACTGGGCAACGCAACACAGGGAATTAAATCTGAAACCTCCCATATGAGGTTGCTATCCTCAAAGGGTTGTATCCTCAGGAGCAGAGTGAACTAGAAGAAAAATATCATTCAGCATTGAAAGATTGGCAGAAAGCTCATGCTTACCACTCATTGCCTGGGCTTTGACTAGGAGAACATTTCCCTGATAATCTGAAACAATAGATTTGTGCTTTCCTTGGGCTTGAAGCTCAAATTTATTTAACTCATATGAACTGAGACCTCCATTTAGAAAAATCATCATGAAAGCTGATCTTAAACTGGTGGTTCTCGTGGAACAGAAGAAGCAAATGCAAAACCAATCTTTAGAAATTCTCGGACACTCTAGAACAGAAAAAGATTCTCCGTAAAGAAACAAAAAACCAGACCCATATCCCAGATGATATAGTGGACTCGCAACAATCAGAATTGAAACCCCATGAATTTGAGATGATTAATAACAATCTGAGGGAATACTATGAAAAAAGTTAACAGACTTTTTAAAGAAAGCAAATAAAATTCTAGAAATTAAAAACTAAAAAGAGTAGCTAACAAAAAACTAAAAATGAAATCAATATTGGGAAAATACATTTTAAAATGACAAAAATATTCTACATATGCAGACAAGAAATATATGGTATTTATATGGTAACATAAAGGTAACAGACTTCAAAGAGTGAATTAGAAGGACAGACTTTGGTCTAATAGAATTTACAGTAGGAGAGAATGTGAACAATGCTGGAGAAACATTATTTCCAGTCTTCCAGAATATGTGACTCCTCAGTTATTTAGACAAAAAATATACAAGCCTGTTGACTACCACAGTGAAACTACAGAATACCAAAAATAAAGAAATCTATCTTAAAAGCATCCAGAGAGTAACAGAGAATCTATAGAAAAAAGGACCAAAACAAACAAAATAATATCTCTCAATGTCAGAAGAGTTTTCTCAGAAGTGTCGATAAGGGCCAGAAAAAACAAACAAACAAACAAACAAACAAAAACACTGAAGTTATATTTGCAAAGATGTGGGGAAAAATAACTAGAATTGATCCCAGAATTCTATAGCTATCTAAACTAATATTTAACAATGAGAAAATAATAAAAATATTCTCAGGAAAAGACTGAAATAACTTAACATTCATTTGTTATTTCCAGGAAAAAAGGAAATGTTAATGAATGTCCTTTTGAAAAAAATCACATTGAAATCAGAAACACAGAATTGGGTATTAGAAGAAAACTGTACAAATAAATTAAGAATCGCAAATAAAACTAAAGAAACACTAATTTATACAATGGCATAATAATGACTAATTTGGGGGAGTATAAAACAAGGTGAAATAAAAATACTGGGCAAAAATTATATGCACCTAGAAAACTTCCCCAGCTTTTATGTCAATTACAGGAAAAAACGAGATAAGAGATGTTATTGTGAACATAGGTTAGCAAGTAAGATAGAGTCCATTTCAAAGACTGACTCATTAAAAAAAAATTGTCATGGCCGGGCACAGTGGCTCATGCCTGTAATCCTAGCACTTTGGGAGACCAAAGCGGGTGGATCACAAGGTCAGGAGTTCAAGACCAGCCTGGCCAAGATGGTGAAACCCTGTCTCTACTAAAAATACAAAAATTAGCTGGGTGTGGTGGTGGACACCTGTAATCCCAGCTACTCAGGAGGCTGAGGCTGATTGCTTGAACCCAGGAGACGGAGGTCGCGGTGAGATTGTACCACTGCACTCCAGGTAACACAGCAAGACTCCTCTCAAAAAAAAAAAAAAAAAAATGTCACATACAGGTCAAACCCAAGTCACTCAAAGGGCTCAAACCCCTTGACTGTGACAGAAATAACTGTGGTTCTGACCTCTGACTCAAGGGCCCACAAAGCTGAAACACATGGGGTCAGTAATGATGAAGTTGCCCCCAATGGAGAATGTTGTGCAGGCCAAAACCAATGGAAATTCATTTGATTGAGGTGTGCACAGCCACTGTACAGGAAATCAACGTGCCATGCTGACTGATGCAGAGCCACTGTCTCCCTCATGTCCCCTGATCTTTTCTTTCCCTCTACACCAACTTCTACTGCTTTCAGGAAAAAAGTGAGTGAAGGTGGGACAGAGATCTTCCTGTTCCCATTGTGGATTAGGGCCGTGGCACATTTGCCTTTGTGGAGCTGGAGGACTCAAGGATATGTGAATTTGTTGGATGCAGGTGTCCATGTCACCATTCTACCTGGGCCCATCATCGGTGAAAGTACACCCACGGTGAAAGTACACCCAAATTCAAAGGATGGGTTTGAGCAAGGTTTGAAATGGAGAAGGAAAGTCAAAAAACCTCATGAATGGAGACCTTTAGACTAGTGTAACTTCCACTGTTGAATGTACTTGGTATTCATGTTTACTTGTTTCTTCTGTGAATGCTCCTAAATACTGGAGGGCATGCTTTCCATGGGAAAACAGCATATGTAAGAAGTGCTACTACCTATGAAGCCCCATAAGCCTGATGATCACTTTCAGGTACAAGTTTCTGTGATAGATCGTTTGCTGATTGGAGCCTCTGGCAAGGGAAAGCAGTCTCTCAAAGGTGCCTCTTGATGTTTTAAACTTGTTGCCTTCCTGATACAATTCTGGGTATATCCCTTTTGAAAAGCAGCTACTGGCCTCTATTGGACTTTTATAGAAACTGAATGCCTGATCCATGCAGGCCTTGTGACCCTGATGCCTGACATGCCCATATTGGAGTAGGTCAACTGGGACTCGATGAATGGCAAGGTGGAAGGAAATCAGCCAGTGTCACCTGTCAAATAGAAGTGGTACATCGAAGAATCCAGTAGACCTGGACCCTGCAGTGTCTTGCATTTACATGAAAAAAAAAATGGTAGCTATTCCTTTGGGGGAAACTGTTGGGGAAATCAGCAAGCTGCTGATTCAATGGGGACCTCAATCTGTTGCCCTAAATGCCATGGCCTGGTTCACTGGCAATTCAGATGAGCTGAAACCAGATAGCGTCCACTGGGCTGCTGTGGCTGCTCAACTCAGAAACATCTGTGCAGAACCAAAAATTAATGACTATTGCCCCATGGGCAGAAATCAAGGCTATTATAGCTCTGAACAGTGTTCCCCTCAATAAACTCAATCTTTTTATTCACTCTTGGGCTGTTAGCCTTTTCTTTGGGTTAACTCTTGGAAAAACACAAACTGCATATTAAACAGTAGTTTCCTTCTGTAGTCTGTGGGGAAAAATTGCAGGTGCTGATAACTTTTGTGTCCTTCTTGCAGCTGTCCACAGTAAGGACTGATTCTCTGATGAGACCAGCTGGAATCCAGGTGCTGATCCAGCCTGCATTGCTCAGATCCACAATTACTACCTGGATTAATCATCAGACTGGGCATGTGGTAAAGCATTCTATGTTTCTGATGCCAAGGTTACCACCACTTGCCAATCTTGTCACTTTCGTCAAAAGTTGACTTGCATTTTTTCTGGCAAAGGAAATCACAGTTCATAGGATATTGCCCCTGCAATTCTGGCAGATGAATTGCTTCAGATTTTGAGCACCTCATAGGCTTCTGCAGGTCCTCACAAATGATAACACTTTTTCAAGTTACAATATTGCTGTTTCAGTTCAATCAGCTGACTTCTGCCCATCACTGTGGCCCATGAAAATAATCTGTGCCATGTTTCTGGCTTTCTAAATCACTTGAAGTCTGACCATCATGCAGTTTTATTAAAAATGCCACTCAAGGCTGGGCATGGTGGCTCATGCCTGCAATCCCAGCACTTTGGGAGGCCGAGGCGGGTGGATCATCTGAGGTCAGGAGTTCAAGACCAGCCTGGCCAACATGGTGAAACCTCGTCCCTACTAAAAATACAAAAAATTAGCCAGGCGTGGTGGCATGCATCTGTAATCCCAGCTACACAGGAGGCTGCTTGAACCTGGGAGGTAGAGGTTGCAGTGAGCCAAGATCATGCCACTGCACTCCAGCCTGGGTGACAGAGCAGGACTCCGTCTCAAAGAAAAAAAAAAGCCACTCAACAATAGACTAAGAGTCAAGGTATGTGATGCTCTCCACCACCCCTAGGCTTCTGGTATTGCTGCAAATTGACCAGCTCAGTAAGACTTCTGACTCTATCTTCTTGACCTTCGTCTGGCCTACTTAGCTTAGCAGGGAAGTTTGGTTCTGGAATTCAATAGTTCCTGGAAAATATTAACCTCCTTTCAGTTTCTTGGAAAATGACCATGATGGAGGAAGAGGGTCATATAAACCTATTTTTAAAATTTGGGATTTAATTCTGACCTTTTCTAAGCATAATGCTTCTTTCTGTCTCTTAATACCGAAACTGCCTTTGCAAAACTTACAACTGAGGCAATTACAGTGAAAGAGAGCTGGCCTGACTCCATCTTGCTTCCAACGTCCAAGCTGTACTTGTTTATTCCTGGTCATAGGCTGAACTAACTTTGGGAGGAAGTTAGGTTATAGCTTAACTTTGAAACAAAGACGGTAACAGCCCTTTTCTAAAACAAATCCCCTAGGCTGCCTTTGCAAGACTAACAAATTAGCTACAAGATGAGAAATCATGGTTTAGGAGTCTTGCAGCTGGAGGCTGTGACATTCTGAACCTCCCTAAATTGTTCCTCAGGAAAACATCAGTATTATACACTTGATCTTAGCCAAAGGGCTGGGAAGCAATACCACATCAGTATTATAAAACCTAGGGTGAGTGCTTGAGATATTTTGCAGACCCGGTACTCAGTGGATTAGCTGGCAACACCCAGGTTGATAAGCCGGCTCATCTGGTCTTGTGGGCCCCACCCAGCAACTGACTCAGTGGAGGACAGCTTTGACTCCCTATGATTTCATTTCTGAACCAGCCAATCAGCACTCCACACTTTCTGACCCCTACCCACTAAATTATCCTTAAAAACCCCAGTCCCTAAGTGTTTGGAGAGACTGATTGGAGTAATAATAGAACTCTCGTCTCCTGTACAGCTGGCTCTGTGTGAATTAAACTCTCTCTATTTATATTCCCCTGTCTTGATAAATCAGCTCTGTCTTGTCAGTGGGCAAGGAGAAACCATCGGGCAGTTACAATACCAACCTTAGGGTGTCCTGGTTGGTCTATTCTCTGGGTGGCAGCCTAATCAAAAGTGGACATAGGAATTCAAACTCAATTCTGGATCAGTCACTTGGATTCTCTCTGGAATCATAAGGATAAGGATCATTGTTTTGGGTACACTATGTGTGCGACGTAACAGCTTTCTGGAAATTGTATACAAATGGCTTTGTCCCTCTTGCACCTGACCATTCCATATTAAAGTTCTAGGTGTAAGTTGGAAACGATAGAAAAAAACTGAAATTACACCTACTGGAATGGAACAGGTCAATTTTCTAGTGGTAGAGTAAGAACAACAATTGGACACAGTAGCTCGTGCCTGTAATCCCAGCACTTTGGGAGGCCAAGGCGGGTGGATCACCTGAGGTCAGGAGTGTAAGACCAGCCTGGCCAACATGGTGAATCCCTATCTCTACTAAAAATACAAAAAATTAGCTGGGTGTGGTAGCACACTCCTGTAATCCCAGCTAGTTGGGGGGGGGGTGCTAATGCAGGAGAATTGCTTGAACCCAGGAGGTGGAGGTTGCAGTGAGCTGAGGTCGTGCCAGTGCACTCCAGCCTGGGTGACAGAGCGAGACTCTATCTCAAAGAAAGAAAAGAAAAAAAAAAAAGAACAACAATCTTGGTACTTGGAGAGAGAACACCTAATTACACCATTTTGGCCTTAGAGGCATTCAGGATTGCCTTAACTCACTGGCTAAGACTGGTAGATGATAAGCTTGCCCTGGACTTCCTCCTGTGGGTCAGGTGACGGGTATCTGGAGCTCTAGCATAGGGCTTGGAGTGAGTGACAACTTTAGATTAGGCCCTCTTGAGTAGTTGATACTTAAGCAAAACCTTGAAGGATGTGAGGGAATTAGCAGTATAGATGTCTGCCCTTGTAAGCCTGAGTGTTTGCTCCATTGAGAACAGTGGGCATTACTGAGAAGTTGTGGAAGAGACAAGTTAATAGTCAGATAACCTTGGTTCAAGTTTTACTTTTGGGCAAGTCAGCCTGGGCACTAAGTTGCTTAACCAACAAAGCGGGTTAAATGAATGACAGAAACCAGCATATTTTAGACCGGATAGTCCCTGTTTTAGATGAAAAATGAGAAAATGAATTGCATCAATGCTGAATTTGAACTCCTTCAAGAATCATTGTCTGTTTGTTCTTCTTCCCATTCACAAGGGCATTTCATTATTCCCTTGGTGACACTGCATTGTTTTTAATTAGCGCTTGCTTTGGTGGGGAAGATCAGAAGTGACCTCATGAATTACTTTGATAAATATGTCAATCAGTAGAATTCCAAGTGGATTTTCAGTTGAGTCTAGGGATTAATTTCTGCAATAGGTGAGGCAAAGCTGATGAAATTCAGCCACTCTGCACCAATGTAAACTGTCAAGTAAGAAGTGTTTATGGAGCCTGCTGAGAATTATACTTCACTCAGCAGCTAAGAAAATGATTCTGTCAACTCTTGATTATTCTTGTTAATGAAAATTTAAAATATCATTGTTTAACATAGGGGCTAGGTATACATTCTCACCACAGAAAGGGAAAAGTAGCAGGAGATACACCCTGGCCAGGTGGAAGAAGAAGTCCTAAATGTGAGCAGTGGTAGATGTCAAGAAGACCTTACTGATGGTCAGGGAAATTAGCCTGGTGGCAGCCAGGGCAAGGAGTGAGGGAAAAGAGAAATCTAGGCAATTGGCATAGATTTATTTTAACTACAGAGTGGATAATGAAAGGATGACTTTCCTTTTCTTTAAAAAAAAGTAAATAGGCAGAACATAATGCCTTAGATGCACTGATTCTGTAAACGAAATGCCTTTTCTATGCCAGACCGAGGCTGGGCTCTGGAGGGATAGCAGCAAATATTACACTCTCTGCTTTTCCAGGAGATGACAGTGTTCTTGGCAAGATGTAAAAGTGAACCAGCACAACCCAGTAGCATTAGGCACAAGGACCTCTTGGAACCAAGCAGGAAACACAGAGCAGAGGGTGAGCGTGACAGACTACGAAGGTTTCCAGGAGCAGTCAAAGCCTGCCTGAGTCTTATCTGAGGAACTGCAGTTAGATGCACCTTTACAATGTCATTCAATAAACATTAATTAAGCAATCTTGGTATGCTAGCAGACATTTGTGGTAAGCTCTAGGATGAACAAGAACCATCCCAGCTTTCAAGGCTTTAGACTGTGGTAAAGTGAAACAGATACAAACTCACAGAGGTGTCATTAGTTGCTGTGAGGAAGTTACAAAAAGGATGTATTAGCAGCCCAAGTCTGTTCCACTCCATCTGGTGGGGGGCTGTGAGGTCTTGTGTCCAGTACCTGGAAGGAGGATAGGTGTCCAGCATGTGGTATTGAAATCAGGTTATTGCAGACAGATAAAACAACGTGACTGGAGGTGAGGGGCAGCCATGGTGATTTTGAAGGACTACAAGTAGAGCAGTTCCATTTGGCTGCAGGTGAATGCTGTATTAGGGAAGGGGAGAGGGATGAAGATGGAGAGCAGGAACAAAGCAAGGAAGGCTTTATGCGCCCTGAGAAGGCATTAGGTTTATTCCATGTGTAGGAATATGTGTAGGCAGATGGCTAGACATGAACAGGTCGGGAGCCTTTGAGAAAGGAAAAGCTTGGGAAGTCTCAGGCCCAAGGGACCACCCACCATTTACAAATTAATAGCATCTCTAATGTTGGAATGGGTGGACAATTAGTCAACTGAGAGCAGAAAGAAAGAAAAAGGGCAAAGAAGAAATTCTTAAGAGATATACAGGCACAAGTACAAATTTGACTGCTATAAGACCTTCCTGGGGTGGCGGTAATGAGCAATGCAGCCATTAGATAGAATTCGTATCCAACACCTGGCCCACCCATGCGCACCGACTAGTAGTAAGTGAGGGCCCCACAAACCTGGGGTGGAAACTAGGCAGGGAAAAGGCAAGGGCTTACGGCAGGAGGAGGAAAACTAGATAAAGAAAAAAGGCAGAGACTTGAGACAGAGCGGGAAACGTGAAGAAAAATCCAACGTTGTAAAAACCCAACCCAGGACTCTGCTGGCCCATTCTCTTTCAGCAGCCTGCTCTGCCTCATCTTTCAGAATGTCCCGTCCCTTTGAATAAACTCTCTGCTCCCTCTTTCCCTTCAAGTAAAGATTTCTGCTGTCTTTGAATTGTCACTTGGCCATTATCTTACTCCCAAGATGACTAAGGACTGAGGATTCCCCATACTTTTGAGTAACGCATGGAAACACGGATATTTGTAGGGAGAAACAAGATAAACATTCAAGGATTAAAGTGACAAAGTGATGTGTGAAAATTTAGATTTTGAGTCATTCTGGCTACAGTTTGGGGATAGACTGGAGTGGGAAGGGACTAGGGGTAGACAGGACCATTTAGGAGTTTCAGCATTAGCCTGGGCACAAAATGATGAAGATCTAAATCAAGACTGTGTAAGTGAGTTTAAAGAGAGAAATGTGTGAAGAGAAGTAATTTATAGAACTTGCTAATTGATTGCAAATGACAAGGGTATTTCAGAGGAAAGAGGCAAACGTGACTTCCAGTTTTCCAGGCAGTGCAATTTAGTGTATCAGCCAAGGTTTTCCAGGAGGTATGAATTATTCAGCAAAACTGAGGGTTTAACAAACTCTGAGACTTTATATGTACAGTGAAAAGTTCTTCACTAGAGTATAAATTCTTTAGTAGATTTTAAATTCCTTGAGTGTAAGTACTTCATTTTAAAATTGTTTTAATCTGCTTTAGCATAGTTTTGTAGAGCTTGATAAAGTAATGTTTTCAGGCTAAATTTAACCTGATATGTAAAAAGCCATAAAGTATGTAAACTTTGGGTTAAAAGAAAAGTTACTTAAAAATGACATTTCTTGTCTGGGCACAGTGGCTCACGCCTGTAATCCCAACACTTTGGGAGGGCCGAGATGGGCAGATCACCTGAGGTCAGGAGATCAAGACCAGCCTGGCTAAATGGTGAAACCCCGTTTCTACTAAAAATACAAAACATTAGCTGGGCGTGGTGATGCATGCCTGTAATCCCAGATACTCAGGAGGCTGAGGCAGGAGCATCACTTGAACCCAGGAGGTGGAGGTTGCAGTGAGTCGAGATCATGCCATTGCACTCCAGCTTGGGCAACAGGAGTGAAACTCCATCTCAAAAAAAAAAAAAAAGACATTTCTTACAGCACTATGCATATTAAAACAATGTTAGATTACCAATGATACAACTTTTATAGTGTTTATATTCTCTTTCAAAAGAAAGCTAGTACTGGTGTCAGTGGAACATAGGCTGAGGTAACAGTTTATGTGGAAAAGAAGGTATAACTGGTCTTCTAGTTTGGCTTAATTCAATTGAGGTCACTACTGGTAGTAGCTTTTGGATTATTAAGTCAATCTAAAGCTGACGGATATCTTTTATTTCATCTATTATAGTTGTGCAAAGATTGGGGTTTAGAGGTGGAGTAAATTTACATGGATTAACTCTACAGAGAAATTTTTAGGCGAGTGTTTGATCAATAAAGCTCAGCTGAAGAAGTAATTGTTGTTTCAGGCTCTTTTGGCCTGAAGAGCTTTTGTTCTGAATTTGTGCTTTAAATGCATAACAAAAGCAAGGAATCTTTAATGGTACTTGCTTTGAAATTAGAGTGTGATTACTTTAAAACACTATGGATAGTTTTATTGCCTGAAACTATTGTTAAACTGCCATTCTTTTTTAATGGTCTCCATAGCTGCATGCTGGTGAAAGGAAAAGCTAGTAGAGAATTCACTTTGGTTGAGAGTTAGGTGAGGACTTGCAGGGAACTGTAGGAAAGGCTGTTATATTTTGACCTGGTGATCATTAGTTTTTTATATGCCTTCCCTAAAGCTCTACACAGGGGTGTTCCCAGCACAACACTTTAAGCCTAATTGGACCCACTGGCAATGTAAGGTTCTCAAAACTTTTCATTTGGGGACACTGAATGATTTTGGGGAAAGAACTTGTGGTCACTGATCAGTGTGATTGTGAACATATCTCACATGTATATTTGTTTCATAATATAGATTTTATTCCTCGAAACATGCTAGAGGAATATGAACTGTTTCTGACATATAATGATGTCTGAGATATCAGCAATCTGTGAGACTGAAAAAAAAAAAAATACCTATTATCCGCGACTGTGGTTAGTTCTCAGGCAATTGCCCTAGAAATAGGTCAAGATAAAGTGACCTTACCCGGCCGTACATGCTCTGGTATGCCTCTGCAATCATCAGCCTTTGTGCATTGCAGCGCTGAGTCAGAATGTTGATCAGCATGTCTTTGTCACAGTCTGGAAAAGAATAATATTTGAAGATTAGTAAAGTTGCTACTTTGTAGTTGGGAAGAATCCATTATCTAACAATCATAACCAGTGTGCATTATCCCTGATGGTATTTTACAGCAGGGAACAATTTTAACTAAAATTGGAAATCATGTAATGATGCTTGATGAAGCCTGGATCCTTCCTATCTCCTAATTTAGTGCTATTACTACAAACTAGGCATTGAAGGAACATTCCTCAAAATAATAAAAGCCATATATGACAAACTCACAACCAACATCATACTGAACAGGGAAAACTTTCCGCCTGAGAACAGAAACAAGACAAGGATATTTCCTTATCCACTCCTATTCAACATAGTACTGGGAATCCTAGCTAGAGCAATCAGGCAAGATAAAAAAATAAAAAGCACCCAAATTGGAAAAAAGGAAGCCAAACTATCTCAGTTTGCTGATGATATGATCTTACCATCTTATAGAAAACTATAAAGACTCCTCCAAAAGACTCCTAGATTTGATAAATGACTTCAGTAAAGTTTCAGGATACAAAATCAACATATGAAAATCAGCAGCATTTCTACACACCAACAACGATCAAGCTGAGAACCAAATCTAGAACTCAATTCCATTTATAATATCTACCAAAAATAAATAAAATATCTAGGAATACATTTAACCAAGGAAATGAAAGATCTCTATAAGGATAACTACAAAACACTGTTGAAAGAAATCATAGATAGCACAAATGGAGAATTATTTCCTGCTCATGAATTGGAAGAATAAATATCACTAAAATTATTATACTGTCCAAAGCAATTTACAGGTACAATGCAATCACTATCAGTGCCATTTTTCATAGCACTATTTTTCATAGCACAATCATTATCAGTGCCATTTTTCATAGAATTATGACAAACAATCCTAAAGTTCATGTGGAGTCAAAAAAGAGCCTGAGGCCAGACGCGGTGGCTCAAGCCTGTAATCCCAGCACTTTGGGAGGCCGAGAAGGGCAGATCACGAGGTCAGGAGATCAAGACCATCCTGGCTGACACGGTGAAACACCATCTCTATTAAAAATACAAAAAATTAGCCGGGCGTGATGAAGGGCGCCTGTAGTCCCAGCTACTCAGGAGGCTGGGGCAGGAGAATGGTGTGAACCCGGGGAGCGGAGCTTGCAATGAGCCGAGATCATGCCACTGCACTCCAGCCTGGGCGACAGAGCGAGACTCCATCTCAAAAAAAAAAAAAAAAAGGAGCCTTAATAGCCAACACAATCTTACACAAAGAGAACAAAGCCAAAGTCATCACATTACCTGATTTCACACTATACTACAAGGCTACGGTAATCAAAACAAGCATGGTACTGCTAATAAGAACAAGAGAAAACAAGTAACTCTAAAGTGGGCAAAGGATATGAACAGACTTTTTTTTTTTTTTCCAAAAGAAGACATACAAGAAGCCAGCAAACATATGAAAAGTGCTCAACATCATGAATCAGCAGATAAATGAAAGTTAAAAACACAATGAGATACCATCTTACGTCAGTCAGAATGACTATTATTAAAAAGTTAATGTCCGGGCATGATGGCTCATGGCTGTAATCCCAGTACTTTGTGAAGCTGAGGAGGGTGGATCATGAGGAGGGTGGATCAGGAGATTGAGACCATCCTGGCTAACATGGTGAAACCCCGTCTCTACTAAAAAATACAAAAAATTAGCCAGGCGTGGTGGCAGACGCCTTTAGTCCCAGCTACTCAGGAGGCTGAGGCAAGAGAATTGCTTGAACCTGGGAGGTGGAGGTTGCAGTGTGCTGAGATTACGCCCCTGCACTCCAGCCTGGGCAACAGAGCGAGCCTCTGTCTCAAAAAATAAATAAATAAATAAAATAAGGCAAAACAATAGATGTTGGAGAGGATGTGCAAAAAAAGGCATGCTGAAAGACTGTTGGTGGAAATGTAAATTAGTATGATCTTTATGGGAAACAGTATGGAGATTTCTCAAAGAACTAAAAATAGAACTACCATTTGACTCAGAAATTTCACTACTGTGTGTACATACTCAAAGGGAAAGTAATCATTATATACAAAGATACTTGCATTTATATGTTTATTGCATTAGCATTTATAATAGCCAAGATATGTAATCAACCTAAGTGTCTATCAACAGATGATTGGATAAAGAAAATGTGGCATATACATACCATGGAATACTACTCAGCTATAAAAAACAATGAAATCTTGTCTTTTGCAGCAACATAGATGGAATCAGAGGCCATTATACTAAGTGAAATAACTCAGAAACTGTCAATTACCATATGTTCTCACTGATGGGTGGGAGCTAAACAAAGGCTACACATGGACATATTGAGTAGGACAATAGATATTAGAGACTCCAAACAGTGAGAGGGTGGAAGAGGAGCAAGGGTTAAAAAATTACCTATTGGGTATGTTGTTCAGTATTCAGGTGACGGGTACACTAAAAGCACAGACTCCACCAGTATATAATATATGCATGCAACAAATCTGCACTTGTACACCGTAAATCTATAAAAGGAAAATAAAACTCCAGTCAAACGCACAGGGGAGTGAAGAAAATATAGTGTCTCTTCAATCAGCTCTTATTCCACCAAAAATGGCTTCCTTGACCTTTAAGCTGATTAGTGTTTAAATGGGAGCAACATCTGATATTTGGATTTATGTCCCCACCTGGCTACCCTGCACAACTTTGGGACACTGTTCTCTGCATCCCAGCTGCTCCAGCTCCAGCCTTGGTTAAAAGGACCCGAGATACATCCCAGGCTGCTGCTCCAGAGGGTGCAAGCTGGAAACTGCCAAGGCTTCCATGTGGTATTAAGTCTGTGAATGCACGGACAGCAAGAGTTGCGGTTTTGGAGCCTTTGCCTGGATTTCAAAGGATGTATGGAAACACATGGATGTCCAAGCAGAAGTCTGTTGCAGAAGCAGAGCCTTCATGGGGAACTTCTACTAAGGTAGTGTCGAGGGAAAATGTGGGGTTGGAGCCCCCACTCTGGGGCACTGCCTAGTGGAGCTGTGAGGAGAGGGCTGCCATCCTTCAGACTCTAGAATGGTAGATGCACTGACATCTTGCACCATGCACCTGGAAAAGCACCGGGACTCAACACCAGCCCTTGAGAGTAGCTGTGGGAGCTGAGCTCTGCAGAGCCATGGGGGCAGAGCTTCCCAAGGCCTTGGTCCACCTTTTGCATCAGTGTGGCTTGGATATGAGACATGGAGGCAAAGGATATTATTTTAGAACTTTAAGATTCAATGACTGCCCTGCTAAGTTTCAGGCTTGCACAGGGCCTTTAGTTCCTCTGTTTTGGCTGATTTTTCCCCTTTGGAAAGAGAGTATTTAGCCAATACCTGTACCCCAATTGTACATTGGAAGTAACTAACTTGTTTTTGATTTTACAGGCTCATAGGCAGAAAGGACTTGCCTTGTCTCAGATGAGACTTTGGACTGTGGACTTTTGAGTTAATGCTGAAATGAGTTAAGGCTTAGGAGACTGTTGAAAATGGGTAATTATATTTTGCAATGTGAGAAGAACATGATGTTTGTGGGGGGACAGGAGCAGAATGATATGATTTGGATTCGTGTCTCTTTGCAAATCTCACACAGGATTGTAATCCCCAGGGTTGGAGGAGGGGTCTGGTGGGGGGGTGAATGGATCATGGGGGCAGATTTCCCTCTTGCTGGTCTTGTGATAGTGAGTGAGTTCTCATGAGATCTGGTTGTTTAAAAGTGTGTGTCACACCTCCCCTTTCCTCTCTTCCTCCTTGTAGGAAGGCCATGTAGGATATGCCTGCTTCCCCTTTGCCTTCTGCCATGATTGTAAGTTTCCTGAGGTCTCCCCAGCCATGCTTCCCGTACGGTCTGCAAAGCCATGAACCAATTAAATGTATTTTCTTTATAATTTACGCAGTCTCAGGTAGTTCTCTATAGTAGTCTGAGAATTGACTAATATTGCATCTTTCTGGTTGAATAGAGAGATATGACTTATAATGAACATATATTAAGGAGAGAGGAGTAATAGAGAAGGAAATCATGAAAGTACAAGGCATCTGTGTGCCTCTGAGGGATACAGTGAACCTGTCATGCTTTTCATGGAATATCGGCCACCCTGTCTATCTCCTCCCTAATATAGACTGTTTCTGGTCTGTGTATCCTTCACTTCCTCATGTACCAACACACCAAGCTAATAGACCGGTTTAGTGCACAACTAGTTTGGATAAATTTAGGTGTAATTGTAGTCATAGTAGAGTCAGCAATATGACATTTACCTTTCCCTCAGCTTGACTAAAATTTAGACAGGTTTTTTCCCAACTACAGGCTCCTAACCTCCCTTTTATTAGAGCATTTATTTTAGAAAACATGCAATTTTAAATTCTTTCTCTGCGTCTTAGAGATGTAAATCTCCTCCCAGCCTCTTGCAGTTTGACAACCCAAAATTGTCTTTCTCAGGAATATGGGAGCCATCCTTTTGAAATGTAATCATTGGGAAGATAGAAACTGTATTTCCTATTTCCCATTGTCTGTGTGAGGACAGGAACCTGACTTTGTTAAGTGCCAATTAGCAATCACAGATAGTCTAATCACATTGACCAATGCCCTCCCTGCCCAACATCCTTCAGTTCTTTCCGACTATCTCACCATACTGCTTAAAAACTCTCTTGCCTTTGTTTCATAGGATTTGAGTTCACTCTCTCTCTCTTCTTGCAATGGTCTTGATCCCTACTGCAGAAACTTCCTTGCTGTTTAATTCCATCTGGTATAATTTTTATTTGACAAGGGGAGATATATAATGGAGATGGGGAGAAAAATGAATTGAAAAGCTAGAATGTTAACCAAATCATCTTTTTTGAAATTAAGTCCATCCTGGATGGGCTTAGGATCACAGGAAGGCTATGAATAAGGTGCTGAAATATCCAGTGAACGAGAACAAGTGTTAAGAATTCACAAAGATGACTGTACCATTGAAAAGCAGGGGGAGCCTCAGGGTATTTTATGCACAGACAAATGGTCTGAAAGCTATAACAGGGAGGGAGGAAGGCCTAGAACTGGCTTCAAAGATAGAAATTAATGGCTACTGAGAGAAAAGGCAGACTCCACTGAAAAGGCATAGAGAAAGGTGATGTCTGCCTCAAGCCTGGTTAAGACCCTGAACTAAAAGGCAAAAAATAAAAAAAATAGCTGTAGAGGAATCTGTTAATGGCATGATGGACATTCTAAAGTGGACATATCTTTAATAATAAATAGAAGATTTTAAAATTACTTTCTATGTCTTCTTCTTACCGTTATCACATTTATGAAATTATTATAGTCTTGTTTTTTGTTCTTGTTCTGTTGAGATTATCCACAATCTAGCCCTCTGTATTTCTCTCTTTTTAAGTTTTCATGGCAATTCTTGTTTATTTATTCTTCTGGAGATATTTTATATGAATCTCAATAATTGTATTATAATTTTTAAATTAAAATAACGGTAAATTTAGGAATAAATTTTGTAAGTGTTGTCTTTCTGTCACTTACATGATATTTCTGCCAACCTATTATTTAAGGTTATTTCTTTTCTAAATGACTTAGTAAAGATTTGCGGAGCTTTTTGCTAATGACAAGAAGCTTTATCTTGCTAAAGTTATTTATATTTGCACTTCTATTGATATTCCCAGTTATGTTATTTTTGTTTTATTTCCTAACACATAATTGCTTAATTGAAGAAGTGATATTGATTTTTGTGTTTACTTTGTATCTTGAAAAGTTACTGAACTCTCTTATAATATTAAGTAACTTTTTATTAATCTTGAATTTCTAGATACATAGTTTCTTCTTCATATAATCAAAACTTTGATTTCTTCTTTGTAATCATTGTATGTTTTTCTCTTTCTTCTCCTACTGCTTTAGGTCAGGGATTTCTTTTTTTTTTTTTTTTTTTTTTGAGACGGAGTCTTGCTCTGTCGCCGGGGCTGGAGTGCAGTGGCCGGATCTCAGCTCACTGCAAGCTCCGCCTCCCGGGTTCACGCCATTCTCCTGCCTCAGCCTCCCGAGTAGCTGGGACTACAGACGCCCGCCACCTCGCCCGGCTAGTTTTTTGTATTTTTTAGTAGAGACGGGGTTTCACAGTGTTCGCCAAATGGAAAATTTGGGCATAATGAACCATCACAATTTTATCAAATTTTATTTTGTACAATTGACTCTTGTTGTATGTGATATTTATATTCTACAAATTTGTCATGAACACTGAATTAGTAAATACTGAACTATTGTTCCTAGGGAAAATGCAGGGTTAGGTTTCTGCAACCCTATGGTTACAATACTTTTGTCAACTGAAATGTCATTTGCATTATGTTTGTTTGCAAATGTCCTTATGAAACAAGCATCTTGTTAGCACTGAAAACTACCCTTCCACATATCCTTCTCCTGTATAAACATTTAAGAGATATTTTTAAAGCTCTTCTACAGCCTCCTGATCTACAGACTTTTTCTAACCTGCCACCTGACACTACTTTCAAAAGAAAGCTGACCACTTTGATTATTTTTAAAAATTATTAATTTTGTTATCAGTTAGCATCTCACGAACCCACAAATTCAGCTATTTTTTCATCTTTTCCATACTTCATAATGTAGAATAGATGTTACTTCAGCATTTTCCAAACAGCACCGTGCATATATCAATACATTTTCTATTCTTTTTTATGGATGTACTGTTTTATTAATTCATTAACATTAAACTCATGGCCAACAGTACTATAACTAATTCTCGAATTTCATTTATGTAACACACATTTTTTTCTTGAATACTTCTTTTTGTGCATAGGAACACACTAGGCAGTACTTCAACACTACGCTTAGGGCCATTTTAAACAGCACAATCACCAAGCAAAGCATACAAATGCAAAATTGTGTCACTACATAGACTGCATAAAGGATTTATTTACAGCATGAAAGCTGAAAGAAGACGGCAGAGGTCACCTTGTTTGATTTCAACTGGGAATATGCATTCTAGTGATTAAAATTTTTCACCTCTCTGCACTTGTCTGCAAATGACCATGAAATATCTGTGAATATTGATTTGGGGATTATAAAACAATTTTAGTGAGTAGATAAATTTGTAAATATAGCATTTGTGAATAATGAGAATTGACTGTATGGTCAAATAGGTAAAAGTGGTCTCCTAGGCAAGAAAATAATTATTACTAAAATTTAAAATTATTCCTTAATTTTTAATTTTTGTGGTTACATAATAGGTATATATATTTATGGAGTACACAAGATGTTTTGATACAGGCATGCAATATGAAATAAGCACATCATGAAAAATGGGTTACCCATCCCCTTAAGCATTTATCCATTGAGTTGCAAACAATCCAATTACACAGTTTTAGATATTTTAAAATACATAGTTATTATTGACTATAGTCACCCTGTTGTGCTATCAAATAGTATGTTTTGTTCATTCTTTCCAACTATGTTTTGTACCCATGAACCATCCCCAAGTCCCCAGCAGCCCTCCACTACCCTTCACAGCCTCTGGGAATCATCCTTCTACCTTTTTATGTCCATGTGTTCAATTGTTTTGAATTTTAGATCTCATAAATAAGTGAGAACAGGTAATGTTTATCTTTCTGTGCCTGGCTTATTTCACTTAACATATGATCTCCACTTTCATCCATGTTGTTGCAAATGACAGGATTTCATTCTTTTTTGTGGTTGAATTGTACTCTGTTGAGTATTTGTACTACATTTTCTTTATCCATTTATCTGTTGATGCACAGGTTGCTTCCAACTCTGAGCTACTGTAAATAGTGCTGGAACAAACACAGGAATGAGGATATGTCTTTGACATACTGATTTCCTTTCTTTTAGGTACATACCCAGCAGTGGATTTTCTGGGTCACATGGTATAACTCACTTTTTAATTCTTTTTGAGGAACCTTTAAACTGTTCCACATAGTGGTGGTACTAATGTACATTCCCAGCAACAACGTACAAGGGTACTCTTTTCTCTGCATTCGTGCCAACATTTGTTGCTGCCTGTCTTTAGGATAAAACTCATTTTAACTGAGGTGAGGGAAACTATTTCTTGATAGCACTAAGTGATCTACAAGAAATCAACACTAAAGACACAGAGAGATTAAGAATAAAGAATGAAGGATTATATAACATGCTAATGCAATCAAAAGAAAGTTGGAGTAGCTATATTAATTTTAGACAAAGAATACTTCAAAGCAAAGAACATTATCAGGAATAAAAGGGTTATTACAAAATGATAAAAGGGTCAGTTTTCCAAGAAGATATAACAAACTTTAATATGTATGTACCAAACAACAGAGTGCCAAAAGAGATGAGGAAAAAAAATAATAGAATTGCAAAGAGAAATAGAAGAATCCACTGTTATACCTGAGCAATTTAACACTCTAGAGTAATTTGTCAATTACGAATTAACATCTATAGAACACTTATTGCCACAAAAGCAGAATACACATTCTTCTCTAGTTACATGTAGTATTAACCAAAATAGACCACATTCTGGACCACAAAATACATCTTAACAATTTAAAATAATAAAAAACGTACAAAATATGCTTTGAGGCCACAATGAAATTAAACTAGAAATCAGTAACAGAAAGACGGCTGGAAAAATCCCCAAATACACATAGATTAAACAGCACACTTCTAAATACACATGGGACAAAGAAGAAGTAACAAGAGAATTTTTAAAAATTTCAAACAAATTGAAAGTAAAAATATGACTCAAAATTTATGAGATGCAGCAAAAGCAATGCTTAGAGAAAAATGTATAACATTGCATTTAGAAAAACAAAAAGAAATCTGAAATCAAGAATCTAAGCTTGCATCTTAGGAAACTGGGAAAAGAAGAGCAAATTAAATCTAATGTAAACAGAAGAAAAGAAAGATTACAGCAATAATCAATGAATTTGAAATTGGAAAATCGAGAGAAAACATCAATGGCACCAAAAGCTGATTTTTTTAGGGAAAACATCAATAAAATTTATAGGCCTTTAGCTAGGATAAGGAAAGAGAGAGAAAGCAAGAGAGGAGAGAGAGAGAGAGAGACAGAGAGAGAGGAAAAAAAACCTTACTAATATCAGAAGTGAAACAGGAGCCGTTACTACCAATCTCAATGGACATTAAAATCACAATAAAATATTATTAACAACTCTAAGGCCACAAATTTGATAGTCTAGATGAAATGGATCAATTTCTTCAAAGACACAAGCTATCCAAACTCATAGACAATCTGAATGGGCCCGTATCTATCAAAAACTTAAGTCAGTAATTTATAACCCACAAAATAGAAAGCACTAGGTCCATATGTCTTCACTTATGAATTCTACCCAACTTTTAAGAAAGAAATATCAATTTTCTACAATCTCTTTCAGAAATTAGACGCATAGAGAATGCTTCATAACTCATTCTACTAGGTCAGCCTTATCCTAATACCAAAATCAGAGAAAGGCACAACAAGAAAAGAAAACTACTGACCAACATTTCTCATGAGCATAGATAGATGCGAAAATCCTCAAAAAGTATGAAAATCAAATATAAGAATGCATACAAAGCATTATAATTCATGATTAAGTGGATTTATTCCAGATATGCAAGGCAGGTTCACCGTCTAAAAATCAGTTAATGTCATCCATTGCATCAACAGGAAAAAGGAGAAAAATCATGTGGTTATATCAACGGATGAAGAAAACTCACTTGACAAAATCCAATACCTATTCAAGATAAGAAGTGTTAGCAAACTAAGAATAGAGGGGAACTTCCTTAACTTCATAGTGAACATTTTCAAAACTCCTATAGCTAACATTGTACTTAATGATCAGAAAGATCAGGAACAAGCTGAGAATGTCCACTCTGAATAGCACTGAGAGTTTCAAAAAAGCTTAATTTTGACTTGTGTTCTCCTTCGTCAAGATTTAGGAATGTAGGTTAAAAATGATTCGGTTGTCCAGGATCTCACAGGGCTGACCTAGCAATTATACATGTTAATAGATACAAAATAATAATAGTCATAAGAATTCATGAGCTGGAAAGTATCTTCAAATGATGAGAAATTGGAAAGTAGACTGCATTATTAGGGAATGTTAACTAAGAATTGCTTCCTTTTGTAGATGATGAGTAAATTTTTATACAACTTAAAGCAATTTATATCAAAGCTACTCATTTTCATTTGTTTCAGAATATGTTTTTGCTTTCAGATTTTTCTAAATAAAACACAGTAACTTAGAAAAACATTAGTAATTGTCTTTTTCAATAACACTTCGCCAGAGTCATGAGGATGGATAGACCTTTAAAGCAATTTGAGCTGTGTTCATGCTCTGGCATGCTACAGTGGACACCATGCAATAAAAGCCAAAACCTCTTAATGTACTTCAGCCTAACACACTGACAAGCAACAAATTATGATGGTCCAAATGAATCGTTATTCTGACCCTAAAATTGCAATGACAGGAACATTGAAACTGGAGCAAAAAAAAAAAAAAAAAAACCAACGTTTTGGTGAACAGATTGTGTGATCTATAGTTTTAAAGCAAAAATTGCACTCCTCAATAAAAAGGTAATTCATAACTTTGTGTTAACTTGTCTTTTTATTTTTCTAGTGATGATTGATATTTTAAAAGACATGAAAGCATTGCAAACTCCTAAAGTCAGCTTTAGCAAGCATATTTTAAGTCCTCTATTGTTTTCCTGTGGGATGATGCTAGTGAATAAAACACACAGATGTGCATTCGTGCATACACACACACAGTCAAGCTCCTGTAAAAGCGACCTTGTCTTTAAAATTAAGAGCTTGCTTTCTTAGGAAAGGTTTTGCATGTCTTATGCAAAGATTTCTTTTATGTTGTCTATGTTTATCTTTGTGCTCATCAGGAGTCTTCTTAAAACAGGTTTTATTCTAGGAAACTATATGAAAGTTTAATACTTCCATATGATATCTTAAAAATTATATATATATATGTATTTGTAAAAGAATCCCAAAATTTTCCTGCCTTCTTCTCTCTCTATATTCTTTTTTCTAAACTCTAGTCTCATTCATTACTAATCACCTCTATGTCAAACTCCAAGCTCTGGGAGTTCACAGTCCAGTCAGCAGGTGAGACAAATACAAGCACAGTGCAAATGAGATTAGGGGAGTGAGAGGTAGGAAGCAAGGTGCCTGGGGGCTGGCATAGCTGATTGAACTTGCAGTGCCTAGAGAAGGATTCAAAGAGGAAGGCTTAGCTGAACAGACTCTTGAAGAAAGAGAATTTTTGAAGACAAGAGAAGACAATAGCATTCCAGGTGAAGTGATTGGGCCAATTTACAGAGATGTGAAAAGCAGAGTCATTTTGGGGGAATAGCAAAAAGTCTGATCTGACTGGAAGTGGAAATAGCAAATAGCAAATGAAGCAAGCTAGAAAACAAAAGCAAAGGTTAAAAAGAATGCTCTATCCTAGATTAAGGTGTTTTAGCTGAGATTTCATTTAGTAGTTAGTGATGAGGCACTTAGGGATTTAAGGCAAACATTTTAAGATTAGAGAAGCAATTTCTTTTCTTTTCTTTTCTTTTTTTGAGACGGAGTCTCGCTCTGTCGATCTCAGCTCACTGCAAGCTCCGCCTCCTGGGTTCACGCCATTCTCCCGCCTCAGCCTCCTGAGTAGCTGGGAATACAGGCGCCCGCCACCTCGCCAGGCTAGTTTTTTTTTGTATTTTTTAGTAGAGACGGGGTTTCACCATGTTAGCCAGGAGGGTCTCGATCTCCTGACCTCGTGATCCGCCCGTCTCGGCCTCCCAAAGTGCTAGGATTACAGGCTTGAGCCACCGCGCCCGGCCTAGAGAAGCAATTTCTAAAGGCAAATTTGTTCATTATTATTGTCTTTTTAATATAATTTTTCTTCTCATTCTACTTCTTTGCTCAGTTTTTGTCTAATCTGTATCTGTGTTTTGCAAGACATTAGCTATTTTATACCCACAGTAGAGTATTAAAACAAGGTGAAGCAAAAAATAATTACAATAAAAGATGGTAGAAATAATCAGACTTACAGAATCCTTGGAGTGCTCCTCCTAGCATTTGGGCATCCATTATGGGATTGAAATTGGGAGCTGGGAAGATGGTTCCTTGCACCTGGTGGGAAAATCAATGAGAAAGTGATTGTAATGATTCATGTTAATGTTTCAACATCGTGGCTGGGCGCGGTGACTCACGTCTGTAATCCCTGCACTTTGGGAGGCAGAGGCAGGCGATCACCTGAGGTCAGGAGTTCAAGACCAACCTGGCCAACATGATGAAACCCTGTCTCTACTAAAAATACGACAAATTAACTGGGAGTGATGGCGCCTGTAATCCCAGCTACTCAGGAGGCAAAAAAAAAAAAAAAAAATCAACATTGTTTTCCAGACAAATGAAAGTATATTCTGAATGTTTACATTACTACAAGACATACACACAAGGCGTGTTAAACAAATGCCTTACTTGTGTGTCAGTTGCTGAGAGAAAATTTGGTTGAGTTCATTTTATCCATTGGTCTCTACTACTATCCGTTGGCATCTATTATTCAAATAAGAGACCATGATACCAAAACCAGTTGTAAAAAAATGTAAGAATCAAATTAATAATATATATCCTCTTGACTAACAGTAAGTTTTTTTAAAGGAATGGAGCTTATTTTATAGAAACTGAAAAAGAGTACTGTATTGGTGGGATTCATTTCATTCATATGAATTAGAAATGGCACTTGCTACCACAGCTTTTTTCTATATAAGGGACCTTAAAATTATATTAGAAAAAAATAAAAATAATTGAATTTGGATTATGAGCTTCATAGAAATCCAGGTGATATAGATAAGGCAGAGATTATCTAGCCAAAGCTCATGACTGCAGAGGTAAACATAAAAACTTGACATACATTCTATTTAAATTCTCTCTCCTGACAATCATAAAATGGTAGAACATTTAAAGCAGGCTTGTGATCCACATGGTGCATTATTTTAGACTGAACCCGCCAGGACTAGCCACCATATAATCACACTCAGCACAATACAGCTGTCAATCAAAATTTATTAAGAAGGGCAGCTCTCCCTGTTTGTTGTCAGCATGCCCAGACACATTGGGGAATTTATGCCTTCCCACAGCAAATGAGTCTTCTAGGCCCTGAGATGAACTCAGACATTCCTATTAATTAAGTTAGTTAACTAATGAGAACAGGACTAGACCATAATTTCGAGCTAAAAGAATATACATATACTGATACGAAAATATTTGTAAAAGGAATTTGAAGGACTAAGAACTCAAAACTGAGAAATGAATTCAGTTTGAATTCTACCTCACTGATATTAATAAATATGAAGTTATCTATTTGAAGTAGACCAAAAAACATGATGATTGTGATATGTCTATATTTTCATTCCTAGAAGTACAAATTAGTGGAATTCTTATTCTGTGAATTATGCAGATTCTTTCAATCATTATACTTATCGTGGTTAATGTTTTGCATCAGGAAAACATAACAGAAATAAATATATCAGACAGACTCATAAGAATTACCCTGGAGAAGAAGATGTGGGGGAAAGAGCTGGTCCTAGATGAGAGGGTGTAAATTTCCCCCAACCACATGTATGAATGAATAAGTGATCTGGGAAGTGGGACTGCAGCCTTTCCACAGCTGATTGTATATAAGTTGCAAAAGATAGTTGGAGGTGGCAGCCACAAGGTTACTAAGTAAAAGAGTGATACAATTTGATTTGAGTTCCAGTGGTAACACTTTATAACAATGCAAAGAATGAAACAAAAAGAAGCAATACAAGTTGCAAGAGTGGCTAATTTCGAATCCCAGTTGAGCTATCATGTAAACCCGAACTGAGGCAAATAGCATGTTTTCAATAAACACAGATTTCTTGGTTAACTAAATGTAATTTAACCTACTAATTTTTTTTGAGACACATTTTTAACTTAACCTAATAATGGCAGTTTACCATGAAAAGTTACCTTGAACAGTCAGAGACTGTTTTAGGAGTTTTCCAGAATGTATACCTTTCGAACAATGCCCTTTTTATATGCATGATTTTTTTTTTTTTACTCTGGCCTTAGAGTAAATTGGAAATTTTGAAAAAATGTACATTTTTTCAATGTGACAATGAGAAATAATGTATATCCATATGTATCAAGATTTTTTCATTTCTTTGAAAATGGCCAGATTTAGAAATAGTATATATAATTTGTCTAAGGCAAAATAACTTGTAATACCTGTCATCTCTATTTAAGTTTTACCACAAGGTAATCAAAATATAATATTTGCTTCTAGTTACATATGAATTTGGGTTTTGAAAAAGGAATAAAGAATGTGCTCCTTTTAGAAGACAGAATAAACAGCCACATAAACTTACTATACAGAAGAGTATGAGTAATTTGTATGTTTAAAATTTGGTTCTAGAAACTATCTTTCCACCTCCGTGAATATATTAAATGACAGAAAAATTTCAAATTTATTAATTCCTGAGACTTAGTACAAACTGGAAAAAAAAAACACATTTGTTTTGCATGTGAAGTTGATAAAAATATTTTTACTATCTCATATCAATAGGTACATCAACATATGGATCATATTTCACTTATAGCCAATTAGGTGGCCAGGATTCATAAAACCACATCCCTCCAGATCCAACATCCCTAGGCTTCCCACATTTGAATACTTTTTCTCATGTGGCTTTTGAGTCACATGCACCTTGACAATCTGAGTGCCTCAAGACTTTTTGGGTTTGAAATGTCAGCTAGGCAAGGTGACAGTTTGACTAATAAGACATGTGCTAGAGTGTGAATTTCAATGGATAATTCAGTGTGTTTGAAGTACCTTAGTTTTAGTGCAGTTGATACTATATCTCTAGTTAATTAAAGACTTTAAGAGTCCTAAGAGGAAATTGTACAGGAATCTTAGGATTTCCTTTCATGAGGCATTTACCCTGAACATGGCATCGACTTAGCTTTGGAGCATTGCTCCTTGGGATTTTACTTTGGACAGAACTAAATGCTCTAAACTCTCCTAAAGGTCTTCAGCCGTTTATCCCCCTCTGCCTCATGTCTCCCAGGAGTTCTTCCAAAGTGGTTTCAATGGCTTTAAACACAAGGAACACTAAAGGGTGGATTACTGAACACATTGTTTCTCTTCCTTACCCTTCCACAGCTAATGAGCCCTTCAGTCTCATTCCCTCATTCCTAGCCTTACAATACTTTTCATGTAATTTGCCTTCTTTTAATTTCTGCTATTACTACTTAATACAGACCTTTGCCAATTTTTCTTTCAGTTATATCTGACAAGCTGCCAGGTAGATCCTATTTGTCTACCAAAATGATCCTTCTAAAAGATCAAATATTATTTGCCCTTCCAGCCTTAAAATCTTTAATGCCCAAAACAATGCTTCTCAATATTCGTTTTGTACTCTGGCCTACATGATACATGGTTTTCAGAAGAAAGAAACATCCTTGGGAGCATCTAGGCTTATGAACATGTCCCAGTATGCTATACCTTTAAGTACATCCCATTCGTGCCCACTCAAGAAAGTATATTGCCATCCAACTGAGTGACAGTATCATATAAGCAATGTAGGAATCACATAGGATAGAAAAAGTCAAACTTTGGTTCTTCAGTGTTAAACATTTTCAATGCATGCCATAACATATTCCTGTGACTCAGAATAGATGACTCATGGGATTCACTTCAAATATTTTAACAGAGTATACAACATTCTTCATGACCTGATTCTTTACTCCCTGGATAGTTTCATATTTTATTTTCTCTCTCCTGAGCCCCTGTTCCCATACCGTGACTCACAGTCACACACTCCAGCTAAAAGGAACTTCTGTGTCATTGTTCATTGTGTTCCATCTGTGTGAATATTTCCTCCCCAACTCCCATCTCTTGACTTCACCTTATGATCACGGCAAACATCTATACAAGATGTTATCTTTCAAGCTTTGGCTCTAGAGTCATCTTTTACATGGCGCCATTCATGATGCCTCTAGTAGGACTGTCCACTCCCATCCTGGTGCCCTCTATTTTATCCTGGGCATGGAACTGTAGCACACGCTACTAGAGCATCAATTGCACTTCAGCAGAAAATTTCCATTTTTAATTCTACTGGCTTTCTGAGAATAGCGGGTCCTATTAGCAAGGCTTCCTGAGTTTTCTTGAGAGTAAACCTGAATGTGAGCGGCTGTGCAAATCTGGAAATAGAACTGTTCTTGCAAGTAAAGGAAGAAGAATTTGGATCTCCAGGAAATAATTTGGGAAGATACCTAACAAGGAACAAGAATGGAAAATGAGGCAAAATTCCTCTCTGTGACCTCACCTTCCTTATTAGTAACAATTTTTCATTAACATTTGTTAAAAGGTTGTTATAAGTGATTTTTTTTTTTTTAAGTAGAAGTTGGGGAAAAGAAGGAGTTATTTGGGTTTGTCTGGGTGAAAAAAAATACAACATGCTGACAAAGGCTCTGTTCAGTTTAAACTTTAGTTAGTCAAACTTTAGTTGGGCACCTTTGAATCCTGTTCCCAACTAGACATCTACATTTGGGGGTCTCTCAGTCTTGGCATCACTCAATTGTAATGAGAATCTTGCTAAGTCAGTTTAAAGAAAATGTCCCAACTGTGATATCTGATGAACCTCAATGTCTGATCAAATTCCTCATCCCCCAAGTGCTGGCTGGTCACTCCGGCCTGCCTTCAGCAAGATTCCTGTTAGGTACATTAAACCAGAATCAACCTTCTACTTTTGATGCTTAATCTCAGTAATTTTTCATTCCAGACTGCCTCCCTTGAATATAAATCCCCACTTATCCATGATATATTTGGAATTGAGCTCAGTTCTATTCAATACTGAAGTCTCTTTTCCCCTATTGCAATAGTTCCTAAATAAAGTCGTTTTTTGTTTGTTTGTTTGTTTTTACCATTTTAACTGCTACTCAGCTTGGTTTCTTCAACAATGCACAGCTATAGAGCTCACACAGGGAAAGAATAAAGGCAGCATAAGATGCTAGGAGTCCGAAGAAACCTGGGAAGGCCTTGGACTCCATATTGCATACTCAGGGTAGTTGAGGCAATCTTATATGTAGAACCCCACAAAAACCTACATGGTTTCCTGCTTCTTCTAGACCGTAAGCTCTCAATATCATAGATTTTGTGCAGTGTAATTTTATTAATAGTACTGTATTTGATTTGAAATAATTTCTGATTTCGCCTTTTCAAAGTTTTCAATAGACTAGAAGAATTTTGATTACACAAATTCCTTCACAAAATTAAGTTGAAATGAAGCTAAGAATGTGACATGATTTGAATATGTGTCCCCTCCAAATCTCCTGTTGAAATGTGTCTCCAGTGTTGGAGGTGGGGCCTAATGGGAGGCGTTGGGTCACAGGGGCAGATCCCTCATGGCTTGAGGCTGTCCTCACAACCTCTTTTCCTTATAAATTACTCAGTCTCAGGTATTTCTTTAAAGCAATGTAAGAATGGCCTAATACAATATGATATATTGACTTCAGTTCTAGGTATTGCCTCAGTAGTTGTAATTCACACAAGTGGAATTTAGTTCTATAGTACATAGTATTATATTGGGCTTAAAATATATGTGCAAATTTCAAGGTAAATTACTTTCTAGACAATCCAGTCAGAGGTAACTATTTTCTGATCACCTGATCTCAGTCAGAAACTTCCTCTCCATCCTCTTATTACCCTTATATTTCTAATGAGATTAGGAGGTTTAGAAACAATATCAAAACACCACAGATCTGAAGAGATTTCAATGGATATGGATTTGAGAGAATGAGTCTCATTCACGGAAGATCAAATGGAGGATTAAAAAGCTGAAAAACTGGCCCGGCATGGTGGCTCACGCCAGTAATCCCAGCACTTTGGGAGGCAAGGTGGGTGGATCACAAGGTCAGGAGTTCAAGACATGCCCGGCCAAGACAGTGAAACCCCATCTCTATGAAAAATACCGAAAGTGGCCGGGTGTGGTGGCGGGTGCCTGTAATCCCAGCTACTCGGGAGGCTGAGGCAGAGAACTTCTTGAACTCGGGAGGTGGAGGTTGCAGTGAGGGGAGATTGCACCACTGCACTCCAGTCTGGGAGACAGAGCAAGACTCCATCTCAGAAAAACAAAAACAAAACAAAACAAAACAAACAAAAGAGCTGAAAAGCTAAAGGGAATGTTTCCCTGTGAAAAGAACATGTTCAATGAAAAAAAATTGAGGGTATATGGGAAATAAATATTTTTAGTGTATACTATAACATGAAAATACGATTTTTAATATTCTAAAACAATGAAACTTGGATCTTTGTTGAATAAGCACAGACTGCTCTCAGTTTTTAGCTCTAAGCATTTAATTATTCGATAATGTTTTTAATCAAATTTTTGAGATTAACTGATATTATTAAAAAAGAATTAAACTATTCACGTTAAAAGTTATGTGCATCTTGATTAAAATTGTAGCCCACACTTATTGTAATTTTATAGAATTTAACTTTCCTAGATTCAAATAACTAAATGTCATGTTACTTTTCGAAGAAGGTTAAATGGCTAACATGTGTAATATAGTTTTACTATTGTAAATTAAATGCATATACACAATGGATTCAAGGAAGATGATACATTGTATCATAAAAGTCTAACAAAATTCCATGGAATTTGAAGAAAAATGACTAATCTTCAAGTGAAAAATAGAAAAGAGTTAATGTCTTGTTAGAACGTGTGTGTTTTTTTCGGTGTGTGTAAAAGACATGTGTTTACTCAAAGAATGTAAACAATGAAGAAAACTACAAATAATTTTTAAAAACCCTCAGTCTCACTACTCAGAATTAAAAAATATAAACATCAAATGAAAACATGATTAGGAGAATAAATATTTTTAAAGGATAAAATTGCTTTTTAAAAACTTGTATATTTAAAGAAACAGAAATACACTGAATGAAGTGCCAAAAACTTAGGCAGACAGCTAAATGATTTTTTCCTTATGGGCCAAAGTAGCTGTTTCCTAGATCTGGATATAAAGCAAGAAATACCTTTTACTAAATGCAATTTGGGATAAATACCACTTAGATTAAATGAAAAAAATCTAATGAAGTGATATTGAAAAAATGTGCTGATTTTTAACAGATCCACCATAAGCACTATTAGTACTGACATTTTAAAGTGTCACTTTCAGGTTAAGAGATAAAAACATTAACATTAAGTCATTATATTTTATAAACAATTTTTCAATTTTAGATGGATTCAAATACAAACATTATGTAAAAGATGAGGATATTGATACTTTCACATTGCTTCCTAACTTCCCTCTTCTCCCTGTTAATAATTTAGGTAGTTTATTAATATGATGACATCATCAAAATTTATTATGTGTACATTCTGTACCATTACCAAAATGACCACAATTGTCCAACAATATTCCAATAAATTTCTAGAAATATATTAATAAAGTTAAGTCTTATAACCAGTTATTTACCCAGGCTTTTTTGTTCCTGAAGTGTTAATATTTTCTTAAATGAATTTTGCCAACAAGTATTTTTCCCCCAACAGGTGCTTATGAGTGATGTTTTACTTGAGGTGAAAATTTTACGCTTGATTAGATTGCAACAGGTGGAAAGACATTGCTTGGAAATTTTATATTTCTAGGAAACCAGCTTTAAATAAAAATTATTTAACAAGTTTTCACATCTGGTAATATTTCTAGGTTCGAGGCTTCCTATTTTGACTTTTTTCCAATGAGTTTCACATTTATGAAGTTCATAATATATTTCAATGTTCCAGTAAAACCTCGTCTCCATTAAGTGTTTTCTGGTCACCAAACTTATAAATAATCTTTCATGAGTTGCTATAATAGCTGCCGTTTACAGAGTGTTAAGTATTGCAAAGCTCTATTTCTCGGTATTGTATTTCATCCTCGAAGCTACCCTGTGCTATTACAGCTATATTATTCCCCATTTTGTAAATGAAAAAAGTGAGACACAGCAAAGGTAAGGAACTTACTGTGGCAATACAGCTACTGAGTGGCAAAGAAGAGGCCTGAATCCGAATTTATCTGGTGCTGAGCCAAAAAACTTAAAATCCTCTCCTAATTTCTTGTACCAGTTCATCTGGTGTGTATATACTTATTTTCCAGTGCTATCTTATCACGGAAATAATTTGTTTGGGGGACACAACCAAATTTCATGCGCCCCATAATTAGAAATCATGCTTTGTGCAGTACTTTCTGTTTCTCAAAGTTCAAGGCCTAGCACTTTGGCTGGGCTTGTAACTAACCAATTGTTTGCCATGTATAACAATATTTCAAAATATCTCATATATTAACCAAAGAGATACATATTAATATGGCTCTAAACATTTTGAAACATATACAGCTGAACTGCAAAGCTCAGTCTAAGCTATTAAATCCAGGTACCTATAAATCATGTAGCATAAACACAGTCCCATTGTATGGTGGTTGCTTTGGAAGAACTCAGAACTCAATTGAAAATCAACAATTCTGTGATTCCGTGACAATTGCTTGCTTCGCTCCACCTGTATATGAGAAGGTGTGCTAAATGAAAATCAGCCTTATGAGTCAAGGACATCTGCAATCATTTTGGTAATTCCTAGTTTGCTATCATGGCCTATTTCCAATTATGTGGATGTGTAATGTACATTTTTCTGACTCCTCTTAACGAGGTTATCTCTATGAGGTTCCACCTCATTTCCTGAGATAGTTTTACGGGCTGACAGTATTAGTTCCTTTTTCACTATGTCATATTATTTCCAGTCTTATTTCCTCATCACAAATCGAAATAGTAGTAAATGCTTAGAACTAAGAAGAGAAGAGAACAAGACTTACGAGATAGAATCTTACACATTGTGGAAGAAAAGTATATATCAAGAGACACTAAATAAAAATCATGTAGTGAGTAAATATAAAAACAAGCATAGATATGAAATATTTTCAGCTAGTTTTTATCATCTTTATTTGCACAAATATTGTTCTCTGTTAGCCAGACACTTTAGACTTAGTTATAAATTAATACAAAAATGCCGAAAAACATGATTAATAATTTTTGCTTCTTGATATTATTTCTTTCTCCAAGTAAAAAATAGGATGTACCATGAAGGTGTCTTTACACATTTCAGCAATGTTTGCAGAATTGTTTTCTTCTTGGTTAAAAAAATATATATACACATATATTTTTTAAAAGCAAATCTCTAAAAGTCTGCTTCCCCATCATGAAATGGCTCTGAAGGGCAAATCCTCTAGAGTACAGAGTATATTTTCTAAGGAGAGTACACCCTTTTTGCGCAAAATACCAGCCAGGTTCTCCATAGTTTGGGTACTAACTCCCCATTTGTTACTGGAACTCATTACAAAAGACAGAACACTACTAGTGCCATCATAGAATCCCTACTGCTCCGAGAGAGCAATCAGACTACAGTCACTTCTCAGGTTGTTCTAAAGAACTTTTCAGGAGCTGAGAGCACAGCATAAATCAAAGTGAGTGAGAACCTGCAGAGTGACAATAGCTTCCTCCCCGAAATAGAAAATACATGGCTGGGACACGGCTGGGACTGCTGGGACACTGATCATCACATAATATTCACTATACCCATTTCAGCTGAAAGAGGAAATGCTTATGTGTATAGCTAATCTTTTGAAAGCTCAGTTGTTTGCTATCCCATGCTAATTAGGCCAAGAGCCCATTTTTTCCCCCTTGTTTCTTTAGAGTTTTACAACTCCTCAATTCTTTCACACAGCTGATCCTCTAGTAACGTCATTTTGATCCACATTGTTTGGTTATAAATTGGTGAGAAAATAAAAAAGAATCCCCGGCAGTGACACTGTATGGAGTTTGCATGTTTTCTTTATGTCTATGTGGATTTTCTCCAAGTGCTCCTATATTCTCCCACATTCCACTGATGTGCACATTAGGTTCATCCGCTTGTCCCCATGGTCCCACTGTCAGTGAGTGAGTGAGTGAGTGAGTGAGTGAATGAGTGAGTATTGTCTGAGTACACCCTGTGGTGGACAGGCATCTTGGCCAAGGTCAGTTGCCGCCTTGTGCCTGAGCTGCTGGGATAGGCTCTGGGGCTGCCCATAACCCTGAACTGGAATAAGTTGGTAAACACTTATCTTGTTTTTACTCATCTTTCTTCAATGTAAGCATAGCTCACATTTATTTCAATTTTAATATTGGAAGTCTTTGGTCTATTTAGAACTTCAGTGATGTTTTTGTGATGAGAGATGTAGGAAGCTAACTCTTGCATGTATCAATTAGCCTATGGGTAAAATTGATTTTGTTATACATTGTTTTCCTTAAAGGTGCAGATACCAAGAGCCTATCCATGACATTAGGTGAGGACTCACCGTACAATGGCAGAGCTCCACATGGAAGATTCAATCCCTATTCACAAAGAGTTGGTAAATGCAGCTGGTAATACAAAGAGTGTTATAAGAAACCATGAAGTTCAATTAAAAGAACTAGAGAAGCAAGAGCAAACACATTCAAAAGCTAGCAGAAGGCAAGAAATAACTAAGATCAGAGCAGAACTGAAGGAGATAGAGACACAAAAAACCCTCCAAAAAAAATCAATGAATCCAGGAGCTGGTTTTTTGAAAAGATCAACAAAATTGATAGACCGCTAGCAAAACTAATAAAGAAGAAAAGACAGAAGAATCAAATAGACGCAATAAAAAATGATAAAGGGGAATCACCACTGACCCCACAGAAATACAAACTACCATCAGCGAATACTATAAACACCTCTACTCAAATAAACTAGAAAACCTAGAAGAAATGAATAATTTTCTGGACACTTACACTCTCCCAAGACTAAACCAGGAAGAAGTTGAATCCCTGAATAGATCAATAGCAGGCTCTGAAATTGAGGCAATAATTAATAGCCTACCAACCAAAAAAAGTCCAGGACCAGATGGATTCACAGCTGAATTCTACCAGAGGTAAAAGGAGGAGCTGGTACCATTCCTTCTGAAACTATTCCAATCAATAGAAAAAGAGGGGATCCTTCCTAACTCATTTTATGAAGCCAACATCATCCTGATACCAAAGCCTGGCAGAGACACAACAAAAAAAGAGAATTTTAGACCAATATCCCTGATGAACATCGATGCAAAAATCCTCAATAAAATACTGGCAAACTGAATCCAGCAGCACATCAAAAAGCTTATCCACCATGATCAAGTGGGCTTCATCCCTGGGATGCAAGGCTGGTTCAACATATGCAAATCAATAAACGTAATCCAGCATATGAACAGAACCAAAGACAAAAACTACATGATTATCTCAATAGATGCAGAAAAGGCCTTTGACAAAATTCAGCAGCCCTTCATGCTAAAATCTCTCAATAAATTCAGTATTGATGGAACTTTTCTCAAAATTATAAGAGCTATTTATGACAAACCCACAGCCAATATCATACCGAATGGGCAAAAACTGGAAGCATTCCGGTTGAAAACTGGCACAAGACAGGGATGCCCTCTCTCACCACTCCTATTCAACATATTGTTGGAAGTTCTGGCTAGGGCAATCAGGTAAGAGAAAGAAATAAAGTGTAATCAGTTAGGAAAAGAAGAAGTCAAATTGTCCCTGTTTGCAGATGACATGATTGTATATTTAGAAAACCCCATCATCTCAGCCCAAAATCTCCTTAAGCTGATAAGCAACTTCAGCAAAGTCTCAGGATACAAAATTAATGTACAAAAATCACAAGCATTCTTATACACCTGTAACAGACAAACAGAGAGCCAAATCATGAATGAACTCCCATTCACAATTGCTTCAAAGAGAATCAAATACCTAGGAATCCAACTTACAAGGGATGTGAAGGACCTCTTCAAGGAGAACTACAAACCACTGCTCAGTGAAATCAAAGAGGACACAAACAAATGGAAGAACATACCATGCTCATGGATAGGAAGAATCAATATCGTGAAAATGGCCACACTGCCCAAGGTAATTTATAGATTCAATGCCATCCTTATCAAGCTACCAATGACTTTCTTCACAGAATTGGAAAAAACTGCTTTAAAGTTCATATGGAACCAAAAAAGAGCCCGCATTGTCAAGACAATCCTAAGTCAAAAGAACAAAGCTGGAGGCATCATGCTACCTGACTTCAAACTATATTACAAGGCTACAGTAACCAAAACAGCATGGTACTGGTACCAAAACAGAGATATAGACCAATGGAACAGAACAGAGCCCTCAGAAATAATACTACAGATCTATAGCCATCTGATCTTTGACAAACCTGAGAAAAACAAGAAATGGGGAAAGGATTCCCTATTTAATAAATGGTGCTGGGAAAATTGGCTAGCCATAAGTAGAAAGCTGAAACTGGATCCTTTCCTTACTCCTTATATGAAAAGTAATTCAAGATGGATTAGAGACTTAAATGTTAGACCTAATACCATAAAAACCCTAGAAGAAAACCTAGGTAATACCATTCAGGACATAGGCATGGGCAAGGACTTCATGTCTAAAACACCAAAAGCAACGGCAACAAAGCCAAAATTGACAAATGGGATCTAATTAAACTAAAGAGCTTCTGCACAGCAAAAGAAACTACCATCAGTGTGAACAGGCAACCTACAGAATGGGAGAAAATTTTTGCAATCTACTCATCTGACAAAGGGCTAATATCCACAACCTACAAAGAACTCAAACAAATTTACAAGAAAAAAACAAACAACCCCATCAAAAAGTGGGCAAAGGATATGAACAGACATTTCTCAAAAGAAGACATTCATACAGCCAACAGACACATGAAAAAATGCTCATCATCACTGGCCATCAGAGAAATGCAAATCAAAACCACAATGAGATACCATCTCACACCAGTTAGAATGGCAATCATTAAAAAGTCAGGAAACAACAGGTGCTGGAGAGGATGTGGAGAAATAGGATCACTTCTACACTGTTGGTGGGATTGTAAACTGGTTCAACCATTGCGGAAAACAGTATGGCGATTCCTCAAGGATCTAGAACTGGAAATACCATATGACCCAGCCATCCCATTACTGGGTATATACCCAAAGGATTATAAATCATGCTGCTATAAAGACACATGCACACGTATGTTTATTGCGGCACTATTCACAATAGCAAAGACTTGGAATCAACCCAAATGTCCATCAGTGACAGACTGGATTAAGAAAATGTGGCACATATACACCATGGAATACTATGCAGCCATAAAAAAGGATGAGTTTGTGTCCTTTATAGGGACATGGATGCAGCTGGAAACCATCATTCTCAGCAAACTATCACAAGAACAGAAAACCAAACACCACATGTTCTCACTCATAGGTGGGAACTGAACAATGAGATCACTTGGACTCGGGAAGGGGAACATCACACACCGGGGCCTATTAGGGGGAGCGGGGAGAGGGGAGGGATGGCATTGGGAGTTATACCTGATGTAAATGACGAGTTAATGGGTGCAGCATACCAACATGGTACATGTATACATATGTAACAAACCTGCACATTGTGCGCATGTATCCTAGAACTTAAAGAATAAAAAAAAAAAATCCATGAAGTTTTGTGATGTGTTCCTGCTAAAGATTAGACAAATTACAGCATAAATTTAATCTTAAGGCTGTATCGTTAAAAGGAGTTATTTTGGAAAACACACACATTTTCCAGTTGTTCAAATATCACTTTGGGATAAGTATTTCAGAATTGCTTTCAGAGATATTTGAATACCTCTTCTTCTTATTAGTATTTTTGAGACAGGATTTTGTTCTGTTGCCCAGGCTGGAGTGCAGTGGTGCAATCATGGCTCACTGCATCCTCAACCAACCAGGCTCAAGTGATCTTCCCACCTTAGCCTCCTGAGTAGCTGGGACCACATGTGCCTGGCTGAGTACTTATTATTTTATGATGGATTTGATGTTTACAATTAGCCAAGGCTAAGACTAATGAGATACAGAGTAATAAAGCTGTTAATAACACCACCGTGTGTGTGTGTGTGTCTGTGTGAAAAATTTGTTGATATTAGTGAAACTGGAGGAAATTTATAAAATTAAATGGATAAATAATTGCTAGTAAATTTCATAGTATTTCATCACTTAGTGACTTCAATGAATCAGACTTCATTGTTAGGTCACAAAGAACATGGATTTAAAAAAACGAGAGTGGATTTGGCTCAAACACATCCCTACTTCTGGAAAAATATTTGCCTTACTGAGCTCTGGTTGGTAATCATCCTATATGAAAAATGACACCAGTTTAGAATACCACCTTTATTCCATAATGGGATGTTTTTCTTAGTTATTAAAACAAATTGCATATTGGATTTCTTCTACAATAATAAATAAAATATGAAAAGTTAAAATGGTGCTTTTTTGCCTCTCTGATTCAGTAGCTTACTGAAAGTTCTAGTTATTTTGGGGGGGGAGTGGGGGCGATATCTGGAGATACTCATTCTTTTATTTATTTATTTTATTTTGTTATTCTGGCTATAGAGGATGCCATAATAAACACCATACTTCTGTTATTCTTGAAGTAAATGGTCACCGGCCCATTACTGGCTCATGCAAAACAAAATTGACTCAAAGGAATACTGCACATATAATTTACACAAAGATGCATAGATTCAGAAGAAGACAAATGGAATATAGTGATTTTGTCTAAAATCTCCAAGCTGGTCACATCTGTAGGCTCAGTCTTTGGGTTTTACTCGTGCTTGTCAATAGACTGTTTAATAGTGATTTCTTAGATTCAAAAAGTCAAATTTTTTTTTCTGCACATGTTTTATCTATATGGATTGTATTCCACGCAAAATTTCAGAGCTAGCTCATACTCAAACTACATTATGTGAAGTCTTTACAGATTTTACCAAGTATTATTACTATTCTCTTTGCATCTCTATTACACATGGCCTTCCATTTTTTTTTTTTTTTTTTTGCATTTGTCTTTATCTCTAAATTTAAAACTTCTGGAGGGCAGGTACTTTCTTTTCTTGCTTTTCAAAGCATCTAGGGCAGTGCCTTACATGTAATGTGAGCTCAGAGAATGTTTATAAAGTATAAAAAAATCCATGTACCACAGTGACATCTTTTGTTTACCCAGTGGTTTTAAAAATTCATTATTCATATAAGCAGGCTATGCTCTAGGCATCTTCACCTGCATTTCCTTGGTAATCACCTCAGCGGTCTTGTGAGACTGATAATATTAATCTTATTTCACACACGAGAAGACTATGAGGCTGAGTAAGTTGTTTAAAGCCACACAGGTATTGACTCATGAAGCCAACATTCAAATCCAAATTTAACTTCACGGTTAGTGCCCTTTCCTTTATAGCTGTAATTTGTGTAAAATAAAATAACATATACTATTAAGACTTTTTTTCACTTATGTGAATAAAAACATTTCCATTTTCAAAGGACCCTACAAGTAAAAACAAAATTGTACAAGGATGAGCTCTTATTTTTATGTCAGTTCGAAAAGAAAGAAGAAAGAGGGGAGTGTGTGTGTGTGTGTGTGTGTGTGTGTTTGTGTATTGTAGGGAGGGATGGAAAGAGGGTAAGAAAGACACCCAAAAAGAAATTCCCATTGTCTGGGTTGCCGAAATTTGTTAAGAACAGAATGTCTAATATTTGATTTTAAGTTATTTGCACAACCACTGTGTAAACCCATCTGTGGTCATGAACTTTCAATAGAGGTTAATTGGAATAGATTTTAGCTGGTGGTATTTTGGGGGAGTGAAGGTAGCAGGTTTTCCCCATGATAGGGTTATTCAGCATCAAGAGGAAATCAGCCTAAATGCCCACCAGTGATAGACTGGATAAATAAAACGAGGTAGAGGCTGGGCGTGGTGACTCATGTCTGAAATTCCAGCACTTTGGGAATCTGAGGCGGGCAGATTGCTTGAGCCCAGGAGTTCCAGACCAGCCTAAGCAGGCAACATGGCAAAACTCTATCTCTATACAAAATTAGCTGGGCATGGTGGTATATGCTTTTGGTCCCAGTTACTTGGGAAGCTGAGATGGGAGGATTGCTTGAGCCCTGGAGGTGGAGGTTGTGGTGAGCTGAGATTGTATCACTGCACTCCAGCCTAAGCTACAGAGTAAGACCCTGTCTCAAAAAAAAAAAGAAAAAGAAAAAGAAATGTGGTACATATATACCATGGAATACTATGCAGCCATAAAAACAAACGATACCATGACCTCTGCAGGCACATGGTTGGAGCCTGAGGCCATTATCCTTAGCAAATTAACACAGGAACAGAAAACCAAATATCGCATGTTCTCACTTATAAGTGGAAGCTAAATGATAAGAACACATGGACACACAGAGGGGAACAGCACACACTGGATCTTTTCAGAGGGTGGATTTTGGGAGGAGGGAGATGATCAGGAAAAATAACTATCAGGTACAACAAACTTTCATGACACAAGTTTACCTATGTAACAAACCCTGCACTTAGATCCCTGAAATTAAAATAAAAGTTTAAATTATTGCTAAAAAAAAAAAAAAAAAGAGGGGCAGTATGTATGTGTTTGCTGGATGGTCCTTAAACTAATTAG